>NC_086174.1:119282464-119910276 GCF_023053635.1 Elgaria multicarinata webbii
GGTTTTTTTCTTAGTTGGGTAATTGCATGGAGTCTGCCTTGTCTCCAGATACTGTTGTTGTGTTTCAGACTTATGTGCTCTTTGTCAGGCTTAACTTGCACTTCTAGTACAGCACCTTTTGAGTGCACAGCACTAGCGTAGCATCATGAGCTTAAACTTCCAATGTCAATATTTCTTAACACCTCTTGAAATGGAAAGACGTATTGAACTTATTCCTCAACTATTGCACAAATCACCATGTACATAAATGTAGAATTGCATTTCTACATTTATGTCTAGCACACTTTCCTACACTTGAATAATAATAATAATAATAATAATAATAATAATAAATTTATTTGTTACAACACAAATGCAAACGCCATAAAATACATATAATTGATTAAAACATTTAAAACTAATACATTAAAAGCAGCATATTATTAAAAGCCATCTTAAAATTCAACTGGCCTGCTGGAAGAGATCAGTCTTTATATCTTTCTTAAAATCCGGAAGACTGTTAAGTTGATGAATCTCTCCCGGCAGGTTATTCCATAATCTGGGAGCAGCAGAAGAAAAGGTCCTCTGGGTAATAGTTGTCAGCCTTGTTTTTGTTGACTGGAGTAAATTCTTCCCAGAAGACCTGAGTGTGCAGGGCAGATTGTACAGGAGAAGGCGATCGCGCAGGTAGCCTGGACCCAAACCATATAGGGCTTTAAAGGTGATAACCAACACTTTATACTCCGTCTGGAAACTAATTGGGAGCCAGTGAAACAATTTTAAAACTGAAGTGCAATCCTATAAAAGTCTATTCTGACGGATGTCCTATTGAGTTAAAACAGAACTTACTCAGTTGTGTATATAGGATTGTAGCCTCAGGTAGTCAAGATGGCACTTAGTCACATATCGTTTACAAGGATCACACTCTAATGTGTTGGTCTTAAGAACTCAAGAAAAAGTGTTACTGATTCTACCTATCTAAAGTTATTTGGTGGAAGTCTCTTAAGGTGGCATAGAAGATTTTAAAAAAAAACACAGTAGCTACAGTAAAAAAAATCCATAAATATGTTTCAATAAAATCCATAAAAACAGAGGTTGTCAATTAAAATCAATAAAAACAAAACTTATCTGTAAAAACTAATGGCTGAAACTTAAGGGAATACCAGTGAAAACAGGTGGATCTTCAGAGCTTTCCTGAAGATCTGCAAAAAGTAGTCCTGATGAATCCCTGATAGAAGTTTATTCTAGTGGTTTGGGGGTACCACTAAGAAGGTTCTCTCTCTTGTACATTCTCAGTAAGAATGTGGACAGGCTGGTACAGGAGAAGACAGTCCTTCAAATAGCTTGGGTCCAAACCATTTAAAGGTTAAAACCAGTGCTTTAAATGGGGCTAGGCAACGCATTGGGAATCTGTGCAGCTGGTCCAGCTCACACCAAGCTTCCAAGCTGTTGTTAAAGGCAGCATCAAATATAGTGCATTTCAGTAGTCTAGCCTTGATGTCACCAGAGCATGGACGACTGAGGCAAGCTACTATCTGGCCTAGCCCTAGGGCCATTGCTGCCATTGAGCTTTCCCAGTTAGCAGGAGTCAGGAAGCACACCCAAACTGTACACTTAATCATCCAGAGGGAGTGCAACACCATCTAGTACCAGATGTAATTTTCTATCTAGATTAGTCGGCTTCCCTACCCACAGGACTTCTGTCTTTTCTGGATTAAGACTCATTTTATTTGCCCTCATCCATTCCAAAACCACCTCCAGAGGAGTTCAACAGCCTTCCTAGGATAATTAGCTGGAAGAGAGAGAGAGAGAGAGATGAGTGTTCTCATCTGCATAATGGTGACACTTCAGCCCAAACCTCCAAAATACTTCCCCCAGCAGTTTCATGACTTTCCCTCAGGGTAGATGTTGCAAATATAGGGGACAAGTTGAACCCTGCAATGCATCACAGGACAGTGGCCATTTGGTGGAGCAGAATCCCCCAAGCACCACCTTCTGAAACCATTCATCCAGGAAGAACTGGAGCTGCCACAACACCTCCTATGCTGAATCTAAATAAGGCATCCAGAAGGATACCATGGACAATGCTATTGAAAGTTGCTTTGATGTCCAGGAGAACCAACAGGGACATACTCCTCATATCCATGGCCTGGCATAAGTAATTGACCAAGTCAGCCAAGGATGTTTCTGTCACAAATGGGCCTTAAGGCAGACTGGAACAGCTCCAAATACTCAGCATCATGCAACACTATCTAACGCTGAGAAGCCACCACATGATCTGACATCAAGAATGGCAAGTTTGACACTGGGCTGTAATGATCACAAAACCAATGGATCTAAGCTAGGCTTCTTCAGTGGTGCTCTCACCACTGCTTTCTTTAAGCAAGCAGGGACCACCCCTTCCCTCACGGAGGTATTAATCACTTCTGAGGTTGAAGTACCCAGCCCAGCTCTGGCTGATTTCACAAACCAGGATAGGCAAGCATCCAGTGAACAACTGGTGGGTCTACATAAATCCTCCAAGTAGTTTATCCACATTCTAAGGCTGTACAAGCTGGAGGATATCCATGATAATGTAACATTTATTGCAAATGGAAATAAAAAACGTCTTGTCTTATTGATAGAAGTCATTATTGTGGTATGAGTAAAGATTTACTCATCTTGTAAAGCAAAACTGGACATGGGAAGAGGACTATTTTCCCTTAAATGATGTGATTGTTATTTTAAGAGATCTGATTTTAATGAGGGAAACAGAGGTCTATTTTCTTTTTTAAAAATCTTAATTTTACCTTGATCTAGAACATGTTTAGATCCATGTGAAAGAAATGTGTGTTTGCAAGGAATATGGCTGTATATGGAGTTGCCCTGGGACTGGAGCGCAGAAGGGAGGTATACTCTGGCTTATGCCATCAGCTAGTGGACCAAGGGCTGCTGAGAGGCTGTATAACCTACCTCCAAGGCATAATATCAAGGCAAAGGGGAGACAAACCTTGCACCTACCATCAGTCAGAGAAGGAGTAGCTGCAGAGAGCTCTCTTCCCCTCCCTGCCAGAAAGAACAGTCTGTTCCAATTGCTGGTTACCCAGGGATTGCAGAAGAAAAGGAAAAGAACACTCTGCTCCATCCATTAGCCAACAAAAGAACCACCACCAACTGCTATCCAAGGAAAGACCTATTAGGGAAGATCAGCCTGGCCCAAACGAGATAAATGCCTGCTTTGTCTGGCCTTGAAGAACTCTTCTCCACCATCTATCTACCGTTTCTCCCCTCCACTCTCGTTTCCTTGTGTGTCTTGACTTTTTAGTTTGTAAACCTAATGGAAGGGCCTGACTCTCTCTTTTTATTGATATGAGCTGCTTTAGGAGCCAATGATCTGAAAAGTGGGATGATGATGATGTCGTTGCACAGAAACATATGTCACTATATGGAGGTAGAAAGGAAGAGCTCATCACATCTTATTAGAAACTTCCTGTTATAAGAAAACACCTTAGCGGTGTTCCAAGTTCAGATTACTTTGAAAGCATGTAAGTGTAGTAAACATTGGCTGCAAACTAGAGGGTGGTGCAGGGGCCTCAATATGCACAGCACAGTTTCCTTCTTATCCACCCCCCACCCCCAATAGCAGTCTTGCAAGCAGCATAATAAGCTGCCTCTGAAAATGACCTCCAAGGTAGCTTAGCCATTCAAGTTGTTTTGTGTGCCAAAATAAATTATCTGGAGTGTGCCCCACATGTTTGTATGTGCTTTAATCAAAATGTTCTACTTTCAAGAAGGATAGAGTGTTGAGGTTCTTTTTTCCTGTGATCAATGGATACAGAATTTCAGATCCCTTTTAATCTTTTTTTTAAGAAGTTGTGACTAATAGTTTAGTTTGGTTTACACCCTTGTTTTAACTACATGAAAATGTATTCCCGAATACAGGATGCAAGTGTTTGATTTGCCTTCATAAAGTGGAAGCTTGTCTTTAATTTTTAATTTGTCTCTATTGAAATTATAACCTAAAACAGCTGCAGCAGCAACAACAACCCCACACCAGCAACTACACCAAGCAGGATATAACACTTTAAAAACGGTATGAAAATGGTATTTGTAATGTGTCTTGGGCCCGAACAGTTGTCATAACCATTATATAAACCGTTATAAGCAGTAGTGTAGATCCTGCCCAAGTTAGCAAAGCTCATGGTATCTTAAGCACTTTGTTCATCCATTTAGCCAAAGTGTCTTGTGCATAATACATTATCACTAAACCACAAATTAAATAAGGCTTGCACAGCACTAACAACATATCCATTTTCATTTGATTTCATGATACCTTGTTGTTAGGTAATTGCTCTGAAAATTTCAAAAACGAAGCAGTCTCATCAATAGGGTCCATTACGTTTTCCAAATATTACTCAGCTCCATTCTGAATATAAGTCTTGTGAACGGAATTATTTATTTATGTATTTATTTAATGGACAGATTCCATACGGTATATTGAAACTGTACTGTGGTGAAAATGTTTTATCAGTTATTATTAGTATTTTTCTGCTCATTGTTTACAATGAGTTGAAACATTATTGTGGTATGTAGAATGCCCTCCTTAGTAGTAGCTGTGATCCAGTACCAGTGCTTTAACAATCACCTTATAGATTCCTGTTAGTTCACTTGCTCAATAAACAAACTGACCTTTAAAACTGGACATGAATGCTGGCTCAGATATCTTTGTATTGGGCTCCTCTTCCCTTTTTAAAAAAGAAATCTTTAGTATTCAGCAATGTTAGTGCTTTGCCTATAGCAACTCTGCGTCTTCCCTGACTATTTTTTTTCAGATGCTGTGGTTACTAAATTTCAGTGTTGTTCTCACAGTTTAGAGGGGAGCAAGTCCAGTCAGGCAACTTATTGGCACTTCCTTATATGGCATCTCTTATTGGATGTAGAAGTCAAAACTTTACAGTTATGAAATTCTAAATCTTACGTCTTGAGAGCTATTTCCTTGGTGGAAGTCGTGCACATAGAGGCAGTTTCCTTCAGGGAATTCTGGGATGCACAGTCCCAGACCTTGGCAAGAAGAGATTCCTCACCAGGACCTGGAAAGTGCCCTCCACCAGCATTGCCTGCCCTGCTCTTTGGTATGTTTCTGGGCTCTGGGGCAAGTAAAAGAGGAGTTTGGAGGTGGCAGTTCATGGGTTCAAGGCAAGCACAGTCCTGATGTCCCTGCAGGGCTGTGCTCATCTTGATCTACATGAATGCTCCCAACATCATTAGTTCTAAGTTGTGCCCCTCAATGGACAGTGAATGAAGCTTACATGTCTCTGGCCTTCAGTCTTACATACTGATATCAACCTTAGCTTCTAGGTGGGTCTATGGTAAGGAGTTACAGGAATATAGACTTTTGGGTTATTGGTGAGTTGATTATGCAGGAGATTCAAATTGTTTATTTAGGTGGTCTGCATTACTGAGCTTATTTTGATGACATTATGAGCCTCTTGTACATCTCCCGCTCCTTCCCTCAGTTATTTCATTAAAAACGCACAGAACAACAACCCATGGCTATCCTGATTCTTCTGAAATATCTTGGGATTTCCCACCATGTGCAGCCGTAATTGTGCTACAAAACACTGATTAGACAGTGTTGTCCCATTCAAGTATATGAGCAGGGAAGTTTTCAAATACAGACCACATGGTTGGCCCTCTCTTTCCATGTGATTCAGCTCATTACAATTGAGATAGAGAAGCAGGAAGCAAAGTGCCAGTAAGCAAATGTGATTTCCCTTTAATCTAAAGAAGCCCACAGACTCTTGGGGTTAACCGGATACACCCAGTGTATTTATTTCTTTATTTTTGCAGAATTTACACAGAAGTAGATCAGGAAAGTAGCCCTTGTCACCTGTGCAGTAGTAAACAATGTCCCCAAATTTCAGCCATCTATATAGAAAAAAAATTGACTGGGACAAAAATCCAACTGAATTTGGAATATGGGGTGCCTTTTTTGTCCAGCCAATGTAATCTGTTGGAATTTTAAAAATTCCAACAAAAAACAAGCCAGTGATGCAGATTTAAGTGCTCAGAATAGCCAAGAAATTTATTGGTTTTTACCATTGGGGTGCACTTTTGTTCCAGATAGTGACCCATGGCATTTTGCAAACAAAACCAGAGGAAAACAGTCTTCTGACATAATTCTTTCGTTTTGGGGACATTTTCTTACCCCAACTTACATTGGAACTTAATTTGAGGTAGGAAAATGTCCCCAAAATAATTTTGTAAGTTTTTTTTAATGAGTCTGGATCAAAATCAAATGCTAAATGTGGGGAAGGAATCAGATTTTGTAATTAAATTGTCATTTTTCTAAAGATCCTAAACTTTAAAAGCAATATATTATTTTGTCTGGAGAGAAACTATGCAGATGGTAATCTAAAACTGACATGCTAATTTTGTTGGATGAATAAATTCAGTGAAATTTGATACTGCTGGTTGAGCCAATAAAAGATAATCGTGTCACTGAATACAAGTCTTTATATCTGTGGGACAAAAATGGGCAGCATTACTTTGATCTCAGAAGGAGAGAAGCTAGATTAATAGTATAGAAGATGAAAGAAATTGTAACTGGTCACTAACCAAAGTAATTAAAGCTAATTGAAGTCCTTGAGCTATTCTGGAATAACTAATTTGTAGGCTGACAACATAGAACAAAGTAGACGCCCCTGTAATAATATTGGGAAATTATAAATAGAAAAAGTATAAACTAAAAAAGTATGCAATGAAATCTAACTTCCATTTATAGTTTTTCCTATTCTGATGTAGCTTATAACCCACCCACCCAGCCCCATGAACTGAATTCATGTTGTCCTACTTGAAACAATGATTTGACAATAAACACTTTGGAGATTATTATTATTATTATTATTATTATTATTATTATTATTAACAATATTTATATATCGCTCAATTATCTAACACAGATTCCAGAGCGGTGAACACAGGTATAAATAGTAAAAGAAAGAAGATTAAAACAGCAGAATAAAATTGTTCAATTTAAAAACAAAGGAATCAGAAAAACAGGTTTATCCAATGTCTGAGGACAGGAGAGGAATGCAATTGCACATGGAGCCCATTAGGATCAGATCCAGATGTGTGCTCAGATTCCCTCTTACCCTTTCAGGAGTGGGGCAATATTGCAACCACCTGGAAGTGAGGCAAGATTCTTTATACATCACATCTATTTATCAACTGTTTGAGATGGAGCAAGGGGCATTATTGGCTTGCTCCATCTTCATTTCATTTCATTTATTAAATTTATAAGCTGCATAGCTGAAGCACTCTGGGTGGTACATAAAAATTCTGTTCACCTCAACAATGTGTATGCATAGAGCTTCATTTTCCTGCTGACCTTTGTTGATCTCTGTCACGGTGCCCACTTTCCTGCCCTTCAACTGTGTCGGTACAGGTCAGACTTGTCACTTTGAGGCCAAGTAGGGGTTTTCAATCCAGTAGCCAGATTGTCGGAGTTCTCCAGTGGTTTTCACTTACTCTATAATGCAGCTACTAGGGACTAATATGGCATGGGGGAAGGGCATCTGCTAATTCTGTTGGTCACATGGCTGGGCAGTAAAGGAAGGAATAGTAGTGGGTGAGTTGATGGTGTATACCCTGAGGCACCTTCAGAGTAATTGGGAGATTTCCCAGACTTTCCTCTCAGGGCTGTGTGGCTCTAGGTGTAAAGAAGAGAACTACTATGAGGTTTAACGAGATCACACATAAGCAGCTCCAGCTACAGATCTATATGGCCCTTAGTTACCAAATGTTCAAGCCTTGCCTTTTTGGTAGTCACAACATCAAGTTTAGCTTTCTGCGTCCAGTAGTAATGTCAAGTTTGCTTCTTGGAACCATACAAGCAGGCCTAAAGGCAAAAATCCAATCCTGATGTTTGTCTACATAGACTTGCATTCAGAGGTATACTGCTTCTGAACATAAGTATCCCGTTTTGCGACCATGGCTAATAATAACTGATATGCCTATCCATTAATTTGTAATTCTCCTATGAAAATGCTCCCTTTGCGGTAGCAAATTCCATGTCAGTTATGCATTGTGTAAAATACTACTTTCTTTTGACCGTCCTGAATCTACTGATCAGATTCATCGGCTGAATTCTAGAACTATGAGAGAGGAAGATCTATTGACTCTCTCCAATGATTCATCATTTTCTAAAACTTTTATCATGTCCATGCCACCTTTGTTGTCTTCCTCACCCCACCCCTGCCACTAAACATAAAGTAGAAGCAATGAGTTTAAGTTACTGGAAAACAGAATTTTTGGCTGAATATTAATAACTATAATAGCGATCCAGTAATGGAGAATGTTGTCTCGTAATATTCTGTAATATTTGGAGGCTGCCAAGAGAAGGCAGGATAGGGAATTCTCAGGTGTGTAAGGAAGGTAAGGGACAGAACCAATTTAATCTGGGGGCTCTTGCAGTTCTACCATCTACTTATTTTCAAATGTGCTTTCCTGTTTTAGAATAATTCCAGTTACTGTGTGCTGAGCTATTTTAACTGATATAGAAGGAGAGGTGAGAAGTTTCTGATGAAGAATTTTAAGACTATCAATATGTGCTTAAAATAGAATGTGCTTCCTCCTTAGCATGTGAATGATTTTATTCTGGTCCTTAAGTGTGAGAAAAATTTCCTCATTGCAGCATGGATAATTCTGTTTCTATTCTGCCCACCTCAACATGTATGCATAAAGCTACTTCTCTGAGACTTATGAACTTTAATTTAAGATGCAAAATGTGAGTTTTGAAGTGTGGGATGAAAACACATTTAACTCAAGGGGGGGCTTTGCACATGTTCACGCATGTAATATTCTGCTGCTTTTATGCCATGTTTAGGCCAGCTTTCTTCATCACCACATAATTCCAATCAATGAGGGTTCATAAAGTGAAGGGATCATATCTTGGTGCCTCCTAGTCAATATTTGGTTTTGTGGTGGGGACACTGAAGCCAACAAAATTGTCCTATTTCCCCTCACTCTGATCTAGGGATGATGGAATGCATTCCTGGCCAAACTGGCTCTTCACACTGGTATGCACATCCAGATGTGCATGATTCATCCATTAAAAGTAAGGCAGTACAGATTAGTAACATCACATTTGCATTCATGTCCTAATACAAGGAAGTATTGAACCAGGTTGTCTTTACAAGTGAGATCAGTTCTGCCCCTGCCCAACACCAATCCTTATTGCAAACAATTCCTCACATTTAGTAAAGGGTAATGAAAAATGGCCCAAAAGGGCACAGATAAAGGATAAAAATGTTTGCACTACCATGTAAATGGAAGTAGGTAATCAAAAATTATTTGAGCTTCGGCTATTGGGCGGTATAAAAATGTAATAAATAAATAAATAAATATAAATAAAAAATGTAAAATTGTGAATGGGAATTGTCAAGCCATGGAAGCTGCATACTTGATACTGCTGGACAATTCTAGGGCTGCGACACAGTTCTTGGACAAAGGCACTGTTGATCTTTTAGCACAGGATTTGGAAGACTTGGATTCAAACCACTTCTAGATCATGAACTTGCAGGGGTCTGTCTCGGGAATTATTTTAGGAACTCTGAACGTTTAATGTATCATAACTTAATTTGAGCATTTGCATTGGAAGATAGGTGTATTTTGCCCTTTCTCCTCCCTATGCAGCTCCAGCTCACAGCCCAAAATCTCACAGCCCAAAAGGCTAAGCTGCATCCAAAGCAATCCTGATAGTTATTCTGACCACATCAGTGCATTTCAAGTTTCAGCATCTCCAAGAGACAGCATCTTAATTTTATTCACTGCCAGCTGAAAGGCACTTCCTAATTTATTGTGATGAAGGGGCAGGAAAAGAATGGCTAACTGTCACCCACCAGCTCAATAAGGCCATTTGCTCTTCTTACTTATTCTGGGTGATAGTTCCATCCTACCACCATTTCCCGTCCAACTGGAGCTGTTTATTCCACAGCTCCTTACTACTAGCATTATGTCCTTTGCACATCTGTCTAGTTTACGCTGGACATTGTCTTGTTTCCTTTGTTCATCCCAGAGGAGTGGAGTTTCCTTTTTTGGTGTGTCTTAAATGTAGGACCAGGATCAATTCAGACTATAGCTCCCTCCCCTTTTTTCTTTTTTTTTTTCAAATAGGCAAAAGAATTAGATACATTTCATTGGGTTTTTACCTCCAGAGTAATTTTGCTATAAGAGCATAATAGAAGTGTGAGAAATATGAAAATGGCCATCTGTCATTATGAGAAATGTCAGGCACAGAAGCTAAAAATGTCTGATTTACCAACTGTTTCCCCCCTCCTTTCACAAAAATAACCGATGTTCATAGCAGTCTCTTTCCCCAGTATTTCTGAGATTTCATATTTGATAGACTAGTTGCCTTCAGGGCTTGAGGAGTCTTTGTGTTAAGAATCCACCTGATAATAACATTTCACTGGGAATATAATAATTCTCTTTTGCTGGAGGCAGTTGGTAAGAAAACTTCCAAAGACAACTAAATAGAAGTCTCTTATTAGCTGGGGTTTGCTCCTATTTCTTTCACTTTCTGTCTCTAACTTACTGTAGCAGCTAAAATGGACTGATGGATGTGTGTGCCACTCAAGAAAACACATTTATTTCCCCCCTCTCTCAGCTAATACAGTAGTGGTAATAAAAGGCTTTCTCTTTTTTATAGTTCAAAATTTAGGCCCCAAACTATAACACATAGATTCATTAGGACATTAGGTTCCAAGCATGTTTACTTGGAAGCAAATTCCAGTGAGTATAGAGCAGAAGTGGGCAATTATGCCCATCCAGTACTGATGAGAGTTGTAGGCAGAAACATTTGGAAGGCCACAAGTTGCTCGCGCCTGGTGTGGTGGGACTTTGCAGTATGCTAGGGGCTGCAGCCTTAGATTTTGGTCCCCCCTACATATGCATAGCCTTACATGTATGGCTATATGGAGCTTCACTGCTCAATAGGAAGAGTGGAATAGTATCCAACTATGCTCCAGCACTAGCACTAATGATGCTATGTTTACATAAAGCAACACTTGCACAATGTAGCTAGCGTGTGTTAGAACAACTACCAGAAGCAGTTATCTTTCTGGTATGCAGGCACACCAGTTCTGTTTTTCTAAGGGCCTTGCTAGACCAGGCCTTAGCGCGCCTTCCAACCCGGTTTCCCTGCTGTGCATCCAGATGACGCACAGGGGAATCCGGCGGCAGGCCGCAGTGAGGCCTGGTCTAGCGCGCCATAAGCAAAGTCGCTTATGGCGCACTTTTTCCCCAGCTCCGGCCTCAGGCCGGGGCTGGGGGAAGTGTGGAGACTTCCGCGGCTTTTCGCAGCTCCTCGCTTACTCGTATGAGCGCTGTGCCCATCGGCCCGGGGGCGGGTGGGAAAGAGAGGGGAGGGGGAAGGATGGCAGGGTGGGTGGCAAGGGGGGCGGCGGGTGACAGAGGGAGTGCCCGGGCAAGCGCCGCTCGCCTACTTGCGAGCGGCGGCAGCGGCGCGCGGCGCTCCCTCTGTCACCCGCCGCCCCCCTTGCCACCCACCCTGCCATCCTCCCCCCCCCCGGTTTTTTTAAAAAACACCCTTACCTTCTAGGAGTCTTCGGGCCACCCACGGCCCCTTTAAACAAACAAACAAACAAAATGGTGGATGCCGCAGGGCTTGCGTCCTCCCTGCCGCTCCGCCGTCTGGAAGCGTGGGCCCCGCCTCCCTGCCAGCATAAGCCGGCAGGTCTAGGAAGGCCCCAAGTCTCTAGTGCAAGTAATAGAGAACCTGCAGTAAGTCATAACTCTATCTGTGCCCCTTTGGAGACAATACAAAAGATAAGCAAGGCATGTGGTTCATTCCTTGTGGAACTTGACCACATCAGCTATTTGAATGCACATATCTCCTCCCCTGTGCTATGCTACAGGTTTCATTATAGTGGCCCAGAGATTGTCAAGAAAGTGATCCCTATGTGCATATGAAAGGCAGTATAATATGCCAGCAAATTTGGAAAACACAAGAATGGCCATCAGACTGGAAAAAATCAACTTATATCCCCATACCAAAAAAGGGAAACACTAAAGAATGTTCCAACTATCGGACAGTGGCACTTGTTTCACATGCCAGCAAGGTAATGCTCAAGATCCTGCAAGGTAGACTCCAGCAATTCATGGAGCGAGAATTGCCAGATGTACAAGCTGGGTTTAGAAAAGGCAGAGGAACTAGAGACCAAATTGCCAATATCCGCTGGATAATGGAGAAAGCCAGGGTGTTCCAGAAAAACATCTATTTCTGTTTTATTGACTATTCTAGCGAGGAGGAGCTGAGGAGCCTTATGACAAAGGTGAAAGAAGTAAGTGCAAAAGCTGGGTTGCAGTTAAACCTCAAAAAAACGAAGATTATGGCAACCAGCTTGATTGGTAACTGGCAAATAGAGGGAGAAAATGTGGAGGCAGTGACAGACTTTGTATTTCTGGGTGCAAAGATTACTGCAGACGCTGACTGCAGCCAGGAAATCAGAAGACGTTTACTTCTTGGGAGGAGTGCAATGACAAATCTTGATAAAATAGTTAAGAGCAGAGACACCACACTGACAACAAAGGTCCGCATAGTTAAAGCAATGGTATTCCCCGTAGTAACCTATGGCTGCGAAAGCTGGACCATAAGGAAAGCTGATCGAAGGAAGATAGATGCTTTTGAACTGTGGTGTTGGAGGGAAATCCTGAGAGTGCCTTGGACTGCAAGAAGATCAAACCAGTCCATACTCCAGGAAATAAAGCCAGACTGCTCACTTGAGGGAATGGTATTAAAGGCAAAACTGAAGTACTTTGGCCACATAATGAGAAGACAGGATACCCTGGACAAGAGGCTGATGCTAGGGAAAGTGGAAGGCAAAAGGAAGAGGGGCCGACCAAGGGCAAGATGGATGAATGATATTCTGGAGGTGACAGACTTAACCTTGGGGGAGCTAGGGGTGGCAACAGCCGACAGAAAGCTCTGGCGTGGGCTTATCCATGAAGTCACGAAGAGTCGGAAACGACTGAACGAATAAACAACAACTCCATAGAATAAGCACAGAAGGCTGATACAACAGCTCTGTTAATTATGACATGCACCAGCTGCCACTAGAACCTCATAGAGTTATCAGAATGCCTGCCTGAAAGTATGCCAGCTATTTTTGTCTACACATGTGTTAAGCTGGGGAGGGGAGGGGAGGGGAGAGAAGAAAGGAAGAGAGTAATAGAAGCAATAAAAGCAATAAAAGAATACTTCTGGATCCTGAGCAGCTCAGTTCTGAATGGCAAACCCTACTACAAGGATCATACATGCTCTAGCTCTGGGGATGGACAACATCTTGTAGCCCTGTTGGACTGCAACTCCCATTATCCCTCACCATTGGCTATGCTGATGGGAGCTGCAGTTTAATGGGAGTTGCAGGTTGGTTATCCCTGCTCTAGCTGTTCAGACCTGTCTTTGTGAACTGTCCAGAGAGCTCCAGCCATGGTAACGTATAGAAATGTAATAAATAAATGAAATGTCCCCACTAATTACAGAGGGGATCTGATGCTTTAAAGGCTAATGTAGCGCCCTTTTCATTTTATAGTATTTGCTACTGCTTGTCTTTTTTTCTTATCAGTTTCATCTCAGGTGTTTTCTCCCTGAGTCCTAGGGACTGTCTATATGCTCTGGAAAACCCGAGGTAGCTCTGCAATGACACTGCATCAATTATATGATGCAGCAGCCACTGCAGAACCACCTCGAGGCTTTCCAGAGAAGCTCCGCATTCTAAAAGTCAGGGACTTACCCGACTTTTCAGGATGGAGTGAGGCAAACACAGCCCTTCGGCTGTCTAGCCTCGCTCCATCCTCGATGTAGAGGCATGGTTGGGCAGATGACAAGCCCTGATTGGTTGGGGTCCACCCAGACACAGGTCAGAGGGCAGGCCCGGCTGCCAGAAACGCACTTTCACTGTGTGTTGGGATTAGCTGTAACCACCCTGACACAGCAAAAGCACAGGTTTTTGCCTATTGAGGTGGCAACCCACCGCCGAATAGGCAAACCCCAAATGATATAGACTATTAAGAAGGACAATTAAAAAGAGAAAAAAGGGAAACTTCTCAGCAGTGAAGGTGAACAGCTAAAGTGTCTTATGGTCCTGATACAAATTTTCAATTGCTAATAGGGGAGAACCTATAGACCTGATCAAAATCGTTCCATTTACTATTTGAAACTCAAACATAATAAAACATATTTTAGCCTTCTTTTATACTTTTTACCTACTTAAATTTTACTGCATGTTTTGCAAAACATAATGCTACAATAACAACCTCTTGCTCCCCCTTAAGAAATTTCACTGAAATCAATGCAACTTCTAAGCAAGATTGTTTTAAGCATTACATTCAGATGAAATGAAGACTATGGGGTCAAGGACCTATGGGGCCTATGACACAGTACGTTACCCCAGTGGTGTGGGAACTACTGTTATACCATTTGTTCCCCTCCACACAGCCAGTATAACATGAAAAACTTACTTTGCAAGTCTTTTCCTTGCCAGCATCAACCTGCAGGGAACCTGGGTTAACACTCTTGCATTGTGTGGGCTCCCCTCTTGTGGTCCCAGGCACCTCCTGTTACTTGGCCATGATGGAAGCAGCAACATTGCTTCAGCTCTCATACCACCCTCACATGTATCCAAAACATGTTTTGGATTTTCAAACATTGGAAGTTATGCTTGTGGCAATGGGCTGTCTCTAATGCTGAAAAAATGGAAAATGAAATTTGACGTTCCTTAGCCCATCTGACCTCTATTTCACATGTAGCTGCATCCCACCATATTCCCACAACTTGTCCTCCAGACCATATTGGTCTTCATCCTGGTGATTTACTCTAGGAATTGCTGCAACTATCTTCTGTTCCAACTGTTAGGCATATTTAAGCAATGATGGGAGATGATATGTCACAATGACATCCACCTTAATTCAGGAACAGTTGAATTTAGCCTTAAGCCAGTGCAACTAAAGTTGGCTGTTACGTGCAGCTTGATCCTGTCCATGTTTACTCAAAGTGAATCTCCCTGTGAGGACAAGTGGAGGAAGACTCATGCTGAGTACAACCAAGCACAGGTTACAGATTATTATCGAGCCTTCTCTGTGGCACTGAAGGTGGCAAAAGAGGGAGTTCTTTTCTAACAGAATGGCATGTTCTCAGTGTTGTCCAGCAAAGCTTTTCTAACTAGTTCATGACCTTTTGCAGTCAGGCCCAGGGAAAGGCCTAGGAATCTATAGAAATAAGGATATTTGGTTACAGAAGAGTTTTTTTCCCCTTCAAGAAAAGCATTGAGTTAAAGTTACAAGCAATATTTGAGGACAGGAATTGATCGATGTTCATTTCAATTTCTTTGTTTTCAGGCATCTAACTTGTCCACACTGTATGCCATATCTTTATAAAGTTTTCTGTATCATTAAATATACTGCACAACAAAAATGAATAATTTCTCAGCCATGGCATTGTTTCTCATAATTTCTGTATATTTTATATTTTCCTCTTTTGCACTTTTCAGGAACGCACTTTGCACGGTATCTGGCACTTAAATCCCCGTTATCATTACTTGTTTGACATTCTCAGCACCCACAGCAGTGAGAATTTACTCTCAAAGGGCTTTGTCTGTTGTAGAAACTGCAAGAATGTCACCTGAGCAGTCTTTACTCTTGTTCTAATAATATGCAGTTTAATTTATAAGCTGGTATATTTGAACTTACATCCTCCCCCCAACCCCCATTTTATCTCAACCATCACTTTCTTCTAGTCTTTGTCAATTTCTTGCTCTTTTCTCTGCATGACTCTATAGTTGTTTGTTTTGTGAACTATGATACGTTGGCACTGGACCTCAGCTGAAGACTGAAAGTATGTACAGGATCTTCATTGCAAAAATACCAGGTTATTTACCTGCAAATTTGGATTGCCATTAAACCTAGGATAGTAACCCTAGCCAAACCTAGCCACAGATGACTTACCTGCTTTGCAGGTTTACCTTCTCATCATCTATTTGCAAAGGAATGGGTATTTGCAAACTCAAAGATCAAGATGGTGCTATATAAATAAATAAATAAATAATAATAATAATAATAATAATAATAATAATAATAATAACTCTGCAAATCCCTAATTGAGGGTGAAAATCCTATGCTAGCTGTAATCTGCATGTAGTGATCCTGTTCAGACATAATAGCGATGTCCAATGGCAATTTATGTAATAAGCAAGGGTTGTTCTTGGGTTAATTTGGAATTGTTTAATTTATGAAAAATCCCAGGTGCCCCTGTTCAAATGTCATCGAAACAACCAATGGATGCTTATTGATAGGTTGTTCCAGGAAACCGAAGCACCTCTCACCTGCCTCCCATGCAGCACACATCCCTGCAATTAGAGGGTTAATTAATTGCCACCAGACATTGCTGTTATGTCTGAACAGGGCCAGTGAAGTGCCTTACAATCTATTTGTGGTTAATTGGAATTAAATAGTTTAAAATGTTTTTAGGATGTTTTAAAGATGTTTTAATCTTGTATGGTATGTTTTTAATCAGTTTTTATTGTGTATTTTATATCATGTTTTTATATTGTTTGTTTTATACTTTGAATGGTTTTAGTTTTTGTGAACCACCCAGGGAGCTTTGGCTATTGGGCGGTATAAAAATGCAAATAATAATAATAATAATAGTTCAACATTGCATTCTTTGATCTAAAATCTTTTTTTTTCAGGGACCAAAACCCCTTTGCTCCTTATTTCCTATAGGCAAGGCATATAAGTTGTATATATTATTTTCCTAGGATGTCTTTCCTATGATATCTTCAATATTTTTTCATTAAACTTCAGAGCACATACAACTTCATAATTTCTTATAAAGTACAAAAACCTACATGGATGGTATGTGGAATCCACCTGACTTCACAGGTGTTTTGTTTTTGTCAGTGTTTGTTTTTTTTAAAAAAAAATTGTTTAAAAAAACATATTGCACCAAATTTGTAAAAAGAGAGAAAGCCTATTGACCATCTTTAGGTTTTATATTACTTGGATTTGTTGTCCAATTTGTTGCTACATCTTTATGCATTGAAGAAAGGGGAATCATAGTCATTTCTTTGGTAAGTAACTAACAAGTGTCAAAACGTTTTGAAAACCATGCTGATCAGGATTCCCTGGAACATAAAATTGTGAAAGACTTACACAGAAGTGTAATAATTCCCTCCCCCAGTGCTGTCAGGGTGCATTTGACCTCACCTGTCAATAGTGGGTTAATTCAGTTATTGCTTTAGAAATGTTTCTGTTTCAAAGGAGGTAAGTTTTATTATTTTCATGACATTATATTTTATGTTAGTAATAAAGCAACAACCTTTCCTTCACAGCTAGTGCCAGACTTGCTGAATCCTGTTTGTTAAGATCCCACACAGACTATTGTATTTTCCCATTAGAAACATATCAGTGTCCTGTTACCTTCCTGCATTTTCTCAGGCACCCACTGCTAACCCATCTGCTTCCTTGGCAGATATGTATTTGCCTTCTTGCTAAAAAGGTTCTGGCCTGTTTGTTGTTCTACTAATTTTTGAGAAGGAGCAAAGGCTGTGTAAGTACTGCAAGACTTGCAAAAAGAAAATGCTATCTATTACTGAAATGGTGGTGGTGATAGAAGTGTGTGTGTGTGTGTGTGTGTATACATACACACTCCTATAGAATATGCTTATCTGTTTTTTCTGCTCCCACAAAATTCCCAGCTGTCTGGCACAATAAGACTTACTAGAAAGGTCCAGCAAAGTTTAAAATGGGCAGAATACTATCCTGAGAGATGGGAATAAGTGTAACTAAAACATCAGGTGTTACATGCCTCAAATGCATTTGTAGAGCCTTCTTGACCAACAATACCAACAAGTGTAGCAATTGTACATCTATAATGCTAGTCAAGTTTAAGGCAAGACTTCAAGGTTTGTCTGAATTGGGATGGGGAAATTGATGTGTGAGGGTTTAAATTTAAAAAGAAAAAGAGAATATCAACAATTGGAAACTAAGGCCTTAGCTAGACCTAAGGTTTATCCCAGGATCGTCCCAGGGTCATCCCTGCCTGCTCCCGGGATCCCCTGTGTGTCATTTACATGAACAGGGATGACCCCGGGATGATCCCGGGATAAACCATAGGTCTAGTTAAGGCCTAAGAAAAAGCCAAATGTAATGATGTTTATTTCATTATTTTTTAATATTTGGGCAGCACTTGGGTTCCTTTTTGGCAATTTTTGGGTGATTGCTTTGAAAGTGTTGGCGGAAACATTGAGTTAATTCAACATTGTATGAGGAAACTTCTGCTCATACAATGGGATTTCCCCTTCTGCTCCTCCCTCCTGCAGCTTCCAATGCACTCCCACTTCTCTTCCAGAGGGTCCCTAATCTTCCAGAATAGATTTGGGGAATGTGTTGGGCTGCCAGTGCTAGCAGTTTCCATTCTGCTGAGGGCAGCCAACAATGAATACAACCCATTGATCTCACTCTGAATTAACTTCATTTGCTTTCAGTGATTTCAGCACACAGTAAAGTCTGATTTACTACATAGGCTCATGACAACATCCTGCTTACTCCATAATCCCCATATGTATGTTTTTGTGATTTTAATTTTTTGTATATTGTTTTTAAGTGTTTTTATCCTATGTAAACCACCCAGAGAGCCTCAGCTATGGGGCAGTATACAGATGATGATGATGATGATAATAATAATAATTATAATAATAATTGTGATACAGTCCTGGGCAGAGTGGGCAAGGGTTCACAATCACATTACTGATCTGTTAATGCCATTTTTTTTTAATCTTCCAAATAATTATCATGTGAACCCAGCATGTTTCCTGTCACTGCTTTGGGTAATTTACAAAGATCTAATATATTTGGCTTTGTTGTTTTATACAGTTGGCCAAATTAATTAAGTTACGCAGTTCATGTTCTTCTCACATTTCATTGAATATATTATGAATGGTGAGCCCCTGACCACAAAATATGCCAACTAAAATTAAGATGGAGAAATGAAATTACTTTTAAAAATACTGTTTTCAAAGAAAACTTGATTTAGGTCTTAGCTAGATTAAGGTTTATCCCGGGGTCATCCCGGGGTCTAAACACACTCGCTAAGCATTTGCTGCAAAAGGGTTAGCAGCCTAACCATGGCTTAGTGTGTGAGCATTCCAACAAGCAAACACATTTTCCAGATAGTAAAGGGGGAAAATAGGCTGGCTGCCATGATTGACTAAGATGGATTCACCTGGCTGGGGTGGGGATGGGGGTGGGGTGGGAGTGTTGAAAATATCTTTGGTCTCTTTCACTCTTAAGTTGCTCCTTGTATGCTATCTTGGTTGAGAATAAAAGCCTTCACTGTTATTTATCTTTGGATATGGTGGGGAAAAGGATGAGAGAATAGCTGTTGTAACATTTGCTAAAATGGTGCTGGGGGAAAGCATCACACACATGATCATCACACACATGGATAGTCATACTTATTGCTATGTGCCATCTGTTTTTCTCTACTCAGATGATGATGTGTATTCATAAAATCTGGTGTAACTAGACAGTTAACTTGTTTACAGCCCAATTCATTGACAAGAATGGTACAAATGATCTGCACCATGGTAAAAAAAATCATAGTTCAGCCTCATTTCTTTAGGAGGCACATTTAGTTAAAATATAGAGGTTCTCCCCCTTAGGTAATTTCATTAACTATGTAGGGAGGGAAGCTATCAAAGTCATAGTCACAGATATGCAACACAGTGGGTATGGAATAATCCTGAGGAAATAACCTCCCGTGCTCTCTTTCAGGTATTTTTTTTAAGTTTCTAGGAAGTAGATTTTGCTAATTACATGGAATGTACTTTCCAAATCCTTAGCTTGTTTATTGTGGAGAACCAGGCAACAGCAGTTCACCAATTAAATGCTGTAGAAATGGAAATGCTGTATTTTAAACAAGTCAGTGGGACTTACTCCCAAGCTGGGGTGAAGTGCAGTGGTTTGCTGCCTACCTTTGTAAAACAGTTGTCTCTGAAGCTCATGGAAGCTGTTTTGTATAACTGTTTATAAGCAGTCATTGTTTTTAAAATTAAACAGTATCTGATTGAATAGTGTTATTTTTACAATAAATAGTAATTTGAACAGGACAGTGGTTTGTGTGTGTGTTTAACCAGCCTTTTGGAAACCTCATTTAAAATAACTGTAGATGAACACACAAAGGAACATTTATATTATGTGTAACATCCTTTCTAAATGGAAACCAAAAGGCCAGCTACAATTCAGACTGGAAAGTATAGCATATAGCACTAAGAGATGCTGTAAGAGGTAATTTGGTCACTGAAATGCAATGTTTTTAATTAAATCACAAGGGAATGTTACATTAGAATCCAAGGCCAATCTGACATAATGGTAAGATCTACATTCCTAGTCCTTAGTCAAGTTATTGCATTAGTCTGCCAATTAGAAAAGTAGGAAAGCATTTCAAATTACAGTAGCATTTTACAGAGTAGATAATTAGGGCAAGTTATGAGTGACAGAAATTACTGCAGCAATTTTGTTTTCTTCATGCCTTGGACAAGTATTTCTTGCCTGTTTTCTTCATATAATTTACTTATCTGTGCTTATCCTCTGCTTCTTGATGTAGCTTTGTGATCATTTTGTAATATCTGTGGACAATTGTAGAGTATTAGTGATTCTTAAATGTGTACTCTGAAAGTTCTTCTTATAGAGCTATACGTAGGCTTGGCTTATCATTGCCAGAATAATAAGATTTCAAACATAAAATAATATCTGCTTTCCTTTTAATGCAAAGATTATTTACTGTATGTGGATAAACATTAAGTAACTCATTATGCAGAGATGTAACATCTTATGCATGGCATAGTGTTAGTTGAAACAATCTGACACAGTGATGTCTTAACCTCCATAGGATAGAATCCAGATTTTAAAACTCTATCAAAGGTAGTTATGCAAATCTTATAATTTGGCATCACTGGGGGTTAGTTAATGGACACCTACACAGTGTACTTTTAATTCTCCATTACAGAATTGTGTTTAAGTTTTCATTAGACTGCTCCATTAAGCACCCATTATTTAATGCTTAAGCAAAATTGATTTGGAATGAAAGTACATCTATTCCAACCTCATCTAATGAATTCATTTTGGTCACTACTTCTATAATGAGTTCAAAATGTATTTGTGGCAACTGGACACTTATAAATTTCCTCCTTCACAATCTTTTTTTTTTGAGGGGGGTTTAATGGAGGATTTAAATCCTCATTTTAAGAGATGCATTTCAAAATAAGAATTTACAATAATTATGCAGTGTGTTAAATGTAAAATTATGCACAAAAATGGTAATCATAAATTACAACACATGTCACATCTAGTCAAAGTGGGAAAGATATAGAATATAACAGCATGAAAGAACCAGGAGCAAGAACTTGCTATTTACTGTTTTACTCTGTACAGCACCATGTACATTGATGGTGCTATATAAATAAATAATAATAATAATAATAATAATAATAATAATAATAATAATAGGAGTGTGTAGCAGTTTTCATGCAACAAAATATTAAAGTAGGAGTGAATTTACAGGACCAGTTCACATAGTTTGGGGGTGGTTAAGTGACCGATGTTTTGAGTTTAATTCTGAAAGACTTGGGAATACTGTCCACATTCTACACATGCCATGGGTTCATTGGAGAAGTAGTTTGTTGTCAGACATACCTGGGGATTTGTAGAAAGGGAACATTAGGGACCCATCTTAGAGAACGAATAAGAAATATAAACACTACATGCATTGAAAATGTGATAAATGAAATAATTTAAATGAAATTATTACAAGTATATATGATTTTATCACAAGTAAAAAGGAACTACTTGAATGATAGCATTCAATAAGTAATAGTTGACTTATGATGGAAGATAGATGGCTGCCCTGTACCTTACATTACTTTAGACGTGGCAACTGCCATTGGTATTCCATTGAGAGTATAGATACTTGCACATGCTTAAAAAAAATACTAAATGATAGGCTTAAAATACAAAGGAAGTGCTAATTTATGATTGACCTGTGGATTTAATAATTACCAAGTGAATTGGTAAAGTCTGCAATAATATAATTAAAATGCATAAAAATGACCATGCATTATTCATGGATAATAATTCCAACTTAGTATTAGTCATGTAGTTGGGGAATGCATAATATTCATTAGGATATCCCATTGGCACCAGTGGGAGCTTTCCTCTCATTAGAAATAGGAGGTATGTATGGACCCTGTTCCCATTCAGACCAGGAGAGGGGAGGGGAGTGAAGAGTTAAATCCTCACATTTGCCCACAGCATGTTCCCAATCTAGCTGACCCACCCATACACAGGCTATTTATTGAAAAATAATCAGCCATGAAAAGGCTGAAGATATGAATAATGCCATGTCTCATTAGGCCACTAGTGAGTTCAAAGCAGAGGTAAGATCTTAATGAGTGATTTAGACTCAATGATGTATCCATTATTATGTGGCAATGGCTCTCAGAAGGGTGGGAGAATAGTGAGTTGACCCTATAGCTCTTTTATGTATACATTTTATTTAGCCTACATACATTACCCAAGCCATTCATTTGAGGATATAAAACTGCAGTATAAATAGTGGAAAGAACTGTGAAGTCAATATACTAATTTGAAGAAAATTAGAAAACGGTTTCTAAAAATGTAAACTAAACAAATGTTATATTATTGAGAGAAAGAATCTTGAAGAGAGAGAAAAGAAAATTAAACTTTGGGTAGTGGCAGGAAATGGGAAATGTTCTTATATTGATAACTTCTGCCCAATCCCCCATCCTCCACCCTTCTTGTTGTTATTTATTTATTACATTTCTATACCGCCCAATAACCGGAGCTCTCTGGGCGGTTCACAAAAATTAAAAACATTCAAAGTATAAAACACAACAGTATAAAACCATAATATAAAATACAATATAAAAGCTCAACCAGATAAAAACAGCAGCAATGCAAAATTACAAATTTAAAACTCCAAGTTAAAATTTATTTATAGACTGTTAAAATGCTGGGAGAATAAAAAGGTCTTCACCTGGCATCTAAAAGCATATAATGTAGGTGCCAAGCGAACCTCCTTAGGGAGCTCATTCCACAGCCGGGGTGCCACAGCAGAGAAGGCCCTCCTCCTGGTAGCCACCTGCCTCCCTTCCTTTGGCAGGGGCTCGCGGAGAAGGACCCCCTGAGGATGACCTTAGGGTCCGGCCAGGTACATACGGGAAGAGGCGTTCCTTCAGATAGCCTGGCCCCAAGTCGTTTAGGGCTTTAAATGTTAATAATAATAATAATAATAATAATATTTCTTTTCTCGCTTGTTGCATTTTTTCTAGACACCCATGATGGGCTTTGCCAAGTCATGCTGTCTTTTATTGATTCAGGAATTTCTGGACAATTGAGCATGTTTTAAGCATGTCTGCTTCCTGGATGTTGGTGTGGATGTATTTTGGTAGGCCTAGTTTCTGAAGGCTTTCTGTATAGTTTTTTATGTGATGGCAGTGACTGATGTGACTAATGGAATAACTGTGACTTTTTCCTGTTGCCATAGTTCTTTAACTTCCATTGCCAGTGGTGTATATTTTCCTCTAGTTTCCTCTTCCTTTTCTACAACTTTTTTGTCATTAGGTGTTGCTATGTTAATGAGGAAGGTTTTTTTTTTGTCTATTACTGTTATGTCTGGTCTGTTGCAAGGTCTTGTCCATATGAATTGTTCTGTTCCAGTATATTTTATGATCTGCATTTTCCAATATTGTTTTAGGTGAGTATTTATAGTATGGTGTAGGTTGCTTGATGAGGTTGAATTTGATGGCCAGTTGTTGGTGAAGTATTTTTTGCAGCTGTATTGTATCTGTCCATGTAATCCATTCCTGCCAGAACTTTTACATCCTCCTGTTACATGGTCTATTGTTTCTTGGAGTTGGTGACATTTCCACATAAAACTGTTGTTACACTATTATTTTTTATGATGTATTTTTTGTAGTTCTTGGATGCTATAACTTGATCCTGTGTTGTTGTTATTGTTTACATTTCTATACCACCCCATCGCTGAAGCTCTCTGGGTGATTTAAAACATTAAAAACGCTATACAAAATGTAAAATCATTAAAACATACAACAGACAGTATACACAAAGATGTATACACAATATACTTCTAAAAAGAACTTTGAGCTGTCAGCCAACCCTAAAAAATCTATGTATTGAGGCAAAGGGCATCTAGCAACTGTCAGAGACTTCTTGCAGCCTCCTACTGTGCAAATCCACACTGACTCTAAGTGTCACATCAAAAAGCTTACTGATATGGCCTCTAATTGCAATCTGCAGGGCATGGGCACAAGCATCTGATACAATGCCTGAGTGCAGCCCACTGCAGGTACAGAACCTCTAAAATCCCCCCTACAAAACCATGGCTCAGCTATTTGGTGGGCTGGTGGAACAGGATTGTGAGGGGGAGCAGGCATGCAGGAATGACCCTTTTTGCATGCCATCCATGCCCTCGTCTATACAACAGCGGGATTGCTCCTCATTAAATAAAAGCCCAATTTTTCGTTGATTCGAATGTAGGTAAAGAGCATCACACTGCAGCAGCAACAGCAATTTATTTCCTGAATTAATTGTTTTTATAGTGAGTTTATAATGCGCACATGCGCATTATCACATTATCCCATATATGATGATAAAGAGTAGAAGCCAACAAAGCTATAAACCTTATCTGTGGAGCTCCGCAGACTAATATAACACACAAACCGAGGCGGGGGGGGGGGAGGAAGGAGGCTACAGAGGGATAGGAACAAGGCTGGCTCCCTGGTTCCCACTTTGTTCCCATAGCTGTTAATGTCATATCATTGCTCCCTGTAAGAAAATTCAAAGAAACAGCCTCCACGAACCGGGAGCAGGGGCGATGGGGATGAGGCTACAGAGGGAAAGGAAGGAGGCAGCAGACCACTTCTCCTTATCTGACTGCCCGTTCCGCCCTCTTTCTTTTTGTGAACCACCCAGAGAGCTTCGTATATTGGGTGGTACAGAAATACAAGAGAGAGAGAGAGAGAGAGGAATAAATTTGTTTTAAGGAGCTCCGCAAAGAGACTTTAAACTAAAATCAGCACGAATGAAGGAAGCAGCAGCTTGGTGCAAAATTGAGAAATGGGCCAATCACGTTATCCTACCCTCAAAGCTCCGCCCACATGTCACAATCTGAGATAACTCCCCCAAAGATACATAGCCATAATGCGGTGAAAACTCAGACCTGATCTAAAAGTCATGGTAAATCACGAAAGTGAATATGCGCATTATTACAGTTAAAATCTGGCGTTGAGGCAAATGGACGGCTGCGTCACGTAACCTAAAATGTGAATATGCGCATTTAGGTCAGGGAAAAGAAGCCATATAGACAAGCCCCATGCCTGCCAAACAGCTGTTGGGTAGGTGAGTGGGAGCAGGATTGGGAGGGGGAGTATGGCACATGAGAATGATTCCACATGTCCTGCTCTGTTTGGTGGGTGGGGTGCAATTTAAATGGAAAAGGGCCATTCAGGTGGGCAGTGGGGAAGGGCTATGCACAATGGGATCTCAGTGCATGGATGTGAGAAGTTTAAATCTCTCCATCCCCAAACACTGAGTTGGGTTTGTGTGTGTGTGTGTGTGTGTGTGTGTGTGTGTGCGCGTGCGCGCGCGTGCACTTGTCTGTTGCTGTCTATCTCTGTGTTTGTATTTTTGAATGTTGGGGCAAGGGAGAATGTTGTGTTTGTGTACAGGAGGCTGACTTCATCTGTGTGTGTGTGTGTGTGTGTGTGTGTGTGTGTGTGTGAGAGAGAGAGAGAGAGAGAGAGAGAGAGAGAGAGAGAGAGAGAATGAATGAGGAGGAAAGGGGATGCTGACCCAGACCATGCCACCAATTTCTTTGGTCATGCCACCACTGCCATGTGGCCCTTCAGGGCACAAGGTTGACCCACTCTGGACTAAACCTACAAGATCCAAAGGACCAATTTGGATCTTTTAGCTTTCCCCCAAAGTTTGAAGCCAGTGGGCAATAAATGTTAGACTGGTTGAGTCAACCTCCACCTTCCATGCGTCTCAGAGTACTCACCAAGCTATTCCATCTTCTATTTGAATGCCTGTATTTTTGTGACCAAGGTAAACTAATGCCAAACTGTCAGATTATAAATGTGCTACACATGTCAGAACTGTAAGGAGTAGGTGAAGAAAGGCACCCCCCAAATTCTGTCTCAGTCCCCAAGAATGACTGGCTAGTTACCTGCTGTTGCCCAAGGTGTGAAGGTGGGGCGCTGTGCCTGTCAAGAGAGGCCAAGAACGGAGCAGCAGCACATTATAAAGGTATGCATTGTTCCTCCACTTCAATCCCAAATCCCGGTGTAATGACACTATGACAATGCCGCTTGTGTCTCCAAACTACCCCTACCATATTGGCAGTGGAGCAATATTGTCTTCCCTATCCTCAAACAATCACATTCCAGGACTACAGCCTGGATATAGCCAGGAGGTGTGTTTGATTGTATTATCATAGATGGATATTGTGAAATTGTAAATTCACTTAACCAAAAATTGTAATCAGTACCTGAAGTCCACAGATAAAGCAATATTTTCCCTGTGTATAATTTTGCAACTTCTAGAAACGTGCATCATTAGCCAAAGAAAAATCGAATGACCATCACAGAGATCACTCTTCATTCCATTTTGCCTGAAACTTTTTGAAAAGTACCAGTGCTTAAAACTCTGCAGAACTTAGATAATTAGATATTACTGTCTGTTAGCATATGCTGAATTAGCCATATATCTATTGCAAAAAGGCTATTGTGATATGGAATCTATTTTCTGTATTAAATTATACAACTCATAATTCTATTAAGATTGCTGTAACTCCTCATTACGTATTGTTACATTTATTCAGTCTTTGCCTACCAGGACATTATTGTCAAGAAAAGAAAGCACAGTGGTTGTGGCTTGCTTTAGTCAAATTATTAGTTAAATTAAGGGCCAAAAGAGGCATTACTTAAATCTTTGTGTAGCTGCTATATTTCCCCCATGTTTTTACTTTAGAGTATATGAGGAGGCCTGATCTAGATCTTAAAAGTCTGCCTTACCCCTCCACCCCCATACTAATATGTTGATCTGTATTGGGGAAAAGTTTATAGCTGTTAGGCACAGATTTAAAGAAATGAATAATGTCAGTTTGAGCCCTAGCCCTCATTTCCTTGGAAGAAAAGAACAATAAATCCTAAAGTTCAAGCAGTTAAAAGAATAACATGATACAGGTACAGTGGGGAGGTGAGATGGATTTGCCCCATGCCCTCTCATTGGACAGAAGTCACATGAGACTGGGGAGTGGGGAGATATGGGGAATGTAGGAATGTCTGGTTAGATAAGAGGATGGAACAATGTGACATCCACCTTTGTAAGTCACTGCCGCTGCCTCCTCTGCCTCTTTCAGTCCGGCACAGCAACCCACCCATCCATCCCATCGTATTATACAGCAGCATGGGTTTAGCCAGTTGCCTGTTAGGGTCTGGGTAGATTGTTTGGGGTAATTCTCACATTTGGCTCATAGTTAAAATATGTCACCTTAATCAGCACAGTGTTATGGCAAGTAGGGATGTGGAGTTGACTGGTTTGACTAACTGAACTTAATATTGTTCTTGGGCACAATTCTCAGATAGTGCAAGCAGAGAGGGATGTTAATTTAGGCTGCCCCAGTAAGTATTTTGAGTTATCTGGATTGTAAAGGTCACTTACTCAACCTATCTCTGACTGTTGGCTGGGTTGAAGGAATGTGGGAAGGGAGATGCCCTTTGGCTCTGGATGTTTCCTCCTATTCAATGCAGGAGTGTAAAGGAGCAGCCAGGAGCTCCTCAGCTCCCATTTAATATGAGCAGGTAATGAAAGGCATGGACCACTTAAGTTTGATCTGGTGCATGGAACTAGGTTGGGGTCACCCAGGCAATAGCTAGATGGGGCAAAATCCAGGGGCGGTCCCAGGGATTGTGCCTGTGAGTTCACATGATGCATGGGGAATCCCGGGATCAGGCAAGGATGATCCCTCCCTTGCCCCGGGATCTCGCCCTACACCTTAGGCTTGGTTTTTCCATGGTCTCGGGCTGAGCCTGAGACCGCAGAACTTGTGGCTGGGTGCCGCGGTTTGTCCCAGCTCCTCGCGATTCCTCGTGAGGAGCTGGGAGCCATGCATGAGCCGCGGAGCTCCTCAGGAGCTTTGTGCCCATCAGGGGTGGGGTGGGGGGAGTGGTGAAAGTAATTATTTTTTTAAAAAAATCACTTACCTTTTGTGCATGAACATTCATGCGCTGCTGTCCCTTTAACAACAACAAAAAGAAACAGCCTCTCTGTCTCAGATTGTTGCATGCTGCGTGTGAACTGAGGGTGAGATCTCACAATGAAAAAATCATGAGATCACCCCTCCATCCCGCTAGTTCGCTAGGTCTAGCTAAGGCCCCAGTGGGGTGATAGTAGGAGGTTTTCCCAGTCTGCTCACTGTTATAGGATGCCTGCAGGGGATGGAGAATATTAGATATGTTTAATACTCAGTGAAGATCACTATGAGTCAAATCACATTGTTGTCCCTGAACTCACAATTTTGGTGTCTTCATTCTGGGGGTGTGTGGGCGAAGGAGCAGTGAAAATCAGTGAAGAATTTATTGAAGAACTTATCTCAGAACACATTTCTCCTCAATGGCAAGGCAGATAATTGCAATTCTCTCACCAATTATATGAAATAAAGAAATTCAGTTACAAAGGAAATAGTACTACAGGCATATAGTATGCGGATAGTACAACTAGATAAACATCTGAATGATTTGTACATTTTTATGGCTCGTGAAATGTTTAATGTTGTTATCTATCTTTATGACTGAGAGTGCACAGATTTGTATCTCACTTTTTATGAAGACAACTGCTCTTAAAAATCAAAGGAGTTTACCCCCAAAAAAGTATGAACCAGAAAAATATATACTTCATGATCAGGTGTTTTTGTTTGTTTATTTGTTTGTTTTTAATTATGAGTGTCGCCAAAGTAGTCCCATGAACCAAATACAAAGTGGGTCAGCTCAGTCCCAAAGCACCCCTATTGAAAAACGTTCAGCTCATAATGCAGTGAATGTGTGTTCAAACTAGTGCTGTGCCAAAAAAAATTAATTCTTCAATTTTTGGCATTTCATGTGAAGGGTGTCGAGGTGAAATGAAAATTCTGGCAAAAGAGACTGGGGTAGGAGAGAATTTCAAATAACATTTTCCTTGGGGATGAGGACAGGATTTCTGCTTACCTTTTAAATTTTGGGCTGTGGCTAAGAGGGCTTTTAATATATTTTTTAAAACACCCTCTGCACTTGCAGGAGCCCAGGATTCTTCTCCAGCTCCACGGCTCTTTCTGAACTCCCAGAAGACCATGTGACCTATCCCTCTCCAATAGGCATTCAGGAAAGGCTCTGAGGCTACAGCTCTGCAAAGCAAGACTCTTCTTCCTTTCAGCCACATATAGCAAGCAAGAGAAGAGGGTTTTTTTTCTAAAGCTCCCAAAGCCCCATTTGTTCTTTTTTGCAATAGCCCAAGACTCTTTGCAAAACTTCTGCAGTTATTCCTGAATGCCTATGGGCGAAGGTGAGATCACATCTCCTGGGAGTTCAGAAAGAGTGGCTGCGTTTTTTCTGTAAAGAGTCTTGTGCTAGGGTGTTTGTTTTAAATAAAATAAAAAATAGAAGACCCTTAGACACCTCCCAAACGTAAAAAGGTATGTGGAAACCCTGTCCCCCTCCACAAGGAGAAAGTTCTCCAAAATTCTCCCCCTCTCTGCAAAAGAAACAGAAAAAAAGAATGCCCCAAAATAGGGGGCATTATTTGGCACAGCACTAGTTCAAACTACTTATGAAACAACGTTGTAATGTTATGTCGGTCCTCTTCATTCTTTGTCACATCACCAATGAACACAGTGGAATCATATGAACTTTTTGGCATTTGGGTTATGCATTTAACCTTGCCTCTGAGGAAATATACAATATAGTGAGTTGCATTAAAATTCAATAGATAGTTGTGTAAATATGAAACATATTTAACAAATGTTTAGTCTCCTTTGTTCGTCTATTTGGATATTTTGTTACAATACGTAATAGTTAACATTGTTGCATATTAAAGTTATAAGAAGTTGTTTCTTACAATATTTCTATTATATAATTCCACAATATCTACTGAAATTCATTTTCTATGTTGAAATGCTTATATAGCATTGGGTTTTTTAAAAAATAAGACCTTTCTTATTTGTAATAACTTCTGACTACAAGTACCAAAAGAGAGGAGAAATCACATTAGGTTCATTATTGGGCTTCCAATAAAGTAGAATAATGTGGTTGAAGAGACATCTCTTAAATCTTGGTACAGCATGTACTTGAAGTTAGTTTTTCTTTTCTTTTTTTCAAAGCCAAACAATAAATAGATGGTAGGCACTGTGTTGGAGATCCCATATAGAAAACATTAATTCAGTGGGAAATTATAAGCTGTAAATTGGACGTGTGACTCATGAGTCATAATGAACAATAATGCACTAAAGAGCTTAGCTAAAATTTAGTATGTGCATGTTGTCTATTACTTATTGCTTATTTAGCTTTTCACCAGCAGTTTCTGTTTCCTAAATACATTGTGTTTTTCTTTAGAACAGGCATGGTTAGAAATTGTCCTTCTTTATGGTATCATGCCTGAAACAGTATGCAAATATTAAGTGGGTGTAATAGACAAGAGAGCTGAGGAAGAAAGCCTTTCCCCCTTTTTTAACTTGAGGAATTCAGATTCCCAAATGTTCCATAAATATTGTCTTCATAATTTACGGTGAAGATTGTTCATACAGTGAATATGATGATTTAGAAACATGTACATACTAGTGTAACCCCCATCATAATCTCACTCGGGATAGCACTGTTTCTCCCATAAGATCAGTCAATTAATGGTTGTGTTTGTGTATGACATTATTGGAGAGTGTATATTAATCTGTTTGTCTCCATCTTCACAGTGATACACAGCACAGAGAAATGATAGGCTTGCTGGCAGCCATTTTGTCCTGGGAAAAACCAGAAGATAAGCAAATTTGGTGCCAAATGCATAGTTATGGAGAGAAACTGACCACTGTAACAATCTGGGGACAGATTATTTGCACACTTATAGAAAATTTGTAATGTATGATTTGAAGAGTCTTCATTATATAGAGATAACATATTGACTCTTGAGTTGTGTGCTACCATTTTAGAGAATCCCTACATAGGAGTTCAATCTGTGTAGAAAATAAATATGTGTGGAGAGGGAGTGCGTTAGCCCCACCCTTTCCTTCCATGTTTCCATTACCCTGTTCATGGAGGTGATGGTCTGAAGAAGAGAGATTCTTGTATCCACAATATTCTTGTATCCATCATCCTTGCTTGTGTGGAGAACCTCCCAGCCATCACTCTCTACAAGTAACGGGTAATGAAAATGGACAAGGAAGTGATGGGGCTAGAGCACTCCTTCTCCTCAGGTCTTTACTTCCTGCACAGAACTAAACAGAATAGGACTATGGTTAAGCTGAAAACCTGATACTTGTGTTATAAAATTACTAATCACATGATTCTGCCTTTGTTCTCTGACTGGACAATTGCAGCATATTATTAAGTTTATTTATGTTGAACATGATACTTCTATTTTTAAATAGGAGACAGAAATACATAATGGGCACTATGCTGTGTACATTTAACTAAGGTGATCTTTTGGCTATGATCAGAAACCAAGGACTGCTATTTTCTTTTCTTTTTTTTTTAGATAAAGTGCAATTTAACCATATTCATATGGGGCTGGATTAGCTGAAGGTGAGGTTATGTTTGGTTCAACTTTTTTTTTTTAGGATGGGGGTTACTAAATATATATGTGCCTTTTCCACTGCCACCCCTTTGGTCTTATTTTTATGCAGATTTTCACCTTGGTAGTATATTTTCACTATCATTTTTAACATCTTTTTTCTTTTGAAGGTCTTATTGCATTTATATCATCCATTTGTGACAATATAGGTTCTGATTTATAGCTATCCACTCTTCTCAGAAAGATTCACATCCTACACACACGCACATATGTCCTAAGGTAATATATTTTTCTTGCCTTCCTGTTGGTATTCAACCTGCGTGTGTGTATATGTAGGATGTGAATCTTTCTGGGAAGAGTGGATAGCTGTAAATCAAATCCTATTCCTAAGGGATGTCTCTTCAGTTATTAATACACATTAGCAAAATGTCTAATGCAAGCAGTAAGATAAAACGCTTATCCTCTGGGACTTTCCTCTAGTGGTTCAAACGTAGAGTACATGCCTCTGGCATCATTTTGTGGCATGTCAGGTATGTTATAAAAAAGTATAAGCTACTTGTTGCTCCTGTGCTTCAGATTACACTAAAAATGTATTTCATGCTCAGAATAGATTTACTGTGCTATTTCAATTATGTTTGAAAAAGCTGCATGATTCAAATGCTACGTGCAAAACGGAAAGTGCTGAACCAGGTGTTCCCTGTGTCTTCTTCTTTACTTCAGTTTTGGGAACCTCCAGTAAAGTTATTGAATCAATAAATGCTTTTTAAAGGCAATAATCCTCTACATACTTACTTTGGAGTAAATCCCTTTTAGTTCAATGGAACATACTTCTGAGTAGACATACATAGGATTGCACTGAAAGAAACCAAGTTTGGAATGACTTTTAGGGCAAATCCCATGGCTAGCTGGAAAATGCTGAGAGTTGTAGAACTTTCTTCTCTTTAACATGTATAGGATTGCACTGTTAATTGCTGTGCCTTTTAACTAAAATATTTTGTTCATATTGAGGAAATACAAGGGAAAGCATATTCTACCAAGTCCAAACTGAAAAACTAACACCTTCTATAATACCTAAAAAGGGTAAGGCAGAATATTCCTTAATGTTAGCAAACATGAGCTTAAGTACTTTCACAGACATGAATCAATGTGAAAAGGAGAAAATATATTTATGGTTAAAGGGCAAGTTCAAGACTGAGGGGCACTGGGTCCCTTCTGTTATTTATTTTGTGATAAGCTTAAATAAGAGAGTCACTTGACTATTCTGAAACCCATCCCATATCTGTGAAGTAGGGATTACGAAGTGTTCATCCAAGTATTTAAGAAAGTCATGCATGAAGAGTTTGGGGGCAAATCCATTTAGATTTTAAATCCTCACCTCCTCTTGGAAGAAATATGTAATTTTGAAATTACTGCGAATATGGTATGATTGATGCCTTATTTCAAAACTTCCTCTAAAGGAAAGCCAACTTCAAGACATCACTTCAGCATGACAAAATTCAAATCACCTTTAAGCTTACAATTCAATAATCTACAGTGAAACAAAATTATGCTTTGAATTTTAAACGTGTCTCTTTGTTTGTTGGACAGTGTCTACATGATCTAGTATTATTTCTTATACCACACTTTAATGTTGATATAAGGTGTAATCTTAAGTAACAACCAACAATGAACCCCCAAATTAGCCCCCATTATAGGGGTGTATCTGTTGTGCTATCTGCTCTCCATTTATCCACAGAAGTTCACCAGGTGTTGAACATTTAATTGTAATTTTCTAAATGTATCTTTTCATATCTGTCTATGACATGCTGGTAGTTTTCTCTGGGAACCATATTTGTAAATAAAGTCAATAAATTTATATCAGATTGTATGGAAGGTGTCAGATCTTTTTGTTGCCTTTGTGCCTTTATCTGATAAGTCAGTTTTTCAACCAACACAATATTCCAAAGGTAGTTATACCACATAATTATTGATAGATCTGTAGATTCTTCCAATTCTTTACTATTAGTTGATGAGATGCTAACATCATAAAAGTCAGCATTTCTTTGTCTTGTAAATGTTTCTTAGAGCCACTACAGATAGATAGTAGTGCCAATTTCGGATCCATGTGAACCTCCCTTCCTGTTATATTTTTCCTCTATCTTTTCTTGTATATCTTGTTCCCATATTTCTTTTAGCCCTGTAGTTGTTTCCATTCTTTGCCTAATAATTTTTTTATGTTGGATGTGAGGCCTTTTCTCCACTTTTCTCTTTAGAATGCAAGCAATATTTCCTGCTCTTTCAAGTCCTTCAGAATGGACAAAACTGACACCCTATATGTGTAATTTGTATTTTGATATCTCATCTGCATTCTTACTTACTTGGAGGTTTGTTGTGGGGGAAGATTAATGTTTTGAAGGGATAGGAGACATAACGTTGTCATGGTTCACTCTACCATTAGGCAGGTGAAATGGCCTTCCTCCGGCATCCAATTTTGGGGGTACCATGAAAAGGCAGCAAGTAGTCAATAGCTGAATATATATTTTGTTGCCATTTGGTTTTTCTGCTTCAGACTTCAAAACGAACATTGAACTTCTCTGAACATTGTGGCCATGGCAATTATGAAACTAGAACCAAATATCCTTCAATTGGCTCCTCAGAATTTCAGGTATTTTTTATCCAAACTATAAACAAGTTTGTAAAATTCCCCCAAAGCTTGTTTTTTTTAAAAGGCTCCAGGGAATTGTGTAGTCCCCTGTTTTAGATAGCCCAGCCTTCCCCAACTCTGAATGTTGTGGACTATATTTCATCACCTCTGGCCATTGCCTAGGTTGGCTGGGATTGATGGGAGTTGTAGTCCAAAACATCAGGAGGCCCTGTGATGAAAAACCTGAGCTATCCCATGGGGCACAGCTGAGGGAAGCACTCAAGCTCTGGGAGTGATGGTAGCCACACCCCATTCCTGTCAACAGTCACATGGGCTTGGGCAAGCTAACAAAAGTATTTGAAGTAGTGCTGTGCCAAATCCTGGCCCCTATTTTTGGGAACATTTTCTCTCCCTACCTTTGTGCCTATTCCTTACAGGTTCTCGAAGGATACGTTTAATAGCAAAGCGTCACCTACAGCACCCTGTGCTCCTTGGAAGAATGGCGGAATGAAATTGTATTATTATTATTATTATTATTATTATTAATAATAATAATAATAATAATAATAATAATAAGAGATGCAAGACATACAGGGAAATCCTTTATAAACCTACTTGGAAGAAATTTTTTGTGTTCAATGAGTTCAATGAGAATTGCACACCTTATTAAACTTTTGATGCAATAAAATATTATTGTTCCATATTTTAGAAAAGATAGATATTTCTTGACTATATTAACAATTCTTATATACAGTTTAGGACTTTCAGATAATATAGAATGAAATTTATGGAAATACATATTATGGAATACATGTGGGAGAATATGATTGTGAGCTATGAGTACAAATGCACATTTTAAATTATATATAATTTCAGTACCTTAATATGTTGATGTATGATGTATCCTTAAGATGACAAGGAAGTAAATGAATGGAAATGGAGCAGAGGTCTTCATAAGTTAAAATCAAAAGTAAGCTAAGGAGACAGTCCTAACAATGTTAGACAGTAATATGTTCTACAGCATGGCTGGCCATGGGATGCTGGGGGTTGTAGGCCTTATTTTTGTCAAAATGTGCACCAAAAATAATGTTATTTCCCCATTTTTCAGTCTGTTGCTCTCCAGTGCCTCACAACAAATGTAAAACACATTTGCTGGTAATCTTCTGCAGCTTGCGAAACATATATATGAGTGAACCATCTTGAAGGAGCTTTTAATCAGAGCTTGAAATGCTTTATTGCAATTTTTCCATGAAGAATGTCATACTGTGAAGCCTATACCACCTTGAGATAACAAAAATGAAAGTCTTTATAAAGCTGTCACCTTTTTGTGCATCAGACATTCAATTTTATAATTAATTTGAGACTTGCCTTGCTTTCACTACACGAGTTGAGAAAGCAATAAAAAAATTGTCATTGAGATATCCTTTCTTTTCTGGAAAATGTGATCTTGTTAGATTTTATAAGTTTTGTTCCACTGAAGTGAATACTAAAACTTAGTTTATTTTCAAATGAGACCAAAAATATTCTCTGCTGAGGTTGAAATTTTTGATAGACTGTGGTGTGATAAAGCTGTGAAGATCCATAAAAATAAAATGTTTTTTACTTGATCTTCTATCAGTTTTCTATTTATGATTCTTAACCTCTCTGGGAAGTTGTGTAAGCCTGATATCCTAAAACTGCTGAATATGACTACATGGGTGGCATCAAGGATGGAACATGTCACTCCAAATAACAGCCCAGATAGATGCGACAGCCAGGAGTGATTCGCCAGCTGTGCCCCTTCCTAGAGTTGGAAGACCTAAAGACGGTAGTGCACGTGCTGGTAACTTCAAGGCTCAACTACTGCAGTGCACTCTACATAGGGCTACCTTTGTGCCTAGTCTGGAAACATCAAAATATGGCAGCCAGGCTGGTCAACTCCTAGGGTGATCACATTACACCAGTTTTAAAATCTCTTCACTGACTGCCAATAACATTCCGGGCAAAGTATAAGGTGTTGGTTATCACCTTTAAAGCCCTACATGGTTCTTAAGACCAACACATTAGAGTGTGATCCATGTAAACAATATGTGACTAAGTACTATCTTGACTACATGAGGCTACAATCCTATACACACAACTGAGTTCTGTTTTAACTCAACAGGGCATCCTTCATAGTAGACTTTTATAGGATTGCACTTCAGTTTTAAAATCGCTTCACTGGCTGCCAGTTAGTTTCCAGGCGAAGTATAAAGTGTTGGTTATCACCTTTAAAGCCCTACAAGGTTTGGGTCCGGGCTACCTGCGGGATCACCTTCTCCTGTACAATCCATCCTGCACACTCAGATCCTCTGGGAAGAATTAACTCCAGTCAACAAAAACAAGGCTGACAGCTATTACCCAGAGGACCTTCTCTTCTCCCAGATTATGGAATGACCTGCTGGGAGAGATTCGTCAACTTAACAGTCTTTTGGATTTTAAGAAAGCTATAAAGACTGATCTCTTCCAGCAGGCCTACCCAGTTGAATTTTAAGATGGCTTTTAATAATGTGCTGCTTTTAATAATGTCTTAGTTTAAAATGTTTCAATCAATTATATGTATTCTATGGTGTTTGCATTTGTGTTGTACCCCGCCTCGATCTGGAGGGAGAGGCGGGTAACAAATTATTATTATTATTATTATTATTATTATTATTATTATTATTTTATTATTATTTATTTATATAGCGCCATCAATGTACATGGTGCTGTACAGAGTAAAACAGTAAATAGCAAGACTCTGCCGCATAGGCTTACAATCTAATAAAATCCTAGTAAAACAATAAGGAGGGGAAGAGAATGCAGACAGGTACAGGGTAGGGTAAGCAGGCACAGGGTAGGGTAAAACTAACAGTATAAAACTAACAGTATAAAACTAACAATATTATTATTATTATTATTATTATTATTATTATTATTATTATTATTATTATTATTATTATTATGGCTGCCCAGGGACATGCCCAGGGACATGGTGCAGTAGACTATTGTCAGCACCATGGACAGCACATATGCAGAGAACATGTCCACGCACCCACACACACACTCATTAACCATTTAAACAGAAAGGTTGACATGGTAGATAAAGAATGTTATTGATTAACTATTCTACAATAAGGTGATAGCTAATATTGCATGAGCATGTTTCCACTCATGTAATGGAACATTCCTTTTCTCACACACATGTCTCTTGTCCCTTTGGGGCGGAATTGCAGGGAACTGCAGGGTAGAGACCAAATCTGTTCTGCTGATGGATACCATTCCATTCGTGGATGGATACGAATAGTTCCAATCCTAAGTGATCCTACCTAGCCTGTGGTCACAGCCTGAAAATAGCCTATGTGAGACGACACATTATATTCTAGTTCATCTCAGTCCTGCAGAAGGAAGTACTTCTTCATGCAGTGCATAGTTAAACTATGAAATTCATTAACACAAGATGTAGTTGTGGCAACCAATTTGGATAGTTTTAAAATGGGGCTAGATAAATTCGTGGAGGAGAAGGCTATTAATGGCTACTAGTCCTGATGGCTATGTGCTACCTTCAGTGTCAGAGATAGTAAACCTGTGTACATCAGTTGCTGAGGAACATGAGCAGAAGGGTTCTGTTGCATTCGTGTCCTGCTTGTGGGTTCTTGGTTGACAGCTGGTTGGCCACTGTGTGAACTGAATGCTAGACTACATGAACCTGTGGTCTGATCCAGCATAGCTTTTCTTACATTCCCATGTAGGCTTATGTTACCTCTGCTTCAAAAGATCCATTGTGACATCACAGGTGATCATCCAAACATATCCTATGAAAGAAGGCAAGCAGAAGAGACAGAAGCCAAAGCTATCAGAGAACAAAAGCAATATTTCATGACAGAATGAATATTCAACTTATCAGGATCTAAGATACAACTAGGTTTATTTTTTACATTTATACCCTGCCTTTCCTCAAAGCTGGAATGCTGGTACACAGAAAAATAGATGAAAGGCCATAAATAAATATCAAATAATAGTGTGAACTCAGCTTTGAATTTTTGCATGAACAAAACCAAAGCATATGTCTTGGGGGTGTAGAGGAATGTTTTATAACGAATTTAAAATTAGAAAATGAAGTGGCCTGTTTAACAGCAGTAGGAAGAGAGTGCTGCAGAGAATAGGGGTCAAAATAAATGTGTGACATGCAAAGGTGGCTGTGAAATATTATTTCTTCTGGTATGCAAGGTAGTCAGCATTACTGACTAATATTATTTTATCCACTCAATCTTTATGGATATTTGTTTATATTAGTGTCTTTAAGTTCATAATCATTTGTAATTTTAGTCTGTACTTTATTTCATGTCATAAACCATGAGCAAAACTACTGTTAGGAACTGTACAGCACTGACATAAAATCAACAATCCTAAGTGGGAGATGGTACACAAAAATGTTTATGTTCTTAAGTACCATTGATTTCATCATGACTGAGAATGCTTTTCTCAAGATTTGCAACCAGTATAATTAAATGCCCTTTCCTTTTAAAACAAAAAGAAAGTCGACTGAACAAATTAATGCTATAGAATTCTATAAAAGCCCAAACATTCATGGTGGGTTCTTACGGAAAGAAGGTTTCTGCGGTGGTGGGTTTTTGCCCCACCCCTTCATTTTCTTGGGGGTTGCTCTTCAAATCAACCTCCCAGCAAAGCAAAGATCGTTGCTTTGCTAGGGTGCTATTTTGAAAAGTTTTTTCCTTAAAAATAAATGGGGGCAGGAAGGTAAAAGTTTATCCCCCATTCAATATCCTTAGGATAACAGGAGAAACATGCCAATGGTTTTCTAGGGGGGTGATTTGAATAGCTGCCCCTAAGATAAGTGGGGGCTGAGGCAAAAGCATACTACCATGGGTATCTCAAAGTTCCCATGGGCTTTTCGCATTCAACCTGTGCCCCTGGTAGTTGAGATCTCTTCTTTCAGCATCTCCCTTCTTCAACTACACCTAACATGACTTGTAAAATATTTAATTTATTTTGTATTATGACATAATTATCAAATTGTCTGTTTTCATTTATTACATTTACTCTTTCTTTTCTTTTAATGATCAGGTTACTCCTCTTTTCCCCCCTTGTTTCTCTTCTCCCATCCCCAGCCTGTCACACAATTCTGCTCACTGATGCATCATTTGATGTACAGCAAGACCCTCATTCTCCCTTAACTTGAATATAGATGTCTCTGAAAATGGCCAAGTTCCTCCTCATAAACTTAGGCCCTTTCTACACCTAAGGATTATCCCAGGAAAATGGAGGGATCATCCCTGCCTGCTCCTGGGATCCCCTGTGTGTCATTTGGATGCACAGGGATGGTCCCAAAACAATCCTGGGGGAAAAGGCAGGTGTAGAAATGGCCCTGATCTATCTTGCTTTGTCCCCCATTTGCTACTATTGAACACATTGTGTGTTCTGCATCTTAGTCATATGAATATTTGTACAGGATGGGGGGACACAGATATTTATCGCTTAATATAATTAATTACTTAGATAGATATGGTTAGTGAACTGTCACTTACTCTGTGTGGGAATATTCGATCCGGAGCTCCGCCGGAAAGGTAAGTGGGGTTTACCGGGCCCTGCCGCTGTCGCCCATGCGGCAACGGCGGCAGGGCCCGGTAATCCCCCTCCCCGCCCTCCTCCGCGGTCCGTCGGCGTCTTCAATTGAGCCCGCGGTTCCACCAGGAAGCCTGGGCCGCTTGCGGCCCAGACTTCCTTGTGGAACCGCGGGCTCAACTGAAGACGCCGACGGACCGCGGACGGAGGCAGGTAAGGCCCCCCTCTCCCTTGGTCCCTTACCGGGCTCTGCCGCCGTCACCGCATGGGCGGCGATGGCGGCAGGGCCCGGTAACCCCCCCGCCCTCCTCTCCCTTACCTGCCTCCATCCGCGGTCCGTCAGCGTCTTCAATTGAGCCCGTGGTTCCAGCAGGAAGTCTGGGCCGCTTGCAGCCCAGACTTCCTGGTGGAACTGCGGGCTCAATTGAAGACAGCGATGGACCGCGGACGGAGGCAGGTAAGGCCCCCCTCTCCCTTGGTCCCTTACTGGGCTCTGCCGCCGTCGCCGCATAGGCGGCGATGGCGGCAGGGCCCGGTAACCCCCCCGCCCTCCTCTCCCTTACCTGCCTCCGTATGCGGTCCGTCAGCGTCTTCAATTGAGCCCGTGGTTCCAGCAGCGGCCCAGACTTCCTGGTGGAACCGCGGGCTCAATTGAAGACGGCGACGGACCACGGACGGAGGCAGGTAAGGTCCCCCTCTCCCTTGGTCCCTTACCGGGCTCTGCCGCCATTGCCGCATGGAGCTCCGATCCGGATCCAGAGCTCCGAGCGGAGCGGAGTGGGCATAGGCGGAGTGGGGGCGGGGCGGAGCGGCCCGATCCGAAAATCGCGGATCTGAAAGTGAAGTGGAGCGGGAGGTCCGTGCACACCCCTACCGCCTAATAGCTGAAGCTCTCTGGGCAGTTCACAAAACTGGGACATAGAGGTACAGTTGCTTGCAGCAGTGATAGCTAGAAATGTTTATTCACTGGTATGGAATTATTATTATTATTATTATTATTATTATTATTATTATTATTATTATTAAAAATAGGATTGCTCAGAAAGCAAAAAGTAATACCATATACTATCTAACATCCACTTGGGATTTGTTTGCCGGGGTGGGGGGTGGGGGGTGGTGTTGCCCTGCCAAAGCCAGCTTAACTTTTTACTAATTTACTTCAGTGCTTTTTAAACTGTCTCCCAGGGCATCCTGGAGCTTATGAGCAAAAAGAAGATGAGTCATAGAGCAGGGCAACCTATGCTGGCAGACCTCTTGCCCAACACCCATTTATGTTCCCTTGCAATTTCCCTAGGCAGAGGTGTTTTGGGTGTGTTCTATGGTCCAGTGTCTTCCCTTATTTTATGTTTTACATTTATATCCTGCCTTTCTTCTTAAGGAGCCAAAGGCAGCATACATGATCTTCTTGTTCTCCATTTTATCCTCACATCAACCCTGTGAGATAGGTTAGGCTGAGAACTTGACTGGCCCAAAGTCACCCAGTGATCTTCATGGCTGAGTTAGGGACTAGAACCCAAGCCCTAGTCCAAACCAATGTCCCAAAATCTCCTTCAATGGCTCCCAAGTATTAATGTTTTTAACAAACTGGTAACAAGTCTTTCATGAGAACTGAGGACCCATTATTCAGGCATCTGCTGCTTACCCTATATGGAATATCCCAAACATCCCTAAAGATGCAAGCACATTGAAGAAATAACATCTACTTCTTTTTGGTGATTTACATGAACTTGATGATACATTTTCCAATCTCCATGGTCATGTAGATCATCACCAGAAACTAATGGCTTCATCTGGCAATATCCTGCTGCTTCCTCCATGTGGCTGTATCTGAGGCTGCATCAGCCATTCTATTTTAGGAATCAGCAAGTAGCTGAACTGGCATTAAATAAAGAAACTTCAAAGCAGGTGTGGGGAAGAGGTGGCCCTCTAGATGCTCTTGGGTTGCAACTCTCATGATCTCTCACCATTGGCTATGCTGGGTAGAGGCTGATGGAAGTTGCAGCTCAACAGTGCTTGGGGTGGGTGGGACAGGATTCACACCTTTGTTCCAAAGGAAACCAGGTAACATTTCATAGTCATGAAAGAATCTTGTTTGTTGTCCCAGATTAATAGACTTAGAGCACAATCCTAAGCATGCCAACTAAGAAGTTCCATTGAGTTCCATAGACTTACTCCTTAGTAAGTGCATTTAGGATTGACCCCATAGGCATCAAATATGAACATCAGCATACTTGAATAGCTGAAATTTTAAATGTAAATTTTTATACTGAATATGTGTATGGCTGAAATTAAAGTATATCGTGTATTAATAGGATTCTTACTTTACAAAGTAATTTTTTATATTAAATATGGTGATCTTCAACCATATAAGTACTTTTTTTAGCCACCAATTGTTGTGAGTCATGATGTCATAGCAGTCTGATTGTTCAGTCAGGAAATGATGACTGCAGTAGGAGAATGATGTGAACTTGTTAGGTAACTGTTACAAAACCAACAGATGCTTAAAGTAGTTTTCTAAAAAGTGTTCTATATAAATAGTGAACTGCATGTTATTACCCAACCGGAGAACATAATTCAAACACTACTTTTATTCATTGGCTTGTCATCACTGTGATACAAATGAAAGCTGCTGTATTTTTATTCTCCATATCATCATCATTTTGTCTTTACAAAATTGCATAGGCAGTATTTTGCTGAATTTGGGTGGCATTTTACACCCAGTTCATGCAGTGTTATCCTAATGAAGTTCTTAATCAAAGGTGACAGAAATGTCAACTATAGCAAGGAATGCCAGTTTGGAAGACAAATGTTTTATCTTTTGAAATAAACTAAAAACAAAGCATAACCTCTCCTGCAGCTAAAATGGAACTTGCATTAACTCATCAAATGTTAACTCCCTGGAAACTTTTGTACTTTGAACCAAAATATAAATACTGATTTGTATTTCTTATATAATGATTATAATTTTTAACTTTATAGTCTTAGAAGATTGTCATGATAATTCATGATTTCCCACTTAGTTTCTTCCTCCTAGGATCCAAATCCCAGTTTCCACCATTTCAAAAAATCAAGGAAGAGGATTGTTGGGAGGGCCAGTTTAGAGTGTCACCAAATTCTCTGCCTGTTGGGCAGTAGATGGTGCTATTTGAGTAGTGAAGGCTCTACTCAAAGATGCAGCCCAGTCAAATACAATTGTTCAGACCTAATCATTTTGCTTCTTTACAGTTGTTTTCAAGTTGTTGCTGTTTTCTTTGTGCCTTATCTCTTATTGTTTGGAAATCAGTCCATTGGAAGACTTATTCTATAATGGTATCACTAGTTACTAATTAGTCCTGGGATATTAAGGGGCTTGACAGAATCCAGCCTTACCACACAGAAGCATGAATCCTAAAACATTTCACTATCATTGAGATGGGGTGAAGAAGCCCAATAAGAAGCCCAGCGGGTTGTACATGAAGTCTTTCTATAGAAAGGCTCTCTCTAAAATAAGAATGCCATATTTAAAGCACAACTGAGGAGTAAGGGATGTCTAATGCTTATCAGTCTGTTAGTGTTGCCTCACCCTTCTCCCTATATCTAAATTTATATTGTAAGCAGTTCCTTGTTTATGCTACTCTGTAGAGCTATATGGATAATGCTATATAAATAATATTACATGTGGAAATCATAGTAATTGTACAGTTGTAAACCCTCCGCCCTCTCTATCAGTATTGTGAAAGACATACAGTTTTGTATGATGGGTAGTTTAAAAAACTTCCCAGTATCCAAATCTGTTATACTTAAGTTACTGTATGCAGATAATTACACCTAAGGGTAAACCACCCTCATGCTCATACTAAGAAAATGTATGTCAGTGTTGATGGATTATATGTTTCCATTCATGTCAGTTGTTCTGCCTCACACTTAGGGATGTATGCATTTTGTAAAATCTGTTCCGTCTGCATTTCACGGATTGTCATGGGTATTTTCTTACATCGTCCACTCACTGATGGAATCAGATTTTTCCCCCCAGTTTCCTGCATTTGGGTAAATTCACACTTGCACAAATTTGTACTTGTGGAAATACTCACACACACCCATGGGCAAATCCCCCCAATATTGTGCATTTTCATGCTTTTGCCTATGAAGGAAATGCATATTTTTGGCCAGTGTTTTTTTTTTAAATTTTTTACAGATTTTCTACAACTAAATTTGTCTAAATTCCAGAAAGTTGAAAAAAATGGTCCACAAGTCCACAGAATCTTTGCAACCTGAGAAAATCTGGTCTGCTGCGGAATCCACAGAAATCCAAACTCATTTGATTCTGTTGCAATTTTCTCTGACATCCCTACACACACTACACTGTGCAAACTCTTTCTAAACCAATCTGCTCTGTAATCAAAATTACATGAAAAGAAAACTTAGGACTGCTAGGGGTTTTCTCCTTTCATTCCCTTGCAACAAAATAAAGTCACTTGTGTGATTTGATAGCATGACGCATTTGCTCTTCCTCAGCAATAAAACAGTGCGTAAAATATGCAAAACAATTGATGAGTTGGTAGAGACAATTTCGTTCTGCTATTAAAACGTTATTTACACACACACACACACACACTATCACCACCTATAAAATTCATTTTTAATGTTCACTGAAGAAGAAAATGAAAACAAGCACATTTGATGTAGAGTTAATTATTTTCCCTAAATTGTATGAGGATTCTTTGCCTCTGCAATATCCTATATTAATATTGTATTTGCTTTAAACATGCTGAATTGTTACAAGATGAAGCGGAATTATGTTAGACTCTATGAGAATCAGATAAACCAGAAAAGAGGATGGTTAGAACTTTTCAGTCCCCTCAGGGAGGCACAAATAAATTTCCAAATGGCAGCAGCTCCATATAAGGGTATTTATTACATGTAGCCCTGATCACTGTCAGAAATGTCAGAAATGTGTGGGGCCGGTATAGTGACCTTCCTCTTGACTGAGCTGATCTATGTTCTATCCTGATAATGAGCAGCACAGCCAGGGCCGGATTAAGGCCAGCTGATGCCCTAAGCACAGCCCAATAATGGTGCCCCCTTGGCCCTTCCATTGCTTAACCAGCAAGACATTAAGACTCGATAAGTGCTGAAATTCATGCAGAAAACGTTGGTAAGACAGTCAAACTTACTGAACTCTGGATATATGTCGAGACAAACATTGTCAGAAAGTTATCTCAGATGTCAGATGATGTCGTGGGACACAGAGCCTAATGCTGGTTGATTGGGTGTAATAAAATAAAAAATTGCCGCTCTTAGAATGTGCTGCTAGGCCCTTTCCATGAATCTGGAATTCCTTAAAATTAGATGGCTACTGCTATGGTACTGGTACTCTTGGTGCCCTAAGCATGTACTTATATTGCTTAAAGATTAATCCAGGGCTGAGCACAGCAGATCCTTTAAATGGGCTTAGAGTTGCTGGAGTTGCAGTACTTTCAGTAACTCCAAGCATACAACTTGCTCCCACAACATCTGGAGTGCAACTGAGGCCTTTTATCCCACTTGGGCTAGTCTGCTGTCCCAAAGTAGGAATGTGTGAGGAATCCCCGCTGACTCTTTTTAAAGGATGTCTTCAATTTGCAGCCAAACTGACACAGAATGTATATATTTTGCATCAAAACACTCATACACGGCAGTGTTCCATGGAACCAAAAGCACATCTCATGAAGTGTGCACTTTTCAAAAGCGTGCAAAGAAAAATACAAACAGTTTTAAAATGTACATAAATATGCTTTAGTCAATGGGTGGATGCATACAAAAATGCACACAATTTGAAAAATGTGCACCAAATCATGCACTTGCTTTAAAAAGAACTCACAAAAAATCCATACAGGTTTATGGGAAGAATTTTTTTTCATAAAATTGGCACAGAATGGACTTGGCAATAAAAGAAAAAAAGGTTTGGAGGCAGAAATCTGCATAACCAGACATGAGACATTCATCCAACCTTACCCAATTTCTAACCCTTTCCGAAAGAGTGGGGAGTCTTAAAGTGGTAGTCCTGGCCTGGAGACTATTATTATTATTATTATTATTATTATTATTATTATTATTATTATTATTATTATTATTTATATAGCACCATCAATGTACATGGTGCTGTACAGAGTAAAACAGTAAATAGCAAGACTGCCGCATAGGCTTACAATCTAATAAAATCCTAGTAAAACAATAAGGAGGGGAAGAGAATGCAAACAGGCACAGGGTAGGGTAAGCAGGCACAGGGTAGGGTAAAACTAACAGTATAAGGTCTGCACAACATCAAGTTTTAAAAGCTTTAAGAAAAAGAAAAGTTTTTAGTTGAGCTTTAAAAGCTGCGATTGAACTTGTAGTTCTCAAATGTTCTGGAAGAGCGTTCCAGGCGTAAGGGGCAGCAGAAGAAAATGGACGGAGCCAAGCAAGGGAAGTAGAGGCCCTTGGGCAGGCAAGAAACATGGCATCAGAGGAGCGAAGAGCACGAGCGGGGCAATAGTGTGAGATGAGAGAGGAGAGATAGGAAGGAGCTAGACCGTGAAAAGCTTTGAAGGTTAACAGGAGAAGTTTATATTGGATTCTGAAGTGAATTGGAAGCCAATGAAGAGATTTCAGAAGCGGAGTAACATGGTCAGAGCGGCGAGCCAAGAAGATGATCTTTGCGGCGGAGTGGTGACTTTGTTTGCCTCTCAGTCTGCTCCTGACTTGTGTATTGCCTGTGCTGAATTGCTCTATGTAACAGTTGCCACTGAGCAAGGCAATTGTCTTATATAGTGGTGCCTCTGCTGTCCCTTATTTGACTACACATTATGATATAGCCCTGTGCCTGAATTCCTCCAGAGCCCAAGAAAGCACATGATTCTGGAATCTCTTGTGGATCAAATTCTCCTTCGTTCAATCTACCATTGCTCCATTCTTCCATGCAAACAAGTGATAACAAAATGACTTGAATAAAATACTTCTGTATGGGAAGCAAACTGGGCTAGTTCCCATGATCAAAATAATCCACCAAGCCCTGGTGAGCCCTGGCACATACTGACTGGTGTTTTGCATATTCAGCTCCCAATTGGAGAGTGTCGTGTCATCAGAACCTGGCCATCATGGGTTTTGAAAGGGTTAAACAACCATGATCTATTCTAGGGTTATGTGAAGATTATTTAACCCTCGTATAACCCATGGTGGCCACCGTGGCCTGGTTGATAATGTGAACCAGATTAATCTATATGGATATGACTTTAGGATCTTTACTGTAATCTAAAAATCCCTGCTGCTCATCACTGTTGCATGAAACACATTGAAAGCAAAGGCCAACAAAACTAGGTCACATCTTTTAATATATCTGTTCATTTGAATCATATTCTTAAATGTATCTAACATAAGAAAAAAACACATTTTATATTGCCATATTTTAAGGCTTAAGAATGCTCTGTTTTCTGGTCTCAAAAGACTTGCCTTTTAGCTCTTCAAAAGGTTATCTTTTTGACCTACCAAGAAACTCAGCTTTAACCTACCAGATTAGTTTTTACAGAGCTGAACTTAAAAATCTAAAGCAATCCTCAGCACACTGAAGTAAATGACAATATTTCCATACATGTTTTCATAGCTTGGGATAGCATCCGTTCAAAAAGCTAAGTAAAAAAGTGACACTCCAAAAGAATATGAATGAAATAAGAGCAACCAAAATGCTGCAAATAAATTTCTAGCATGTTAAAGTTAGTAGAATATTTGTTCCCCCTCTCCCAAAGCAATAGACTCAGTAGGTCTTTTGCTAACACTGCATTTTCTTATCAGTGGGAGTGGGACAGAAAGACACCCAAACTCTTGCCTACATGTTCCTTACCAACCTGGTGACTAAATAATTATAGTAATTTACAAAATATCCTTCTAATCTTCTTGCTGAAAACATAATATGCCATGTAATACTTTACTAATATTCCGTTTTCCTTTGGTGTGATGATGGCCAGTGTTCATCGGATGTACAAGATGTTGCCATTTCCCCTTTCCATCTTTCCTTTCTAAGTCAGACAATTAATCCACTTCAGAGTTTTCTATCACTTTGTAGTTACGTAGAATAGTGGACATATTTCAAAAGAAGTCAAGTTTAAAACAAAATCAAGTTATTTTCCATTGTAGTACTAAAATTGATTATTATAATCAACTTCCTTCGGGGGATGGGGGGAGCTTAACAACTGAACTCTCAGGAGTCATTTTAAACCAGGCTTAATAAGTCCCAATGTAGGATAAATTAATATTCATTTCATTTTATTTTTATAGTTATTCATCAGCTTTAAGAGGGTGGGATCAGCAAATGTCTGTAGTTTCAGATGCGCTGCAGTTTTTCCAGAATAATTCAGCTGAAGATCTGAAATAGAGCAGACTATCAGTACATAATGAGACAAATGCTGAGGGTGCTTTAAAACTGATTAAAACAGCTAAGAAACAAACTTAGTAGGGAGTTATCATTTATGATGCCAATCATCTGTATTTTAAGGAAGAGTTCTTACATTCCATTGATACCAGATTTTAAAATAAAAATCAGCATTTTCCTTTAAATAAATGGTGTGGATGCTAAATTTAGTACTGACCCCACCTCCTTAAGTTGTGCTCTCTCTCTCTTTCTTTTTCTCCCTCTCTTAAACAGGGATAATTCTTTTAGGGCATGGCTAGACTTACTGGGTCTAGCATGATGGAGGGGGGAGGATCTCGCGATACGGTTATCACAAGATTTTCCCCTCTGTCTACATGCACCATTTAAAAAAAAAATATTTAAAGGAGAAGGAGCGCATGAGTGCTCAAATGGAAAATGTAAGTTTTTTTAAAAAAAATTCCAGTCCTTTTAAAGAAAAACTTCATCAGTAGCCTATTCATTTCTGGGCACAATTGGAGGTGCTGTTTTTCACCTTTAAAGCCGTAAGGGTTTGGTACCTTGTTACTTGAAAGACCACTTTCTTCTTTGTCTTCTCCCCACACAACCTAGTCAACATCAGAAACCCTTTCTGGATTACTTGTCTTCTGGCATGTAGTGGGTAATATAAGGAGTAGGGCCTTTTCATTTGCTGTACTCTATACAATAGGCTGTTCTGCCCTGAGAAGTCTACTTCACCCTGACCTTACAGTCCTTTAATCAGCAGAACAAGTTGTGGCTCTTTGGACTGGCTTTTGGTGAGGCTGTTTTGATTATGGTTTGGTTTATCCTGAGAGTCTTAATTGATTGGTTGCTTTTTATTTTCTTTACTATTATTGTATTTTATTGCTATTTTTCTGTATGCGGTTTCTCCTTCTTGTGATTATTTCCTTCTTTTGATTGCTATGTTGTTAGATGCTTTGTATTACTTTTGAAATAAAAACAAGATATAATAAATGTTTAAAGTTTAAATAAAGTCAAATAAGTTTAAACCTTAAATAAAGCCAATAAAGTAAGTAATAAGGGATGCAATCCTATGCTTGTTTAGACAGAAAAAAGTCATTCAAATCCTAGCATTCCTGAGCATTTTGCAGCCAGGAATGCTGGGAGCTGTATGACTTTTTCTGCCTGGACATGCATAGGATCATGCCCTAAGGCTGTGATCCTATACATGCTTACCATGGAGTTACTACCATTGAACTGAATGGGACTTTTGAGTAGTCATGCATAGGATCACATTGCTGCAATTCTAAACACACTTACTAGCCACATTGAACATAGTAGGACTTATTTCTGAGTAAAAATGCATAGGATTGTGCTGGAAGTTATTGTTTTAGATGGAAACAAGCCATTTGTCATAAGGGCCACATTATAATCAACAGCTTATTTTCATGAAGGCTGTAAAATACTTTTGTATTCGTTGGATGTTGCTCCTTATGAGGGATCTATAAATGCTCCTTTAAGCAAAATTTGGTGACAAGTTTACTCAATGGTAATGTTGTGCAGGACTATATGTATGGAAATGATCAAACTGGAAGGAAATAATACATCACTATAAATCCCTCATAAATTCACCGTGTTGTAACAGTACCACTGTGGTGTCCAAAAGTGAAATGCAATGAATATAAAAATATGTCTGTTTGTTCCCTTATATTTGCCATCCTCCTTTGGTGTCGTATTGCTTTTTATTAACCTCAGCAGAAGAACAGTAGGACAAGAAAATGTTTACTTCCAGTTACTCGATTTTGCCTTGCCTTTGCCATCTGGCAGAGTTTAAACTCTAAGTTAAGGATTAGGACTGTAAATTTCTGAGACAACAGTTTGGTATAATGAGAGATGTGGTCTCATTATATATTATATATATTATTTTGAAAGTAGTAACAGGAAAGACTCATTCCTGAAGCATTTCATCTTCTGTGAGCTCAGCTGTGAATTGTGTTGCTCTTGTGCCGCAAACAAAACCCCATCAAACAGAACTGAAAATGGTATTCCCAAAATAGTAATAGGTAAAACCAGCAGTGCTGCTGGTATGTTTTGCCTCATGGGAGTATGACTGACTGGTTCAGGAGTCAGTGGCGAAGCAGTTAATGATGTAGCTGAATGTGAGAGTGTTGGCACAAAGCCTTTACACAGCCTTTCACTTCGCCTTTTCACCCTGGCTTTACAGAGATGAATTACAGTTGATATAGCAGCATGCTGTTCTGTCTCCAGCCTATCTCTTGATAGCTGGTTGATGTAGTCGTGAAACATACTGCTTGTTGGGCTCTGGGCTTGCTGAGTGAAAGTAATTTGTACTGCAGTTGAGGAAATCGCTAAGCTTTTTTTTTTATGATATGCCTCTCTCTCTCTCTCTCTCTCTCTCTCTATATATATATATATATCGGAATACACCTTTTTTAATGGTGTGCTGCTTTTAATGATGCACTAGTTTTAAACATTTGAATTAGTTGTATGAATTTTATGGTGTTTTTATTTGTGTTGTACCCCGCCTCAATCCAGAGGGAGAGGCGGGTAACAAATAAAATTATTATTATTATTATTATTATTTACACACACGTATCACACAGTAGTGAAGCAAAACAGTTTAGGATCAGCCTGCTTTGTTGCACAGAATGAAAAGTATATGTATGAGGAGATCAACTGCAAGAACCTTAAAACAGCCTTCATGTTTGCTGAACCCACACTCAGAAGAGCCTAGTTGTTAACTTGCCTCAGTATAGTAGAAATTCAAGCACTAGGCCAGAAGTAATTAGAAAGCTTCACTGAAATCCACATGTGCGCATCCAAATATATTCACATGCACACCTCTTATCTGTTACAGGACACAAGGGTTTTCCCTTTCCCAAAGTTATTGCTCTAGTTGGCTATTTGGCCTGGAACATAATAAACTCAGTAATGGACTTGCCCATTCATCTTGGAGATTAATTCATATAGTACCTTTTGGAAGTGACAAAGCTACCACACCTAGTCTTTCATCGATCTACTCTTGCATAGAGAATATGCTGTTTGAACGTGCCCTCGTGTGGTAAGAGGTGGTATTTACAATGCTAGAGCAAAACCAAAATAGTGATGTACTGATCTCCTATGGTTAATTCTTGTTCTCATCATGAAGGGAGAACACAGAAACCACAGAAACACCATGAAAAACTGATATGGTAAAATCACATTTTGCCAACTTTTCAATGTCTAAGAATAATACAAAATCAACTCCCATTGTACCTTGTCCATCCCCCCAAAATGTGGACACTATCCACTTAGCTTTACAAAATGACACCAACTTGTATCCCTTCATCTAAAATAATATATTAATAATTAGTATTTATATGATGTGTGTGTGTTCCCTCAATGCTTAGAAAGTGCTTTCTGATGTACATTATCTTAAGTATCCATGAAACAAACCATGTACCGGCCATTATTATTATTTCCATGGTACAAATAGCAGTACTGAGAGAGTGGCTTGCCCTTGGCCAGTGAGCAATTAATTCATGGTTCAGCTGAGATTTGAGTAAAAAAAATCCAGTTCATAGCTCATCTTCTTAAGCTATAAATGAACTTATCATTTAATGTGGAAAAACATATATTATAGCTTAGGGCTTATGAACGTGGTCTTATGTACTGGAGGTTTTCTGGTTCAAATCTCAGTTCAGCTCACTAGGTCATCTAGAGAAAGCCATTATTTCCATACTGCTATCTGTCCAAATGTATGCATCAATCATGTGCATCTTTGAAATGTATGCCTTCCTTCTCCCATTCATTAAATTTAATTACCCAAACAATGATTAAACTTATTTTCCAGTTTCATTTGTATTTTTAAGAGCATATCCATACAAAATCCCTAGTCATAGATCAGGTGACCATATGTTTTGCTCTTTAAAAAGTTCAGTATGACTTAGATGGGGTTCTCTCATCCAGTCAGGCATTGACTGCTGCAGAGACTACACCAATTTAACTTCTACAGTGTTGTAGTATTGGGCACTTCCAGTGTGATGGAGTATTGTGTTTGTATGCTTTTTGGTTATACCTAAAGCCTTATATAACACACATTTTAGTGTATTTAAGATGCAATACTTTCAGTGCAAAGTTCAGCAGCTGCTTCCTTTCCTTCTCCCTCTAATAGTCTCATACAGATCAAGGCACGATGGAGAGGTGCCTGGCTGCTGCTTCCTCTCCCACTGATGGCCTCAGCAGTGACAGTTGGTAGCAGGAGGGAATTTACACATTAGTATTTACAGAAGTGTGTGAGCATGGCTTCTTGGTTCACAACTGAATGACAAATGCCGTACATACCAGGAATGGATGGTTTCTCATTCCAATGATGAACCTAGGAGGAACCTTGGTTCAGTGGTCAGTTGCCCCGCTACCAATATGTCAAAGATTTTTTTTAACCACATAGAGCTCTCTATGTAAACCTGTAGAGAAGGCCCAAGTATAAGGTGTTCTGGGAGCTACTTCCCCCAGTTTCACTCCAGCTGATGCTTTTGTGTTCATACATTTCTTACACTGATATCATAAAGTTTGGTAGAACATAATTCCAGTGTCTTTGAATTGGTACTGGCAGTTTGATTATTATTTATAACAGCTGCAGGCACAAAGCCATTAAGGTGTCATAAACCTAGCATCCTTATATGACATAATACTAACCTTTTTAAAGTTGGCTGTGGAAACAGCATTGTTTCCCAGGAGCCTATCTATGTCTAAGTACGTTTTTTCTTGCAATTGTGTTATTTACCCTCAAGAGCTCATATTGCATAGCAAGAGTAACAGGAGCCTACATGAACTAACTTAAAAACAAATTAAATAAATAACCGTGTTTAGTATACTTCCAGTTAGGCCTAGCTTATTCAGAGAGTGAAATATTAAAACACACAGAGAGACAGCAGTGGAATCCTATACATGCCTACTCAGAAATAAGTCCCATTCAGTACCATAGCTTACTTCCAGGTAAGTGGGTATAAAATTGCACCCTGCGTGGGGATACAGGAGGCTTACACAGACCTCCCAATCTTGGTAATTCTGCAGTGTGGTACATATGATGGAGAGGGCAGAGGAAGAGGAAGTAATAGGCATTACTGAGCTTTGTGATGATATTAACTCCATTCATAGGTGCTGTATCTATACTAATTTGGATTATGCCCTGAATACTCAAAAGCCAAAGAATCCTGCAGTGTCACAGCTGAAAAACTGAAGAATATGGAGTGATTTAAAAAATTATTTATATATGAAGGGGAGTAGTTGTTTCTTGTAGTAGTGATTTTCATAGGGCTTGTCAGAGAAACCTAAAGCCAGCAAATAAAATGGACCATTAACTCAGTAGAAACAAATCTTGACCTCCAACTATTTTCTTGTCATTGCTTCATTGTGTAAGTTGATCTGTAAAAGGCTGGTGAATGGAAGGTTTTGCTTACCACAGAGTTGAACTGACTTTTTGATCTGTTCCATACTAAAAGGGATGATTGATGAAAAACTGATAGCTACATCAAATTTAACATTAAAAGTGTCTTGGTAATAACTGTAGCAGCCCACTGCTTAAGGGAACACTCTGACTTAGCAACTTTGGGTAACTTTCATAGAACAAACATCCTGAACTTACAACCCGTAAAGCTGAATGCAGGCACATGCAAACACTGGTGTTGTTTTTAAATGCTCTTCTGATAATAGTTTCTTTTGGAGGGGTGCCCTTTAAGGAACTAACTGTGGCTCCATTAAGTTCCATCCCCTACACCTGTTTCCTTGGTTTGTGTGGATAGCTAAAGCAGCCTATTGAGTGACCCCATTAGCTTCTACATTAACCTTTTGAGTGTGAGTATGCTGTATTATAATATGGGGGGGGGGAATTATACATCTGCACACATGTGAATTTACATAAATTTGGAAACTGAAAAAAAAAAGATTCCATCAATTGGTGGATGAAAGAATGAAAGGTGCCTTATAATCCACAAAACACACGGATTTTGCACAACCATACATCCCTAGGCATACTGTGTCTTGGTGGGCTACTGCGTTTCAGTAATAATTTAGTTTATCTTTTGTGAGCTTCCCTGAATTTAAAAACTAACAAAGAAAGAAACTGGTTCACAACCATATCACTGCATGAGATATGATCCAGGATGCCAAGATGGTCAGAGATAAAGTGAAAAGGGATAAGCCAAGGTCATGCTGGTTTCGGAGAAATGGGTGCCAAAAGGTAGAGGGGTAGCAGTGTTGTATGGATGAGGAAGAAGCAAGTTACCATTCTTCTGTTCTGTGAAACCAGAAATAAAAATGTGGCTGGGAGAATTTGAGTCAATCATTATCCCCTGTTATCTAGCTGCACCCCTTTCAAACAAAGGCTTGGCTTTTGGAAACATAGGCTGGAATTCACACGCTTCACTGTAATTGCTCTATCCAACTTGAGTCAAAAGGTTTGCCAGGCAGAATCAGGACTAAGAGCTGGTGCAGATGTTATGGCAGCTGGCCTTCCCAGAGGGAAAGAGAAAACACTCATTCAAATGGCATACTTGTGAGCCCTGTATGTGACATGGCAGTATACTTTTTTTGCTTAGAAAATTGTTTCAGGTTGAAAATTCTCTAATCCTAATAGACTATGTATGTTCTTTCATGAGCCGTCTCATCTAGATTCCACTGTTCATACAAGTGGACCACTCATATGAACAGTTATTTGCATAGCTAAGCCAGCTCTAAGGCTGCTTTGTGCATTTGAAGCAGGCACAATTACAATGCATGATGAAAACAACACCAACCAGTACTGGAAGGCACAAAGCCAGAGCCAAGGAATCATGAATTTCCATGAGCTATCACATTTTCTTTTAAGAGCCAATGTGCATCAGGCACAAGTGTATTTGACAGTCTAATTTGGCATGTATTGCATTAACTGGCAATGACAGGAAGTCATCAGGCATCCAAAGCCCAGGGATGAGCCAAGCAGAAGGTAGCACTATGGGTACCAGCCAGCCTGGTAACTATAGCAAGTGGTCTTAAGCACTGAACATCTGAATCGGACTGAAACAGAAGCACTGGGAAACTATTTGTTGTTGGATACATGTGGTGAGTAGCTGGCATGGGTCCCCGAATTAAAGGGATAAAATAGTCCTGTCCATTTCCACTTGTAAAGAGCAAGAGCAAAATCAAACAATTAAAATATCTCCTGTTGCTTTGCTCACCTGTTGCCTATTGGCGGTGGACTCCTATGGTCGTCTCCATCTGCTTCAAAATTGTTTCCAAAGTTCATTATCTTAAAATGTATTGATTTTTCAGAGCAAAACTGTAAATCTCCATACTTTGCTGTTTTCAGTTTTCTTGGTTATAGCTTTTTGTAATTAGTTCATCTGAACTATTTTCAAGATTAGGCTGTATGTGATAAGATGACTGGCCATAATCTTGAAGTTCTTAAATACTGATTAGGCTAGCACAAGTAGTAAGCTTGATCAGTTAGGTATTTTGGATCTAGTGGTATTCTGAAATGGGTCACCTAATGCAAGATATATATTTTTAAAAAGGAAGTGAGCTATTTTGAGCTATTCTTGCAAATATAGATTTTACATTTAAATCAGAAATGCAAGAACCAATATAATTTGTGATTTAAGCAAAAAAGTAAAATAAACACCAAATTAACTTGAATTCACAATAGTTTGTGGATTAAAAGAGTAACTATGTTAGGTCAAAGAATTTAACAGAACTGATTTATACAAATAAGCATTTAAGGGAATATGGATAGAACTCAGAGACTTGCCTTTGCTATTGTGCTGCAGTCAGGGGGAGGGGGACTGGCTTTTGCATGCACACACACCTCTTAGAGCCTGTATGCAAGGAACCCTTGGGGTCTGAATGCGTCAGAGACTTAAGGGTTGTGGAACTTGGAGTTGTGGTTCAAGAAGACACCCCTCAACACCAAATGTGTTCCCAGAAACAGAGCTGGTTACTGTACCATCAGCACACTCAGGGCCAAGTAGGCCTGCCCTTATTAGTCTGTTACTCGCCCCACACAGCTTATACCATTGCAGATCTCCTTTCTGTAAAAGATAAAGTCATGGCCCTAGTTTACCCAACATCCATTGCCCCCCTCTTTATTTCTGGATGGGGTGGCAACAGGTCTTGGCTTCAAGTACTCATCATGCCCTTGACAAGTCGGCTTATGCTAGATATACTGCCACCTGCAACAGTTCCCAGCAGAGAATATTCCAAGCTCCGCTAATTGAGAGGTTAAACTGGAGATGTCAGGGATGAAGCCACAGGATTTTTGCATGGAAAGCACCTGTTTTCAGATCCTGGCCCTTTTCATTACCAACATGTAAGGGTAGAACAGTCAACTTCCAAAGGTTTTATTTCCCCCTCAACATCAAGGGTTAGTCATAGCTTGGTAAAAATATCTGACCCAACATCTTCAGGTTTTTTGTACGTACATTCACTTCTTCTTCTTCTTCTTCTTCTTATTATTATTATTATTATTATTATTATTTATATAGCACCATCAATGTACATGGTGCTGTACAGAGTAAAACAGTAAATAGCAAGACCCTGCATTGGAATTTGCAGCAAATTTTAATTGCCTTGAGCATTAGGCTCTCTGAACGCATGGGGAAACTAATTTAATTTCTACAATTTTTCTAAACTGTTGTTGCTCATGACTAAAATGGAGAAGCTAAGTAGATTTGTATAAGTATTTCAGTGAGTTTCACTTATACTCAAGGCATTTGCAGTAAGCATGTGCTGTGCATAGTCTGCATTTGGTACTTTTAAAATAAGCTTTAGCTGCTGTTGTGTACTGATAGATGGGTTAAAAATCTTTTAAATACTAAATAAAGAGGTAATCAAAGACATGGCACAGGAATGGCTGGGGATTTGGGGGGTAGAATTTTTTTTTTTTGGGTGGTGGTGAATGAAGTTAACAGGCAGGAGAGAGTAGAGGTCATGGTTCAAGCTATGGGAAAAGTTTGTGTGGCAGCCTAGGAACTATAAAGCACAGAACTGCTGCTTCGGTATTGTGGAACTAGGCTCTCTATCTCTGCACCTGCATGAATACCCTGTTTAGCTGTGCAAATGTGACATGATTATCTAATGATATGGGACCTGGAATAAATCAGCTTGTCAGCACTGGACCCTCGTGATTTTTTAATGCAACACCAAGACAACAAGCATCCACATTCCCCCTCCTTTGTGCCCAAACTATCCATACGAGCTTTTCTTTTATTTTTTATAAAAAAAATAAACTCTTTCATTTTAGTGAGTGAAAAAAGGGGTGGGCAATGGCAAGGGATGCTGGAAATTGAAGGGCAAAACATCTGTCCACTCCTGAGCAGTTGCTATGCTATTCTTGGAGATTAAAAGAAGCCTTGTTCTATCTCAGGGGTGAGCCACCTGAGAGCATCATCAGAAGACTGTTTTATGGCATGCTCTTACTGGGTACTCACGGATTTTCACAGGTCCTATTCAAGACATTGTCTGTCTCCCACCCATTCTAGCCTTCTTCCCATGACAAAAAAAAGACCCCAGTAGAACTTGCTGCTATCTCTTGCTGCTATCTCCTGCACGATAAAAATGGCCCATTGAATGGGCCATGTGGACACTGTTTATTTCCTCTTTCTTCTCCGTGAGAAAGAGGAAATATTGAGTAACAAAAGCGGGGTGGAGAAGTGACAGTAAGGAACTGTGATTTTCTCCCATCTGATGGAGCTCTGAATTAAATAGGGTTAGCAGTTTTGTTTCTGGTAGGGTTCCTGTATCTTAAGCAGTGCATGACAGGCAGACATTCAAAAGGCCTGGATTCTGGAGTGAAAGTCAAGCAAGCAGAAAGCATAATCTGTTAAACTCTGGGTATTAGACAGCTGTTAAAAGTAAAGGAATCTTACAAAAAAGGAAAGCTGCTAACTCTAAATAAGTAGAGTTTGTATCTTGGCTTTGAAAGCTGAAAAAAACTATGTACTTCAGGTTAGGATATGTGGTTGAATATCTGCTTGGGAAAGTCAGTTTGCTGAGTGGGGACAAAAATGAAGAAACTCACAAAAAGAAAACTGAAAATGAAAATGAAAATAAAGGGAGAGAGAGAAAGAGAGAGAGAGAGAGAGAGATTAATCCAGGAAAGTATTTTTATGTCTCAACATTTGGGATTTGAAACCAACTCTGGGCTGTTTGTAGAACAGGTTGTGTGTGGGTTTACATAATTGGTGGCATAGGTGGTAGGTTTGGGGAATTTCTGGCATGTGAACTAGCAAATGAATAGTGCATATATTTTTAACAATTATTAGTAAGTGTTTGTGTTTTTAGCTTTCTGCTTTGCATATATGGCTCTGATGGGTATTGCTTAACGCACAGATTATAAAAGATTTTTCATATGTAGATGATTTTCCAGGATAAGTGTATGCATGTGTCTAGCACTTGGGATGTTCTATTCTCTGCAGTACATCTTACATAGTTTATGCAATACTCCCTGATCTGCATTGGATTGTTTGTTCTATGGAAATGGGTCTTCCCACCTCATGTCAAAGCAGAGGTCCCCACCATTTTGACTCCAGTGGGAACATTTGGAATTTTGAGCGAATGTTATAGGTGTTGCCATGGTCATGTAGCCAGTTACAAAACCATGGCAAACTGATGAGTTCTTTAAAAAGCAACTTGCCTAAGGACCAAAGTACAAGGTGTGGTGTAAAACCGTTCTTCTGAACCCACAGTTTACTGCTTCAACACCCATTTCACAGAAGGCAAATTGAAAAAGCCAAGGGACAAGTAATTCAGCCATGAAACAAGGCAGAGAAAATACCCACTTCATAGAAGGCAGGCTAGTGATGCTCAGACTGATATAAAACACATACCACACTAAGGCAAGCAAACAAGGCAGCTAAATCACCAAAGAACAGGCAAACACACACACATCAGGCAAAATACCCCCCACTTCCTGCCATTCCTTCCAAATCCTGAAGATGCTGCTCCACCCCTAGCCCTCCAGGATGCTACCCATCACCTTCAGCCTCTACTCTTTTTGTTTTGCTGGATAGCAGGTTGTGCTTCAAAATAAAGTGCTGAACTCCAGCCAACCACCACCATTATTTTTTTAACAATACCACCGGGGCCCAGGTGGGGTCCAGAGTTATTCTTGGAAATAAAGATGTTACTCAAGGCCAGTAGATTGCTTTGCAGCATGCCAGCGTCCAAGTTTAAAAAGGTTTTTCAAAGCCTTAAAAAATCATCAGGGGCAGGTGCCTGACAGGTGCCATTGGTGTTGTCCATAGGCACCATGTTGGGGACCTCAGCAGTAAGGGATTGTACTTAATGTACTCTTGCACTACTCCTTTATAGCGATATTGACCTGCAGTGGTAACTGCTGGGGCGCATTAAACGTTCCATATACCACTTTCATAATGTAATTTCCTAATTTTTATTCCACAATATCCAAAATACAACAAATGTCATTGTGTTTCCTCCAAGGTATAAATGTGCAAGTGGGATTACCATGATGGGATCGTAATGATTTAACAAAAGGTGTAGATCTGACCTTGGTCTTTTCTGACTGGTTGTAATGAGCTACACTGTGATGTGTGGGTAACCTTTTGCTAGGTACCCTCAACTTACTAGGGAGTAGGTCCCATTGATCTCAGTGGGGCTTACTTCTAAGGAGATATGTACAGAATTGCACTGTTAGTGATGATAATAATAGAATTCACGATCTTTTTACAGTCATTGTAGCAATAATACAACAATATTTCACTTATGCTACCAAATAATCAATAATGGAAGATCTGTGTAAACATTTCCCCCAACCGAAGTAGCGGAATCAACATTGCACTATGGTTCAAGAAAAAAAGTTATCCAAGCTCAATATTGAATAACCTGTAAAGTGGGGGAGGGAGTCAGATGCCTCAAATAGTAGCATTTCTCTCTCTTTGCTATGATCCTTGAACCTGTGCAGAAGTGTAGGACGCACCAAATGAAATCAGTGAGATTAGTGATCCATCAACACTGTTTAATAATGAAAGAGCAGGTGGCAATATTATGTTTTGGAAAGTGTACTAAGACGTCCAAGCGTTTCTATGGAGCCTTGTTACATGAGGTATTGGGATTTATACTCCGTGTGCTTTAAAGTTCATTCTGCCAGCCAAAGTCTAGTTGTTGAAACATCAGAGATTAGCTCCAGGATGAAATAGAGACTCCTGTCTCTTCCATAATACTTAATGGTTGGTAGGTTTCTTGTGCCATTGCTCCTTTTTATCTGAATCCACCCAATAAATACAAAGTATGGCAGTTGGGGAAAAAATAAACTACAGAGATGGCAGCTGTTTTCCCTCAAGGCTCTCATCCTTCTAATCCATCCTTAAGAGGAAATCAATATAGATTCTCTAAAAGGATTTCACAGCTGTCACCCACATCAACAGATGGAGAACCACAACCTGTTTCAGGAAACCTGAAAAGCAGAAGCATCACTAGCCTATATAGGACTACCAAGCACAATAGTAATCTGATTCTCAAACACTGATACTGAAATACTAACACAGAACTTAATCTTGATATCTTAAGAATCGTAAACTTGACATGTATAGGAATGGAGATGAGTTGAAGTAGTTACAGAATATACGTTTGCCAGCTTTCCTTATGTCAGTAAATAAAGATCATAAGCGATCTGAACAATTTGTAACTAACTAATAGAAACAGTCATCCCGAGGTTGAAAAAAAGTTGGTAAAGGTGCTGGAAGATTTTGTCGCTAACTATGAAATTATGTGCAATTTGGGGGTAATTACAGCAAGTCTTTTCCAGTTCAAGGTAATTGACCGAACAAGTCATTATATGCATCACTCATTTAAAAATGTATAAGGCCAGCAATGCTAAAGTTTAATTTATCATACCTTTACAGAAAGCTGGTTTTAATAACCTGGGATTTGCAGGAAGTGTATGGTAATATTTGAGGGAAATGATGCTATGCATGTTGGATAGCAACTTAGAAAAGGTCCTGGGGTATGTATATTTATTAATTTATTTGTAAAGATTAAAACATTTTAAAACCATCCTTCATCCTTGTGGATACCAGGGATGTTGTAGGTATGATTAAAATCACAAGACATATAATAAAGATAAACACTAAAATAATATAAATATATTATGCTTATAATTATAGTAATATTCTTATTAAAACTCTGTGTTGGCTGCAGTTCATTAATTAAATCTGTTTAAATTTAGGACTTGTTCCAAAATTATTAGCAGTGTGGGATCCTCTGCAGGGTTTGTCCACCATACACAGCTCTGTTAATGGTGGAGGTCCCTGTCACATGGAAGAAGCCAGCAACGCAGGTGTATATCCTATTAGTTTTGCCCTAGTTTCTGGGAGAAGCAGTGCAGACGTAAAAAAGTAACCATGCTGCCACCTCCTTTGAAGCGGCCTGATATTTTGGTATTACCAGAGTGGTGTGGGAAGGAGAAATGCTGCAGGGGCCATAAAGTAGTTCTTCTTATAAAGCTTCTCTTTAAAATGAAAGCGTGGGGGGTGGGGGGAACTGTCACTTCCTAGGTGGACAGACATATGATATGACCAACATACTACATTGGCTGGTTCTTTCTTAATACCTGCCAAATGGAATTATGCTGAAACAATGGATGTAAAATTTGGGATTGGCCATCCTAATGATTTTTAACTTCCATGTCGATTAATATATTCGCTTATCCCATGAGGCAGGAAAGGAAATTAATTAATAGCAAATATACAAACTAATTTAACAGGATAAAAGCTTTTTGTTTTAATAAAATATAGTGGAGATACGTAGGTGAGAAAGGAAACCTCTACATTATTCACACATTTTAATTAATAATCTAGGGGATTGAGGAAAATGTATTACTAAATTGGTAAAAAGAAAAAGGTTCTGGGAAATAAATGTAGGCATATAATTAAACACAGAGCCATGCCAAATTTTCATTATGTTGAATTTTTGATACAAAGATCCCTCTTTGAAAGGGGCTGGGGTTTCGGGACAAACATTCAATTCTCTCTCTCTTTTTTAAATCAGGTTTTATGCTAAAAGTAGTTACGCTTGGTTTAATTGTTTAGTATTCTGTTTCTGCCACTCTAGATCAAATAGATATTGAGGGTTTTTTTTATTATCAGCATTGCAATATCACATGTTCTCATGTCAATATTTCCCAAGATATATTGCATAGGTATTGCCCGCATGTTATTTTCATTTAGTGAGTACATGCTATACGCTTATATAGCTTTACAGATATGATTAGATGCTGAACACTGCGAAGCTGCTGTAGGTGTTGCTTCTTCCAAGGTTTACCAATTGCTTTCTTAAATAATGCCATGTGATATTATGCAGCCAATAAAGTTTCATGTTTGAAATGTCATGATGTTACATGCTGAATCATGGCATACTTAGATTACTGACCTATGGTGACTAAAGAATGAATCAGGGATCATGTGCTATGGGATTGTAATCCAATGCCACATATGGGATAATTTCAAATGAATGTAGATGAAAAAGTCAAAACAAGACATGAAAAAGTCCCCAAAATGGCATGACATTTGCAGATGAAAAAAAGAACACAAAAAGGAGTGAATAGTTTATGCTCAGGCCTCATTAAGGATGCAATTTAGGGCATCCCTCATGGGTAAAACACAATTACTTCAAAGAACAGAGTGGTCTCTTCCACTTTGGGATTAAGATGACATGTTTGTTTGCTTGTTTGTTTGTTTTAAAAAAACTTAACCCAACATTCAAATCGCAAGTGTACTCACACCTTTGATGTTAGGCTTTGGGAGCAAAACATTGAAGTGTTTACCTCTTGGCATTTCATGAAATGATAGGCATATTTCCTCCATTGCTGAGATGGCAGGGGAGTGCCCAGAAGGAAGAAGGAGAAGTGATGAGATTTTGGAGTTGGTAAGTACTAAGTAATGCAGGATTGTCAAAATCTGACTATTAGTCACCTTGAATGCCACTTCTGTTAGAAAGGTAGAGTAGAAATCAAATTAACAAATAAATATAATTATTACAGCTATCTTGCTTTGCCCTCCCCCAGTTGCCAGAGTTGCATCTAATTGTAACTGAAATTGGAAGAGCCAGTAACTATAAAGCTATATGTCATTTTATTCTTGCAATGTTCCATTGCATATTTCTGAAAAGTTTGACCAAATATGTATTAGTCCTGTGTAGATGTTCAGTGGTAGAAAAATGTATGTGGAAAGATGTTTAGACTTGAACTTCTCTTAGCCCTGATTGCCATAAATTTCATCTGAAGAATTGTGTGTGTGATTCCTATTCATGTAGGGTCTGAACATGTGAACTGTACACTGCAAAATTGCAGGGGCCAGTGGGCATTATCGTGATCGTTTCTTCAATATGTATATTCCTAGATTTTTTGACAGGCTGCACATGGTTATAGCTGTTTGAAAAAGCTTCTGAAGTGCTTTAATTGGATAACTGTCTTTGTAGTTTTATGTTAGCTGTTTTTGTATTGTTTTTCCAGTACAGTAGTGCTAAGGTTTTATTTGTTTTAATTTGTAATTGAGGGTAGTTGAGCATTTGTAGATACAATCCATTCTTTGAATTACTTTGGTAGGAAGATGATGATCCATGCTCAACAAAAAAGTGTTCCACATGGCATGGAAAACTTAAGTTTGGAAGTTTGGAGAGAATGCTGAATATACTTCAAATTATCACGGCACTTCAACATGAGTTGGAATGCTGAAATTGGCACAAATAGAATTATTAGTAGTTGGAGAATGTGACTTTTCTTCTGAGCTTCTTTGGAGAATACTCAAAATATCTTGATTTCAACAGGAAATGACAAAATCATCCTTTCCTTGGGATTCTGCCATGCCTTCCTGCTTCTTTATGAGAGGGCCAAGGATTCCCCCCCAATGCTGATCACATCCCTTCACAAACAAACATAAGTTTTAAGGGATTTTTCTTATTCCCGCCCCCGCCCCCCCCCCCCCCAATTCTGAGTCTGCATATTCTGCCTCACTATCAACATTTTATTTGCAAGGATTTACTCAGGTTTAGGTGAACACAGGGATGTTTAGCTATTCCTATTTAAAATGTAGTTAATTCCAATGGGACCTGAAGTAATTGATTTATTAGTTTTTCAAGCATGAATGCAGAGATGCTGTTTTTGAAGTTCTTTTGCCGAGCTCTCCTCGCTGGCGGAGAGCTCTCCTTGTCGGCGGCGTCGGCGGCAGCGGCATGGACGGCTCTTCGTTGTTTCTTTTACAGGGAAGTCAGACTATCGTTTTCGGGGTGCACTGGAGTTACATAGAAGCGCTCTGGGAGCGACGTGCGGATCCCCCCTTATAATAATATGATGCCCCTTCAACATGCTCTGCACAGGCAATGAACTGGATTGAGCCCTATGTGTGTTGGAATATTGTAGATTCTTGGAGATCTATACTCATAATTCATAATTACCAAGTACAGAATGCATGGTGTCAAAAGTATTTCATTCATCTTCATAGCAGAATATATTTCCAGGTGAAGATACCCATTATAATGACACCTTCGACAGAGTGGTAAAAGTGCATTTCACAGACACCACTGAAACTAGGGTATACTAACATTTGAAATGTTCAAAATGTTTCTGAGATAATAAACTAGGCAGAAACCCGATCAAACTAAATTGCCAAAATAAAATATTAGTTGCTGGCGAACCATGTATTTTTTTCAAGGTCTAGAACCATTTCAGCAGATTTAAAATGGCCTGCAATATTTAGAAAGGCTAAAAGCAATTCCTTATCAAGTGAATAATTAAAACCCCAATGAAGATATTAACCAAACATAATGCAGACCAAAATAGGAATTATTAGACTGGTGATTTGTTTACTCTTAGTACAGAATGCAGAGAATATTATTTCCATTTTTCTTAGACATTGTAAGAGACAAGTCTCACTACAATACATTATACAACAGCTGAAACAGCAATTATCTGGCAAAAAAGGCCCTATGTTTTTCCATAACAGCATTCAAGAATGATAGTTAGGACTAATTTGGTGCATTGCCTCATTCAATACAATGTCTGGGAAACAACTCAAGAGTGTGATGGGGAATATGCTGTTGAAGCAGATGAGATATGCTTCAAATAATATTAGCACTTAAGAAAGTATAATAATTCACAAGAACATTGGAAATAAAATAATTTTCTACCGATGCCTCTTAAGAACTGCTGACTTGATAGAAAATGTTTTGGAAGTTCATACTTTGTGGACTCTAGAAAGATTTTTGAGATTTAATAGGATACACCATGAACAAAATTGCAAGGCAACTTAGCTAGGTCAAAAGATTCAGTGCAATCAAGCAAAAGTTAAGCTCTGGGTTAAAGTCCAGTGGACTTTTAGTGGAAGAGGTAAGCTCACACTTAATACCTTCCCATTGACACCCATGGACTTCCAAAGCTGTTTAAGGCTTACCCCTTCTTGTTTTAAGAAGAAATGTTGAACACAACTAACTTTGAATGAAATTAAATCCTGTCTAATGTCAGTAACATGTACAAACTCCAGTATTTATATGTAAAAGAGAAAAGCCCAAATTGATTCAGTCAGTAACATGATAGCATTCAGTGACCTTGAAGTACATATCAGTAGTTGCTTTTTCTGCATACCACAAAAAGGAGAACACTAAATTAAAGAATTAAGCACCTTAAAGATTTCCACCAAGTGATTACATAGTCATGAGCTAAATACATTAACTTACTTGTAATTGAGCTCTAATTACATTGAGAACACTCAATCCATTTAATAGCCTAAATTATACTGCAAACAAAATCATAGAATTTTAAATATTTCTTAGTGCCTCGGTGCAGATTTTGTAGATAACCTTGGAGAATCCTATTGATTTTTAAATTATTTTTTCAATTGTGTTATATGATCAATACTTTATTTTGATTGAAAAATTAGCCTATTTAAACACCTAGGTATGCCACAGTCATGGACACGCTTCAACATAATGAAATCAAGATTGACTTTATGTTCACTCTAATCTTAAGGAATCACATCACATCAGCAAAGTGTTTTACAAGTCTCATAAATTTATTTTCACTGAACATTTCTTTGGCCGCAATATCCAAAACAACTTAAATTACATTATTTTGTACTGTTAGGGCAAAGAATGGTAGACCTAATTTTTTAAAGTTGAAAAGTGCTATTTTGGTACTGTCAGTTCCTGCAGATGAAATATATAATACATTTCTGCTTGTGATGCTCCATCTTGGTCCACATTATTATATGAGTTCAGTGAATCCCATTGACTTTTTACTTGGCTCCAAGTTTGCTACATTTTAGAAATCTACAAAAGAAAGGCTTTCACATTGGCACATAGCACCAGTAAATAGACTGTAGCCATGGTTTCCAGATGGGGCGGAAGCATTTCTGGATCTGCAGTGGGTTCCAGGCCAACTACATAAATGAAAAAAGAAGCCTTTCTTTATGGCGGAGACATATTTTTGACTTCACTATCCAACCTTGGATGTTTGAGGTATGCAGGGCAGAGGTTTAGCTTAGCCACTCTCTTGCATTCCTAATGCCTCTGATGAAGTGAGAAGGTTGTGTCTTTACCCTGACCCTCTGTATTGGAGATTTACGGAAGCCACTCTCACCAAAGTTTGAAAAGCATATGACACTCTGGAAACAGTTGGAAAACAATATATGGAATGTGTCCTGGGCCCCAACAGTTGTCACTACTGTTATAAACTATTTTAAAGCAGTAGTGTAGATCCTGACTGAGACAGCAAGCCCAAAAAAGGAAGTGAGAAATGAGAGGAATGTAGTGATTAGGTCCAGTTTTTGACAGTCTTTTAGCATTCAAGAAGGCTGTCAAGACTGATCTCTTCCAGCAGGCCTATCCAGTAGAATTTTAGGATATTTTAGTATGTTTTTAGGATGCTTTTAGGATATTTTTAAAACAGTGTATACCATGTTTTTAATCAGTATTTTATGTATTTTGTGCTTATGGTTGTTCCCTGCCTCGATCCAATTGGAGAGGTGGGTAAGAAAATTATTATTATTATTATTATTATTATTATTATTATTATTATTATTATTATTATTATTGGCTATGCCTTTTGGGCACTTGGATTGTTCCAGTCCTGCTTGGGGACACACAACATAACACCCCACACTCAAGGTTGGATATGGGTTGTTGTTATACTGTGTGTTTTTGTTGAAACATTGGTTGTTGTGTAAAAACAGATTCACAACCATGGTTTGTGAATCATGAACAATGTACAAGGAAAATCCATGGTTTGTTGTTGGATTGTGACCTGTTCATGGCTTTCTTGTCACTGAAGTAATGTTTCAGGTTTTGGAAAGTGGATCTTGCTTTATCCAAAGGTTGGCATGCACAGATCAAATAATGTATTAAAGCTACTCTAAATGGTTGTTTCTAGCAAAGAATTGTGTATAGCTGCTTGCTATGAGGACTGTCATGCTTTGTGCATCTCACCACAAACCTAAAGCTGTTTGAAACAACAATGAGGAAATCCCCCAACTCATGTGGCAAGGCCATACACTTCCATGCCTTTGGATCTGCCTTCCATTAAGTGTCCTTCAGCTGGACTTCCAGTAATCTACTTTTAAAATGAGGAGTTTGTGTATAACTGAAAGTTGATGCTATGATCTTTGGTGGGTTGCAAACTGACATATCTAGCAGTCTAAGAGCTTTATCACACCAGCATTATACTGTGCAACCACTGCGAATTGCGTGCAAAGGACTCCGAAGTTTTCCAGCTTATAATCTGCTTTTATTGTGAAGTACTCCTGTGCATCCTGCTTTAATTGCACTTCTTAACCAAAAGAAGTGCAATATTTTGCTACTAGTTTTCGAGCGTATCATTTGTTGTTTTTCGAGCGGCCACTGGGGTGCAGGAGAAGGATTTGAAGAAAAATTAAACAAATGCTTACATCTGCATAAGCTTTAAAGATAAAGACATCAAAATTGGCACAGTAATAAATATTAAGGAGAGCTTTAAGCATACCAAATTTGAATCGGATTGGGTCATCCGTTGATTTTTTTATGATTTTTTTACATTTCCTCCCTTAAACCCATTTTCTGGTATGCAAAGTATCTAGCTGCCCGGTAGCAACAACAACGGTGACAGCTTAGCGCTGTAGGGGATTATTCAAGTGAAACAGGTACATGGGATGAAGCTTTGAGAGAATTATCAAGAAATGTTTTGTGATGATATAAGCAATGTTACATGTTTCTCAAAGCTATTATAGTGCAGGTTCTAGCATCTCAATGCCTGCCTTTGTACTAAGAGCTTTTGGATGTGCATCTTAAGAAAATCTACTGTATTATTATTTCCTATTTTTTTTAAAAAAAAATAAGTACAAACTGGCTATTCAGAGCCTATATCTGTATTTTGCATAAAGAAACATTTGGTCCTAAAATGAATGTATGTGTGTAATGTGACAACAAATGTGTGTTTAAAGGCATGTGGGTGTTTTATATATGAACATATATAATACTATCTATCTATCTATCTATCTATCTAATATACTGAATTTATTTTTATATATAGTTTTGGGGAGACCAAATGTTACCCCAGTACACATATTTTGTCTGTAGGTTATGTGGGATAGTGGCTAATCCAGAGTTTTAAGAAAACCTGAGCTGTGCATTTGCATACACGTCAGCCTTTTTGACTGTGGTACTTATCTCATTTGGAGATGCAGAAAAAGCAGTGAAGAGACAGCTGTGTTTATCTGATTTGTGCACATGGAGGAGGCAGTGAACTTCAAAGAAAGGAAATTTTTGAGCTCTTATCTGCTACACTTTGTCCAGCTGCGTAGGAATTTTACAACAGCGCTGCAATCTAGGCTATCTAAAGTGGTTCTGTAGAATACTTTGTGTTATACGTTGTGTAATACAAAGTTCAGGATTCGACTTTTGATCTAAGAGCCCAAATAAATATGAAAACAATTTCACAGTGTTGTGCTTACTTGTTTTCAAATCATATAATATTTTGAAGAGAAAAAGTACAGCCTGGTCTATATGCATGTAAACAAATTTATTTATTTATTTCATTTATATACTGCCCCATAGCCGAAGCTCTCTGGGTGGTTTACAGAAGTTTAAAACAGTAAACATTCAAACAAATATACAAAGTTTTTTAAAAATAAAAAACATAAAAAAGTATTAAAATTCATTCCTTTGGTGTCTGCCTTCTGTGAATACATTTATGTTGAGAAAGGTTAGACTTGTGACGGAAGCTTTTTCCACACTCCATACACAAAAATGGTTTTTCACCTCTGTGAATTCTTTGATGTAAAGTAAGGGTGAACGTATGACTGAAGCTTTTCCCACACTCCACACATTTGTATGGTTTCTCCCCTGTGTGGGTTCTTTGATGTCCACTCAAGGTCCCACTACGGCTGAAGCTTTCCCCGCATTCCATACATTTATATTTGTATTCCATACAAATGAGGTGGTAGAGGCCTGAAGTGGTAGCACGGACAATACCACTTCAGACTGCAGTGGGGAGAATCACATTTTAGTGCTTCCCTCAACTAAACTCACTTCAAGTAAAATAAAAGATAGGACAAAAGAGGAGAGGTCTGGCCCAGCGTATTTCCTGGATCAGGTTACAATTTTTCTACTTGTATGGAGTCATTTTTGTTTGTTTTTAACATATGAGAAGATTTTTAAAATGTCATCAGCCCCTAAAATGGTGCAGTCCATTCTACCACCTCATTTGGCTGCATGTGTGGATCATGTCCCTGACTAATAGCCATAGAGTAGACATGAGATTATGTATCATTTTAAGCTGGATCTCCTGTACTTTAAAAGAAAAACGAACACTTCCTAAAGTAGAAAACTAGGATGGCAAGGATCAGGCTAGCGTACAATCTTTCTAACAAGTGCCTAGTTTTTCTACTTGCAGAAAGTTTGGGTTTTTAAAGGTTGGGGAACATTTAAAAATAATACTTCCAAGTTACAGTCCAAATTTTTACAGTCCACTCTACGATCTCACGACTTTACCCATTTCCCATTCCTCAAATACAATAAAAAGCACGTAGCGTTGGGGTCCAGCTATGAGCACAGTGCTGAAAATAATGGTGATTATAAAGCTGAAATATAATAATGCTAACCAGCACACAACTGCTAGAATATTAAATGATATCAAAAGAACTGAGGTAAACAAACATTTCATGTAACGTATCTAAAGCACAAAAGGCTTTTCAAAAATTTCCACCCTATATGGGGACAAAAAATATTGTGGGTAATATTTCATCTAATTTTTCCAGGGAATTGTGAACTTATCTGATACCTCCTTGGAGGAAGCACAGATTCTTTGCATTTTTTCCTAAAGTTTGTACTTGCTGTTGCCGGCTGGCTGCTGCTGCTGTAAGTGGCAGCAGCATTAATTGTGTTGGCTGCTTGGCCACCATTTTATATCCTTCACAATGCCCCAGACTCAGTGCCATTCTGGGCCATAGGGGCTTGGGGGCGGTGAGCGAGTTGGCTTCCACAACAAAAAGATAAATAAATTTCAGATAAATAAATTATTCTGCACATTCTTTTTCTAGGGCTGGAGGGCAAGAAAAAGAAAAATATTTAAAAATGTATCAGAAAAAAAATGGCTTCTGAGAAAATTTGATTCAGCTGTATAATGATCTGAATCAAGCATTTAGGTGAATACTCAGATAATGCCCTTTGGGGATTCCAAATATTCAACTTAAACATTCAAAGGTTGTAATGCCATTTGGGGTCAAGAACAAGGCTGCTCATTAGTTTCCACATTGATTTTTAACTTCATCATTTATTGAGAAAATGTTGTCTGATTCAACATTCTGAATAACTTTTGTGATAAAAGAATTTTAAAAAATCAGAACCGTCATTGCTGAATTGTATCCCTAATAATCCTGATTTGGCTTATAATTGCAGTTTTAGATGAATATATGAAGTACGCATATTGAAATGATGAAGAACCTCATAGGAGATCTTCATCCAACCTGCTTCATCCATTACCTGGGCAGAAGTTTCCTTAAGATTTTCATTTTCTAAGTTGCTGCATCATATTTTTGATGAGTTGCAGCCAACTGCTTCTTTCTAATAGGCCTTATTGCTACCTGGGAAGTTGAAATCCTTATTATAGGCAAGACGGAAGCCAAAATGAGTTCTACTACAAGTTGGAAACATCCATCTTAAAATATTGTATAACATCGTGATCCAAACCTGTTCAACAGTTGGCACCATGGGATACAACACCATACATCTTGGTTATGGAAGGACCATAGTTCAGTGGTAGAGCATCTACTTTTCATGCAGAAGGCTCAGTCGCCGGCATCTTCAGGGTACCTCCTGCATGAAACCCTGAGAGCTGCTGCCAGTCAGTGTTTACAATACTAGCTAAATGAACCAATGGTCTGACTCAATATAAGGAATTCTTAATGTGTCTTGGTTTCACTGTTATACAAGCACCTGCTAAAGTAAAGCAAGAAAATGTGACTCAAAATCTTGTGTGTTTCTGTGTGTGAAAGAGGGGGGAAAGGGTAGAAAGGGGTTAAGGGTTGCATATTCAGTTAGAAATTCTTATAGATGAGAATATGAGAGACCTTTTTAATGTGTGTTTTGGTTTTTTTTAAGATGTTGTAAGCTTCCCTGAGAATTAACTTTCTACAGTGGAAGATTGGGATACAAATGTATTTAATATACACCAAATACATAAGAATATATGAAGCTGCTTTGTACCAAGTCAGATCATTGATCCACCAAGTTTAGTATTATCTACACTGATTGGCAACAGTTCTGTAGGATTTCAGATAGAGGTCTTTCCCAGCTCTACTTGAAGATGCCTGGCATTAAAGCTGAGATCTGGTGATTCTGGCTTTAAAAACAAACAAGAACAAAGTCATCCTCTTCTGTCACTTTTTACTTTCTGTAGTAGATTATTTATCATGCCAGTATAGGCTGAGGATGGCAGGCAGGAAAGGAGCTGAGGATTATGGGCAGGAAAAAGCCTGTGTTTGTTATCAAACTGATTTATGCTGGGAAAGTGCTGTCACTTTGAGAGAGGACCTGATTCATAGAACCAGTTCTTGCCTACTGAGCTGAGACTTACTGAAGAGTGTGATTGTTGTCCAGGTGGGGAGGGGGCATGGCTCAGTCGGCAGAGCATCTGCTTGGCATGCAAAATGTCCCAGCATCTCCAGGAAGGGCAGGCAAAACTCCTGCCTGAAACCCTGGAGAGCCACTGCCAGTCAGTCTCAACAGTACTGGGCTAGATGGACCAATGGTCTCACTCAGTATAAGGCAGCTTCCTATGTTCCTATGATACTGAAAAATTCCCGCAGGTATTTTTCTCACTGTTAGCTCTGTCAAGAGAGAGCTCATCGTTGGAAAGTGAGTGGGGTGTGGGAGAAGATGGTTTGGGGAGAGCAAGCACAGGTAAGGTTTGTGATTTTAAGCTAGTTCATGCTTATGTTCCTAGCCACCCAGTCAAGGGAGAAATTAGAAGTTTAACTGCTTCTTATTCATACTTGCAAATATTCACTTGCCTGGTCACTTGTGGCTAGTAAGGTTTTTCTTAAAATTGCCCATGTAGAATCTTTTGGAGATTAAAAAGGATCTGTGTTTATTTTTCTTTCAGGCCCCTGAAAGGGACATGGGCTTGAAAAATGTTCAGATGTGTGCAACCTTGGTGAACATATTTGCAAGCTTTTCTATAACACACGGGAAAGAGGCTTGGTGCCAGCCCTTTCATTCAAACTGAACAAATCTCTACCTCTGACTTTATTGTTCTCATAGTTAAGCAACTGGCTCAGGTGATCATACAATGATGTTATTGGTTACTGAAGCAGACGGTAGGATGTAAAAATAGGCACAATGTGGAATTAATACAAACACGCTTCATATTGAGAGCTGCTGTACAGTGCACAGCCCTTGACAATGGGATCACTAGCAGTGTTGTAGATGTTGTCCCTAGAAGCACTTCTTTCTCAGAAAGTCTAACACACACACACACATAAACACCCCCTTCTATTCTAACCTAGTTCACACCTGACTTGGAATAGTCTGTTTTGTAGAGCCTCGTGCTCAATAGACTATCAAGTCAGTGTTTGGTTTCTTTTCATTTCATAAGAATGTAAGTAGATCCCTGCTGGATCAGACCAAGGGTCCATCTGTTCCAGCACTCTGTTCACACAGTGGCCAACCAGCTGTCAACCAGAAACCCACAAGCAGGACACAAGTGCAGCAGCACCTCCCACCCACGTTCCCCAGCAACTGGGGTACATAAGCTTTCATCAATATAGTATTATGATGAATCCTTTTCTTTGTCTTAGCCCAGATTTCAAATGATCCCAACTCTAGTCGATTCCAGTTAATCCTGAATATACTCTTAGTCCAGCCTTCCACAGATGGGTTGGAAGCCTTCCCAATGTCCAGCTATGGTTTTTATTGCACTTTGTTTCTTTTAAAACTGTATTTTAATGTGTTTTTATTATTTATTCTGCTTCTTAACAATCTGAAATTCTTAAATGGGGAGCAGTATATAAATATTGATGATGATGATGATGATGATGATGATGATGATGATGATGATACGTCCCATCTGCCCCATTCAGCACGGGACTATGAGAGTTGCAGTCAAGCACACCTGGAGGGTTGGGGAAGGCTAGATGGGACTAATATGGCAAAGGGAACTCCGGGCAGAACAATTAAGCAGTATGGAACCAGATATATTAAAACTCTGCAGTATGTGTTGGACTTTACAGGGCTCTCCAGTTGTGCTTGATGCAGTCATTTGCAAGTTAAGTATCAGTCCATTATTTCTGAAGCACATGGATACAGATCCAGTATTCTAACCACACACACACACAGAGAGAGAGAGAGAGAGAGAGAGAGAGAGAAACAAAACTCTGTTTCTTAAAAAGTACAAGTCAGGTCTGAACAGATTTCTTCACTGGCCTGCTGAACAGCCTGTATTGTTTGGTACCTGAATCACCTTCAAAATTAGAAGACAATTCAGTAGGAAAACCAGTTTAAATCTTCCTGAAGAATCAATACGAATGTCCAACAATCTATTTTTAATAACAGGATGAGTTATTACAGCAGAGGTTGCTTAATTACTTTTAGTGCTATTTAGACCATAAAAATTATGTTGTACTTTTCGGGCAGATACATTCCTCTGTGCAAACAATTGCCAGCAGTCAATTAGAACTCAGTAGCACAATAATCTGGTTTCTATTCTGTTCAAATTCCTCAACAATCCGTATGAGTTTAATTAGTGTTTTGCAATGGTGCATTTGTTTCCTGGCTAAAAGGTCTGCAGTATGCAAGCATTGTTAAAAATAAATAAAAATAGGACAATCATTGTTTTAATGGGATGTAATTTATAGGGCTATGCAAGGGTGCTTAATGCAATCATTTGCAATTTAAAATGGGGAAGAAGAAAAAAAAAGTGGCAGGTGGCTGTTAAGTGGGAGAAAATCACTAAAATCATTGTTGATAGCAGACTAAAACAACCCTTTGGCTGAAGCAAGGTTTGCACATAATATTTTCAAAATTAATAGCACAACTGCTGAGTTGTGTTAAATGTTCTATATGATTTCATATTCTGCAATAAGGGATGATTGCTACATTCTTGGGTTGTGTGATGTTTGGAATAACTACCCTTTGCATAGGGGTGTGTCTTGGACAGCAATCATGTCACGTTTAATTAAATTTTTGTCCTTCACTAACCATCAGGTCAATGGGCAGAGCATATGTTCCAGAACAGGGATAAGTCTTCCCCCACATACACACACACTTTCACATAATCATAAGCCCTGTAACTATATAAGAAGGATAGGGAGCCAACAAATCAGGAATCTGAACTTTTCTTTTTGGATTTTGTCCTTACACAACTGGATTAGCAGCAGAAGGAGCTACTTGCAGAGCTTTTGCAGATGGAAGAGGTTAATTGTGTCCTTCAGGATATCAGGAATGGGAAAGCTCCAGGACTACGTTTTTTTCTGTAGAATAGTATATGGTTTTCTTAGACTTCTTGATTCCTAAGCTTTTCTGTCTTTATTGTAAGGTATTTGAATCAGAAAATTTACATATCTCTTTATATGATGCTTATATAAAGAGTTATCCCTAAACCGGGCAAAGACCATACCAGCTGTGAAAATTATAGGCCAATTTCCTTAATCAATGCAGATGCTAAAATATTAACAGCAATTCTGGCTAATAGACTTCAGTGTGTGATACAAACATTAGTGCATCCTGATCAAATGGGATTTATTCACGAGAAACAGGGAACAGATATTTTAAGGCTTGTAGTAAATCTGATTGCTTTGAATTCTAAAAGAATGGACTTGGCTGCAATTATGTTCCTTGATGCTGAGAAAATGTTTGACAAATTATATTGGGAATTTATGTTTATGACCTTGGAAAAATACGGATTTCCAGAGGAATTTTTAAGATTAAGAGTAGAATTATCTCTTTCTCTCTCCCATCAAGTGGGGCACAAGGCAGGGCTGTCCTTTGTCTCCCTTGATAATTGATTTGTGCTTGGAACTTTTAGTGTGTGAAATTATACAGAGTGAAGACATTTTCTGTTTTGTGTATAAGCAGACCTGAGTATAAAATGTATTTATACATGTGACTTGTGTTATTCATTAGTCCTCTATGCCGAAATTAATAGGATTCATTGATAGCTTTTGTTATATTTCCAGATTATAATATTTGTTAAAATCTGAATTAATGCCTATAGGTAGTATCAAGGCATCCAAAGTAGATACTAAATGGCAATTTCCTTGAAGTCTAGAAGTGATAGAGAATTTTGGTACATTGGTGCCTTGAGATATTCCTCATATGGTTAAACTGAATATAAGTGCATTACTAGCAGAAATACCTCCTGATTTGGAAACATTGGCATTGCTTAACTTAAGTCTTGCCATAAGTAATTCATGTACTATGTAATATTCCTTTATACATTCCCCAAATGTGTTTTCAAAAGCATTACTATGCAGCATTTTGGAAGTTTATTTGGGGTGGGGGAGGAGGATGCAGTTGTCAATCAAAGAAGGAGAATTTAATTTTCCAGATCTTACTTGTTAACTCATACCAACGACTGGAAAACAACTTTATTTTAATATTCCTCTATGGAATTTTTTGAAGTCAATTTATTTGGCACTTCTTTCTGGCTGGCTGGTATTAGGATCTAGGTATATTAAAAAGAAAGAAATGGCTCCACTAACAATTTTAGCAGCAAGAGACACTTGGCATGCAATGCCTCATCAGTTGCACTAATCCATATTCTCGTGCTAAATTAACTTTATGGGAGAAACCATTCTTGAAAATAGAGACAGCCTTATATGTGGAAGAGTCAGGCTGATAGTAGAATTTATACTTTAGATCAGTTAATAGGATAGGATAACGGGTTTTTACCATTGTCAGTATTGCAGATTAGGTATCATTTACCATCTAGTGTTAGTTGGCAGTACATTCAGCTTCAGCATTTGTTGGACTGTATATAAGGGCCATCAGCAGTGAGTGCTTCAAAGCTTCCTAAACTGTTGGAAGAATGAATTGATTCTTTACAGAAACGTTTAGCCTACAATAGCTTAGTCTTTTGGAATGCAGTAAAGTAGATGGTTAGAATGCCAGAGAGGAAGTTGGGATTTGGAATGCTCTATACAGTCTAATCAATGGAATGTTGCCCTAGCTTCCATATGTATTATTTCCATATGTATTATTTAAAATTGAGACTGAACAAAAATTCGTGCTTTGCATATAATGGACCGCACAGAGGCTTGTTAAGAAAAAGCTGGCTAGTTCTGCCAAATTCTGGCAATGTAATGAAGACAATTCCTCATTGAGGCTTATGGGATGAGTCAGGGAAGGCTGGTCAGTCAGGGAATATATAAAAATTAAGTAAAAAGGCTAATTTAAATAAAAATGTCTTCAGCAGGTGCTGAAAATGCAATAACATCAGTGCCTATGTGACATCAACTTGCAGGGAGTTCCATAGAAAGGGAGCCAATACTCTGAAGACTCTACTTTGAATGGACTCCAGATGGACCACAGTTCCATTTGGAACCACCAGGAGTGGCTCATCTGGTGAGCTCAGTAACAGGACAGGCTGGTAAGGGAGAAGGCATTTTCTCAGATATCCTGGTCCCAAGTTGTTTGGGCTTTATATACCAATAACGAAATCTTAAACCTAGTCTACTGGCAAATAGTGCAGTTTCTTCAGTAAAAGTGTTACATGCTGGAAAGGGGCAGCTCCCAACAATGGCTAAGGTGCTGCAATCTGCACTGGCTGCAGATTCCAGACCAATGGCAGCTCTACATAGAATACATTGCAGTAATCCAGTCTTGAGTTGTGTCAGGATCATTCTCTCTAGTGTTGGGGACAGGCTTTCAGAACCTCAATTGGACTCAAAGGCTGAAGGAAGAGGAGGAGGAGATTCTCCAAGACTCTCCAAGAGCCAAGGATGAATCTTCCCAATAGCTTATCAGACAGGATGCCTAGGCCCAGACATCATTCTCTGCCACCCCCAGAACTCAATCTTTGTCAGAGGGGGAGGGAACATCGGTGTTGACAGAGCCCACGGTCTGCCACAGGGTCAAGTGGTCAGATTTGAGATGAGGTGGGAGGTGGTCCGCTAGGGTGGCCACTGAGCAGATGATTCACCTTAAAGACTGTCCCTGAAGGAGGCAATTCAATAAAAGCCTTTTGAGTGCTGTGGGGAAACTCTCAGTTTTAGTTGAAAGGCAACTACCTTGCTTTGTTAGGCTAGTTAAGCTTAGATGAAGGCTCCTAACCTTCATACTACCTTCAAGTGTGAAGACATGTCTAGTTATGGAATAATGATTTGTAGATTGCATGGCAGACCTCTTCATTGCCTCAGATCTCAGCAGGAGATGTTTGCCTAACCATTTGCACAGTTTATTCTGTTAACTCTGATAAATTTGATGCAGTTTGTCAAAACACACACACACATACACACCAAGGAAATTTGAGACAGGACTACAAAGTAGTTCTTTTCAAAGACATTAGCAGGGAAGATGAACAAGGTGACTGCAATGCTATATACACGTACCTAGGAGTAAGCTCCACTGAAAGCAGTAACACGTCTGCGTAGGTATGCATAGGATGTGATTGTGCAATTTCACTAGGTTTTTTTTTTTAAGAGGGGGAAGTAAAACTTCAGGGTTTTCAAAATGCCTCTCATTATCTCAGCATTCCATTCTTTCTTTTTTAAAATAATAATAATAACATATGTAAAATATGCCAGTATTCTCCTCCTGCTCTATATGGGAAGCTGAGAGAGGAATTGTCTGCCACTTAGTAAGTTCATGGCTGAGGTGTAATTTGCACAAGGGTCAGTTGTTAGAACATTTAATATAGTATCGTGGTGAGTAATAACAAATGATGAGGGATGGGACTAAGATATGGATGCAGGGGGAGTTTGATATTTGCAAATCCAGCATGAACTGACCTGGTCAATGCCTCCTGGACTAATATCTGGATTTGAACTTTGTTATCCACTGGCTTTTGCACTTAGTGAACATTCAGATGCAATTCTCAGCTCAAAACAGTATCAAAATACATTTAGAAATGCATATTTTGAGGGGAAAACACGTTTATAAATGTGTATCTTGAGACAAATGCAAATTTAAATATGAATGTTTGTACAGACTTTTTTTAAAGTACAGATTCATGTGAAAATGGGACTATAAGAATGTATGTGTGAATCCATAAATAAGTGAAATGGACTGGAAAATAGACTGATTTTCCCATCACTATAGTAAGACATGAGGTCAGATAATTTTGCAAATACCTTGTGCTTCTGAATAAGATGCAAGTTTTTGCATGGGGGTTGGGGAGCAGGAAGAGTAGCATAAAGCATAACAGATCATAGGTTGTAGTGAAATTTGCATTGGCTTGTTGGAATTTAAGTACTGCTGGTCTCCATGTATCTTTTGGCTTAAGCATCTCAACTCTGTGTTAGAGAAAGACCCAATTAAATGAACATGGTTTCCTATGTAAGTAGCTTTGACTACGAGGGCCAAAATAATTGATATGTTTTAAATAAAGGTATCAAGGGACTGGGGCAATTTACTCTAGCAGACAACTCAACACTTAACTGCCATTTCAGACTGTAAAAGTTAAATCTCTCCATGCTTTTCATAATTGTACTGGCCTGGTACCATATTTACAGATGAACATGCCAATAAAACAGCTATTTATGGATGCTGAGCCTTCTGTTCTGTTATTTCTGCTGCATTTCTGGTGAGCCCATAATTAAACATCAAGGCGGCATCCTCTTTTTCTCATGTCTCCATATAAAATAATTGCAGGGTACATTCGTGATTAGTTGCACAGAGTATAATTGAATAAATAAAGACAATGACACCAGTACGTTTCCTATTGGCATATGTCGAGATGGCAGATTACCAATATTCTGGGAATTTTAGAATTAGGGGCTCAGTTACAAGTTAACATACATGAATAACTACAAGAGCCTTATTTGAATGTCTGCAGAACCTTCAACTCTCATTATATCTCACAAATGTGATCATGGAGACACCATGATGTTAAAAAGTTTTCCCCCTCCGTCCTCCACAAGCTGCTTTTGTAACATCTTGTTTAATGAAGAAATCTGGAGGTTTTGAAAACTTGCACATTTTTGTGACCCCTTGGCTGGCCTAATAATTGTATTATGCAAAGATGGATGGTGAATATGTGATGGTTACATATGGGTCAAAGCAAAGGTGGGGCAGAGGAAAGTACACTATTTTCTATCTATACATGTAACTGGTGACTGTATGTGTGACGCACACAGTCTGTTGTACATATAAGAAGAAAGAATATACCATGCTTGCGTCAACTCTGAGAATGAGGAAATGATAAAACATTGAGAACCAAATATCTCTATGTATGTTTGGCTGTCTCAGCATTTCATACATAAATTTCCACTGTTAGGACAGGAAAGTGATTCCTTTTGGAGAAAACAAACAAATAATAAGGAGAATTCTAGATAAAATCAAGTTGAGACATCTATAATGAGATACTGGCTGTATTCACCTGTGAATGAGCCTTTGGCCTAGGCCCAGACACCTAGGCCCTCCTTCCCTTTTCATCTGGCTGTGAAAGGAGACTTACTTTTTGCTTCTGTTTTTAACTAAACACAATTTAGGGTTAAGTCCAAACCTGAAGGAACTGTGTTGGTATACTGGGACAAGCCCATACTTAAAATTAAATTATAGTTAATTAAAATGGACTGGGAGCAAAGGAGCACATGAACTTGAGGCTAGGACACGTACACAAAACTACTGTTTAGCCCAATGGTGGGCAACTTGTGGCCCTCTAGATGTTTTGGCAAAGAGCACCCATAATCTTTCGCCATTGACTATGTTGTTACATGCCAAAACCTCTGGAGGGCCAGAAGTTGACCACCCCTTGTTTAGCATTACATTCAAACTAGGCCACTGTGGCTCTATTTTTGGCAGCACCTGCTCATCCAACCTTCCTTATTTATAAGACTTCATTCATATACAGCTATTCGGACAACTGTGCTATCAACCGCTGGTGAGAGCGCTTACCACTTTTCAAGTAGTAACTACTGGCCCTCTGAGTCCTGAAGAGCTATGCAGCTCATCTGCCCTCACTTATTACTGCATGCAATCCCTTGTCTGTTGCCTAGGTCTTCCTTGGATCTCTCTGTGACATCACCATTACAGTTAGCAGTGTTAGTCTGTTATAGCAAAAAAAGACGAACAAATTTATTGTGGCATGAGCTTTTATGGGCCAGAGCCCACTTTGTCACAAAATGTACACGTCACTTCATTATTTGTTCACATTGCGAATGAAGTAGTGAAACTCCTGAGTTTGGGAAACATTAATATCCTTGATAAATATTACAGCTAGGACAAAATTAGCAAGGAAAAACATTAAATGCTTTGAGAGCTTGTTGCTTCTTTGGGAATGCTTTTAGAATCCATTCTTACTCTGATAAGTAGTTTAGAACTGAACTACTCAGCAAAATTGCAGTTACAGCTGCTATCGTGTGGATGAAAATAACTCCTCTTTATCTCAGAGAAGCTGGATTTATTCCATTAAAAAAAAGCTTTCCAGAGCAAATGCACTTCCCTTTGGTACTGGTAAGTAGCAAGTGTTCAGAACTCACTTAACATGCATTACCACACTATCTAGCTTGCAGTGCCTAAATCCCCCCTGCAAAGCCCTTTCTTTTTACTTTATCAACTTACTGAGCATCTTTTTTTCTTCTGGTCAGTTGGTATTTAGTTTGCATTGTTGCAGAATGGACTCTTGGTTCAGGGCTCCAGCCAAGACCAACATTCATCAAGGATGGATTTAACTGGGTTCCTTGAACTGCTAGTTGGTAAACACTTTTATTAGTAATATGTTCCATCTGTTTAATGTTCAGCTTCCTCCAGTAGCAGTTGGTAGCAAAGCTGTTGAGGCACTTACTGAGTTTTCATTGGCATGATAAAAGTGGTGAAAATGTCTTAAGCAGCCTCACATTCAGATAGATGGCTATGTGGGAAGAGTTCCAGATGTCTATCAGACTCTCCAAAGAAGAGTTTTTCCCTCCTTTCCTTTTGAAAACAAATTATCTACAGCCAGAGGAGTTTAATTCAGGAACTTAATTGAACCTTTAGAAATTGGTCAACTCAAAATGCATTTCTTATTGTTACATTTCAAGTAATCCAACTGCCATAAACCTTGTCTTGCAGGATTCTTTCTTAGCATCGCTGGCAATACTTCGTAACAAAGTTGCCAGCCATGTACAAAGCAAATAAACAAGAGAATTCTTATTCTGGATAGGTTAACGCATTCGGTTAACCATTTTGTAGTTAAGCAGCATGGTTTTGCATTTTGTCTGAATGGGGGCTATGTGTGCATTAGCTAGGGCATTGGTATGAAGCATTGAGAAGAACTGAGCCCCCAAATAAGGCAGGCTGTGCATGGCGTCCATGAATAGATAAAATGCCACTGGCATATGTGCTTATTTGGATCACAGCCCAAGAAAACTATAAGCAAGTTTAGATAACTATTGGTCAACCTTAGTAGCCATATTACTTTTTGGTATTTGCCTAGTTTTTTCAGTCAAAGTAACTGCAATAGATTATGACAATGACAATCATAGCAATACTCAGACATTTGAAAAGTATGTGACACAGAAGATTGATCCCCTTCTGAAACACTGCCTAGGCTTGTTGCTGCCTAAACGGTGACTAGAATTATATGTTCCTGCATCCTATTTAGCTGTTGTCTGCATGCTTGATGTTTAGTGAAGTGACTGTTCCTGATTTCTAATGCTGTCAAACTCCCTTGCTGAGGGAAAAGACAGATACTGCAGATGGGGAAATTATTGAACCATCAAACTATTAAATAAGAACAGGAAACTGTTTCTTTCTAGCCCATATGTATGACAGTAATCAGCAAAGAAATATTTTATCTTTTTTTCCTATTGCATTGAAAACCTTGAAAGCACATCTTTTTCTCTTTTTTTATGTCTGCTATTTAATATTTTATTACTTGGAAACACAAAGAAATAGAAAACAGCAGATAATTTTGTAAATTAATCCCTCCCTTTTTATGGTTAGCAGCAGAGATACTTCTAAAGTCATAGCTTTTAAAAAATTTCTATTGGATTAAATCCAGAAGGTTGTTCTCAACTCATCTTTCAGACAAGAATCTGGAAGATTCCATCACTACTTTGGTGTCAATATCAATATGCTATTGGAGGGTTACCAAGGCAACACACATTAAAGTTGCCATAGTGAATCAACTCCAAACTGTGGTTGTTGTTGCTGTTTGTGCACAAATACCACCATAGAATTTTCTTTTGCACTCAAGCTGAAAGCTTCAGGGATGGAGAAGCTTAGAATGAGTGGAATGAAATGGGAATAAATGTACCATTTCTCAAACTAAGGTGGGAGATATTTCACTTTTTTTTAAAAAAAAAAATCTGCTACACAGAAAGCTCCCTGCAGGCAGAAAACTAGCACACTAGGATGCAGCCTGGGCTCTAACCTTTTCCTTCGATGTGGCAGCTCTGGGAGGACGATTTTAGAAAGGTGAAGCATACACAAATGGTCTTCCCCATCCGAAGTCTGAAATGGTTCAGTGCAGCATACCACCTTCATACTCTGCAACTCCATTCTTCTGTTTATGTAAATCTGGCTTCAGCTAAAGCTGAAATTATTCTGGCAAGAGAATGAGAAATTACTTCCCAAATCTTTAAGTAATCTTGATTCCATCTGAACCATTTGATGTACATCCTTTCTCCAAAACTGGTGATTAGAAAGAGGTGTAATTAAACAATAATACCCTACCACAATAGATAAAATGGCTTCCCTTATTTTAATATTACAGTTTCAGAATAAAACATACCTTGAAAGCTTGTCCAATATCCCAATACACCGTTAATACCATGAAGCATTTCTTTCTGAGGGCACTTTGAAACAGTGAAAGCTGTTTCAGGCTATTACTACATGCAATTGCACTGTGATGTGTAGATTTGCTCTGAGATTTCTATCTGGCAAATATAAACTTAGAGCAGAGTGCAATCACTCTAATAGATGATTATTCCTACTGATGCCATAAATTAATCAACTGATTCCCTAATACATGTCAAATCATTTTAAAGAAAGAACCATTATTCTGTGGCTTAGAAAAATAAACATGTAACGTAATCTTCATTGTCTATTCTTTACACTTTCTTAAAATCCAATTTAGCGAGAAAATATTGCAGTAGTTCCTTAATCATCTCTTTATGCTAACAGGTCATCATGGTTTTTCTCTAGTCTGTTTTGCTCAAGCCTGTAATCTTTGTGGTCACTATTGCATCAATACTCCATTTAATTGGCATCTACACTAAGTTTATGCAAGAGAAGTTTTTAGATATTGTCAGCAGTTTTCTTCAAAATCATTAAGAAGCCAACATGCAGTACTAATTTATCTTGGCTTTAATAATATGCAAAAGTTGAAGTCATTTGAAAGCAAAGCAAATGTCTTATTTGAATAGCTTTCCAGAATAATTTCAAGCCATTCTGGTGAGGAATAGCTGTTCTTTTGTAGTTGCATGCCACTTCGCTTAAAGAAATGAGTGTAGCTCCTTGTAAGCAGCCTACATAAATCTCTGTATTAAGCAAATGCTAGTTTTTTTTATGGAACTTTTGGAAAAATCAGAGAAATAGCCAAGGTTTAGGAAATAAATGAATTCTTAAAACGGGGGTGGGAGAGAAGGAAAATAACAATTGTACTGAGAAGCCTGTAATTCAGGGTGTAATCCTATGCTTGTTTAGACAGAGATAAGTCCTACAACTCCCAGCTAGAAGGGGAATACTGGGAGTTGTAGGATTGCACCCTGAGTATACAATTTCAAAATTTAAAAGATACTATAATTTAGCTTAACTTTTCAAGTAGTTTGGATGATTGTAGTGAGTAGGCAAGCTGTCTCTAGTTAAAAGAAGTAGCAGGTTATGGGAAATACCTCCACCACAGATCCTGGAGAGCCTCAACCTTATCCCCCATATACCCCTCCAGAAGCGGAACCATCTGGAGCAGATTTGGGTGGTTTGAAGGGGGATGTGTGGAGGAGGAGAGCAAAGTGAAGTCCCATTGTGCAAACAGACTTCTGCTCATGTGACATCAGATTTAATTCATGGTCTGTCCTAGTTTTAAACTGATTTCTATGAGTTAATTTTAAATCTCATGCTGGTGTTAACAAATAGTGTAGTTCCTTGAGTGACCTTGACCCTTTTAATTATGTTCCATCCTTTTCTTTTCTTTTTACTTTAATCTATTCTTTTAAGAATAGAAATGAAAATTCTGAAAACAAATCCAAGATTTTTATTTTTATTTTACAAAATTAAAATGTCTAAACCTCCTCTAAAACAGGGAGTCCCCAACCTTTTTGGACCCATGAGCACATTGGGGAATTTAAGAAACTGTGAGCACCATCACAAAATGGAGGATTGGCTAGTTACATAATGGCTGCTTGGGGAGGCTGCCATGTGTGTGGGACAGAAATAGCAAGGTTAGAGAGTGGGAGGCTTTTTTTACCTGTCCATTCTTGCTAGGTGTTCACCGAGCAACTGCCGGATGCTGCACAGACAAGGGACTGCCCAGGGAGTGCAGTGAGGCCCTCTCTCCCCTTAGCAAGCTGCCATTTCACATAAACATGGCAGCTCAGGGTTTTCCAGAAAAGGAATGTTGTGTAAATGGCAGCCATAAAGGGGACAGGTGGCTTCTGGGCACTAGCGGACTGCATGGCGCTCGGCAAGGGGGTCTGTTAAGTGGTGGTGGGTCACTGGACTTTACCCCCTCTCAGACTTACGTATGTGACATCCCTACTTGCACAATCTTCTTCTGCTCTCACAGGTCTCTCCCTGGCAGGATCTACACTACTGCTTGTAACGGTTTATAAGGGTTATGACAACTGTTCAGGCCCAGGACACATTACATATACCGTTTTCATAACGTTTTAAAAGTGTTATATCCTGCTTGGTGTAGATCGGGCCCCTTTGCTCTCTTTCTCTCTACTCCCAGCCTCTAGCTATTTCTCGCCCTGGAATCCCTTTCTTTGCTATTTCTCTCACTTCCTAGCACCTAGCCTTGCTCTTTCTCTCCCACTCCCAGTATCTAGCCTTGATATTTATCTTCCTCCCCATCTCTTTACCTCACTGCTTTTCCCCCTCCTGGCATCTAGCCTCTTTTTTTCTACCCTCTCTATCACTTTGCCTTGCATTCTCTTCTTGCCCGCTGATCAGTAGTAGGGCTCAGGAACAGGAAGGGAAACCTTGTGCCCTAATGGTTTCCAATTTTTTTTTTTAAAGTGGGCAGAGAGTAGAGAGCTTTGTGCATGCCATTGGAGGATATTAAATACCAATATACCAATATTAAATTTAGGAACAGATAAAAGAGTATAAAAGTACAAATTAAATCAGTATAATTTATTCAACCAGCAAACAAAGCTATAAAATAAAAATATTTTGATTTGTCACCAAAAAGAATGCAGAGTCGGTGCCAGTCATACATACCTCCTTTAGGAGGGCATTCCAAAACTGTTTTTAGTAGAAACATGTCTGATTTAGATTATGGACTATTCTTTTTAACTCTCAAAGAAGATACTGTTCAGTTGCTTCAACTTCCAGGCCAACCTTAAGACAGCCCTGCCCCTGTACAGAGTATGTTGCTTTAATATAGCCTTGCATATTTCATCCTATTCTCCCCCAAAATAAAAAGCTATAGGTTTTTTGTGTGTGTGTATGTGTATGTATGTGTGTATGTATGTATGTATGTATATGTGTGTGTGTGTGTGTGTGTGTGTGTGTGTGTGTGTGTGTGTATATATATATATATATATATATATATATATATATATATATATAGGCACCTAGCTCAATGGCCCCTGTACCTATTTGTCTGACTTTTCGGCAGTTTTCATCATCACCTCACATGAATCAATGATGCCTGCAATTCTTGTCCAATTCTTCAAATAGCAAAAAGGTTATAGTCATTTATTTATTAACGATGTCCATCAGTAAGAGCTCCAAAGTTTCAACATTCAGATTCACCCTGTGCCCCCAGTTAAATTGGGTGGCTTCCAAATTGGTCTGAGGTGAATTGGGCTATTTTCAGAATCACTGAATTGGGATCTGAACCAATTTTTGTGGTCAGTGCGTGACTATCAGTTAGACTTGATAGTCATGGCTAACTTAAGGGCCTTTAATTTTAATCAATCTACTCTATGTATAACAGTCTCAGTCCAACCCAGTACATAAGAAACTCCTGTCAGTGTTTAACCTTTTGTACACACATGCCTACTTAAAAAGACTTAAGTAAATTGCAATTCCCCAAAATATTTATCTATCAAAATCAAGCAACAGGAGGAAAGAAAGTTCTTCATCTGCAGAAATCTGAGTCACAGCACAGCAATATTATGCAAATTTTTTACAGTAAAAATAGCTCTGAATGCAGAAGTATGGGTTTTTTTTAGCATTGAGATGGAAAATGGGTAGTGGGCGTTACTTACCCACATGTTCTTGAAAAGATCAGAAGATATTACAACGTGAAATATGACTTGCCTTTTTTCTTAACATTTAAAGAGTATAAAAAGGACCTGTAGATTTATCTTTTCAATCTTTTGTCAAATGAGTACTCTATATCATGAGGTTCTTTGATGCACAGGGATGACCCTGGGATGTAGACATGGTGTAGACATGCCCTTAGGCTGTCTGGGATGAATCTATCCATGATGATAGAACCCACAATCAAATTAACATATTCAGCACACACACACATTTTTGTTAGCAGCTCTACAGTTCCTTTTCATTAACAACTTGACTTTGGCTTGAGTGTCACCTGATACATACAATGCCTGGTATGTGGTATAGGAGCTATTCGTATACTCTCCTACACATATACATTATTACACCCATAACGAATTCTTAAAGACAAGTTGCAAAAGTATTTAAAGCGGAAAGTGTTTAAAGCAGAATAGCCAGTTATCTTAACACTCAAGGTTATATATCATAAGCATAACAAATTACATTTACATACAGCAAAATTCCTATACCACAACTGAAATAAACTCCTTGTTCGGTTCATATATTTTTTTGATCTGCAAAAGAAGTTGCGTTCTTGTTATATGTTCTTGTTATGACAGGAATCCGGTAAATTAGTCCTGTTTCATCCTATATGATTTCTTCAGATAATCGCTGCATGCTACCATGCTGTGCGGGAGTAGCCCCAAGATAGTAGTTCCCAAAACTATTTTCTAATTCATTTAGAGATACCCTCCACAGAGAATGTTGTCTTAGGCCATAGCTAGACCTAAGGTTTATCCCTGGATCATCCAGAGGTCAAACCTGTTCATCTAGGTGACACACAGGGGATCCAGTGCTCAGGCAGGGGCGAACCATGGATGATCCCAGGATAAACCTTAGGTCTAGCTGTGGCCTTAATCACCGGCTTGCGATTCCAAGAGCCTCAAGCAGCAAAAACAATGTTGAACAGCCTGCCCCAACATTGTGCCCTCCAAATGTTTTGGATTACAATTCCCAGCATCCTTGAATATTTGTAATTCTGGCTGGGGCTGATGGGAGTTGAAGCCAAAGTGTTTGGAGGATATCAGGTTGCGAAAGGCTGGTTTGGTGAGCAATCAAGTCAATAAGATGGTGAAAAAAGATTTCCTAAATTTGCCATTCAGAGCTTTGGGACTTGGGACAGGAAATGAATCCTTCAGGGGCTGGGCTGGCTCAAAAACCTGTAGTCCTGGTGTTCAGGCATCTGTTAATAAGATATGCCTCCCTCAGACCTGACACAGGTGCAGCCTGATGGAGAAGGGGTAGAGGTAGTGCCTCTGAACGAGGACTGGGCCAAATTTGTCCTGATTTAAAGTAGGAATGTCCACAAGGCAACACCTGCAGTATCATTAACATCACACACAGTCTTATGGTGTATATTTTACTGCTCTCCCATTAACGTTGTAATAAAGTTGTGGCCTAGTTAACCCAATGACAGGTGTTTGATTTGGGAGCAACAAATTAATAGGATAACGAGGTTGGTATAAAGAGTTTATTTTTAGTGGGATTTTTTCCCCTTTTAAATTGCATATATGTTGCATTTCCCTTTCTGTCTCTTTCCCTCTCTTTCAGATTTTTAGCCTTGGAAAGGGTCACAAAGTTAAGCACTTTTAAGTCCTTTTGGGTTTAGTGAGAGATTTATCTACATGTTTATCTTTTTCATGGGAGATGAAAGTCCTTAAATTTGGCTCATTGTCGTTTGCGCTGATTCCCTGGGTCAGGATGAAATGTGAATGCCATTAGAATGATGCCATTAGAATGATGGTAATGCATATTGTATATCTGCTCATTATACATACAAATAAAATATTTGTAGACCATTAAGTCATGTATTGTGCCAAGTATATTTGGTGTGATGCCTTGTCATAACAGTGTTTTTATTAGAAAATATTTTTCCTAAATAGTCGCAGATTTATCTGGTAGCCAAATACAAGGAGCAATGTCAGGTTTCAAGATGTTTAAAAGAGTAAATAAAGTTGATTATTTCCACTGTCTGTGGCTGAATAGCATTGTTGCTGTTCTAGCAGCTGGATGCTGACTGTTCTTACGTCACTTGGCAGAAAATACTTTGGCTTATCTTCAGCAGAGTGCTTTGTTAAAAATGTGCATGTGACAGTATGTGACAGCAAGAGAGAGGGATTTTTATGGTTCTTCATAATAAATTTATACTGTGCCCTAAGGGCACTTGTAACTCTCGTTTATATTATGAGGAGCGTAGGTGTGTACGCTTTTCATATGGACGAAACCACTCGGCTTTGTTTTATCGTTCCATTGCCCAATTGCTGATGAAGTATGATAGACTTACCGTTGGGAAAACTCATATGCTCACATAAAAGGATACTTCTTGTGCGCTAACTGAAATGACATTCTGAGTATGTGAGTTCACTAGAAGTGCATGCATATATAGCTCAGTTTCTAGGGAAATTTTTTTGGCTGCTTGTTGATGGTACATAAATAAATGAAATTCCTGGACAAGTGTGCAGAAGCTCTGTGCTCCTGATGATACTAAATAGCACTTGTTGTATTTTATTTTCTGTATGGAAACATGTCTTGCAGAGAGAGGGGTGCAAAGGAGAAGCCTTTTTTCTGCGGGACCAGGATATAACTGATTGCTTTGATATTTCTGCAAGGTCTATCAGAATGTTCTGTTTCTGCAAGGGCTATTCATAATAGGATTTAAGCAATTTTTAAAAATGGAAATTTTCTTGCCTACTTAAATTAATTAGCATCGGGCATCAACACGAAGCAGTAGCAAGCGTTAATAATATACATGAATACAGAAAGCACAAGTAAGTCAAGCTTCCTGTATTTATGTATATTTTAATGTCCAAAATAGTAAACCATGTCTGTTTGCTCCCAAAGGCAGGTACACAATACATACCTCTCCCTATTGGAAGATGCATGAATTTGCACTTCAAACATGAATTATATTCATGAAGAGAAGAAACATGACTACGATTTTAGAGAGGGGTTTGTGGAAACAGATGCCCATACATTTGGGGTAAATGTTGACCTACTCCATCGGGGGATTCCATAATTTCCTCTGGGTGACAGTTCAGGTGATGAGGCATAACATGGAACAGGCAGCTAGAACAAGGAAAGTTCTAGCACCATGACCAACACCACAGGTACCAGCCTAGAGATGAGTTCAGGACCATGGAGAGCAGTCCCACAGCTAGAGTACTGACAGGTTACACCAGCACTGGCTCAAACCAATTTCAGGTTTATAGTCAGGCCACAAGAGTCTTGACATGCTGCATCTGGTTTTCCTGAAGGGCTAGTCACTGGCTTCTTCAGGGTGGTGAAGGTCTGGGAATGAGGAGCTGTTTGAGGAATGCTCTCCAGAACCTTCTTGCTCACTGGGGGAGTCTGAAGTCCACTTCTCAGAGTGAGAGGGCAGCAGCATCTCATGGGGATTGAGAGGACAGGGTGGAGGGCTCCACTTGTGAAGTCTCAGGAACTGGTTCAGGCTCCTCTTAGAAGTCATTGCCACTAGTAACCTCACTCTCAAAGGGCTCTTGCTTCCAAGCCATGACAGTGCTTCATTTGCTGTTGAGTCTGGTTATGAAAGAAATCTGTGATTAACACGTTACAATAACAACTTTACAATTTCAATGGGAGGAGGGTTTTTGTTTTTGTTTTTATAGTTTACTAGACACTATCAGACAGGAAATTGTGGGAAGGACCAAACCCATAACATATATTTGGACAATCCCTATGTTTAGATTGGATGGGTGATAAAATAGCTACAAATTAGATTTATTAAATTGTTACTTCTATTTCCATTCACTTCTCTTAAACCTGCTCTTTGCTTGGCTTCAGACCACATGCCATATTCCTGCCCCAAAGAAGGTCCAAACAGTACAACCTATAAAGTAGATTATATAAAAAAAAATACTTCAGAGTGGGGGGCAATATAAAGCTGAGAAGTGGCAGGTGGAAGAGGGCGCTGAGATTTATTTTTAATGTTTGCTTGTTTTGATAAACATACATGCAAATCTATCAGATTTTTAAAAAAGCAATGTACCACTCAATGTCATCTTGATTGAACTTCTTTCTGAGGTGGGATTCAATAGTGTGGTTCTGTAGGCAGTTGACAGTTGGGAGTGGGCAGTAGTTAGGCCAATTGGAAGCTCAAGTTTGAGGGAATAAGAAAGGAGAAGTCTTTGTTCACATCCAGTGTGGGTTGGATGAAGTCATTTCAGATCAGAGCTGATAGTTTTCACAACAGCAATAAAATTACTTTGGAATACTTGAAGGAAGTTGAAGGTATAGGTAAGACCCGCAATTGACATCTTATTAACCTTATTGGGCACCTTCCACTGAATGCCATTTATTGTTCATCTATATATTATATATATATATTCAATAAACAAAAAACCTACGGTTTACAAAACAACGTTAAGGACGTACACTTTTCCACCAAGCACCAAAAAGCGGGGAAATTGGGAGTTAAGGCTCACAAGCCTTAACGCCACATCCTCCCTAAGGAGGCAGAAAGTACCAGTGAAATTCTCATTCTCCCAAAGCAGATAAACCATGAGGACAGGATGGAGAATAGGATATGCAGAGGTGACTGTGGGGTTGTGGAAAACTGATGACGAACAACTTAGAGCCACCTACTTCTCTTTTTTTGTTTAGAGCAGCCCTTCCCCAACCTCGTGCCCTCCAAAGGTGTTGGACTACAACTCCCATCATTGCAAGTCAGTATGTCTTTAAAGCAGTAGTGTAGATCCGGCCCCACACTATCTACAGGGAAAAAGCCTCCACAATGATTAAGTGTGCCTGCACACGTCCTAGCTGGATTCCCATTGCAGCTCTTTGATGTTATTTAATATAGTTGTGATACCCATGTTTTTCAGCCTCAGGGTTTCATTCCATTTCCACCCCACCCACCCACCCGGCCCTTCTCTTCCTTCTTTCCAGCTCTGAGGTTGAGGAATGTGACCATTTATAATTTGCAATATCATCTTGTCAAAACCACATCTTTCTTTAAATTCTGTGGTCTATTCATATAGAGCTTAAGAAGTAGAAATGTTAAGCAACATTGGATTTAGTTGTCCTGAAAGCATATTCAATCCATGCGAGCGCTAATGAGATATAAGGTTCTGAACCACAACTTGCAGAGCTGGTTTAGTGGTTTTTTACATTGGCCTTGGGACTGTAGGACAAGGTTTTTCACATATCCTTGTGTTAATTTATTTTCTTCAGGACTTGTTTCAGCATTCGCATTAGCTAGCATTCTGGCCATTCAGCTAGTTTGATCTGACTGCCCTGTGACTGACTCTTGTTTGGAAAACAAGCTCCTGCTTGTACAGTTCTTGATCGGGTGAATACTCAGTGCTTTGTATAGGAGCAATTCTGTTCGTTCTTTGTGAAACAGGAGTCTCATTTACAAAATAGTTCCTGCCAGTTGGCTAAGAATGTACATTAACTGCTTGCCCTTTCAGTTGAAGGGTAAGTGCTAAAAATTAGCTGAGCAAAACCAACAGTGTTAATGAAAAGTGTTGGGGAGAAATGTTGGCCCTATCTACTTTCAAGGTTTGCAACATTCCTTGTTTATATATGCCTTTTGGCCACATGGGCTAAAAAATCCAATAATAGAACAGAACAATGACTTCAGGAGCCACTGTGCGTGTCTGTCTCTCTGTGTGTCATGCTACTGCACGGATACTGCAGGAATTACCTCAAGTTATGGTTATTGAAAAGAACTGTACCCTAAAAGACAACATTAGTAAGTCTATAAGTAAAACCTACATCATAATGGTTTTGCACAATCCCTACTTTATGGATGGATTTAAAAGAAACTAAAATACAGTTATGTTTTTACATGTATTATAATCGAAAAGACCTCTATGCATCAGGTATCTAGAAGATGATAAAGGCTAATTTTTGTGAACTGCGCAGAGCGCTTCGGCTATTGGGTGGTATAAAAATGTAATAAATAAATAAATAACCAGCCAACAAAAGGTAATTGAGCTAACTAGACTGAATTGACCCTGTTCATCTTTACTCTGCATTGTAGGGGTTCACCTGCATTCTATTCCCAGTCTAAGTTGGAGAATTCCTAAAATCAATTTCAGAATTGGCACATGTGCAATTTGCTGCATATCTCTATTTGCATTTTCCTCTTTACAGATTATTGACGCATATCCAAATTGACTAAATCAGTACAAAAATCTTGATAGTATAATTTTAATTCCGAGTTTCATTTTAAAACTCTGATTTAATCAATACACACATGTCCATTGATTTAAATCAATACATACATGTCCATTGATTTAATTTTTTATCTTCTAAAAATAATATTGGGTTGGGTCCAGGCTTAGTCATACTTACAGTAGATCCATTAAAATTAATGGGACAGGTTCATTGGGTCTACCCCAAGTATGACAAAATCTGGATCCAAACCAATATCTTTATTGAGGCTTTCAGCAGAATTATAACAAAATTATATCAAGAAGATAACCCTTTGAACTGTTTTAATCAACTTATATATGTACTGTTATGCAAGGAAGGAAAGAAGCCAGATGCAAACTGATAATTCCATTAAACTTTACAGGACCAGTAGTCTGAAGTACAGAAATAATAATAATAATAATAATAATAATAATAATAATAGTTGTTGTTGTTGTTGTTGTTGTTAATAGAACAACATTAGAAACAACATTAAGTAATTCAGAACATTAATAGAAATTCTAATGCAGAGAACTTCCAAAACATCCACCCAGAGAGGTTTGACTATTGAGCAGTATAAAAATGCAATAAATAAATAAATAAATAATCTGTAGAACTGAAATTTCATAGGTTTTTACTTTTGGTAATTCTTGAGGGGCACTATGCTAAATATTGTCAAAAGGATATATTGCTCATTCAGACGTTGGTTCATTTTGAGAAGACAAAACCAAAATTCTTTCAGTAGGTTCAGCTTAGCTCAAAATTTAAATATGTATTTTAAAAAATCCTTGGTTCCAAAGATGGCTCAAAATTCTGTGTATTCAGTGCTGTGCCTTTCTGCACCAGCAAATGAGTGCATAGGATATGGCATATAGGGATGGGTGAGAAATTCACTACATCAATATCTTCTTTATGGATTTACCTAATTCACACCTCTCAAGCCTTTAATGGTGCAAGCCCAATAGATCTGCCCAAGGTACTCCTAAGACCTATTATGTCCTATTATGCAATGTTTCCCGGGATGCTCCCCCGAGTCACTTCTGATTAGTTTACTTCAGGGCTCCAGTAAATTTACCACTGAGCAGGTGGCCAAATTCCTGAATTTGGCCATCCGCACCAGATCTCTTATGGATGTCTGATTGTGCTTAAATCCACAGATTAGCAATTTTATTATCTATACATCCCCCTTTTTTCACTAGGCTAGGCCTTAATGATCTGATTCTGTTCCCCTCTCAAAAACCATAAAATAACACTCTAGTATCTTTAGTGGTTTTGTAACACTCCCTCTTACTTCTTTATCCCCACTTTGTATTGCTTTATATAATGGTGTATCTTCTTGTTTTATATTGGTCTGTTGACTGTAAATAAAGAAATGAATGAAAGGTACTCCTAAACCTCCAAAGTCATTTTTGCCCATCTAGCAGAGACTTTTGGGAGGAGGAGGGCTGCCATAAGCCCTCCCCTCCCCTCCGAATTGCATGCCCCCTTTCCCTTCTTCCAAGCTTGCGTTTGCAAGCTCGTATAGGCAGATGGCATAATTCTCTTTGCCACAGCTGTGATGGGAAGGGGCAGGGAGCTCTAATTCCCAGTTCCAAGTTTATGGTTCTGTCTATGACTTCAGCACTAGGAATCAAAGAAGTCCTATGGCACCCCTGACGCTGTCTAGGGACCACAGGATTGCTCCTTCAGTGACCCCGAAACAGAGTTGTGTACTGAAATCTGATTTGTTTGGGTTTTTTGGCAGGTTTTACAATGCAGCTCATCTCAGAGAAAGTGCACACAAAAATGTGCATATTAGAGGAAAGTTCATACAATATATTTGGGGAAAATGCATAGAAAATTGCATTATAGTAATGGAAAATGTTCAGGAAAAATGCATACATTTAAAATCACGTTCACAAAGATGTGTATATTAGGAAAATATCACAACACAAGATCTTATGGAGTTGAGACAATGACATTACATTGGTATTTCAGAGAGATATTCTTGATCAAAACTTAACCTACCAGAACAACAACAACACCCCCACAAAAGACTACATTTCAGCAAATCTCCTTAAAGAACAGGACCAAGAATTCAGAGAAGTCTCAGCACCAGAACTCTGGCTGCAGCCCTGATCAGATACCAAACAGGACCCAGAAAACACAGCTGAACATGTCGCCAAAGTTGGCCAAAAAAATACAGACACAGTGCAAAGGTTTCTGCCTGATACCTATTGGAGATCCATCACTCAACTTTGTAAAATGGGTAAAAGGATCATTCGCAATATAAAAAATAAGAATAAAAATGAATAACTGTCACATTTCCAGTACAGAGAACACTCAATTACATTGGATTCAGTAGGTTTTATTACCGAGTAAACACCTTGGTAAGCAAGTAACTAGGATGAAAGGCACTGTGGTACCTTTGTATTTTTTACTGTCAGTTAAAATCATAGCATTCTATATAAAATACCAGAGAAGATACTAAAGACAAAGCATCTCTTCCTTATATCCATCTTATATGTCATAGGGGAAAATCCAATTTATTTTTCAGTTCAGTGTGGGCCAAAATATTCCCCTCCTTAAATGAGTCAGCAACATATCAGATGTGAAACATTGTTTATGTCCTGACTGGTCCATTAATATTCAGTTCAACTTCCAAACATTCTGCTGCCAATTAATGTTAATAGGACTTGTGTGGCAGGCTTCCCACTGGCTCACCCAAAACCTCGGTACAGGAAGCTGAAACTTGACTCATTGTTACTGTGATTGTTAATAAAAACATCAGATGGTAACAATGAGATTTAAGACGTTGATGAGAGAATGCATTTTTTCCACATGCAGCATTTCCACCTCCCCAGAGAAATGAAAAACTGGGGGCTGTCTATACGATGCCGCTTTGCCTACTCATTTTCCCCAAACGCCGCAGCATTGCTGCTGTGACACAGCAGCAGTAGGGCCGTATGGCAGGAGTGAGCACAGACTATCCAGCCAGGAAAAATCACAGCACTGTTGTCAGATGGCAGTAATGGGCAGCAAATATCGAGGGACCAAAACCCCCGAAAACCTTTTGTTTTGCTTTCTGACAACTCTGTGCAGTTTTGAAAGCTTGTAGCAGCGCAAATGCGCTGCTACAGTTCATTGAATTTATGTGATATTCATCATCAATGCTCTACTTTCATTCCCCAGAATTTAATATCACCAAGGTGGACATTAGTAGGCTTGTCCTGCCTGCCCCCTGCCCTGCATTCTTGCGCCTACCCTCCACTGACATCCATCCCTAAATATGCCCACTCTTTTAAACTGAACTGTAGCCGCCATTGAAGCCTAAAGCTTCCTTTCATAAGTCATCATAATCAAGGGATCCGCAATTGTTTAAGGCTCCATACATAGTAACATAGCTAGGCCATCAGAGGTCATACAAAGTATTTAAACATGACAAAGCATGAACAAACAGGTGAAAATACAGTATTTCTTTGCACCTTCTATATCAGGTCATTGGACAATGTTCTGTAATAGGTACTTCAAAAAGAAATGCAAAATGTCTCTAACAGGTTGGATCCAAAAATATCATTTCTAGCCTTCCCTCTTGGTAAAGGAGTGACTCAGAGCCCACAGTTAGCTAGTCCTGAAAGTAATACTGTATGTAACAAGCGTTAGGCATATGACAATACGTAAAGAAAGAGTTGAAGGCCTATGGGTCCTTCAGTATTTCATCTAAGAGCCACTGCACATGATGTGCTCAAAATGTTAACGCTAAACCAAAAAAGTGCCTTTCGAGTTTAGGATACTTGGTGAAATAGATGGTTAAACAGTTCCAGGCAAAACCCTGTGATGATTAAGTGACAGTCTAAAAGAAGCAGCATTAAAAAGAACCTGCTCTGTGCATCAACAGTTGTTTCATCATGCTTCCATTAAACAGCAAACAAAACTTCACTCGTAATAGTTAAATATAAAAAGCTAAGGTATGTTGTGTTAAATCCACCACATACACTGCAGTAAATTCCCATTTCTACTACCTCATCTTGGCTCACTCCACCTCCATCCCCCACCTCCAGTCTGCCAATAAATATGATTTTAACACAGTGACCTGCATTTAGAAGTGATCACTTTACTGTACGACTTGCCATAGGATGTCATAATGAACTTTAAAAAGACAGAGGTGAGAGAGACTAAAAAGGGTTTGCTGAAAAGGTTCAGCTGTGTGTTTACAGAGCTATTGACAAGAGATTATTTTTCCAGTGAACTACACCATGGGTGCCAGTGCATGACTAATATGGAGCTAGAGCAAGCAAAAGGGCTTGTATCGGGGGAAATGTTGCAATACCAAATCTCTTTTCCACTCAAACGGAACATTGCACATGTAACGTAGCTACCACTAAGAAATGAGCCTCCAGACTCACCTTGATCTGTTCAAAGAACTGAAAATTGTCTTACCAGAATTTTAATCTGGACAATTGCCAAGCAAGTCCATCATAGTGGCATTTGATTTCAGAAGAGGAATCCTCAAAAATGAGAAGACTATTAAAAAGGAAGTTGAAAGGGAAAGTCAAGAGGATGAAATCTCTCTAGAATGCTTAGGAATTATTCAAGACCACAATAATAGAAGCTCAGCTAGAATGTATACCCATAGATCAGGAAGAATACCATCAAGTCTAAGAGGATACTTGTGTGGTTAATAAGCACAGTCGAGGCAATTAGAGCCAGGAGGTCTTCCTCCAGAAAATAAGAAGTCTTTCCCAATGAGGAGAACAAAAAGAAATACAAAACTTGGAAAAAGAAATGCAAGCAGGCAGTAAAAGTTCTGGAAAAAATGTTTTTGGAGCATAACACTAAAAACATTAAGAACAACAACATTAGAATGACCACCCACAATTACCCCTTTATGATGGTAGAATGCTTTATCTACTTTCCGACCTTAACTATGGGGACACTGCCGTGTCCATGTGTGTGTCCGTGTCCGTGTGTGTGTACACACTATGCTACTTTATCACATATCTAGTTATAGGCAGCCTCCTTTTTAGCAAGGAAACAGCTAGCTTGGCCTAATTTTGTAATATGTGAAAACCAACTGAAAAAAATATTTTCTATGAAATCATTGCAAACACCTTAACTTTACGTTTGTAAAAATAAACACATCAGCAATGAAAAAGTCCCAGATAGAAGTATGAAGCACTCACTTATGCACAATATATTTGCCACCAGAACTCTCTGTGTTTCTGTTGCTATACATTCCTATATGTTCACTCATCCTATCTTGCCTGAAAATACTCTTCAGTTGCCAGGCAACCATGGCAGTGCTGGTGTGTAACGCATTGCAGGCAAAGTGCCATCCTGTTTTTTTAGCACACATTTAACCAATATTTCTGAGATGGAAAGAAAGGTTGTGTTCTTTAATAGAAAGTCACAATCAAATACTGCATATTCATTTACCAACAATTCACATACATTTCTTCCTTTATTTTTTTAAAAGCATGTCTTTCAAACCACGATGATATACGAATACAGAAGCCACAAAATGCAGTTACTTTTGGGCTACAATGTGACAACTGTTTAACAACACAAAAGCAATTATTTCAATAGATAGTTTTGGACAGAAAGTAAGAGGGAGTATATTGACATGACATTTAGTGCTTATATATTGAGAATGTAGTTGCCCACAGCTGGAATTTTATGCCGCTTGCAAAAAAAGAAGGGAATTTCGTTTTTTGTGGGGAGGGGTGTTTTATAAGTATTAAATCTTCATTTTTAGGTTTCATGAGTTTGATAAATCCTGAACTATTGTCTCCCTTAGCAATACACTTATCTTTTTATTTGTTATAGACCTGGGAAACAGAATGAAGTTTATGGACTCTTTAGCACCTTTTTCTCAAACACTTTTTCTTCCCTTGGAGGCTGCCAACTCAAGTATTACAAGCCTGTGTGTATAATACAATAAGTTGTTAGGTTACAGGGATTTCGATGCAGGTTGTGTGCCTGAATTTTATGGATCCAAAGAGCCTACATATGTTTGTGCTCGAGTTGCTAAAAATAACTCTCTCTCTCTCTCTCTCTCTCTCTCTCTCTCTCTCTCTCTCACACACACACACACACACACACACACACACACACACACAAACACTGTCTGAAAGGTGCTGTTGGTAGGTTGAAAAATATATTGTCAGAAGATATATATGCTAGATAATATTGTGTTCTATCAAGAAAATAATTTGCATATTAATTTTCATTTCAATGCCTGCCTTTTTTTAAAAAATCATGCAGTAAAAGTTATAGGGATAAATGCTGCTTTACAGTCCTTTTACATTTTCTCCAATGCCAGATACTTCACAAGTTGAATATTGTTTATACTATACTATGTACTATATTGAAATACATGTGGGCATCATTAGTTCAGGCCTTCAAACAAGTTTTAAAAACCCATTTACTTTGATATTTTAAATTGGTTTTATATTGGCTGGAAATAATTTTAACTTTAAAAACAGCTGTTACACTGGTTATTGATAATTTTATGGTCAGATTCTACTGTTTTTTGGTGTTTTATAATGTTTCACATTATAAAGAAAGTGAAGTGATACCCTTGGAGCATGTCTACACCTGCAGGCCTTCCAGTGGTGGGGAGGGATGATCACAGGCTTTTCTGCTTCTGTCCCTCAGGGGACAGAAGTGAGTTATCTGGTGTGATGTTCCTTTTTTCTTTTTCTTTTTAATACAGGGATGTTTGCGCAATTTTGCAATGGTATGGGTGCAATCCTGTGCCAAAAGTAAGGTTTTTGAGGGGGGGACGTTTAAACAGAAAACTTCCAAAAATCACTTAGAGCAATCCCAGGGATGGCGAAAATGCTTCCCCCGATGTGCATTGAACCCCCAACCCCCAGCACAGCTCTGTGCCTGTTTGAGGAGCTCTGCTGTTCGCTGGGAAGAAGGGATGAACCTGGGAGTGTGTGCCACATCGCCTGTGGTCCTCAGAGGTGTCCCAGGACTGCGGGAAAACTGGGAAAATCACGATCCCAGTTATCCTGGGAAAAGACTGTAGTTGTGTCTGCTTGACCCTAGGATGACTCTGGGATATATGCATGGTGCAGACATGCCCTTGGTGATACCATTTGGGCAGATATTAAATTCCTTTTCCCTGGTGATTCCACTCACTAAGAATCAAGGCTGCTCTTGTTTGTAAAGCCCATTTCAGGTTCTGTTTCATGGTCATATTACTGAATGATGTATTGTTTTTGCAGCTGTCATTCAAAACTTAAGACTATGATATTTAGCGCATAATAATGCCTGAATTACAGCACAAAGCAGGCCAGTCTACACAAGGTAAGATGGAATTTTGTACTTTGCCAGGCTTGCATTTGTGGGAGAAGGTACTTCCAGCAGAAAGAAATATAGATTTAGATTTGCAGAATGCAAGCCTCAGTTCTAGTCCATATATTGCTTTCATAGTGTTATATCCTGCTTTTTATTCCACATTCATAATGATTTGACACAAGAAACATCTGTGATGTACTGCCCACCTGTGTCATCTTAGCTTCACCTGAGATGCCCACAAGCTACCTGATAGGACTATCCATACCACTAGCACTCAGAACCACTTCAATCCCCCCTGGGCTGACGACATGTGTGAGGGTTTAGGCCAACTGCTGTTGCTCCTGTCTCGCCTTTTTTCTTCAGGCCCCACAGCTCCACAGCCCAACAACCTAGCCCTCAGTTTCCCATTCTGCTGCCACCATTACTTGTTTTCTCCTAAGTCACTCCTCCACAGACCACACCAGGTGTTTAAATTAATTGGAATTTATTAACTTAAGTACTGTAGATGCGTGAACAAGCTTATTGGTTTCCTCAGTTCAAATGCGTGTGGTTACAAGGTTCTAAGTGTATTGGTTTCTGCCAGTTCTTTCTTACAAGTTTCCACTATATAATACTACTGTCTATATAAACTATCATTAGTCTTATAAAATCATCCAGTTCTCTCATATATCACTGTTCTCCTCACAGAATCATATACCCATTTCTCAATCACTCCTTCACTCTCTCTACCCCACTTCTACTCTTTACTTCACAGAATCCTAACCCACACACTCTCAGCCCAGACTATTTATAGCTACATTTCTCAAGCTCCTCCCACTCTCACACAGCCAATCCAAACACTCCCCCTCCATCATCTAATTAGCACTCAGGCATTCAACACCCCCCTTTATGAACCCAACCTGTGGATACAAATTGTAAGTACATTGAGGCCTACTTACCTCCTGAAACTTTATGAATAATATAAAAAATAACTTGACAAATATTTACATTTAATGCATAATAGGCTGCTGAACAGCACAACGTCATCAGGGGGAAAATCACGATTCCCTACTGTCGCTTCTTTGCCCCGCTCCTGTCCCACAATACTTCCTCTTTCTTCCCACAGAAGAGGAAGTAAACAAAAACTACATGACCCATTCAGGGGCCGTTTTTATCACAATCGTTTTCCTGCACACAGCAGGAAATGGTGGCACATTCCATTTCCTAAAAAAAAGTTGGATTAAACGGGGTCCATTTTGTGACAGAAAAAAGGCAAGAAGGAGCAGGAGGTGCACTTTGTCATCTAAAGGACATGCAAAAAAAGTGAGTGGGCAGTAGTGAGTATGCGATAAATCAGTCATCTGGTGAACACTTAGATGTAGATCTGGCCTATGTATAGCACAATATAGAAACTCCTACTTTTCAGTGGTTCTCTCCAATACAGTAAATACCAGTTCTCACCACATGAGGGTGCCTTCAAACAATATATTTAGCATGCAAAACTGTCATGGTAATACCACCTCATGGTGAGTTTATTCCATCTGAAAGTAACCTGTGATAATGGTTTGAAGGGATAACTGTGGCATACTGATCATTACCCTGAGGCAGAATTCTTCAAATGTTGAATAGACAGGCACAAAGAAAGTTTTAAGTGTTGCATAGGGCTGAGGGTAGATAGCTGAGTTGCCCCAGTACTCTTGACTTTTGAGGATTCAGCTCTTCAATCCTGCAAAGCTCACAACTGATATAAAATGCAGACTATGTAGTATGCCACAGGGCATATCTGGGCTGAAACAACCATGAAAGCTGGTCCTCTGTCTATACTTAGCCCGTTATAATACTATTTCTGAAACTATTGTTTATTGGAATGGAAAGCAGAAAGAGGTAGTCAAGCATACAACATACATCATAAAGCTTTCATTTGAACACAGAGTTTATAAATAATTGCCTGTGCTCTTAAAGAATAATTCTGAACTGCAATCTTAAATGTGCATTTTATTTTTATTTTTTTAAACGTACCATTGCACATTCCTTAGGGGGAGAAAACCTTTTTCAATACAAGCTCCTTCAGAATAATTAAATGGAGGGGGAGTAACCGTTTACGCTTTCCTTACATTTCTGACAAATAGCCTTCTCATTTGGTAAGTGCCAGCTTTTTGCATACCATTTATTTAAGCTTATAGCACTTAAGTGATCCTTCTGACATAGTCATCCAGGTTTAGGAATTGGAGACCATGTAATTTTATGCTTCACTTCCAGCAAGTGTGATAGTATACTGATCTCCTTAATGGCAGCTTTCTAATAATGCAACAATAGACATTATGCTTTTAGTTGGCAGACACCCACACACTGAACCACCCACATGCTGCCAGAATCTAAAGCCCCACAATAGTGTTCAGATTTACATTTTGAAAGCTGTAAACTTACTAAAGCTTTTTTTTTTTTACTACCAGTGTGAAAGGGGGTTTTCAGAATTTTTTTCGTCTTCAGAATTATAAATTAATGTAATGTCACTTGTTGCAAAGCCTGAACAGAATTCAGTAATCATCTGGAAATTAAATGTAAATTCAGTATTTAATATCCAAAAAAGTAAAAGAAAAGTGATGGTGTTGCCATTTTTAATGCAGGTGCTATAATCAGAAAAGCAATGCACTTATTTACCACATTTCAGTTCTTTATCAACATTATCCCCTCCAACTCAAAATAAACATAACTGACACTGAATTATGAGTAAGTTTGGGGTAGGATACAAATGTCTAATGATTAATTGGAATGCACCCCATTTCGACACCCTATTCATGAGCAAAAAAGGGAGAATTTCAGATATCTGGGTGGGGGTAATTCTCAAGGGAAGGAACATGAAACCTAACTATGCCCATTTCAGCTCTTCACTGCTATGGGACATCATTTTTTAAGTTCCACAGAATGACCCCAGAATGAAACTATATTACCATAATGTCCCTGGAATGAAGTACATTCATTACAAAGGGAATTCTGGGACAGGGAATGGCAGACACCTGTGTGGGCTGTCATTTGCTCCCAGAATGCCCCTGGGAAGAATTTGAGGACAATCTTTTAAAAACCACAAGTTTGTTGCAGCTGTACATTGTATTTATAACAATGAGCAACTTGTGGTCCATGAGGCTCCCCTGGACATTGGCTGAGCTGTTGTGATCTTAAGGAATGTTCATAGTCTAACTACTAAGGGTGAAACTGTAAACAACAGTATGATTATATTCAGTGCAGGCTCTGAAGGAAATGAAAGGTCTCTTTCAGAGTTCCAGAGGTGCTTCAGGAAGACTGAGGCCTGGGAGATCAAGTGGGGAAATGGAAGTTAGAGAAGCTAAGGGAAATGGGATTCTTATTAAGAGGGCTGAAAACTAGAAGGAATGTAAGCAGTGAACTGAGGAATAGAGAACCAAAGAAAGGATGGATAGAAGAGATTGTTTTTTTGAACAAGGGAAGCAGGTCCAACATGAGTGGTTGGTAGAGCAAGGTACCTGCCAAGGTCCAAGGACTGGCAAAGGGCCCACTGATGACTAGAGATGCTAGGATGACTCCTATCTACAGACAACAGACTGAGAAAAAGTATGAGAGAGTCACACTATTCTCTCTGCACTGCCTTTGGGCATCCCTTCTATCAGGAAATGGGATAGTGTGCTAGGTATGCCTCTGATGATTCAGTGGTTGTGAGGCAGGAAGAAAAGGGTAAATCTTCAATCTGTTAGGAAGAGAAGGGGCCTTTCCAGCAAGTAATTTCTTTGAAGAAGCCCAATGGTAGGTTGCAAGGCCAAAAAGAATTAAGACAGTCACATTCTAGTCTCTCCATTATCGCTGGGTGCCTCTCTGGGTGATATTTGATGATGTATGAGCTGCTGGGGTGATCTCCCATTTCCCAATGGGAGGGGTACCAGAATAAGTGTGGAGAGTGGAATGCCACTGTCTCATATTCCCTTTACTTCCACTAACACGGTGGTGCCCGAAAAAAGGAAGGAAGTCAGGGAGCAGCAAAACCCTCAGTAGACACTGACAGAGAGAAAGGTAGCCTGTGATGGGGACCTGACAGTGGCCCTTTGTGCTCCAGAAAGTGAGTGATGAGACTGTAACTAGCAGTTACTATATGGAACGATCCCTGGTACAAGTTTAATCTTCATGTTACTCCAAAACATTCCTGTCAGCAGTTTAAACTGAGTTAGAGAAAATATTTGACAGGAGCTTATTGTTACGGTGAAGTGTGGAACATAAACAACTCACCAGGTGGATGCAGTGACCTCTGTACCTCTCACTGTTTTTGAGATATGGTTGTAGGAGTGACTGAAGGAAGTGGGAGAGTTGCATGGTGGACTGAATCATAGGCCTCTGAGGAAATGACCTGTGGTTGAGGGACACATGGTGTTCAAGAAAGGAGAGAGGCAAAGACAAAGGGGATGGGGGTTTAAACACAGGACAAGAAAACAATGCATAGGGCAAGGGAGATCTAGAACCTATAGGGTAGAAACATATCACACACAATTTTGAACTACTCTATCAAACATTTGGTAGCAGATCGTTTCTCTAAAATTTCCGTAATTGAACACTTAGTGACCAAGAGCAAAAAGTTATCTCCATATGTATGCATGTGTTTCAAATTTAACCTCTTTGCCAAGCTATGTTCAAGAAATCACTTTCTCCCCTGATTGATGACACTGAGCTGTAGAATCTATGGGTTTATTTTTCTATATCTAGAAAATACCGTTGTTTTTCATAATTAAAACTCGCTGCCAAAAGGCAGATGTTACAACATCTGTTGTAAAATAACAAGCACCAGCTCCCCATTTACCTGGGAAGCCATTCTTTGGAGGGAAAGCTGGTGGGGAGGGCAGAGCTATGGAGTTGGCAGTTCTGTGTCCTGCTTCCAGCCACTGCATTGTGATCACATGGCTGTGACAGAGCTAGTGCCCAAACCCAGGAACCCATCTGCATTTCTGGTTAGCTCCCAGAGACAGGATATTGGGGTGAGCAACATCAAGAAACTACTTTCTCCCTCTGGTCTATCCCCAAGTCCTAAGCAAGACTGTCAGCATTGCCATCACCGACTTCTCCACCCACCCTTCATCAATTCTCATGATCACCTTGGTAAGGACAGAGATTACCTAATGATTAACGGGGATGGGAAAGAATGTTACTTGCAGTGTGACTGGTCCCAGTAATGCAGGATATTTACCTTCCTCATACTAAGACTATTTAGTGTTATACTTTGGGATCTCTGGTCTTTGTCATTGTTAGATTATTCTCTAGGTGGCTTCAGAGCATGGTCTAGCACAGGGGCTGGCATGGCTGCACACAACCAGGTTGCAGGAGTTTCCCACATTATTGGCTCATGCCACGGTGGGCCCAACATTCCTGCCCACCCATCTATGGTAACCCAGTACACCAGCTGGGATGGTGGTATCTGCTAGCAGTTGGGTTGTCAAATGTCTGGATTCTTGCCATATGCCATTTCAAACCCTATGGGGTGTAACCAATACAGGCTTGGGGACATTCTTTAACCTACTCCAGCCTGCATGTGTCATTATGGTTCCCTATGCCATGTCTTCCCACTCTTCCATGCTCCTGGCAAATGAATGCCTTTCCACCAAAACTACTGAAACAAATGTATGACAGTATATATGTCTCTAAATTAAGGATCACATTATTGTCTAAATTGTACATTGATGGTGCTATATAAATAAATAAATAATAATAATAATAAATTCTGGGTAAAAATAGTATATTGGATCTTGTTGGAAATAAAAGTCCTTCAAGTTAGCATTTTGTGTTCTGTTAACTTTTAAGAAGTGCTTAGAAGTTCTGCCATTTCAGTTGCCATTACCATTTTCATTTTAATTAGTTGAAATACTTCAGATGAATCTATATGTGGACTAATTATGCCTGCCATGTCTTTAAAAGCATCCCAGGGCTTTTCAGCAACAACAGATCTGTTGAATGTCCTGTCATTCAGGGTACAGCCTTGTCATTCCCTTAAGCCATAATACTTTTAAAAGCAGAGACATGCATACCTCTGAAATACCATGCAGAAATCTATAAAAGTGAATTATATTCATTCTAAATAGGGGGAAAAGAGGGCTATGGGAATAGAGAGCACAGAAAATGCAATTCCGTCAGCAGAAAAAAAAGGTGGATGGTGTCTAGATAAACAATATAAAAGAAATACTTAAGATTCATGAAAATGGCACCCAGAAGATCTAGTATGCTGAAGAGACCTCCCCTTTAGTCTGGTGACTGTCCAGAGAAAAATTAGAAATTCAAATGTTGACATTCACTGCCTTGTTTTCATGGTTTTGGTTTTTAAACAAGGAGTAGTTCATTCCAATAGTTATTTCAAATAGTTTCAATCAACACTGTTCCAGTCAACCATTTCAGACACACTCATCACATTCTTAAACTTGGATTTCATTGGCAGCTAATCATGTAGAAAAAAACAAAATGGCTGTAAACCATGCTCTCCCCACATGTAGAAAGTAGGATACAGAAGGGCTTTTCTTTGGGCACCAGCATAAAGCTCTTCCCCTCTCCATACCAGATATACTACATAAAACACTCTCCGACATGTCAGGCAAAGTCTATGTTCAGCGGTTGCTCCAGTCACTGCATTCCATTGCTCTTGTTCATGCTGCAAATAGCCTGATAATTGGAGAGCTGCTATATGACACAAGGTAAAGCATAGGAGGGCTTTGTCTTGATGTGATTGAATTGTATCCACAGCATCCATTATTGGAGTGAGTTTGAGGAGTAATAACCACACATAGTGAGGATTGGGTTAAAATTGTCCACAACTATTATTGGTTACAGCTTCCATAGCTTGGTGTAGCATAGGACCACAGTTCCATCATCAGGCTGATTCTCCTCCTCAGCTCACATGCTAAGATAATGATGGAAGTGACAGGAGTCTCATTCCCACCACAACATGGACTGATAATCCCATTCCAAGATCCCTTCAGGGGACAATCACTGAAACTGATCTGGCCCATCCCCTCCAATGATGTTAATGACAAAGGAAATAAAAATATATAAACTGTATAAGCAATGGTGTTGTGAAATTCAGGAATTGAAAATCCCACGGCACATGGACAGTCATGCTGGTGCGTAAAATTCCTTCCTAGCCATCTCAATTGGCAGCTAACCATCCAACATAAATTACTGAATATTTGGAAGGGTAGATGCAGAAGTGGTGGTAGCAATTGCCAACACTGCATGGGTAAGTGGTTCAGAGAAGGAACTCACCCACGAAGGTCTGCCTGATTCAGGTTCTGCCCTTGGGAACCAACTAGGGTAACCAACTGAAAAGGAGGGCAGGGCTCCTGTATCTTTAACAGTGACAAAGAAAAGAGAATTTCAGCAGGTGTCATTTGTATGCATGCAGCATGTGTGTTGTATCTGGTCAAAAAGGCAGGACTCCTGCAGCTTTAACTTTTGTGATGAGGAGGGAAGTTCACCAGATGCTGCATGCATACAAATGGCACCTGCTGAACTCCCTTTTCTATGAAACTGTTAAAGATACAGGAGCCCTGTCCTCCTTTTCATATGGTCATCCTAAAACCAACTAGTGCTGCTAATTGACCTTTTAGGGATTTCCCCCCTAGGAGCTGAATTCAGAAGAACTGGGCCATCATCCTTCGCTGCACCTTATGTGGCAGCACAAACATGATGGGTTGGGACCCGGGCTTGGTGCATTGACGTGTGTCCAGCACTGCAGGCATAAGGTTACCCTGAAGTCCTATGTAATGATCTTCTGCTCTCATCTGGCAGAGTGTGTATGTTGACAGGGTTGGGGGAAATCGTCACCCGCCTTGTGGAACTTGTGGTATTCGTTCACCAACTGTGGAAAGGAAAAAAAAAAACCAAGGCAATTGAAATCAAAAGCTATATTTCAGAACTACAAGAGATCTACTGCTCTAACCTGTCATTTTATGACAATATATCTGAGGAACTTCATAATGACCAGTTCCTCTGTTTGTATATGCTCCAGAATATGTAACCTGCGTATGGTGATGGATGGATTTTATCCAACTAGCTCCTCTCACCAATGGTATGACTTCCATCAGTAGAAGAAGATGTGATTTCCTTTTCCCTCTGCTGGCCCCTCCATCTCGCCAAATCTGCTTAGCAGAGTTGAGTCCTTCTGGAGCCAATTTTGGGGTGGTATGGTGGGCTGTTGTACAAAAAAAAAAAAAAAGTATATTTGGGGAGGTCCCCTATTACATTTTTGGGCAGTGAGTCTGCAGGTCCTCTCATATGGTTGATAAGACGTTCTATGTTCACTTGTTTGTATAAGCATACACTCTGGGCCAAACTAAACACTCCTTTTATCACACATAGTTGAACTATGTGTGATTGTCTTTCCTAGGGTGACCATATGTAAAGGAGGACAGGACTCCTGTGTCTTTAACAGTTGCATAGAAAAGGGAATTTCAGCAGGTGTCATTTGTATATATGGAGAACCTGGTGAAAATTCCTTCTTCATCACAACAGTTAAAGGTGCAGGACTATACTAGAGTGACCAGATTTAAAAGAGGGCAGGGCACCTGCACCTTTAACTGCTGTGATGAAGGTATATACAAATAACACTTGCTGAAATTTCCTTTTCAATACAACTGTTAAAGATACATGAGCCCTGTCCTCCTTTTCATATGGTCACCCTATCTTTCCTATACTCTCCTGCAAGCATGCATGGCCACAATTCAGATCAGGATCATGGTACTTTAGGAGTGAAATGTTTAAGCTTCTCCCCCCCCACTTTTTATCTCCCAAAATTCCCTTCCCACAGGGTGATTTTAAATAAGACAAGCATCTGTATGAATACCGCCGCCCCCCTTTTAAACCACCCTGCAAGGGGTGGAATTTCAGGACAAAAATGGGGGTGGAGAAGGAAGCTTAAAACCTTCTTCTCCCTGGTCCTGATCTCAATTTGGGGCCATGTGCACTTGCCAGAGAGTAGGGGAGACAATCCCACATCGCTCAGCTATGCATGTTTAAAGGAACTTTTAGTTTGACCCCCATACCAAAGAGCTTAAGAGGTACCATGGAAACCAAATGAAGGAGGGCCAGCTGTTTAAAGACACCTCACTATTTAGCCACTAGGTGCTGCTACAGTGCTCTTAACTGTGCAAACAGTGCTATAGCTACATCTAATGTTCAATGACAACTATTACAGCACAAGCTTTAGTAAACCAAACAAAGGGTTCTAATTCAAACTGAAACAAACTGTGTTCTAATTCAGGCAAGATACACCTGTAAACCACAGTTGGCATCTTGACTCAGAAAGACAACCTCACACGTTGACCATATAAGCTCTAAGACAAAAGACAGTATATGTATTTTGAGATGTGTCTTTTTAGGAAATTTAAATTTGTGTTCTTATAGGACATGTAAATGTGTGTCTTTTAGATATAATTTTGTATTATATATTTGTTCTTGTTTCTCTTATTAAAGAGATACATCTCCATCCTAAAATATTTTGGTGTAGCTGCCTTACTGTGGTGTGTAGGTCGAGAAATAATGAAACAAGACAACAATAGCTGGGTTTAAACAGGGCCACATTTATTTAACAATCTGCAAAGGGGTGGAAATCCTATCAGGCATCCAGTATGGCCTGCTTGCAGGCCCTTCAGGTCGGGTGAGCCATTCATAGCCCGTGGGCAGGCGCTGGACCATTTGCCTTCCCATGGGCCTGCCCCTTGTGGGGTAGAGAGACCTTCCTTTGTCATGTCCTAACTCAGGCCGCCCAGCTCAGAGTGGTTGAGTAGGGTTGGTCCCAAAGGTAAGCCTTATCTCCCAGGCAGGCCGCGGGGCTCAAAGCTGGGAGCCTCAGATCTTACCAGTCACCTTGAACAGTGCCTGTGAATGCTACCAGTTTGCAATCCCTCTGGATGCCTGTACCTAGTGCCAAATAAAATGTGACCAAATTGAATCAATTAACCTATTTATTACTCCCAAGCTGTCTTACAGTGTGGAGTAGGCAAATGAACTTATCCACAAATCAGTACATGAGTAAAAAATTCCTACTCGGCCCCTAATGGCAACCAGTAAGTCCACACTGTCTACAGGGAGGGAGGGAGGGAGCTGCACAGCAAAGAGCAAGCTGAGAGGGGTGATTTACAGATTCTTTTTTTTTAAAAAAAAATCCTCCTTGTTGTAATACCATGCAAACTCTTAGTGTGTTTTGACTAGTTAGTCACTCTATTTAAATGACAGCAAACTTCCAATAATAGCAAACATTGAATATGTGTCAATATGAGGCAACTGCTTGATGAAAGTGACAATAATTTAGGCCAGTTTCATGTGTTCACATTTTCAAATAATGATTGCTATGATTGGGTTGTATCCAATGTTACTGCTACTGAGAGTAGAACCATTGAAATTAATGGGACTGAAAAACTAATATTTCATACAGCTGTAGTTTCTTGAACTCACCAGGTTGGGTAAAAATGGAAAAGTTGATGAACCCATCACATTATTTGCTTTAAAAATGGAAAGTGATGGCGTTTGATACAACCTTTTCAGCAAAGCTGGCACTATATTCAGTCAATTTTCCTCTTAAGAGTCGTCTTTTAAATGAGAGAGAGAGAGAGAGAGCAAGACAGCAGAATCCTTTTGGTTAAAACACACACACACCAGAATCTTCGTTTCTGACAAAGTTACATTTTAACATGGTAATGGAAAACCAAGCCCAAGCATGCTTCAGTTGACAAACCATTCTGCATATTGTGGGCACATCTGTGTAGAAGGCACAACCTCACCCCCTTGCAGCTGTTGCATTGCATAGAGGACAAGACATAGCACAGTGAGAGCTTCTTTAAATGAGCAATTTATAGCACACTCATTACTGGCCACTCCCACTCCTTTTCTCAGTTTTAGCCTCACAAAATAAACCTCAGAAAATGTGACTCTTCTGAGGTTGTGCTATAAAATGCCCACTAGAGGGTGCCATCCCATTGAAATGTACAGGCCGCATGGGTGCTGCTCTCTTTTCCATGTAATTGTGCTCATTTCAAAAGTGGAAGTGAACCAGGAAGAGAGTAATGATAAGGAAACACAATTTCCCCCCTGTCTGAAAGTCCTCTGAGTCAGTTACATTAAAAAAGGGGCACTCCATAAGATATGCAGCCCAAAGATTGTGTTGTTTCTCACCATTGCACCTGTGCAGCTAGGATTCTTGTATTGCTATTCTTGGGTTGTCTGCCACTGTGGGAAAATGGCTTTATTTATTTATTTATTGTAGTAGTAATCCAAGTAGCGTCTCTTCTGTAATTATGAGAAGAATGACCTATCTTCTTTCCTTCACATGAAAGCCTGGGCAATCAGCATATGTTCAAGGGCAAGGCATCTTTGTGATGTAAATGGGATAGACTTTCTAAAAACCAATATATGTTTAAGTTTAATAAAAAAATTTTTTTAAAAAAACTTTCTAATAACCAATGCAATGTTTAGGTTTGTGTATTATTTATTATTATTTATTTATTTATATAGCACCATCAGTGTACATGGTGCTGTACAGAGTAAAACAGTAAATAGCAAGACCCTGCCGCATAGGCTTACAATCTAATAAAATCATAGTAAAACAATAAGGAGGGGAAGAGAATGCAAACAGGTACAGGGTAGGGTAAGCAGGCACAGGGTAGGGTAAAACTAACAGTAGAAAGTAACAGTAGAAGTCTGCACAACATCAAGTTTTAAAAGCTTTAGGAAAAAGAAAAGTTTTTAGTTGAGCTTTAAAAGCTGCGGTTGAACTTGTAGTTCTCAAATGTTCTGGAAGAGCGTTCCAGGCGTAAGGGGCAGCAGAAGAGAATGGACGAAGCCGAGCAAGGGAAGTAGAGGCCCTAGGGCAGGCGAGAAACATGGCATCAGAGGAGCGAAGAGCACGAGCGGGGCAATAGTGTGAGATGAGAGAGGAGAGATAGGAAGGAGCTAGACCGTAAAAAGCTTTGAAGGTTAACAGGAGAAGTTTATATTGGATTCTGAAGTGAATTGGAAGCCAATGAAGAGATTTCAGAAGCGGAGTAACATGGTCGGAGCGGCGAGCCAAGAAGATGATCTTTGCGGCAGAGTGGTGAACAGAAACCAACGGACTGATGTGAGAAGAAGGAAGGCCAGAGAGAAGAAGGTTGCAGTAGTCCAACCGTGAAATAACCAGTGCATGAACAAGCGTTTTGGCAGAAGAGACAGACAAAAATGATCAAATCCTGGCAATATTATACAGGAAAAATCGACAAGATTTAGCTACTGCCTCAATATGAGGAATAAAGGAGAGTGAGGAGTCAAATATAAAGCCAAGGCTACGAGCTTCCTTGACCGGAGTAAGCGTAACATCATTGACAGTAAGAGAGAATGAGAGATGAGGAGAAGGTTTAGGAGGAAAACAAGCTAGTCCACACTAGTCCACACCATCTGGAAACACAGAAAAATTATGTTCTCTGGACAACATTTAATGAATGTAAAAATAGCAAAGAATCTTGTGCCACTATGCCAGAATAAATTTGTTAAGTCCTTAAGGTGCCACACATCTCTTGGTTTTGTTGTGATGGTGGTTGCAATAGATGAATATGGCTGTTCTTTATGGATGTGTGCTTTATTGGTGTGTGTGTTTTCCAAGGCATCTTTTGATTATTTCTTCCCTAGCTCTTGGGTCTGGCATGATTTCAGTCAGATACATGATGTATGTCTTTAGTGGTTGGTGGCGGGTGGGGAGGGATGGTTTCTGCTCATCTGATCCTCCAGGACAAGCAAAACATGCCACTGGCAATCTAGTCAAGCTATTGGAAATCCGCAACACTTGAGGGGTTTTGGGGAAGGTGGTTTCCGATGCTGTCCCAACTCTTTCATACACAGACTGAAAGAGAGTTTCCTGGGCTTGCTTTGACAATGTGCTGCAAATTATAATTCCTGAGTGATGATGTGAAAATGCACATGTGCAAACTCATTTAAAGCAAACTAGCATCTAAAAATAAAAAGGAGAGAAAGTTTTTGAATAGCTGCAGTGTTGATTGCAATTTGCAGTCTAATTAAAGACAAATAATAGCAAGGCTGTGCATTCTGGTGCCCCTGAATTCAAATTGTATGTTACCTGACATTGCATTTTCTACAAAAAGTAACTAGATTAAAAGTTTTAAATATCCAATTTTATTTTAATGGAATTGATTATTTGGAACGCTGATAGTTAATGAATTAAATTTCTTCGCAAGGCAAAATCCTATGTATATTTAGACAGCAAAAAGTCCTACAAGTGTTGGGATGCTTGGAATTGTAGGACTTTTTTCTGTCTAAACATGCATAGGACTGCACCCTAAACTGGCAGCTAAGGACTCTAGTTAAATAACATAACCTTTAGTTATTCCAAGTAGCTCAGACAGAGATACATATGCACACTTGAAAACAGAAATGTCTTGCAAACTGTGAAGTGTCAGCTGTCATGTCATTGATTATCAAAATATATTATCAACATACTAATATATCTAAACATTAATAAATGTTAAGCATGCTTAAACCCATTTTTCAATGTTAAGCAAGCCTAGGTCATATTGGGTTGTGGCATATACCTCATAAAATCCTTGTTCTGTCTGCTATGGAAAAGTGACTTTATATTCACCACCTGGTTTTATGCATGATTATGGTATCATGCATATTATGGTATTATAGTATAATGGGTTTATTACACAAGCAAATATGCACTGTATGCTTGGCAACCTGCATTGGTATTCCACCTGCCAAATACCTCTAATGTGCATGAGCAGATTTATGGATTAGAATAACATTGTTGATTAATAAAATAGAATGTTCTGAGACAGTTTGTCCTTTTTGATTGCTTCATTAACTCCTCGGGATTCTTTTTGTCCATTTATTAAGCAATATCTGTCTGTTTTCTGCCTAGACTCTCCTAATTAATTCCAATCTTTACTGCAAAAGCAATGACACTGATATGCAATATCAGTGTGCAGCTGTCAGAATGAACTGCCTGTTGTGTTGTGTCATGTCATGCAATGGCTACACATGATTGTGGTTTTACCTTAATTTTCTGGGAACATTTGCTATTTGGGCATCTTTTGTCATCATTTCAAGGAACTGGAATCATACTATGCTACTCAAATACTGAATTGAAACTGAAAATGTCTAATAGACACTGACGGGATGCTTGCTCTGTGGGTAAATGACCTTATTGACTGACGAGTAATACAGAATAGAAGATAGAAAGGCATTCCCTTTGGGAATACTAAGGTTGCTCAAACAGAATAAAGGCTATTTAAGTGTAACTGATATTTATGAAGTTAAGTGACTTGTTACCCCTGAGTTTCAGTTTAAGATGCTTATTCCTTTTGATCTTGGTTTATAATTCTTTCAGCTATTTCCCCCCTTGTATTCATTTTCTCTAGTATGAGAATATTTGATATGAATGACAAATTAGGCAGAAAATAGCATGCCTCATATAAGTGGGAAAGATTCTACTTAAAGGGGTAATAATACCAGAGCCATAAGAGGTTTGGGGGGTTTCTTGTTTTTATTTCCTAGAGGAGAAAATAATGAATCCATGAAAGGAGAATTTGACACTTACTTACACTCCAGATAGAGGTGTAAAACAAAAGCCTTCAGGGAAATGTACTGTAAGAATTCATAGTATGGTGGTAACCAGAAATATTTGCTGATTGACATATGTTATCTTTTCAGTTGAATCATGTACAAAAATGTTCTAATGCTTTTATGATGAGCAAAAGCAGCAGATGTCAATGAACTGATTTACTTTCAATCTTGATAGTTTATGACAGTTCATTAAATTAATAATTTATATGTTAGTTTTGTTTTGTTGTTGCTGAGGAACTTAATATTGGAGATAGTGCAGAAGCAGATTTAATAGGGGAACTACTTTAAAGACTATTTATTATGTTTGTGAGTCTTGGCCCCATTATTGTTGTGATAATTAATGTTTATGATTAAACATTTTTGGTGCCAAAAGGAGGCTATGGAGTGCCTGACAACTTATCAGAAAGCTTACCTAGGATGACCATATGAAAAGGAGGACAGGGCTCCTGTATCTTTAACAGTTGTATTGAAAAGGAAATTTCAGCGGGTGTCATTTGTATATATGGAGAACCTGGTGAAATTGCCTCTTCATCACAAAAGAGGTGCCCTGCTCTCTTTTAAATCTGATCACTCTAGTATAGCTCCTGCAGCTTTAACTGTTGTGATGAAGAGGAAATTTCTCCAGGTTCTCCATATATATAAATGACATCTGCTGAAATTTCCTTTTCAATACAACTGTTGAAGATACTGTCCTCCTTTTCATATGGTCACCCTGTTGTTGTTTATTCGTTCAGTTGTTTCCGACTCTTCGTGACTTCATGGACCAGCCCACGCCAGAGCTTTCTGTCGGCTGTCGCCACCCCCAGCTTCCCCAAGGTCAAGTCTGTCACCTCCAGAATATCATCCATCCATCTTGCCCTTGGTCGGCCCCTCTTCCTTTTGCCTTCCACTTTCCCTTACCTTTATTTGTAGATAGTTGCCCACTTTTCACTGTCCCTTCACTGAGCTGTATGCTATTTTGTCTTCCACGGGAGCTTCATCCTTACAAAGAGATCCCAGGAAATCAGGGAACATGTTTTGAACATGATAGCATCACAGTGCTACTAAGCATTTGAGAATCAGCAAAACCTGAGCTAATCTAGGTTCTGTGTTTTCCACCTTGAAGCTCATTCTGACTCATGCCCATTTCAGATTGCAAGCTTTCTTTTCTCTCTCTCTGTCCTTTCATCTGAAAATGTATTCATTTTTCCAAATGTACACATCAATTATGTGCATTTTTCAAAATTATGCATTTATATATATATTTTTAAAATATATGCATGTTTTAATATGCATTTTCAAATGTATGTATTATTTGGATAGTTTTTGTGTGTGGCACGAATCACATCACAAGCTTGGAACTGTGCCAACTTTGACCACAGATTACATTCGAGTCCAGGAGCTACATTCTGGTAAAAATTTCTCATACACTCCTATGTGCAAATAGCTAATTACATTTAGCATTATGACATCATTTTTCATTGCCTGAGAACAGAGCTGTGTAGTCTGGGGATTTGTTTTGAATTAACCTTAGCTTTCTCCACTTTATCCTTACTACTACTACTACTACTACTACTACTCTTCTTCTTCTTCTTCTTCTTCTTCTTCTTCTTCTTCTTCTTCTTCTTCTTCTTCTTCTTCATGATTCTACCATGATCATTCTTAGAAGATTTGTAAATAAATACTCAATATCAGTAGCTGCCCCTTACGCCTGGAATGCCCTCCCAAATGTCTATGCGATCTGTCTCTCTCTCTCTCTCTTCTTTCAAAACCTTCCACAAAATGCATATTTTCTGTGAAGCGTTATGTCCTTAGTCTTTATCCCAAACATAAGTACATGTAAGTGCATCTGGAATATTCATCATGTGCTACTCTTGTCTCAAACCCACCCTCCTTTTGTTGTTCCTATCACCAATATCTAAATTTAGATTGTGAACTCCTTGGGCCAATGACCTTTCCTCACCACCACCCTTTACACTTTAGAGTACCATGTACATTGCTGGTACTGTATAAATAAATTAACAGAGCAGTTCTAGACATGTCTATTCAGAAAGAAAGAAATCCCACTGAGTTAAATGGGGCTTACTTCAGGTAAGGGCATACAGGATTGCAACCTAAACAAAACTCCTGGAGAATGGTGATTTTGCCCAAGGTCATTCACTAAAAGGGCCCATAACTCAGTGTGATAGAGCACATGCTTTGCATGCAGAAGGTCTCAGGTTTGATCCCCAGTTTGTCCAGGAAAGGCGAGGAAAGAATCCCACCTGAAACCTTTGGACAGCTGCTGCCAGTCAGTGTCAATAATACTGGGCTAGATGGGTCAATGGTCTAACTCAATATGAGGCAGTTTCCAATAGTTTATGTTGAGAAAACATATGATATATGCAGCTCTCCCTGAAATAAGTCCAACACCAAGTCCACTACACCATCCTGGAAAGTATAGAGATATTTTGATAGTTTTATAAAGTATCTGCTTAAGGTTCCTCAGGCAGAATAACTTCTTCAGTTGGACAAATTCCATTTTTCCTCAATGCAACTAGTTTTAGATGCAGTCTAAGTAAACTTGATTAGATCTGGTTATTGTGTGAGCTTGGAACTTGAGCTTATTGATGGTTTGGCTTTTTTTTCCCCTGTTTGCTTTAAAAGCATCCAAATTCCTAATAATCCTGAAAAGGGAAACAAGGCTGGCTCAACTTGCAGAAACACATTTCACATATGAATGCCCTAACAATGTGAAAGCATACCTGAGAATATTCATTAGTATTTAACTCTGGCTGGAGAGCTTGCAGAATGGGGGTGGGGGATGGAATTATCATAGCAGCATAAATTCCATTGAATTTGGTTCTTTATCATAAGAACTGGAAATGCTCCCTCTCTTTGCTAAGAACATTCCATTAATTCCTCTAAAAAAAGATCTCTTTGCAACACAGTGGCTGCATTTGGACATGATGATAAATCATAACGTAGTGTTGCGAGAATGGGTCTAGGCATGCCTTGGGTTCACATTTTCCCTGCTTCCCTTCCCCATCTTTGGGATGGCTGTGAGGAGAACAGAAGCTTCCACTTCCATTTTAGATTTACCCCAATTTAGCAACTTCTGAGTCCTAAACTGTGGCTGATGAAAATAAGCCAGCTTCATGATGGTTTGAAGTTAGCTTGTTTCTGCTAACCCTAGTTGATTACCACTTTTTGTCTGGGTTTGGACAACACAGCAAGATGTGGTTAGTTGAAAACAGAAGTAAAATCTTCTAAATATCTTCTTATCGTCATGCCAGAGGAGCAAGCATGCAAACTTGAGGCTTGCTTAGGCTCATTCTCACGTTCTCATTTTGTAAGAACTAGCTCATAGCCTCCAGAAATGACAAACGCTCCCAACATTTTAAATGTGTCAGGGCTCATCACTGCAGTAGGTTTTGTAGCTTATAGCTAAGATTTGATTACAACAATCCTGGATTTGATTACAACTATCCTGGATGGTTTGGGCCTATTCAGCAAGGCCCCTTTCCAAACAGGGCATCACTGCTCAGCCCCCCAGTGTTGATGCTTTAACGTGGGCAACCCTTCTGCAAAGCCCACCCCACCTCTGAGAGGTTTTTCACAAACAGCTTCCAGCCTCCCTGCTTGTCAAAGTCAGACTAGCAGGTAGACATGGTGACTCCCCCTGGCTCTGTTCTGAGAACACTAACAGAGACAGGCACACACAAGTTCTGACATTCCTGAGGCTGTACAGGTCCAAACCATTCCTGGCTAATTCTAATCAAATCTTAAGTATAAACTACAAGGCCCACTACAGTGCTAAAGGTGGGCTCTGACCAAAAGATAAATGTATTTTTTTTACGTTCTACCATAAATTTTGTCTCATCTACTCCACTGTTTTAGTAAACTGAAAATAATCCACAACTATAGTAGACACACCAATAGCTGATTTATTATTATGCAATTTCAAACAAAATCAAGTGTTTTTAGCAGAAGGAAATATTCATTGCCTGGTTGTATTTCAAAGGTGATGTTGTCCTCAGTATTTTCACATACTTATTTTTTTCCATATTTATAGGACAACCATTTGTCAGGGATGCTCTAGGGTGGATTCCTCTATTGAGCAGGGCCTTGTAGGCCCCTTCCAACTCTGCTATTCTATGATTCTATGAAAATTTAACCCAATAGCCAAGTTGAAGTCAATAGGGGTTTAAGTGCACACCTAAGTGATTACAATGCCCCTTTAACTTCAACAGAACATAAAAGTATTTTACTTTCAGCAGAATACACTATGTAATAACTATGTAAATCTTGCTACTTTTATCAAAAAATAAAATAGAGGGAGATTTCTTGTAAGGACTCTTAGTAGTGTTTGTAAATGACTTGGGCTTTTTTTTATTTAACCTTGCCTGTACGTACAGGAGTTTACTTCATTCTGTTGTATTTGGTGGCTGAAAAAAAAATCACTAACCACACGAATGCTTTGGGTTACTGTCAGTTTCTTTATTTTTCTGTGAATGTGCGATGCCATGGCTGTCAACTTTGCTTTCTTTCATATGGAAGTAAGCACAAAAGGTACGTTGCGTGGCTTCTTCCTACCCTCCTGGAGAAATCATAATGAATTTCTAAAATAATTTTGAAAAGCTAGGTCACCAGATCAACAAAGAAAAGGATCACATACCTAACTGAATTTAGTGCCACAGTCTGGCAGCCCAATGCTATCCCTGCCAGCAGAGACTTTTTACTGAAGTAGTGCAAGCTAGTTGGAAGCATCCACACCTTATGTTCTGTGGCACCTTAGAATGCCCTGTGAGTGAGCTTTATTTATTATTTATTTTAAAGACTTTTATCCTGCTTTCTTGGGTGGGGTGGGGGAGTCTTATAAAGTGGCTTTCAAAATGTCTAAAACCAATAATCACAATAAAACCACAATAAACTAAACAATACGGTACAAATAAACAGTTTTAAAAACAGGTGAGCATACACAATAAAACGATTGTAAATAAATAAATTAAAAAACCAATAAAATAAAAACAGTCTGTTTCATTTTATACAATTTTCACATTTTCTGAAGTACAAATTTGTTTTGTCCTGTTTTATTTTGGTCAAATACTAATTTCTGTATGCAGTTCTCCTAATTTACTCTGTCTTGAATGCCATTTTACCTAGTATGAACTTCTTGTTTGTATGCATTTTTTTAATCAGAGAAAAATTTAAAGAACTCCAAAAACAGAATAACTGATAATTACATTTTGATTCAATGCATTTTATTTTGAACTGGCCAAATCCACACAGATAGATTAGGCCAATTTGTATTAAAATGTGAACAAATGATTTTCTCCCTGCATCTATCTCACGCAATGTACACTATCTCACAATGTACCCTAACTTCAGTAGCAGCATTCTGGGTTGCTTCAGTGGTGCATTATTCTGGATACATTGCTGCACAGTTCAAGACCCCAATTAATGATGTGTTCTGGCATCACCCTGAACCTAAGCCAGTATTTCAATATTTTGTCTTGTAATGCAGAGTATAGTACTAGGTTATGAGTTAGAGCAGAATTCAGTGCCCAGTATTTAAAGAATAATATACAGAGTAAGCCTCTATAAAAGGCATATCCATATATTCATTTGCTACTGCCTCTCCTTTTAAATGGACGTGTACTCTGCTATTGAATGTGGTCTGCACACATTTCTTTCCTTCCACACTTTTCTGTGTTCTCTTCTCTAAATTTATATCAATTTCACAGGAGAGTTGTGCATATCCACTTAAGACAGCATGAATTCATAAAGCGTTTTTTATACAGCTCTTTAAATTGCCCAGCCTCTCCTCCTAATGTATGCCACAAGTATACTTCTAATTATTCAGGTGGAGAATGTTAGCTTCTTGGTTAAAGAATATATTGCAGACTGCAATAAGCTTAAATGGGATGAAGAGCAGAGAGGTAGCATTTTTGAAGGGAATGATTTTCTGTGAAGTATTGCAATTTACACTGCAGCAAACAAAACCACATAATCTGTCAAGGTAGCTTTATATCATGATTTTAAAATATGGCTAAAGATCTATTATATAATTTTAAGCCTGAAATCAACTTTTGGGACTGCTTATTTGTCATTTGAGGAAACTGTTCAATGAGTTAAATGGTTACAAAAAAGTGTGTGTGTATTTATGTAAAAGAATCTCTAGTTCAACATCAGCCATATAGTTTAGTGTTTTTAATTAGCCTGTCTGTGTTATTTGTTTACTGCCATCATTTTACTGATACGGATTAGAGAAAAGCATAAATATTCACATCTATCAGAAAACTGTAGACATGTCAACTTTCATTGTTATCTGTAGAGCATAACGTGTCTCCAACCTGAAAGCTAAAGATAATATAGCTTAGACTTTAATTTAGGATACATTTCAGTGGAAAGATAGATTAGACAGCATGAACAAATTAATTATTGGCAGTCTGTACTCATCTTTTAATGCTGCCAAACACTTGCTATGAAGCATGTAAGAACTTAGGAATTCAGCTACTCATGACACTTTTAAAAGAACAAAATTAAATAGCCAATTTATTACAAGTAATTGAAATCTTTATGGATGATCCAATGAGCAAGAAATACACCATATAAAGGACTAAAACTACGCATAGTTTTAATCATTAAAAATGCTCCAAAGAATTATTGCTTTTTTAAAAAAAATAACTTTACCACCTTTCCCTGATCCTGGCTAGCTGGTAGACAGAGTGATGGTTTTGAGTGTAGTTCTGGGACAGGTGGCTTGAGGGCTATTTCCCTCTGGATCTTGTTGATGAGTACCCTGAGGCACCCTTTTGGATGGATTCCTCATGGCTACTCCTTTAACTCTGCATGGCTAGAAGGGAGTGTGCAGGACCTCCACTTAGCATATGTTTGACTCACTTGTGCAAAGCCATAGGGCCTGTACAGGGGTGATGTGGGTGGACCCTCCTTGGCACTTAAAAGTGACAGCTGTGAAGGGTCATGGTTAGAACACAGGCTATCCATTGCCCCTGAGCCATGGAAGCTCACCCAGAAAAGGCTGTTCTGCTTTTTGACAGGTGGTTAGTGCTACATTTCTCTCTCTCTCTCATAGTTCTGTATAACATGGGGTCATCCTGTGAAGCTGATTGGAGATTCAAGACAGATAAAAGAAAAATATTTCTTCACATAGCACATGGTTAAATTATGGAATTTGCTACCACAAATGCAGTGATGGCCACCAATATGGATGGCTTTGAAAAGAGATTAGACAGATTCATAGACAATAAGGCCACAATGGCTACTAGTCCCAATGAGAACCAGTATGCTTAAGGACACTAGCTGCTGAGGAGCATGAGTGCATAGAGATGTCACGGGAGTACACAGAGGTGGTGGGGTAGAGTCCAATGGACTCCCCTTCTCTTGGCCTCCAGGACCCCACTCACCAAGCCCCCCCCCCCCATGGCTCAGTGAGCCATGAGCTGCCATTTTCCATAGAAATGGCTGCTTGAGCTTTTCCGTAAATGTAATTTTACATAAATGGTAACGATAAAGGGGCCATTTATGCAACATTACAGGCATCCACCATTTATGCAACATTAAATTTACAGAAAAGCACAAACTGTCGTTTCTTTGCAAAGTGATGTAGGGCCATTTGGGGGGCGGGGTTGTTGTTAAAAAACACACCCCACCATTTACAGTTACGATACGTTCCAGGTTTGCCATTGTACTATATTATGTCCAAAGGTTCAGTGATTTGGAAATGTGGCCATTGGCTTTTTTTTTTTTTTTTTTTTACACCCAGGGATCTGTAATTTGGCATAAATGTTGCCAAATGTAGCTGTCACGTTTCATGAGACAAATGCTGCAGGAAGGTGGTCAGTGGCCATTTTGGAAAATGGGCTCCACATACTTATAGAAACCTGCCTATGATATCTACCTAATTTGTTTCTTTCTAAATTATGTCTCCTATGCCTTCCAAGTGGAAATACTGTCAGTAAAGACTTTCCTATTGAAGTCTGCTACAGTGACAGGACTATCAGAGTGAAAGAAGGTATTTTCTCTGTTCATCTATTGCCTTTCCATTAAGCCTCTATACTCTAAAGAAAGTGCAATAGAGGGAGGAGAGGAGATCTTAGCCTTTGTCATGTGGAGCACATGCGAACCGGTTGAGCAGAAGTGTGTTTCTTTGGAACCCCGGTTTTGTTCATCAGGAAGTTGAGACAACATTTACCTTTTTACAAGACAGAAGAAAGGTCTTCAAATGGAAAAAAAACCCCACATCTCTGAATATCTAAGTGAAGCAATTAATTTGAAAGTTCAAAATACGGAACTGTATATTTCTGTTGTAATGCAGCAATTTGAATTGCCAGATGCATACAGATATTTCTTAGGATTTAAAAAAAAATATCTCAGAAGTGCTACAGCTCACCCTTAGCTATTCTGAGTTGTTGGGAAGTACAGTAATTGCAATTGGCAATTTAGCAAAGATAATTTGGATGATTTAATGAGTTCATTAAGTTGTTTCTTTGGCCCTGGTGAAAACTTAATGGAGGTAACTCACATTCCAGTTAGAGATCCCTGAGGGAGGGGGAGATAATTTAGGAAATTGAAAAAGAGTGATTGAGCTTTGCAAAGACAGCTGATGAAAAACCTCTGCTGTAAATCATCATAAATGATGAAGATAAATGAAAACTACTTTTAATTTTCTTCTGAGATGTAGAAGGTGTCATCAGATCCATTCAAATCGATAGTGGATGCTGTTGTTTTCAGTGGGGTAAGTGATTCATAATGCAATCCTTTGCATGTCTGCTCAGAAGTCCCATTGAGGTCACCTAGTCCTGGGTAACAATTGCTGCCTTAATCACAATACCACAGATGTCTTATTCAGTATATTTTACTCATAACCTGTGCAATCAAATAGGCTTTCCAATGTGAATTGCTTTTTAAAAATGCCAATGACTCTTAATAGAATACATCTACCAAAGGCAACTAATTGAGAAATGTTATTTTCTATCAAGGTTGCCAATCTCTTTCTACAGTGAGTTATTCCCACTACTAATAGCATAACAGACCAGGAGAAGCAGCACAGATGGCCCAACCAAATCTTGCTGCACAAGCCACAGTTTATGACTGTAGTGAAACAGAGGCTGCTGCCTCTTTTTGTAAAGATGGGATGCCTTATCTACGCTGGTTGACTATTCCTAAATACAGGAGAGCATTTTCATTAGCAGACTTGATGTCCTTCCCTCCAAACTTCTGGAGGGCAGATTTAATAAAATTCCTGTGCTCAACAGATGCTGCCCCTGCAACAATAATGAAGTGGAAACTGTATCTCATGTTTTACTGTTTTGTAGATTTTATCTAGGGGCTAGAAACGATCTTCTAAACCCTATTTTACAATCTTATCCTGGTCACCCAACTGAATTCTTAACGTCTCTTTTACTTTGTAATATAGACAAATCAATTACTGAGCAAGTGGCCAAGTTTTTGAACTTGGCCATTTCTTTTAGATCTTCTATGATCGCCTGATTTTTAATAGATAATGGTATGTTCAGTTTGCTTGTATGTAAAATGTTTATTTGCTGGAATGGTCTATTGACTGCAATAAACTGTTGTTGTTGTTGTTGACTGGTGGGCTCAGTTAAGCTTTTTTGGTTACAAGATGTGTAGGCCTGGGGTAGATGTTAAGTTTTAAAAATATGTCTAAAAGGGGCAACCTCCTGCAAACACTTTCTCCATGCCTATGGTCATCCGTCCCATATATGCCCATTGGCTTAAGTTTTTCTTTTCTTTTTTAATGTACTTTTGATTGTGAAAGGAAACAAGCAAGAGTTTTAAGAAACAATCGTCAACATAGCTGGGAATAGTTGAGGACACTAGATGCACCTTTTACTTTTGAATGTGATGTTTTAATTTGTTTCATAAAGCAAAAAAAAAATACTATGAAGAAGAAAGATAACTAATCCTAATGTATACAACATCAAGAGTGATGGTATTAATCCTTAAGCAAGGCTTCCCCTTTTCTAGGTATCTCTGAGAGCACAAACTCTCCACCTACCTCTATCTACAATAGGCTTGCCACATTACTTTTTCTTGAATTTTGTTCAACTAGTCAGATGTGTGACTTAGCAGTGTATGGATATACATACACTGAAAGTGAGTTTAGATGTTATTCCCTCCTTGTGGTTGCTCTTCAAAACTGTTTTCCTCATATGTAGATCTATATGGTGAAAAGCAACTCTTAAAACACACTCACTCACGCAGATATCTAAACACACTGCCATTCATGAAGGTCTAAATGTAGCATAGGGGTTGTAGCTCAAAGCATATGAAGAAAGTCCTAGGATCAACTCCCAGTATTACCAGTTAAATAAGCCCAGGTAGCAGAGCTGAGGGGTGTCAGTAAACAGCCTCTGCCAGTTAGAGTAGACAAGACTGGGCTTGGTGGACCATGTCTACACCATGCAGTTATCCCAGGACTAGCTCAGGAGCATCCCTGTGCATCCATATGATGCACAGGAGATCCCGGGGGCAACCAGATTAGGAGCTCCATCACACCTAAATGTTTGCCCTTGTTTGCTTCATTTTATCCCCCTTCATTGCCAGAGCATGTGAAAGCCTTATATTTCATTCATCTTTACACCTGTCCTCTCCTGTGCACTGGCGAATTGCTGTTTCCCCACCCACCCCAGATCTCCTTTGTACCTCCCCTTACAGTCTATTGGTTGGTTGCAGTTGGACACTTCATCCTCCCCAGTGATCAACATGGCACGCTGGAGAAAAGACCCCCCCTCCCTTTCATCAGCAATACCGCCCATTTAACACACACCCTCAGAACATCGGATTGAGTTCAATATAAAAATACACGTTGAGATTCGAGTGCATTGCCAGGAAAACCGTTCTTTTCCCACACCAAAAAAAACCTCGCAAGGGAGTGGGGGGAGAGGTGAGATCACAGCATGACATGGATGACATCATGTGAGCCCTTTACAAACAATGCACAGCGACAGTGGGCTATAATGCTGTTGTGATGGAGCCCTAGGATTCTGGAAAAAAATGTGATGTGGGGTACAGCATTCAACTTCCCAGACACTCCATAACATCTCCAGCCACCCCACTATTCCCTCCAAGAGTGAGTCCACATTTATGTGGCCATTGAGCAATCTCAGGGCCTTGCTAGACCTACCTGCAAATCCGTGTGGGAGGAGGAGCCAGCCTGCGCTAAAAGTAGCACGGGCTGTTGCCCCTGTCTACACGTAAGATGCGACGGGCTGCAGGAAGGACCCATTGATCCACTATTTATTTATTTTTTTAGTTTAAAGGGGCCATGTGCACAGGAGCGCACCAATGAGAATGGTAGGCTTTTTTTAAAAAATAAAGGGTTCCCCACTCCCCCTGCCCCCGATTCCCTCCCCCGCAATCTCCGATCCCTCGCCTGCCTGCCCGCCCGTGATCTCCGATCCCCATCCCCCCTCAGCTCCGTTTCCCCCCATCTCCTGCTGGCTCCATTTCCCCCCATCCCCCCTGGCTCTGTTTCCCCCCCATCTCCCCACCCTGCTTTGATGGCCTGAGGAGCACTGCGTGCCGTCCGCCACTTTTCCCGGCTACTCGCGAGTAAATGCGGTAGCTGGGGAAAGTGGCGGAACAGGCTACACGCCTGTGGTCTCAGGCTCAGCCCAAGACCGCGGGAAATACCAGGCCAGAAGCGGTGCCAGTTATCCTGGGCCAAGGGAGGGTTACCCCTGCCTGAGCCCGGGATCCGCTATGCGTCATCTGGATGCACAGGGGCCGGGCCGGGGCTCGTATTGGGCTACCCCATTGTCTAGCAAGGCCCTCGGTCTTCACAGGGCTGTTATGCATTTCCCACACTTAGGTTTTTTTTAACATTGTGTGTGTATTTCTGCAAACTGTGGGGTTCCCCCAAGCATGCAAAAACTCTCTCTCTCTCTCTCTCTCTCTCTCTCTCTGTGTGTGTGTGTGTGTGTGTGTGTGCAGGTATGATGCTGTTTTGGCTACATAAGTCAGCACTGAAAGAACTGAGGTTGCCTGTTGTATTTAATATCTTAGTCCACCCAGCAAAGGCATATTGTCCTCTTGTAAATAACCTTGTCAGTTTCATCCTCTGCACACACTACTTTGTTTAGCACCACAGAGCCAAATTCTGTACTTGTCAATTTCATCCTCCACTTCTTTGCTTCCCAAGCAAAGTCAGGGGGTGGGAGAATTTGACCAGTGTGGAATATGGCTCTGCTGGGCTAAATGAAGTAGTATAGAGAGAGAATGAAACTGATAAAAAATATTTACAATGGCAATATGCCTCTGCCAGGCTACACAGTGGACCAGGTAGACTTGTGATTCTGCGCACTTAAGCAAGATCAATAACTTTTTAAAAAATATATATAAATATTACTCCATTTAAACAAATTTAAAGACATCTCCCCTCCCCACAAAAGAAAAAAGAAAAAAAAAAGAAAAAGAAAAAGAAAAAAATCCAGTTTGCACAAATTACAATTCACAGTATCTGGAAAAAATTATGTGTGAATCATTTTTGAAATTTGAAAAAAAAAAAGCATCTGTTACAGTCCTCCACTGCTATGTATGTCAATGGAATCCATTCTGGGGGTGGAGGATTCGCTGCACTTTCAGCAACTCAGCCACCTGGACTTTGGCTTGCTTCCCCACAAGTGGTTCTGACTCAATCAAATTGAGTCAGGCCAGCTTGTGGATTTTCTCCGGGGTTCATCCATAATTTGCAATTTGTGGAAATTTCAGCTGAAATTTGAACAGATTACGCAAATCACAGTGCAGTCTACATAAATTGCTATTTATAAGGGGGGAGGACTAAGAGAAGTTCCTGGATTTCAGAAAAAAAGGTCCCGCAGCTTGGCTCACAAATGCGAGCTGGGGTGGGGGGATGGGACTGGGGAAATCCAGCAAGCCTGAAAAGGCCAGATTTCCCCACTACTGATATCCATAGCTGACTCTCATCAGAACTGAAACACTGCAGAATCCAATTGGGTTTGAATGGAATGGAATTTCCAGCAGTGCACATTCCTATTTAAAGGCCACTATATCATGTCAGTAAATAAATACATAGAGGGGATCCCCAGAGTGCTTCTATGCGACTCCAGTGCACCCCGAAAACGATAGTCTGACTTCCCTGTAAAAGAAACTACGAAGAGCCGTCCATGCCGCCGCCGCCGAGGAGAGCTCTCTGCCGGCGAGGGGAGCTCGGCAAAAGAAGGCGGGGTAGAGAGCTTCTTCCGCTCTTCACCCCGCCTTCTTTTGCCGAGCTCTCCTCGCAGGCGGAGAGCTCTCCTCGTCATCGTTGGCAGCATGGACGGCTCTTCGTCGTTTCTTTTACAGGGAAGTCAGACTATCGTTTTCGGGGTGCACTGGAGTCGCATAGAAGCACAATGGGAGCGACGTGCGGATCCCCCCCATAATCAGCACACATATCGTCGATCCATGCCCAATTCTGGATTCTGTAAATGCATATGACAAGTACTATTAAGCAGTTAGAATTATCTTGTCGTTCACTCTCCAATTTGTACAGAGGGAAATCACTGTCAACTCTACTATTCTATGATTCTATGGGACAATCTGGAGCCAAATGTGCAAATACCTACATAAAAAACCCTGACCTTTTTGGTATTGTTATGTCATGAAGAAGAGAGAGATGAAGCCACAATAGCTTCATAAGCAGCAATTTAAATTTGAGTCATGCTCCAGATTTTGACCTGTTTTGCGTTCTTAGGTGGGGGTGTATCTTGGTCTGTGCTGCTATGGGAGAAGAGAGAAAAGCATTGTGTAATCAGTAATGCCAGGCAGTTATATATCGTAAGACACAATTTACTGCATGGTTTATTTAAATCAAATCAATTGTAGTTTGAGTCTGATGATAATTACTTCTGATGTGATTCCCTTGTACAGCATTGTGCAGCCCAATCCATGTTCACTTGGAAGTCCCATTGAGCACAGTAGGCCTTACTTCTAAGTATGCATACAAAGGATTGCATCTATAGTGTCCTAAGTAATCACTTTATTTAATTTGCAACTATACGCTTCCAATTTTAAACTTCCTATGTGCTTAATTATTTATCTATTGAATGAACGTTGTCACATGATTGTGAATTCTGCAGCGAACAAAAATATAATTTTATAAGAGAACCCACATTCTTAAAGTAGATATTTTTTAAAGCTATGCTATACAAATTAAAAAAACAAATTGCGCTTAGAACAAAAATAATTTACATAATTGTAAATGTAGAAGTTGCCTTATCCAGCAAAATATAGTGTTTTGGAATATTGCCAATATTTATCAATTCCATAAGAGAATGTGTAATGTTCTAGCATGATAGATTTACAAGTTCTTGCACTGGACAGAGGGCTCTGTCAGGTTGCTTTAGAGTGGATTCCTGCATTGAGCAGGGAGTTGGACTCGATGGCCTTATAGGCCCCTTCCAACTCTACTATTCTATGATTCTATGACTTACTCCTGGGTCAATGTGTGTAGTAGGAATGGAGCATTAAAAAGCAATCCTATGGTCCTAGACAGTGTTCCAGAAGCCATAGGATTATTTGTAAAGCTTTGTAAGGCCATAGACAGAGCTACAACTTTGAAGAGTTTTTTCTTATGTTGGAGCCCTGCTCCTGGCTCCTTCCCAGCCACTGTTGAGGTTTCCAGAGTGATTTCCTTTATGAGGTCTTAACTCTGTACTCATAGAGGGGAGAAACTGGTTGATTGAGGAGGTGTTCTGGTGGACAGGAAGGGAGTGGTTGAGAGTGCCAAGAAACCGAAGCCTTCCCAAACCCTGATGAAACCCCTGACCCAGGAAAACATTTAGACATTCTCAAGAGTACATGTAAATGTTTCTCTCTCATTGCTGACAATTGGAGAGACTGATTTTGCTTCCGACAATGGATGGAATAAAAATAAAGTATTTCCACCCTGCCAGCAAGAGCCAACATGGCATAGGAAGAAGTGGAGCCTCTGATATTGGAGGCTCCGCTGTAAGTGCATAGGGTTGCTCTCTAAGTCAAGTAAAATTTGTTTAAATTCATTGTGTGTATTCTGATTAGGCAGTTCAAATGAACACATCTCCTAGCCCATTTCTCTAGCAAAACGCCATCATTGAATTTAATGACTATCTTGTTTAGTTTATTATATCTTAAAGGTCATTCTAGCAATGGAAAGGTCAGCTGCTTATACAGTCATTGCATTTTCTGGCAGTTCAGTCACTTGTGTTTCAGGTAAATTGATAGACACAACCAGATATATTAGAGTTATGATTATGATTATTACACTGGTCAAGCATTTAAATCCATCATGAATGCTCATTTATGAAAAGTTGCTTATCATATGTAATATATAGAGAGATGGACCACTGTATATATTTAGCATGAGACTTCAGGGCATGTTACAACATCTTAAAACCAAACTATAAGTAAAAAGGTTGTAGGTACTATAGGGGATTTTCTTTCCCCAGCACTGTCACAACCTGTGGGGAAACTGCTTCCTTATTGGGCAATCTCATCTATGTGGTGTCTTATGTTTAGCAAATGCTTACATTTCAGGCCTAAGGAACTCTCTGCCAGTATAATTCAGAGTTCCACAAACTGGCTCTTTTCCACCAATTCTCTGAGAATATTTTAAAACCTCCTAGTAGCTTGGTAAAAGGGGCTTAGGCATGAGATGGACACCACCACTAGAGATAAGACGAACTATTAAACAAGTTAATTTATTAAAAGGATGTTTTGTTCTTAAGGGAATACTAATATTTACTTTGGGGTTTTCCAAAAGACTGCTTACTGGTAATTCTTTAGGACTCAATACAAGCTGTTGTTATTGCAATCCTCTTAATGAGTTCTTTTACCTCAGGCTAAATTCCCTAAACCAACCAGTAAAATACACTCACAACCAGGTCCAGCACTTGCGTACAATCTTCCTCTGACACCAAAGTGCCTCCTGTTGTGCAACTGGGTGCTTGGAGCATTTATCTTGGTTTTTACTCCCTGCTTATGTAATCTCCTTCTGGCAAGATCTTAGGGCAGCCTCCTGGCATAACACAGCCACCTGCTCCCTACTCCTGATCTTTCCCAGCCACATAAGGTTATCCCACAGAGAAGGAATAGCTTAATATCCAGGCTTTAGCTATTCACTTCCTTCTTAGCTTTCTCCTAGTCCTCCTAAAACACCACCCACGCACCAACAGACTTTCTCACTCCTTGTCTCTCAACCAACTGACTCCGTGAATCCCTGAATAACTGTCCTTTCCCCTCTATTCCACCTAGCTAGAAACCCCAGCCAATCAGAATTGAATTTCCCTGATCCAGACCCCATCTATAAATATCCAAAGCAATTATCTCTCTCTCCTCCTCCAGAACATCACTAAGCAACATCACACAGGCCTTTGACAGTAACACAACAAGGCTTCAGGCCTACACAGATACATTGTAGCCTCACAAAGGCTGCACAAAGTAAACATTACAGAACATGGTATTTCTTCACAGACACATTTTGAAAAACCAGGTATTGAGCAATAACCAGCATGATTTTGCCAAAGACAAATCATGTCAACTGTTACATAGCAATAGAGGCAGAAGATACAAAATGGTTAGATACAGATTCATAGAATGTAAACTGTGGATACTCCTGCCTAAATAAAAAAAAAAATCCAGTTTAATGCTTCAACTCTGTACAGATTCGCAGAACTTTCTGAATTCAATACAATCAGCTAGTTTCCACTGGAGCTTTATATGCAGGATGTTGGTGTGCATATTAAACAGCTCAGTGTACCAAAAATTGACAGGCTGTCAAGGTAACCTAGAGATGGGAGAATCACTGAAGCTCAAGATTGTTGAGGTTCTCTGATTTTCCACCTTGAAGCTTGGTCCACCTCGTTCTTGTTCCCAAATGCTAAATTTTGTTCTTGTTGTTCCAACAGTAAAAATATACATGATGTGAAGATTCAAACATTGGTCTATCTATCAAGAACTTATACAAGGGTTGTTTTGACCCTGAAATCAAAAGAATCGACAAAGTTTTTTTTAAAAAATCTAGTTTACAAATTCTTTTGAAGTTCTTCAGTTACTATAAGCAGAAATAAAGTTCATAGTGATCTAGATTAGGGAGGCTGTGCAACACCCGCTCCATTTATTTGGCAGTGTGATTAAAACTGGTATGTGATCCTCAAAACCTCTCAGATATTTATGTACCAACAGGATCCTCAAATCTGTCTTAAATTGTATTTTTTCTTCAAGTGGTAACTTAGAGATATGCATAGTTCCTCTGAGAATTCTTGGTGCTCTTCTATAGCTTTTGCCAATACACAGACCTCCAGATTCACCATGAACTTTCTTAGGCAAAATTCAGTGGCAACTCCAATCTAGACAACTTGAGTGGAATGCAAAAAGAAATTTGAAATTTACTTTAATTAGTCCATTATTTCTGTGTGTGTCAGTTTTTAAAAAAGTTCTCTACTTCATTTGCAGAAAAAAGCCTAGTTATTATTCATAATGCTCTTCAAAGTGTGATGTTCCATTGGCTCTTGTAATTGCTTAGAGGAAAGAAGGGAAATAGATTTAATTCTCCAATGCAAATAAAACTCTACGTATTTGCATGTATATTCACCCAAATGTGTATAGTACTACTGCCTTGGAAATGGGAGCTGAATCAGGTATATATTTGGAGAAAGAACTGGATAACTTGAATGATGATGTTGACTACATTATAAGATAACGAACAACCAATCTCAGATCCTTGAATATCCTATTCCATGAACTTAGCCTCTTCAAGCACAAAATGTGCTTCAAAATAACCAGAAAAAATCATGAACATTTGAATGTTTTGTTAATCTTTCAAAACAAGCTTCTATTCAAATGCCCTTTGGCTCAAAGTGGAAAGCATAATTTTGCACCGCTTTTGAAAACACATCTGGCTCTTTTGATTCCCATAGATATATGCTCAGTGAGAACTTTCAAGTGCCAAGACATGGCCTACTGTACATAATCAAAGTTAGGTCTTTTTATTCTCACATTGTCATATGTTTTACATCATGTGGTCTGAACCTAATTCTAATAGATACTAAACTATGCTCTACATTTTGTAACTTATCTGAGATAAATTATTCTTGACATAGTCTTAAGGAATATACTACAAACCAGAAAACATGCAATTTATTATACAGGTAGGTGGAGTGTTTGTTTTACTAACATCCCAATATTCTTTAGAAAGCTCAGAACAACTTATGTATGGGTCAGACTTTATCTCTCTCTCTCTCTCTCTCTCTCTCTCTCTCTCTCTCTCTCTCTCTCTCTCTCTCTCTCTCTCTCTGAGGTCACATCCAGGCACAGATCAAACCCACAGTTACATTATTCCTAGTTGCCCTTTAATCAGTCTTTTATTCTGTTGTCTATTCATCAATCAAATCAGTTTTCCATCTTTGGAAAAGTACACAAAAAAGTGACAACTTATGTAACTTTTGCTGGCATGCAACACTTTGAATATTTTTCTTAGCTCAGCATACAATTCATAGCAGAGCTCACCAAAAACTGCTATATAATGGAGGCTGAAGAGAGATCAGAGAATAAGTTGTTGTTGTTGTTGTTGTTGTTGTTTAAATGGTGTATATATTATCATATTTTCCAGTAACATTCATATTTTCCTATGAAAAAAATTACATACAATTATGGAAAGTTTTTAAAAAAATGGTCCTCAAATGTGCAGAATCTGGGTGTCTCAGGAGATACTAAACTGCAGGTTGAATTCATAAAAATCCAAAGTAATTTGAATCCATTTTGGATTTCTCAGACTTCCCTACTCATGATCAACATAAGAATATGCCATATTTATAATGATAGCATACTTTCCTGATGTCTCTACTTGATTGTTCTAAGATGATAGAAAGAAAGTTTTAAGAGTGGTGGATCAACAGAGTATACAGTATACTCATTCTTGCCAAGTCAAAGTTAGTATGTAAAACAACATATACAGTTAGAAAAGCCTGTTTGGAATATAAATTTAAGGGTTAGTATCCTGTTGCACTCATAGGAGTGACCACTCATGCACTTGGGCTTTCAGGCTTCTAAAAATAACATTAAACGTGCAGAAACACTCATTTCCAGAAGTGCCATTCTGCCATGCCCAGCAGAGCCTGGGCATGGGGAGGCCTTTGTGGGTGTGGGAGAGGATGAGACGTGGGCAGGTTAGCCAAACTCATAGAAAGTTGCTCTGCTCTGATGACAGTTTCAGCTAGTTTCTGGGGTTTTAGAAGCACAAAAGCCCCGTTATGCAAGTGGTCACTCCCACGAGTGGAACCAGCAGAGGCAGAGTGGCCATTTTGGATAATGCCCAAAGACAGCAATGTTTCAATTGAAATTTGGCCAGAATATAAAAGTGAACAGCTTGGTTGTGGTAGAAGTGCCATACAGTTTTGTTGTGCTACAACAAAAGGAATAAGTATAAGGATAGCTAATACCCTGGAAGACAGAAACAAACTTCAAAGTGATCTTGATAGGCTGGAGTGCTGGGCTGAAAACAACAGAATGAAATTTAATAGGGATAAATGCCAAGTTCTACATTTAGGGAATAGAAACCAAATGCACAGTTACAAGATGGGGGACACTTGGCTCAGCAATACTACAAACGAGAAGGATCTTGGAATTGTTGTAGATCACAAGCTGAATATGAGCCAACAGTGCGAAATGGCTGCAAGAAAGGCAAATGCTATTTTGGGCTGCATTAATAGAAGTATAGCTTCCAAATCACGTGAGGTACTGGTTCCTCTCTATTCGGCCCTGGTTAGGCCTCATCTAGAGTATTGCGTCCAGTTCTGGGCTCCACAATTCAAGGACGCAGACAAGCTGGAGCGTGTTCAGAAGAGGGCAACCAGGATGACCAGAGGTCTAGAAACAAAGCCCTATGAAGAGAGACTGAAAGAACTGGGCATGTTTAGCCTGGAGAAGAGAAGATTGAGGGGAGACATGATAGCACTCTTCAAATACTTAAAAGGTTGTCACACAGAGGAGGGCCAGGATCTCTTCTCGATCCTCCCAGAGTGCAGGACACGGAATAACGGGCTCAAGTTAAAGGAAGCCAGATTCCGGCTGGACATCAGGAAAAACTTCCTGACTGTTAGAGCAGTGCGACGGTGGAATCAGCTACCTAAGGAGGTTGTGGGCTCTCCCACACTAGAGGCCTTCAAGAGGCAGCTGGACAAGCATCTGTCAGGGATGCTTTAGGGTGGATTCCTGCATTGAGCAGGGGGTTGGACTCGATGGCCTTGTAGGCCCCTTCCAACTCTGCTATTCTATGATTCTATGATTCTATAAGTATGTCAGGAAGATACGTACTTGTTTTATCCAATGGTGGTTACTCTGCTAATGGAAAACATCCAGCAGCAGAACAGGGGAAAGGACCCACCAGAAGAGATTTGGGGGTGCCCAGTGAGCTGCAGGAATAAGGGAGAATTGTTGAAGAAAATTCTCCTTCTCTATTCCATTAGTGGACATTTTCCATCAGTGGAGTGTTTCCTGGAAAGTTAAGTTCTAGTAATAGTTCTTAATTTGTACTACTCTCACGTGAAATTTGGGTAGTTGCTTGGAGAAACACTACAGATTATAAAAATAGAACTTGGCCCCAGCTCCTATGTTATGAGAAGTATGGCACAGGAGCACAATGTAGATGACCTCACATATAAAGAAGGAACATCATTCCAGGAGCACTCAATTCCTACAACTCCTCCTTTTTTTTAAAAAAAAAAAAAAAAAAAAAGGAGGGGTTTCATGTGAACTGTATACATCTTTCAGGATTCTACCCCGACAACATACTTCACCTCCATTGCCACCACTAAGATATAATGTATGAACTGGGGATGGCATATTATGTGCAGTCATTTTAATCTATTCCTGTCTGTGTGACTACAGTACTTTATTTTAAGTCTTACCCAAATGGTTGATTTGGGTAAGACTTAAAATATACTTGGGATATTTTGGCACATCTAATAGATATAGTAATTTGAACTGAAAGTTAAGGTGGATTTTTATATATTTTACCACTCAAGTCAGGAATAGCCTGCCATTCAGTCTTGGCTTAGAAAAGGTTTAAAGTTGGAAATTGGGGTGGCAGGGGGATGACTGCACATGTATTTGAGCTAAAAAAAACCACACTTTAACAATGATATAATATTATATATAGCCTACCTCTGTATGTCAAATTACTGCAAAACTATGACAAATTCAGTTCAGTCCCTGGCAATATTTATTTATTTATTACATTTTTATACCGCCCAGTAGCCAAAGCTATGTAAATGAAAGGATGCACTACATATAGAATAATAGAAAACAAATTAGTGGAGCTTTAGCCTTTCATCTATCAAGTGGCACAAAATTACTAGTATTGTACATAAGAGTAGAGGCACCTGTTATTTGAATATGTATTATGAACATTCCATATAACTAATGTTTGAAGCTATACACAGGATTATTTTTAGATCGGAAGAAGCATAGTAATTCTCTGGTCCAGAGTATCTGACATGTTTTTAAAAATGAGCCCAGCCATGTACAAAAAGCTAATGATGCCATATTCAACTATTAAGCCATTTTATTTGCTTCCCTCCTCGTTTTTCTCTCTCCTGTCCCACCCCAGTCCAAAACCTTATTAAATGAATTTATAAGAGATGAAATTTCCAAACTTCTGGAGAAGTGACTGTAAAGAGGGAAGGGACCGCTTAAGCACTATCATTTTTGCTTATTCAAAAGTCTCTTCTTCTAAAATAAATAAATAAATAAATACCAATGATAATATATTGTGAATGGAAGGTGAAATAACGAGACAATACAAGAAATGGGATTTAAATAGGGCACATTTATTTATGAATACCTGCAAAGGAAGATGGAGGCCTAGGCGGGCATCCTATCTTGACCAACGTCTTGGCCATAATTGGGATCGGGCGATCCATTCATATCCCAACTGGTGACACGTGTCTATCACCACCCATCTGAATTCCCCTTTCGGGGTAGGTAGGCCTTCCAATGTCACTCTCCCTCAGGTTGCAAACTCTGAGTGAGTAAGTAAGGTTGGCCTAAGAGGTAACTCTTATCCCATCATCTGGTGCCGCAGGACTCCCAGCTGATGGCCACAGGTATTACCAATCACCACAATGGTGCCTAAGAATGTTCACCAACCTTATCCTTGCTCCTGATGCCCACATGCCTGCCCAATCAAAATATGACCACATTCAACCAATTAGCTTAGTTAATACTCCCCTGCTGTCTTACAGTGTGAAGTACACGAAAAAACTCCCAAAAGAAATTATTGAGAGTAAAAAAAATTCCTACTTGCCCCCCCAGGGGCAACCGGAGAATGCATACTGTCTACAGGGAGGGAGGGAGCCACAAAAGTCGAAAAGCCGGCTGGGGAGGGGCGCAGCTCTTTAAATAGGATTTCCAATCCCCTCCCTGCATCGGTGGAGCCAAATGGAGGCAGCCTATGTCGAGCCTCCAGTTGTCTCTCTCCCCTCCCCCGCAATTGCCTCACCACGCCCAGGCAAGCCCGGCGTGGTTGTAAGGCCTTAATATTAGCAAACTCTGGTATTGAATTTTGATAGCTTTATAGTCAAAGCAGTATCAGCTTACTTAAAGGAGCCTCACTATTTGCAGAAGTAGCTGGAGGGGGGTTCTTTAGAGGGGAAAACAGCCCAACAGGAATTAAACTTATGCAGTGACCAGAAAACGTGGAGTGTCTGGGTAGGGTGGGGATATAGAAGGAGCTATCCTAAAAGACAATATATGGCATGGCTGGGTGGAAGCATTCCACAGGAGCACTCCACTGTAACGTTTTGTGATTTCTATTTCTAAAATAGTTATTAAAAATAAAGAGATGAAACCTCTTCAAATTTTACTCACGCAAGGGCACAAAATGGACACAAGCAAGTTGTGCATAGAGGGGTGTGGATGGACCATTCTTTCAGTTTTACTTTCTTCTGTATTCAAAAAAAACAAAACTGAAGCCCTTTCTATCTCAAATATGAAGACATTTGAGAATTGTTCTAAATTCTTTTTAAAAAATGAAAATGAAAAACAAAATTCTCACCCATTTGTACCCATTAAATTCAGTAGATGAGGATCATGTTGTGCCTGCCTGTCATATGATGGTCATGAGTCTGACACTGCAGTGGTAACCCCCAGTTCAGTGGTAATAAAGCTGAATACACAAGGACTCAAATGCAGACTTTTAAGAGCTAGGCAGTTCATGCCCTGGACTTGGATGGATGAATCTGTAAGTTTTGGTTCCGCATATGAAGAAATTTGTGAATGCTTGGTAAAAAATTAACTAAAGGAAATTCCTTAGCTGTGGGGGTGTGCGTTTAGCTCCACCTTCGAGGTGGCACAGCTTCATCTGGCAACTTCTGCAGTGGGGGAGCCTTTTCTACTTGTGGAGGCTCCCTGCATCCATCAGAACCCTTATCATCACATGGGAAGCCTATGCAAATAGAAAAGGCTCCCTGTTTCAGATGTTAACCCTCCATATGTGAGGGACTGGAAGGAAGTATGCTGCCAATGCATGCCTATCAATTTTGCTCCTTTGTGAGTAATCCGTGAAGAGGGATATGAGATCTCTTATTGCTTTGACTATATTAATAACATTGCTGTGGATTTAGGAAGTGTGAAAACGTACAAGTGTACAAAGAAATATAGCAGTGGAAGCAAAAAATGAGAGAAACAATAGAAGATGGGACTTCCAAGGATTAGTATAGGGCTGACTGTGGCGTTACACACCACAAGTCAGTTCCCAAAGGTATGTCTGCAGTTTGTAAGTCTGTGTTTTTTAGAATGTTGGCCTGAGTGGGCGGAGTTAGAATGTCTTGGGAAGTGGGAGGAGTGATATATAAGGGAATGACTGAGGGGATTGAAAGAACTTTTCAGGGAGACTTGTTAGGTACACTTAGAGTCTGTAGTGCTCTCTGTGTTTATGATACTTAAGTTCTGGGAAATTTGAGGGTCAGTGTAGTGAGTGGTGTCTTTAGAGTGTGGTGTGCAAGTAGTGGATGTATATTAATCAATACTGAGAAGAAAGAAAGTTCAAGAGTGATTGTGTGAGAAAAAGGAAAGTGCGTATGTGAATGAGTGACAGGATTGTATGAAAGGTTTCAAAAAGGTTTTTAAATGTTGTTATTTGAAACAAAGCTTGTTAACTTTTAACAATAAATTTTGATTGTCTTGTTTTTAAACTACCACAAAAATCCCACGTGTCTGTTTGGCATTTATCATCTTAAGTTTACACATTTAACACCCACTCTGACAATCATTCACCTAAGCAGATATAACTCACAGCGCATTATTACATATATTAAAATCCATTCTCCATTTTAACCCCTTTCTCCACATAGTTTGGAGGAAGATGGGTTTTATCCCTTGCCTTAGGCATATCAAGCGGTGGTGCTTGGCTTGAGCAGGGAGTAGCCTCGGCCGGGTCTGTTGTTCAGAGCCTGTGTCGTGGCACTGACCAACATCTGTAATATCAGGAACTATTCTATTCTCTCTAGACGATGGTCCAGGACTTTATTATAAAGTTAACACCACTTAGAACTATGGGTTTCCCAGTTATATAGCCCCTACGTTCAAGCATAGCAGAACCCACAAAAATGTATGTTTACTTATAAAAGCTCAATGAGATATGTAACATTAAAGTGTTGAATCTCTATTAATGACAGTCTCAAAACATCTCTGATATGACAACAATTACCATAACAGTTACACCAGAGAACACATGTGCCCACAACTGAAGTCTGGATTAGAAAAAAAGTCTTCTACAGTGAGGGGGAGAGGCTCCTATCCAGCAAGAGGAAAATTACCTGTAAGCGGATTCTCTGCATGCATTTTTCCAGTGTGCCTGCCAATACACTTGAATTTGTAAGACAATAATTTTAGACTTGAGTTGAAGGTTGGATTTGCCTCATTTCTCCTCATAACCAGTGGATGTTTTTACATCTCAGATTAATGGGCTGTTACCTACAACTACTTGTAGTTATGATATAACAAATGTCACAATATTTTTAATGTCCTGTTATCTACCTCTGAATAATACAGTGCTGAAGTGCTATCCTTAGTATTCCATATGTCTAATATGGATTTGAGTGTTTTAAAGGGCTGATCAATGAAAATAGTTTTAACAAGCCACATTAACAAGTTTCAAGACTTGTTTTTGTTTTTGATAGATGCTTTGAAATAATATCTGAATTAAATAAATAAATAAAAATCTAAAGGGATTTTATTATATTAAGTGCTACATAAGTATTAATAATGAATAAATACTAAAGTGTGTTCCTTGAAACTGACCTACTGTTTACACTTAGTATGCTCTACATATTTAGAAGAAATATATATCAAACAGAGAGTTGAAAGATTCCACCACACAAAACCTGTCTTCAAGATAAGCAAAGTGAGCATGTGGAAAGTAATATAATTATTATATTTATTTTAATATTATTTTAACAAAAGACAGGGGCATTTAAATACATTATACACAACAGATGATGTTTCTCTCTTTAATCCAGTAGGTGGGTTTTCTTCCTCCTAGAAGAGCAAACCTAGAACTTGCCCTGATTTTATCCAGCTATTTCATCTACTTAAAAATAACAGCAACTAACTACCTTTAGCATAACAAAAATGAAATAGTTTCAGGCCTGCCTTGTACAGGTTCCCAAATAAATAGATCCCTAAGCACTGCATGGGACTCTACTGTTGAGGTATGCATCTTGTGGTCCATATAGTCATTATTAGGGATGTGCTCCGCTTCTAAGCGGACCGGCGAATTAGAAGCGGAGTGGGGGGCTTCACCTGCCCTTAAGGCAGAGGCGAAGAGGATTGGGGGGCCGGCGGAGTGTGGCGAAGAGGATCGAGGTGAAGGCGGATCCTTTGCCTCGATCCGGAGCTCTGCTGGAAAGGTAAGTGGGGTTTACCGGGCCCTGCCGCTGTCGCTGTCGCCCATGCGGCGACTGCGGCAGGGCCCGGTAACCCCCCCCGCCCTCCTCTCCCTTACCTGCCTCCGTCTGCAGTCCGTCGGCGTCTTCATTGAGCCCGCAGTTCAACCAGGAAGTCTGGGCAGACTTCCTGGTTGAACCGCGGGCTCAATTGAAGATGCCGATGGACCGCGGACGGAGGCAGGTAAGGCCCCCCTCTCCCTTGGTCCCTTACCGGGCTCTGCTGCCATCGCCGCATGGGTGGCAACGGCGGCAGGGCCCGGTAAACCTCCCGCCCTCCTCTCCCAGTCTTCCCTGGTGCCACTCCCCTCCACTGCGGAGCTCTGATTCGGAGCTGGAGCTCTGCGGCGAAGAGGAGTGGAGTATGGGCGGAGCGGCGCGGAGCGGGCCGATCCGAAATTTTCAGATCAGCCCACGGGGCGGAGCGGGGAGTCCGTGCACACCCCTAGTCATTATGTGACTAGAATGCTTATTGAAATTGAACCTAATAAGGCAGATCTGTACAACAAGCGAGAAGCAGCACATGAGCACCTTATTTAGGGTGGACAACTATGTATTGCCAAAAATTAGGAAATGCATTACCAAAAAAGAGAACAAAAGAAGACACAGATTTGCTTAACATTTGCTTATACTGGTGTGTGTGTAAAAATGAAGATTGAGAAATAATAACCAATTTAAACAGAAATACAACACATCTTGCTATAGTTCGGAGGGCGGATGTGACAGGTGACTTGTGTGGCTGCTAAGTCTGCTGTCACAGAATCACAGAATAGCAGAGTTGGAAGGGGCCTACAAGGCCATCGAGTCCAACCCCCTACTTACTGTTGATAGTCAATTTCAAGGACCCTGCTCTACAGCTTTAAACCAGATTTGGACAGGGGAATTGTTCTTCAAATATAAAACTGTCCCCTGTAAAGGCCTGTCAGGTTCTTGAAGCATCCCTTCATTCCAAGTAACTGCCATAAAGGGGGATATGTAGGATATAATTAGTTTGTTAAGTTCCATGTTGCACAGGCCTGTGGAAAGCCAAATGGAACCGAAGTGGTAATACTAAAATGTTGTCTGCAGACGTATGTTGTGTAAAGTGACAGCATGCTGGGTCTTTTTTTCTTTTCTTTTTTTAAAAAAGACCCAAATTGCAACTTAGTTCATGTCGTTTGGCAGTTTCTTTTTCAAAGACTAACTCTAGAAGCCACAATATTGTAATGTTAACAAATATAACATCAGCTGGCATTGGCAAATGCCTCTCTTGAAGATCTTCTCGATCCGAGAGAATAAATAGTGTTCCTTTTGAGATGACAAATGCAGTAGCACATAGCAGTTCTAGTCTGCATCAAAATAGAGTCATAGGTGAGGCCCTGTGTCTAGGAGGAGAGGCATGAAGAGGGAAGGAGCAGGTCAGGGAAAGAAGCCAAGCAAATTTATTGCCTTTTTCGTCTTCTTTTGTCATCAAAGGACATGATGCAGTTCATGTCCTTCTCTGCACTGGCAGGTCAAAAGAACTGAAAACTATCTGAATGTTTTTGTTTTTATTTTGCATGAGCACTATGCTAAGCCTTTCCCAGGGCTACGGATGAATTATGGCATAATTAACTGCATGTATTAGCAACTTGGTGACCTCTCACACATTTTGCCAAGTTCATAGAGAAGCAGTCGTCTATTTTAACACAAAGAATTAATTCAAAGGCAGCGATGTGATCTTAATTCCGAAAGAACACAAAGCAAATTGTTAAGCACAACAAGATGTGTAAGTAGCTCGGGAAGATTGACAGCACACATTTAAGAAATGCTTCTTAGAGCCAAAATAAGGAAAACTTAGAGCAACACACTCAGCATGGCAGCAATATATTAGGTAAAGGTAACATAATTCATGGAAATTAGGTGACACAAAGGGTACTGGTAACAAGTTAATATATTATAAAAGTTAAATTCAGCCCTTCAAAAACATTTTTTTCAGGGCAGCTAAATGTTTTCATCTGCGATCCTAAACAGATGTACTAGGTACCAAATTCCACTGAAATGAATGGAATTGGTATCTGAGGAAATAAGTTTAGGATTGCCGTGTTGATTAACATTCACATGGCAATCTTTGGAACAGAGCACTGTTTTGGTTAACATCTGAAGCATTTGTTGAACTAAATCTTTTATTCCAAAGTAGAATCTCAATGGTAGTATTTGATGTATGATTCCATAGTAGTGTTGTCTGCAGATATACTTAACAGTAAGCTGAGATAATAGTAACGATAGTTCAATTTACACAAGCATGTGTACACACACAGGCACAGATACACATTAGCTGCAGTCCCATATCCCTTTACCTGGGAATAAGCCTCATTGAGCTCAATAGGATTTACTTCTAAGCAGATATGTATAAGATTGCACTGTGACACTAATTGTAAAGAGTGGATGGCATCCTACTGCCCCATTTCATCAGGCTGCAGAGATGGAGGTGCTTAGAAATAAGCCGCTTCTGCTTCAAATGTCACGTAGCCATTCCGTCAGGCTACCTGAAAGTTTTCCATCCCAGATAGTAATTATAAGAATTGCAACTTCCTGATTTCCTTTTGTTTTGTGCCTTTTTGATTGTAAGCCTGAGAGCCTGTAAGCTGCTCTGGGAGACTTTTCAGTTGAAGAGCCAGGGTATAAATTCTTTAAACTAATAAATAATACTAAATGTTAACTGTCGAGGCAATAAGAGTAAGCTAGAACGGCATTACGGGAGCAGTAGCTGCATAAGAAGAAGAATTGGGTTAAGCGTGTGCAGTTTCTATTTGTATGGGACTGTGCAGGGGAGACAGAGGACCAGTTCAGACAACACACACAACAGACCAATAACCCGTTTGCATGAAATGGTTAGTGAGTGTGTTTACGCTGTGCTTATGTAGCCACCATGGTTAGGAATGGTTCCCACGACATGCTGAGCCACAACGTGTAGCTCAAAATGCTTAACTACCGTGGCTTAGCATATCGTCTGAACAGGGTCAGTGTGAGCATTTTTTTTCTAGGACACTGGTTATCAGGACATCTTCAAGTTTAGAAGTTTGATCATCTTTACAAAGTTTCTATCACAACTGATAAATACTTTGGTTTTTGAAATTAGATAGAGAGCGAGCGAGCAGGAAACAGTGTTTGAAATTGCTCCCAAATCTGAAATTCCACCCCTGATTAAAAAGAGAAAGGTGACCACATCAAGAACATGACCTCAATAATACTGCCTTCCCCCTCCTTGATCCCCAATTTCCCATATGCACTTATTCCCTAAATATACCGAATGTATCTATGAGGCCAGCGGGGGTGAGGGCAGATACATTTGTTTGGATTTCCTTTTATTAATCCTTTAAAATGCACATAATTCTTGAAAGTGCAACTAGTCATGTTAAGAACAATTTGTCATGAAATTAGTTGTGCTATTTTCCTGCTACAGTACCAAATGTTCTTTAGTTTAATAGTTTCACTAGAATAATCATTTACAAAAGAAGTGAAGCCAAGCTTAGCATATGAAAGAATCCAGAATGGTAGAAATAATTGGCATTTAAACAGGACCAAGATGAAGAGTTATCCTCATCTTTTTCTTCTGTACTCCTCCTCCTCCTCTTTCTGATCTTTCCAAGTTGTCTGGATTAGAAATACCTTGGCCAGGCACTGCATCATTTGATACACCGTTAGTGCTGAATACGTTGAGGATTGTAACAAGTTTGCCTTTTTCCTTCTTATCAGCTAATAGATAAAAATAAGACAGCTAGAGTGGTGTAGTGGTTAGAGTGTTGGACCATGACTGGGGAGGCCCAGGTTCAAGTCCCCACTTGGCCATGAAATTCCTTGGATGACTTTGGGCCAGGAGATCATGAGGATAAATTGGAGAGGAGGAGGAGGAATTTTGCATTAAAGATGGGATATAAATGAAACAAATTTCAATAAAATAAATGTGCATTCTGTACTACTTCAATCACAGTATTGCTAGTCAGTACAAGTGTGGTACAGTGGGTAAGCCATGTAAGGATTGGATATGGGGCCATGACCAAATCAGGTCAAATGGGGCAGGAGGAGCACAAAATGCTGACTCCTCTGCTCAAAAGATCTAGCCTCATTTGAGTTGGATTCTAAAAATGGATTCTGTAACCTGCCCAGGCACTACCTAATGATAATTTCCATCTAATGACTTGGGGACAGGGAGGAAACACATAGAGATTTTCAATGATTTGACAAGAATGCTTGAAAAAGTCCAGATGTTCTCCAGAGCATCTGGGGGTGAGGTTGTCTGGCAGTTCAATGCCATCTGAGACAGGAAGCATGAGGGTGAGAGAATTAAGCTGTTCAAAGTCATCAAATCTTCCTTGCAAGGTTTTGGAGGGGATCAATTGAGAAAACAACTATAAAACATTAAAGCAATTAAAGTCCAAAAATGCTAGTCAGTTGGTGAAATAACTGCATAATGAATAACCTTAATGTTTTTTTTCTAGAGCGTGCTCCATCAAAACTATTATTCAGTACAGTGTTTCTTGTCAAGAAAAGACAAGTGCTTAGCTAAGGGATTTCCCCCCTCCCTTTTAAAAAAGAAAAGAAATTTGCTTTGGGCCACCCAGCAGCTTCAATGTAGTCCCCCACCTCCCCATGAAAGTATGAAAGAACATACAAGGATGCTGCGTTGTGACATATCATTCTGGGGAGCTGCTGACAGGTGGTCACTAAAAGGAACTCATTTTCCATAGCAGTGTCACAAAACAGTATTGTTATTGTTTAAAAAGTAATAAATAAATAAATACACCAACACTCTCTGCCACTGCTGCAACTGGTAGGAGCCCTGAACCTTGGGACAAATTTCACACACACACACACACACACTTTTCAAATTGCCCACTTTGACAACATGGGGTTGCACAATCTGTGGTCTGCATGTTGTTCCCCACCCATGGCCACCTCTCATTGCTGCTGCCATTGATTTCCCAACTACCCTGCTGTTGCTGACCAGAGTCACTGCTTTCACACTGCCCACATCCTCCCAATCTCCCAACAACCCTAAAGCAGCCCAGACTGCTGCTTCCAAATCTCTACTAGTGGCAGGGAATCAGTACTCATGATCAATGTTGTTGAAGGGGCGGCTTTAGGTTCTCACTCCCTCCGTGACCCAGAAGCAGCCTCCCCAATGCCCATTATTCTGACCCCACCTCAGTGTTTGGCCTCGTTTAGTTGAGATGCTAAACCACCGTGGATTGCTCAAAAATGCAACCCATGGTGACTTGTGTGTTGTGGGCGTATTCCCTCTCCATGTTGGTCAGACAACCTACACCCACTAACCATCTTCTGTGAGATGGTTAGCAGGTGTCCACACTGGTTGTTGTGTTGTCTGGTGGGAACTCTGTGATTATTTTTGTCATTTTCATGAAAAAACACACACGTGGCAACCATAGAGTCCACCAGCAAAATCAACTCCCACTTCCAGCAAGGCTTTTGCCATGGCAGAGTTTCTAAATAGTCATCACCATTCCCCCTCCCCCATTTTTTCTGCCGGAACAGCTGCCAGGTCCTCGTTTGAAGTGTGGAGTTATGAAATTTAACCAACGTGGGGGGGGGGGAGCGGGGCTTGGTAGGGGAACTACATGGCACCGCAAGGTTCCTTTTTGTGCCGTGGGCCTCCTTGTAGTGGCTACCATCCTGCCCTGCCCACCCTCCCTCCGTGCATATCTGAACAGGGCCTGTGTGTGTATGTGTTCATGTATGTGGGGGGAAGGGCTGTGAAACATTGGCTATGGACCTCCAGGCCAAAATGTTTATATATCCATGCTTTAAATAGAAATTCCTAGTACTCATTCTTCCTTTTCCCAGGTGTGTTTAAAACTCTAGAAGTATGTATGGGTCCCTATTCAGCTATAATAGTTCTCAGGTTGTTGCACCACTAGTCCCAGATAGAGGATGTACATCAACATGAAAGGATGCAGCAAGTTCAAGGAGGATCTGAATGAGATAGCATCACAATGCAGACATGCATTTAAAAGCCCCTTGATGAATCAAGGCAGAACATTATTGCTAGAACAGTGTTTGCTTCTTTGTCCATGATCTTCAAAACTATGAGACAACAGCTACAGTGCACTGTAATGCCTTTTGCAAGGGGCTAAAGATTCTGGTATCATCTTGTTAGCAGAATCTTTTCAGACTCAGTGAGCTAGGCCAAGTAAGATAAATCTTTCTTTTTTGTGGAGTGATACAAATTAGTAGTTTCAGATATTAGTAACAGAAAGATATTCCCCTGTGTACCAACTGGAAGAAATCCATCCTGGTAAATGTATGTGATTGTGGCCTGGTTTTGTTCGTTCTACAGGGATTTGGAAGGGGTTTTCTTGAGACAGAGGATGAAATAGATTTAATTGCCTGGTAACACTGAAATAACCATCCAGTTGTTCTTATAGTAAGGTTTAGATGAATGGTCTCTGCTACTTCTACTGAAATTCTATCCTGTAGTCTTTGATCTAGTCAATGTACTTATAATTTAATGTGCAAGTACTCTAGTCCCTCTATTCACATGGCCACCTTGATTATCAGCACTTAAATGGAAGAATTCCAATCTTAAAAGTTGTGAGCAGAACATTGCATGCAGAATCCCCTTCTTCCTGCTGCACCCCCTGAAAAGCTGATCTTGATAGCAAGAAGGCCCTGTGGAATGGTGTAGGCTATGGTAAAGGGGGTGGATGGAAGTTGAGTAGGGTGACCATATGGAAAGGAGGACAGGGCTGCTGCATCTTTAACAGTTGTACAGAAAAGAGAATTTCAGCAGGTGTCATTTGTATGCATGCAGCACCCTTTTCATCACAACAGTTAAAGCTGCAGCAGCCCTGCCCTGTTGACCAGATACAAGAAAGGACAGGGCTTCTGCAGGACAGGACTTCTGTTGAGATGAAGAGGGAATTTCACCAGGTGCTGCATGCATACAAATGGCACCTGCTGAAATTCTCTTTTCAATATATTTGTTAAAGATACAGGATCCCTGTCTTCCTTTCCATATGGTCACTCTAAAGTTGAGTCAGGAAAAATCAGTGGTTCCCCATGTGAGCATAAGGGCCGTTCCATACATCTCTAGACACAAGGTCTAGAAACCAGTCAGTTGACAGGGTCAATCGTCTGCACATTGTTTGATCATATTCTGTGGGAGGGAGAAATGACTTGTAGGTGAGCAGCAGAGTAATTCTCTTTTAAGCTGCCATTGTCAAAACACCTTTGAATCTATTGAGTTTACTGTGGGTGGTATGCCTTCATTTCTTGGGCTCTTTCACTCCATCCTGTAAGTACCCTGAAGGGAGTAGATGTGGACTGGACAATAGTAATACAGAATAGTAATAGTAGCAGAACAGTAATAGAACTATCCAAAATACCCACCCCCACATTCACTGGACTTCTAAATAAAAGTGGGGTGGATGTTTGGGTATGTATGGCAAAGGTTTCCCTGAAAACTTATAGTCACAAGATGGTCTGCAGGATTCCTTTATAAAACGAAACAAAGTATGTCACTTCCACTTTTGCAGGTCATGGCCACTCTAAGAGGTTTGTTGTTGTTGTTTTGGTTTTACTCTAGTAATAGTGCATGCATAAAAACGTAAGAGGAGCCATGCTGGATCAGACCAAAGGTCCCTCCAGTCCAACATTTTGTTCACACAGTGGCCGTGCTGTCAACCAGGAACCCACAAACAGGACACAAGTGCAACAGCACCCTCCCATCCATGTTCCCCAACAATTGTAAATAAAAGAAAAAGATCTCCATGGGCTTTCAGAAAACAAATGATGGGAGGAGATTAAATCCTTCCTTACCAGAGCACAGTGGTCCTGATCTGAATTGGGGCCACATCCACTTACACTAAAGTAAAACTATGCATTTGCAAGTCATGTGTTGTTTGGCTACACACTTGGGGCAGCCATCCTTTCCCCCACCCCCCAGACATTGTCCCTGTGAGTAGTGGCATGTCATCATATGCCATTGCTCCCAGAGGCATTTGTGGCCCCATTTTGAAAATGAACATGGCAATCATGGTTGTATTTATTTATTTATTTATTTATTTATATACTGCCCCATAGACGAAGCTCTCTGAGCAGTTTACAAAAGTTAAAAACACTGACCATTAAAAAGTATACAAAATTTTAAACCATCAAAATATAAAAACAACAGTATAAAATGACAGTATCCATTTAAAGAACAACAGTTCTGGGGTCTATTAAAAAACAAACTTAATATATGTTGTTAAATGCTGTTAAAAGCCTGGGAGAAGAGAAAAGTCTTGACCTGGCGCTGAAAAGATACTAATGTTGGTGGCAGGCGAGCCTCATCGGGGAGATCATTCCATAATTGGGGGGCCACCACTGAAAAGGCCCTCTCCCTTGTTGCCATCCTCTGAGTTTCCCTTGGAGTAGGCACTCGAAGGAGAACCTTAGATGTTGAGCGCAGTGTATGGGTAGGTTCGTGTTGGGAGAGGCGTTCCTTCAGGTATTGCGGTCCCAAGCCATGTAAGGCTTTATAGGTTAAAACCAGCACCTTGAATTGGGCTCAGAAACGTATAGGCAGCCAATGCAAGTGGGCCAGAATCTGTGTTATATGTTCGAACCTTCTGGTTCCAGAAGCTGGCCTTCCTAACCACTTGGAGCTACTGTTACCTGCAAAAAGATAAAGATAAAGGCAGCCTTTGGACCTCCTGTTTTCAAAGGGATCCCTGCCATGAAACTTTGCCCCACCTCTCCAAATATCCACTCCTACCACCCAGTCATTTTGTCATCCCAATGACAAAAATGATCAAAAATGTTCAACTACGTTCATCTGCAGTCGCTGGGGACCATTTAAAGTTTAGACTCTAAATAGAACTGGAGGCAATTGGAAGAACTTTGCAAAAAATTGCAGAGGAAAAGAGAAATTAAAGAAAACTCTGCCTATTCTGTGAACATAAACCTTGTTCCATTCATGGAAGCAAAGTTAAGAGCTAAGTCTTGGTTGAGATCATTCACGTATCCTGCCAATAAAAGGAACTGGCCCCTTCCCCCACAAATCTTGTATGCAAAACCATAACTATATGGCTCTAAAGCTTTAGCTTCAAAACTACAGAAAGTTTTAGCTGAAGAAAATAATTTTGTACAACACAATACCAATTGTCCGATGCAAGGTATCATCTAAGCTATTTGCGGCTTAAGTTAGCACAGCTAAATTTTGTTTTCCTGTGCCTACAATCCAAATCATTGCTTGTAGTAAGTAAGTCAAAATGAAATAATAAGGTCTTCTATAGAGACATGTTTAGAAGCAGGCAGCTGCAAGTCAGATAATAGAGACATCAAACAAGATATTCAGTGAAATTAAAGTGAGATCTAAGTTGGTGTTTGAATATGAAAATCCCAATTTACCTTGAGAATTTAACTTGTGAATATCCTAATTCTTGCTGTAACAATTAAATAATGAACAGGAGCAGTCGGCCCATTTTTGCTGTCATGAACATATTTTCCATTGTGTAAAAATAATGACAGCCATATGTCCTACTTGCTAAAACAATGCACTGGCCCCCAGAGTAATGTCATTATTTGTTAACTGGAGTGCCAGAACAGTGATTATCACATTCATTAAGAAATTCATGTCCTAAAATTAGCATGTCCAGTTATAGCTCCATTCAACACTTTTTTTAATCCTCTTCCCCCATCTCCACTAAACTGAATAAAACACCTGGAGTAAGGGTTATCAGGGCCTGGACCTGTGCAACCAGGCAACAGAGGTACTGGTTCCCCTCTATTAGGCCCTGGTTAGGCCTCATCTTGAGTATTGCATCCAGTTCTGGGCACCACACTTCAAGAAGGATGCAGATAAGCTGGAGCGTGTTCAGAGGAGGGCAACAAGGATGATCAGGGGTCTGGAAACAAAGCCCTATGAGGGCTGAAAGAGCTGGGCATGTTTAGCCTGGAGAAGAGAAGACTGAGGGGAGACATGATAGCACTCTTCAAGCAGTTGAGAGCATTATGTGGCTGATCTAAACATGAAAATGTTGGAGGGCTCCACCCCAAACATACAGCCACGGCTCCTTCTATGAATAAGCGTCCAACTGATGAAGACTCTTCGAAACGGGAATTGTACTGGACACCTGTATTATTTAGACACCTAGAACTTTTTAGATGCCTAGAAATGTGATTGCTTATTTAGACGCACTGATTAGTGAATGTGTGTGGGGATACAATTCTGTACCTTTACTACAAAAATATTTTTCACATAAGCTGTTTTGTAACATGTTATTGTGACTTTAGTGCTGACACATTGGACACTACTATTGTTATTGTTTTCTTTTTCTATATAGTGGAAGCTTCTGCACTGTTGGATTTCTTTGGAGGGGTTTAAGGCGGTGTATCAGCAAGGAGAAAGTGTTTTGTGTATTTGTTACAAACGGTATATGTAAGAATTCTGTATATATCACCCACAATTGTAATAGTTCTTATATTTCATGAGTAAGTCTTTGTGGTTGAGTGCTCATCACCCAAATTGTGTTTATGTACATTCCAACCAGCTAGCTTCCTTAAAGCTAGAAAAAATGAGCTTGATGATGATGATGATGATGATGATGATGATGATGGCAACAATGATGGCATGGTAAATTGAAACCCAATAATTTTTAATATTGCCCTTTCCCAAATTTTGCGACATTTATTCTTTAATTGATTTCTATAGAACATCAGACTGACTCGCAGCATCCAACGCGTGTGTGTCATAGTTGTTTTACTGTTTTATTTTGCTGTCTTTTGTTGACACACATTGGGCTTAGGGGTGATAAATTCTAGGAAAAGGGTATGAATTTTTAAACAAAAAACAAAAAAATGGGGAGATATTTCATCCTGGAAAATCCCTAATGTTTTTTTCTAAAAATGGAATAATAGGTTTAGGGATACATTATTTATTGAGATGGGCAGAGAGAGCCCATGTTCTATTGCAGAGTTCTATTACAGGGCCCAGGAGATTTAGGGAGAATATGTTCATGAGTGTGTGAGAGATGGGGAGAGAGACATAAAAAGAAAGAGATGTAGACAGGAAGGTGTAACCTAGATACAGGTGTGACTATTGTGTGTCTCATCTAGTCCCATGCCAGTGTAACCCTAAGTAAAAAATATTTTAAATATGTTTGGATGCTCCCCAGGAACTCAGACAAATCAGGAAATATTGTATATATTTTAATGGAACACTGTGTACTTCAAAAAAAGATAAAACATTTTAAAATCAAGGGACTATTTGTTTTGAACAAGAGTGTATTCAATCTTATTTTTTTCCCATTTGATGCAGGTGGGGATATAGGTAATTTGAAAAGGTAATAAAGGTAATTTGAAAAGAAAAAAGAACAGAAATCTAACTTTCATTTTTTTTTTCCCACTACAAGAAGCAAATGTGGCAAAATGGAACCTTGTCTTTTTTAAAAACCTTGTGTGTGTGTCTACATGTGCACACGCAAACATACTTTTGTAAATGCATTTTAATGTATGAGAATTGTGGTCCCAAGCTCTTTTGTCTTTTGAAATTACTTCCCTCAGCAATTAAAGAGAATGGCCAGCCTGTAGTGCCCCATGTGCATTTGAAACAAGAACAGTTTTACAAGTGTATGCTCAGGATTACAGTACTGATGATTTAAATGTTTTTGCATTTAAAACAGCATTTAGAGCATTTAGTGTGCAGCTCAGTTGAGAGATTTGTTATTGGGAGACATGTTATTTTTGCTGAACTGGAGTTTCATCTTTTGTTGAAATGGAGTTCCATCTCATCTTTATAGTGCAGCAGCAGAGAGTAATTGGATTAGGGTGTGCAATCGGACTCTCACCCTTTCCCTTTGGTTCTGGCAGTGGGAGCCAATCACAAGCCTTATACCATATCCACAGGGCTAATGCAATGGCACTTAGGAAAAGCTCCTCTGTGAAACAGTTGCACTTTGTAAAAGGCTTGTTCAATACAAGCCAGAGGTAGGTAGGTTTACCTTGGGTGCTAACATAGGTTCCTAAGGATTTGGAGATCAGTCCCATACATTTAATTTGAAAATAAAGAGAATGAGAGACTATAGGATCTCAAGAGGCAGGTGGAATAGCAAGATTGGCCTGATCTGTATCTTTTTAGAGCTGCTGTAACTCTGGGGCAAGGAAAGGCCATAAACAAGAATAGGATCTGCTTATTTCCTCAGAAAGGGAAAATGTAGAATCACTCTGTGATCAAATTAGTAGAATTACAGGGGCTTGTTACAGAGAGGAGATGATGATGATGATGATGATAGACATGGGACTATGCTTCTCTACATAGTAGATCAGCAATCTCCAAAACCCATTATTGGAAAGAACTCAATTGTTTATAATATTTAGAGAAAACTTACTTTAGAAAAATTGCCTATGTTTCAACTTTGTTGCACTATGGAAGTTTCTTTGCTGACTGTTTAGGAACTTGGTTTGATATTTTGATTAAACTAGAACTTCCTGTCTCATAATTATGGTGCAATCCTATGAAGACAGTCTGCAGCCTCTGAACTCGGATGCTGCAGAGTATCCAGTGCAGGGTGGCTGGAGCACAGAGGCAGTCTTCGCCTCCGCTCTTCAGCTGCCTACATTTCTGCTAGATGGGTGATTTTGCCCATGTAGCAGCAATGCTTCAGAGGGGGAGGGAAGGATGCTGGGTTTGCTGGGGGAGGGAAGGAGGCTAGGAAATGGCTCATGGCCAATGCCTGAGTCTCCTCTCCTCCCCACCCGGGAACACCCCCTTTTCCCATCTCCATTTCTAGGCATAGCGACATAGCTAGAACCATGCTGGTGATGATGAGGAGGGACCACAGTTTCTAGCCTAGAAACAGTTTCTAGTCAGAGCCCAGTTTCTAGCCTCAGAGCCCAGAAACTGAATATTCCTATATACTCCCAAATGCTATGTGGGAGGACACAGGATTGTTCTCATAATCTCATAATTCTATATATTATAATAAATGTACAACAAATGAACACTCAAAACACAATATTTATCTTCAAAATGTATTGGCTGTCAGGAAAATAGTTACAACAATTGACTGTCTAAGACTGCAATTGAATACACTCTTTTATTTTAGAGTATTTATATACCACTTCCCATTTTAACAATCTCAAAGCAATTTACAACAAATTATAAAACAATTCATCATAATAAAAGCATAACAACATTTAGAGAAGTTAAATTGTTAGGAAAAGCCAAGGTAAATGATTCCGTTTTTAATAAACGTCAAAAGTACATGATTGTTAGTGCCTCACGTATCATGGGGAAAGGTCATTCCAAATGGAGGGTGCCCCCACAGAGGGGGCCCATTCCCACTTTGATGCTAGACTATGCAGGATATGGCACTCTGCATGATGTTGTATGGACAGCAAGGCCCACCCTGAATATTGTAGTAGTCTAGTCCATGGAATGTACTTTCAAGTAGATGTGCATAGGATTCCACTGTAAATGTCTTTCAATCCAGGCTCTTTTTTTTAAAAAAAAATGCCATACATCAAGAAACTACATTCAACAGTTTAATATCTGCACCCATATATTACACTTTATTTCCCTAAACTTTAGTCATTATTTAAAGTTCAAATATGCTGCCCTTATCTCCTGTAGCAGGCACTATGAATAAATGGTGATTCCATTAACAATTACGTATAGAATCCTCCTTTAAACAAACCTATGAAATTCAATAAACCAAAAACTTACAGTTTAAAAACAACAATAACAACATTAAGGCTATACTCTTTTGAACCAAGTACCAAAACACTGGAGAAATGTGAACCACTACATCCTTCCTACGGAGGCAGAGAGTGCCAGTGAAAATCTCATTTTCCCAAAGCAGATAAACCATGGGGACAGGATGGAGAATATGATATGCAAAGGTGACTGGGGCCACAGCTAGACCTAAGGTTTATCCTGGGTTCATCCAGGGTTCTCCCCTGCCTGAGCACTGGATCCCCTGTGTGTCACCTAGATGAACAGGTTTCACCCCTGGATGATCCAGGGATAAACCATAGGTCTAGCTCTGGCCTATGTAATTTCTAGTTTAATGTATTTGTTTTTATCAAGTGACACCTTAGTAAACAAAGGCAGGATATACACAAGTGCTTTATAATGGTTTATAACGGTATTGACAATTGTTGGGGCCTATGACATATTCCATATGCCGCTTTCAAGCTGCTTTCAAATTGTTATACCCCACTTGGTGTAGTTAGGCTAGTGAATGGTGGGCTCCTTAGGGCCCTGCCCCATGAGCTTGCCAAGTGCTGCCTGGCCGGCCCTCTTCCAACTGAGCCGGCCCAGTGAGCGCTCAGCATTGTGCACATCCAGGGCCCCCAGAAATGGGATCCCGGGCTATTAGTGTACCAGGGGAATTGTGCACTTTCCAGAGGCCCTGGACATGCGCTTTCCCTCCCTCCCTCTCACACCCATCAGGCTTGAAAGGGAATCTTAATGCTTGCATTAAGAGGCCGTTTCTGGCCCCAATGGGTGAGGAAGGAAAAGCACATTTTCTGGGCCTCTGGAAAGTATGCAAATTCCCCCAGGCATGCTAACGGTGTGGTCAGGGGAATCTGAACACTTTCTGGAGACCGGAAAAGTGTGTTTCTGCCCGCGCCCCACCCCCGCACCCATTAGAGCCCAAAAGGGCCTCTTTATGCAAGCATTAAAAGGCCCTTTCAAGGGGTTTTCCATCTATTTTAATGGCGATCACCATTACAGTAGAAGGGGAAAAACCCTTCTCCTCCTCCCCCTACTGCCGATGGGGGGCTTAAAGGCCCTGTTAATAGGGCCTTTAAGACCTCCCATTAGTGGAAATTACATGTTTTTTCCCACTGCGGTATTGGTGGCTGCATTTGCCGGGGCCCGGGAGGGCCAGATGAGGGGAGTTAGGTGAGTTCGCAGGCCCCAGCGGATTTTTGCCCCTCCCCTAAATTAGTCACGTTCTGCACTGAAGCAGAGGAACAAACTATTGCTAGGCTGTGTGTCAGGATTGTTACACTGTGCTGCACTTCATTCCTGCTATAGCATGATACTAAACACACACCCTTCCAATGGCAGCTTCTCTCTTTCCCTCTTGTAGTGACTAGGATTACCCACATGTTGCTGTGTCATTACATTGTGAGTTTCCATGCCTCCACCTGCGGTCCACGTCAGTGGAAGTTGTAAATGGGATTAGGTGTGAGGCTGGATGGAGGAAGTGCTGCAATCTGCAAGGCAAGCTGCCAAACAGAAGTAGTTCAGAAGTGGAAACAGCTGTCATGGGTGTCCATTTAAAATGGCCTCCAGGTGGCAGCTCTTTTTATGTGCAGCAGACCTTAATGTGTCATAAAAAAGTGTTGCAACATCCATTTATTTAATTACCCATCATTAGCTGAGAATTTGGATCAATTTCACACTCTTGGGGATTCTACAGCTGGATTAAAGAGTGTTTGGGGATGTATTTATTGAATGTAGTTGTCAGTATATAGATTGATTTAATGCCACTTGGCAATATTAAAAGAGGAAAGATGTCTACAACTGTGTCTTGTATACAATGTCAGCTATAGTATCTTGTTCCTTTTTTTGTTTGTTTGTTTATTTTTAGAAATTATTTGTTTTTGGGTCAATGTTCTTATTTCTTTTCTCTTTAATACTGCTTTAGTTTGCTTTATTAAAATAAACTTAGAAGCCTAACGAATGAAATGAATATATATATGTATGTATGTATATATATATATATATATATATATATAATGCCCTTTTCCATTCGAACCTTCATCATTTCAGTCTAGTACAAATTGATGGCTGGTAAATTTTGACATGGGTGGGGCTGTAGTGGGAGTGCGTTTATATCCTATTTTCACACATGTAGTACATGCTAGTTGAGCATACCTGTGCATTTTTCTTTGCTGTGCATGCTTTGGACACATGGGTCTGTGAATAATCACAGCCAAACCCATCCCAATCATGTCTACCAATTCACTAGCTGTATTAACATTAACTGAAATGTTGTAACCGGCGAAGAGCCTCTGAACAGCTCTGGCCCAAAGCATCCTGCCACCTCAAGTGAGGAGTCAGTGCCGCCCCTGATGCTGGCACAGCTGCCCTGTGTCCCACTTCTTCTACAGAATGGCTGTGGTAGCAGCGGCAGCTCCTCCCCCTCCCTCTCTCCCTACTCGCCGGCCGCAGGGGCCTCCTGGAGGAGAGTCAACTGACAGATTACCAGAGGTCCCAGCCACGGAAGTTGCCAGCTCTTCTCGTGCTATTTCTGCCGAATCTCCCAGGAACCCCCCATGGCTGCAAGAAAAAGTAGAAATGCCAGCCAAGATACTGACTGGCAAACAGGGAGGTGGGCGGGTGCACCCCAGAGGCAGTGATAATGGCACAGTACAGGGAGAGAAGAGAGTGACTGGCTGACTGGCTAGCCAGACTGGCAGGCAGCAACAGGCCCATTTCACGCCACTTGATGCACCCACATAACTCTGCATCATTGTAGGGCCGTCCCTGCCTCTGATTCTACACAGGATATGATCATACACAGTTAACAATTGTTTCCCAGGTGCCTTGTCGGTTGTGGCACCTACCTAACACAATGACCTCCAAAACTTTGGTACTTCAGCTGCGAAGTTAAGATCGGCTTCTTTAGAAAGGCCTTCAAAGCTGATTGATTGGATATTTGTGTGTGTTTGAATCTGTAATTTTCATGCATGCTGGTTTTCCCACTTTGTTACAGTTTCTGCTGTAGCTGTAATTTCGAACTGAATGTTGAGCGTGACTATGGCCTAAGTTTACTATTGTTGTATTTCTGAATATGAGTTGCTTTTATTCATTTATTTATTTTTAAATGGGACAATTGTTAAAAAATACACAAACATATTTGGATTAAATGTGCTCTGTAAATAAAACATGATTCATAAGATGGTAATATTAAAAATGTCATTTAGTTGAAGTGGGTTTTAACTTATTGGGGAAAAAAGGATTTTTAGTCAAGTTGTTTTTGTTTTGCATCACAAGAATGAGACATATGAGACATATTTAACAGCATTGTGGCTATACTACGCCTGAAGAACATGGGATCTAATTAAATTTAAATTTTCTGTTTATTTAGCAGTTAGGAAGTTTTGTCTATAAATGTGAAATTGAAGGGCATTCTTTTTTTATATCCATAAAGGACAAACAATTTTCAAAGCTGGCGGGGGGCGGGGATAGGCTTTTGCTCATTCCCTGTCGGGCTGCCAAGAAATCATTTGCTGAAGGATACAAAGAAATCAGATATATGGAACTGATTATATTATGCAAATGAGGACGTACATCTCCAGTAGATGTCACTATGGCTCATACCTGCCTGGGCCTCAGATGCTTAAAGCTGAAAAAATGATTTTTGTTTAGAAGAGACCACATATATTTATTGTAGTGTCTCACATTGTCCATATTTCAGTTTTTCTACATATAGCCACAAGGTGCTTTCTCTTAATGTTCCAGTAGCTGACCTTTGCAGGTTTTTATTTATTTATACTTGGATTCAGATTAATTTAACTGAACTTAATTCTGGTAGGACATCTTATTGACCTACCACTTGGGGAAGTGTATTGAGTGGTGATATGAGGTAGCACCTCAACTTTAGAATGACCCCTAAAGTGAGATGCCTGGCAGGAACCTCCCTATCTCTTCACCTGAACTTTTATGACTGGTTAGCTCTGTTGTGAATTGTTAAATCGATTGTTTATTGGTGTTTAATTCTATTAATTGGATATTTTAATGTTGGTGTTGCCTGTCCTGCGGGAATGTTTATTTTTTATTGAATGGCAAGAAATAATAAATACATAATGAATAAACTTAGTTCCCATTGAAATCAACAGGGCATGTTACTCCTGACAGGCAGAGCAATTCTCAGCAGGACCAGTAGAGAGTGACAAGGCAATTCTAGCACCGCAGCCTGGCAGATCAATGTATTTAACCCCAGCAATGGGGTGGAGTGGGGGTGGAATTAGCAATGCTAGCTCCAGGGCTGGTATAGCCAACAGGCATGGATTAGACTTGTTTGGGGGGATGGAGCGCTGGATCCCAGTAGATCCAAAGCAAGATCCTCCCTATAACCACACCACCCATAGAATGATCCATTTCAGGGCTTTCCATCTGCTACTGCCTGCAGGAGAACCAGCAGCAGCAGCAGCTTTCTATCGGGGTAATTGCTTACCCAAAAATATAGCAGAGTGCGAAATAGCAGCAGCGTAGAGTCTGGAAATGGTTTCAGCTTGAATTTAGGAATAAAAAGAAGCACTCACGGTCTTTGGTCAGTAAGAAGCTTTACTGACACTAAATAAATTACTTACAGAATAAATGGTCATATATACAGTCCTTTCACAGTACAGCAACAACGTAGCAGTATAACATCAGCAGTAAGTTCCAGCAGTAAGTTCCAGCAGTAAGAACCAGCAGTAAGTTCCAGCAGTAAGTTCCAGCAGTAAGAAGCCATACAACATGGACTTCTTAAATACACTTTTCTCCTTGGCCCAATTAACCAATAGTCTCTTCATCTTGTACATCTCGTACCGCACGTAGGCCAGGGAAGAATCTGCTTCATACTGGACTTCTTCTGGCAGAGACAATCTGGCCAAGGACATCTTTTTAACTCTTTAGAGTCCTTTTCCTTCTGTGGTTAAAAACCTAACCACAACACCCTTTCATTTTTAACTACAGAAAAAATACAATTTTCATTTCATTACATTTCACCTGTAAGAAATCAACTTTACATGTTTACAACAATCCCAACATTGTGTACATTTCTCTGTGTGTTACATTTCCCAGAGACTTATTTATATGTAAGCTTTTCTTTTCTTCTTCTTCCAAGCACTGTTGAAAAACTTTGTGCTTTGGGGCGTTGAATTACTTTGCAATCTTCCAACTTGCAAATTTTCAGCAATTTTTAAAACTTTCTGCTTCTGGCTTTTTAGGTAATTTCCTTTGGAAACTTTTCTACCTCTACACCAAGGTAACACCTAACTTTCCCCAGAGACTTCAGTTTCAACCCTTCCTGCAGCTTTGAGCTGAGTTTTCTTGAATGTGGTCTTGGGAACTCCCTGCCACCAGTAGACGAACCACTAGCTCCACAATCATGTACTCTTTTGCTTGCCCCTTTGCATACAGACACGTGTGTTTGAAAACACCCCCTTTCAGTTTTCGCTGCCTGAAAACACTTTTCTTGCTCTTGTTCAGACAATTTCAACACATCACTGTAACTCTCAGGTTCAGACTTCACACAACACACACTGAATTCATCTGAAAACTTTAAAGGTGGAATTCCTTTGTTTTTTTCTTTGTGAACGACGAGGTACACTGGCAATTTCTTCCTCCCTTTCATTTCCCTCCTCCCTTCCACTTTTGGGAGTGGAAACACTCTTCTCAGAGATGTGAGGGCTCTGAGAAGTTAACCCCTGAGTTACTGTTTTCTCTTGGTTGTTCACAGTTTCTAACAGAACTTGGGAACCTTGAATCCTGTCCCAACCTGCTTCCTGAAAAGTAGCAGACCTAGAAACAACCACCTTCCCATGACTTAGGGAAAAACGCCAAGATTTGGATTGCATGCCAGAATAACCCACAAAACGTAATTTCACAGACTTGGTTTCACCTTTAGATCTTTTGGACTTTGGGATATGCACGTATGCCCAAGACCCCCATGTTCTCAAGTGAGACAAATCTGGCTTTGAACCAAAAAGTAAACAGTAAGGCGAACTGCCTGTAACCCTGCTCCAGGTTCTATTACACAGATAGTTTGCGGTTAAAAATGCTTCTCCCCACAAATCTTGCTCAGCGTTTGCATCAGCCATGAGAGAATCTTTCTTCATTTGAAGTACTCCAATTCTTCTCTCAATTGACCCATTTTGAAAAGGAGTTTGGGGATCTATTAACCTGTGTGTGATTCCTGTTTTCCTAAACCACTCACAGAACCTTCCAGAAACAAACTCACCCCCACGGTCCGACTGCACAGAAATAATGGGCTTGTTAAAGAACTTTTCCGCCCAAGTTTTCCAATCCCTAAAAGTTTCAAAAGCTTCTGATTTTCGCTTCAGTAAATAACACCAACTAAAGCGTGTGTAATCATCCAGAATTACAAGCACGTAACTGGATCCCCCTTGTGTAGGCGTGAATGGCCCTACCAAGTCAATAAACACCAGTTCAAAAGGCTTTTGTGACACCCTGTCACTTTTCCTGCAGATGTTCTGCACCCGGGATTTGGTCTGATGACAGATTGAACAATCCAAGAAATTTTTACAGTTTCGCAAGCTTAACCCTGTACACACTTGAGGCATGTGACTTAACACTTTAAAACTTGCATGACCTAAACGCCTGTGCAACTCATGAACACAATTTTTATGGTCTGGCACATTACCAGTTTGTGCCACCCTTTCTTTACCTGCACCCATGTAAAACAGTCCATTTTTAACATGTCCCAGTGCCACATTTTGTCCATCCTTAATCACTTGGCACTCATCCTTCTGAAACGTAACAACGTATCCTTCAGACGTTAGAGCACTAACAGAAAGGAGACAAAAATCTAAATCTGGAACATACAGAACCTGTTCACACTCCTTTTGCAGACATGGAACGTAGCAACAGCCAATTCCTTCCACCCTCGACGTTCGTCCATCTGCAAGCGTGATTGACTTCACCTTGCTTGGTTCCAACTTCCGAAACGCCTCTGGATTATTAGAAATTGTTCTGGACGACGCAGAATCAATCAGCCAAACCTCTTGGGCCTCGTTACACCTCACTGTGGCTGAAACAAATGCATTCGAGCATTCCTTCTCCTCTCCAGCCTGTGTAACTCCCTTCTTCCTCTTTTTACAGAAGCGTTTGATATGACCCGGCTGTTTGCAAAAATAACACTCTCTTATTGCAACTGCGGTTCTCTCCACACTGTTGCCTTGGAAACACTTATCTCTCTGCATTCTTTCTCTGCTGCCAAGGGCTGACTGCTTAACCCTTTCCTGGCAGTTTTCCTCCTTCCTGGAAAGACGCCGTTTCTCTTCTTGGAGCAAACGACCCGTCAAATAATGAAGAGTGAGTTCATCAGTCTTCATACTTTCCAGACTGGTTGTCAGAATGTCCCAGCTTTGAGGCAACGACCCCAAAATCAGGTAGCACTTATGCTCTTCCGTAAAAACGATTCCGACCTCCTGCAACTGGACAAATAGAGATCTCACCTGTTGGAGATGATTTGCCAAACTTCCAGCCTCCTCCAACTTTAACCGATACAGCTCTCTGGTGAGGCTCAGCCGTGTGCTTGCCGACGCACGCACATAAATCTGTCTCAGCGCATTCCAGCTGTCTCTTGCCGTCTCATCTCTGTTGATATGGACAATTTGCGAGTCCTCCATACTCAAGACAATGTTTGCTTTGGCCCTTTCATTCTGCTCTTCCCACACTTGTGCTTCTTGAGCAGTCTGACCAACCGGCCTCGGGACACTCACGACGTTCCAACATCTGTCCCGCTTCAAAAACATTTCCATCTTGAATGACCACGTTAAGTAATTTCTCTCATTCAGCCGTTCCACCGGAATACTGGATGCCATCTGAACCTGGGCCATCCTCACCGGCTGGGCTGGAGCGCGACTCACACTGGAAACAGACCCGTCTGAGCTCGATGAACTGCCTGAGCTCGACTCCGTCTTTCCCTCCAGCGTTCCTTTGCTCTCAAGCTTTCCAGCAACCAAAAATTATGCCTTCCAGACTTTCTCTGGGCCCATAACCTATCGGGGTAATTGCTTACCCAAAAATATAGCAGAGTGCGAAATAGCAGCAGCGTAGAGTCTGGAAATGGTTTCAGCTTGAATTTAGGAATAAAAAGAAGCACTCACGGTCTTTGGTCAGTAAGAAGCTTTACTGACACTAAATAAATTACTTACAGAATAAATGGTCATATATACAGTCCTTTCACAGTACAGCAACAACGTAGCAGTATAACATCAGCAGTAAGTTCCAGCAGTAAGTTCCAGCAGTAAGAACCAGCAGTAAGTTCCAGCAGTAAGTTCCAGCAGTAAGAAGCCATACAACATGGACTTCTTAAATACACTTTTCTCCTTGGCCCAATTAACCAATAGTCTCTTCATCTTGTACATCTCGTACCGCACGTAGGCCAGGGAAGAATCTGCTTCATACTGGACTTCTTCTGGCAGAGACAATCTGGCCAAGGACATCTTTTTAACTCTTTAGAGTCCTTTTCCTTCTGTGGTTAAAAACCTAACCACAACACTTTCCACCCTCTCAGATGCATCATGGTCTTCTGCCATGCCCTTCCCCCCCCAGCAGTGCTTCTCTCTCCGCTAGTGGGGGCCATCGGAGAAGCACCCACACACCTTCCTAACCCCCTCCAGCCATCAACTCCAGGGTGTTAGGATTGCACTCTTAAATACCATCAATTTCATTCAACTAAATTAGGCTACAATCAATGGTGTAGTGGAACCAGAGCTTGCAAGGATGCGGCACTGGGGTTGTGGTTTTTTATTATTAGCAGGGATGCTGATGTCACCACCAACACCAACCATCAATACCCCCCACACCCACTGTTTCCTCTGAGCTTAGCTGCAGTTCTCACATTGGCCTGGTTCGCACCATCACTGCAACCCACCTTATTTAAGACACAGTGGCTTGTGCCAGTGGCCATTTTGTATATTCAGTTGTTGTGGCTTAATGAACCTGGTGAGGGGGTTGTTGGAATGGTTAACAAAGCACCCACAACTCTAAAATAGCCCATGGGTTGTGGGTGGTTTGTGCTGCATATGTGCTAATATGTGCTGCAGTTTGAATAGTCAAAATGGACGCAGACCATGGTGGATCATGTGAACTGGTCCAGTAGCTGTCAGAGTGGTGGGAGAAATGAATTTTCCCAACAATAATGTATTGTTTGCCATTGTATTTTGTAATGGTTTGGTACTGAATGGGCAATTACAAACTGTTAGCTTTACTAAAGACTTGCTCCAGGTGGAGCTAGAACTGGTTGGTTGATGTGGATTAACTCAGCTGCCTGCAGTTTTGGACTCTCCTTGGGGCTGTGGCTATGGGGACTGCCATGGTCAGTATATGCTCTTCAAAATTTGCCACTGCACCACTGGCTGCAGTCTTATGCTCACTTACCTAAGAGTAAGCCTTATTGGAATCAAAGCAAATTATTTCTGAGTAGAACGTGCTTACTGCACTTCTGGATACAACCCCATGACTGTTGCCTTCATAAGACAAGTCAATCTTTTTTCACTCACTCTCTTTCAAAGAAGCAAGCGAATAACATGGCTTCGTTATAAAATCCTTATGCTTTACGCTTAAAATACATTCAGGTGAAATATTGATTTTTATACTAGCTAAATCTCATGCAATACCATGCCATTTTTAATACTGCTGTATTTTAATGGACACAGTGCAAGTGAAGGAGCAGAAGGTGCCCATGGACACAGCATATTAAAGGGGCTGTTTTTAGTGGTTTGTTACCACGGATTCAAGACTGTTCTGTCAGGAGAGTGAGGCCTCATCTACACCAAGCAGGATATTGCACTATGAAAGCACTATGAAAGCGGTATATAAAAGGCAGGAGCCACACTACTGCTTTATAGCGGTATTGAAGTGCACTGACAACTGTTGGGGCCCATTGACACATACGCTATACTGCTTTTATACTGCTTTCATAGGCCTTAGCTAGACCTAAGGTTTATCCCAGGATTGGTCCTGCCTGCTCCCGGGATATCCTGTGTGTCATTTACATGAACAGGGATGACCCCGGGATAAACCTTGGGTCTAGCTAAGGCCATAGTGTTATATCCTGCTTGGTGTAGATGTGTCATGGGCCCCAACAATTGTCAGTGCAGTAGTGTAGATCCTGCAGTGCACTTCAATATCGCTATAAAGCAGTAGTGTGGCTCCTACCTTTTATATACTGCTTTCATAGTGGAATATCCTGCTTGGGTAGATAAGCCCTGATTGCTGTAGATGATTTAAAGCAAAAACAAAGCAAAACCCCCACTTTGCATGTGTTTGTCACCTGCAGTAATTTTGGCTGACTAGGATTGCATTCCATGCCAATTTGCACTTAAAGTTCTCACTGGGAAGACATTAATGCTTTGTTTTTATTCTTTAATAGTGTTCAAAACAAAATCATTATTGCTCAGTATTCTGTGGTAAAAAAAAAATCAAGGTAGGTATTTAATCTATCATGTAATTGCAAACTTTAAACAAAGCTGTTCAAATCTCTCTTCTGTATTTGAATTTTCTTTAAGCAGTAACATCTTTCAGTAGCACCTTTTGAAGTAGAGAAAATCCTTTGAGGTGGTTTATAAAAAGTTTCAGAGACTGCTCATAATCTATTTAGATAGCCAGAAATACCACAGAATTTTCATTAATCTCTTTCTTATTAAGCAACTGTCTGTGTTAGTAACAAATTGAAAGATCATTGATATAATATAAAAATCTGCTATGAAGTCCTATGGAGTGTTAAAAAAATTGGAGAGGAGGGTGGACGTAATATTTTAATCAATGAAAGTAGGGCTTTTTTGGAATATTTGCAAGAACTAGTTTAAATGCTTAGGAACAGGCTGGAGGTGAGAAATTGGATCTGAGGACTATAGCCAGCAGACATAGTCATGAACGATCTGGAGCTCAAATACAGTATTGGACAAATGAATTGGAGCACAGTGAGGCAGGCAGGCCTAGCATTAGCACCTGGCATGGTGTCCGGATTTTTAAAATATACTTTAATTTTTAATAATATTAGTACTGTTGGGCAGTTAAACAACATCTTCCTTCTTCCCATATCCATCTATGCTCAGCTCCCAATGTACTGATGCTATGTTGGAAGTGGGCTCCAGAGGCATATGGGGGATAGAATTTGGTAGTGCTGCAGAGTCACACAGTGCATTTCCTTTCAGAGTGAGTCCTTGAAAAGGAAAAAAAAGTTGCGCTGGCTGAGGCAGCATCCTGCCCGGGCTGGCACGACATTTTAGCTTTCAGGAACTCGGTGCTGAAAGAAGATATGCTGGGCTGGTTGCAGTTTGTTCCTACCTGGCACAGATGCTTTTCCCCAGGCACCAGTAGGAACATCAAGAGGAGCCAAGCTAGATAGGACCAAGGGTCTATCTAGTCCAGCGCTCTCTTCACACAGTGGCCAACCAGCTGTCGACCAGGGACCCACAAGCAGAACTCGAGTGCAATTGAACCCTCCCACCTATGATCCCCAGCAACAGGTGTACATAGGCATACTGCCTGCCTCTGTTACTAGAGGAAGCATATAGCCATCTGGAGTAGTAGCCATTAATAGCCTTCTCCTCCAGGAATTTATCCAACCCCCTTTTAAAACCATCCACTACATCTTGTGGTAGTGAATTCCATAGTTTAATTAAGCACTTTTACCTGTCCCAATCTCCCACTAATCAGCTTCATGGGATGACTCCAGGTTCTAAAATTTTGAGAGGTAGAGAAAAATTCTCCACACCATGCATAATTTTGTATACCTCCCATTAGTCTTCTTTTTTCAGGCTAAATAGTCACAGCTGTTGTAATGTTTCCTTATAGTGGAGATGCTCCAGCCCTTTGATCTTTTTAGTTGCCCTTTTTTGCACCTTTTCCAGCTCTAATATTAGATAGATAGATAGATAGATAGATAGATAGATAGATAGATAGATATAGGCCAGAATTGTACACAGCATTCCAAGTGTGGTCACACCATAGATTTGTATAAAATCAGTAAGATATTGGCAGTTTTTTTTCTTAATTCCTTTTCTAATTATATGTAACATGGAGTTTGCCTTTTTAACAGCAGCTGCACATTGGGTTGACACTTTCATCAAGTTGTCCACCACAAGATATTTTTCTTGGTTGGTCACCTCTTGTTCCCCCAATAAGTGGGGGGGGGGATCAGGTGAGGTGTTCGTGAGGGTTGGATTATCTGGAATTGGGATTGCTCAGGAAATGCTTTCATGCCCCCCCCCCAGGGGGCACATTGTCTGGATACCTTGCCCAGAACCTCCTCAAACCCAGGGCTAGGTTTGGAGTCAGGACAGATTGGGTATGAGGGAAGGTGAGAAGAGGCAGGGGCACAGCAAGAAGGAACCTATTTTTATATTCATTGTGACAAATTTTTGAGATTGCTAATCCAGCCTAGGAGAAAGGGTTTTATGGTGCCTGGTTCCTTTCCATTGGGTTGAGACATTAGCTGACTACACTCAGGCTAGTAGAGCAGCCCAGAAAGTACATTTGCCCTATAGAGCAGCATTCCCTAACCTGGTGGCCTCCATACGTTGTTGAACTTTATCTCCCATCAGCCCTGGCCAGCATGGACAATGGCCAGAGATTATGGGAACTGCAGTCTAACACATTTGGAGGGTACCATGTTGGGAAAGACTAGCCTGGTTGTCTTGACTAAAAGTCTATAGGAGGGGTGGGCAGAAGATAGATCTCCAGATGTTTTGTACTGCTAGCAAGGGCAATGGTCAGGATTGCTGGGAATTGAAGTCCACAACATCTGGATATCTACTTTCTGACCACTGGTTACACAGAAGTTACGTTGTTTCAGACCAACCACTGGAGGCCCTGATCTGAGACCACCATCTCTCTCAGCAACTTAAACTTGCACTTTGTCTACAAAAGTTCATGTCAGTCAGTATTTCTGAAAGTTGAGGCTTCCCGTTGCTGCAGAGCCACTTCCCCCCTTTCATATTGCCTTCTGAGCAAAGTCGATATGTGCCAACCATCGATATCCTACAGTTTTCCCTGTTGAATTTCAATTGATTTTTAATGGTAAAGCCTATGGTGAGATTATTATAATTTAATTTTAATGGTAAGTCCTATGGTTAGATTATTATAATTGCATGGGTATTGCAGCAAATCTTTCCTGATGAGGCACTACAGAATGTAGGGGGAAAGGTGTAGCCCATAAAATGATCCACACAATGAATTGTCATTGCTACTTGTCATTCCAAATATGTGTCAACTTAATGTGACATAAGGGCACTGAGGCAAGTGCACATTTTTATCCCTATTTTTTTACCTTTTTGTTGAACTTCTCTGCATTCATACTATAGGTCTTTCTGTGAATGTCCTGAAAGGAGAAAAATATTGCAGAGAAAACCAAAAAGCTGTTTTTTTTCTCATCACATGTGCCCTGACCCTGACTTGTTTACCCTTTTATATTCTGTAGGACTTAGTATTGGGCAGGCAAACTCCACTTACTGCCTAAAACATAGCATTTTGAAATAGATTTACAGTAATGGTAGCTTTGCTAGCAGGAGAATAAAATAAAAAGAGCACCGAGGGCCACAGTTTTAGTGGCTATACGAAGTACACCTTGCAGGTACAGATTGTAAAGTGGAAGATCTCGAGTTGGGATATAGCGGTGCAATGAAAAAGGTGGTGGTGGGGGAACAAAGCAGCATAGATGTTTTCTTTTGGATTTCAAGACCATGGCTTCCTCCTTCCTACAAACCCTGACTAATTCCCTTGTTCGCTTTTCTTAGGCACTGTTTAATTATTTGAAACCTAAGCTTCAAGATTAGTTGCATGAGTAGGTACAAGGGAGAAATTTGTTCGCTTTGCATTTTAATGCAAACCTACCTAAGTTGGACTTCCTGAAGCAAAATGTAAACCAAATGTAGTTATCCTTCAATATTCACACTTCTCCAAATTTCATGATGCAGATCTCTGCTTCTTTCTTTTGTTTATGCAATGCAAAAGTATGCACAAGAATGAATGTATTCGAGAAAATAACATACAAAATGCATTATATTAGGGGAAATTGCTTTCAAAACATGTATCTTAGACAAAAAGCTGTACAAAAATCTGTATATTAGGCAAAATGCACGCAAAATTCTTAGGTATTTTATGTGTACTTTGAAAAGTAAAAATGAGATATTGATGTGGAAATGGGTTGGAATGAACCTAAGATTGGGAAAAATGAGAAATGGAGAGAAAGATAAATTGATTGATTCATCAGTCCCAACTCATGGAATCAGTTCTTGAAAATACTTCTTCCTTTGTTTACCTATTCAAAATATTTTTATTGTCAAAGGATCTTTTTGTAAGCTTGAAAAGATTTTGCAGGAAAGACCCACACAAACTAGCCATTTGCTTAAGAAAAAAAGACCGCCAGACAAAAATCAGAAAGCAATATGCTTGCTGTGGCATTCCCACCATTCCTCTGAGAAATCCTCTTGCTAGTGAAAGGAGAGGAGACATACCGAGATGAGATAAAGATATGGTATTTAAACTTGGGCCACATTTATTGCAAAGATCTGCGTAGGAGGAAAACCTGAGTGGGCATCTATTGTAAGCTGGCAGCTACCCAGGCAGTGAATCAGGCGAGACATTCTTTGCCTGTTGAGTAGTGTTGGTGACAACATCACCCCTCAGGCTTGCTCCATTTGGAGAAGGGGGGCTTTCACATGTCACACCTTCCTGGGCCACAAAACTCCGAATGGGTGAGGTGAGTTGGCCTCAAAGGCAATCCTTATTTCCCAGCTGGGGCTGGAAAACCCTGAGCTGGCAACCTCAGGCATTACCTGTCACCGAAACGGTGCCTCTGAATGCTCACCAACCCTGTTCCCATTAAAGACGCCTGCACATACATGCCACAGGGATAGACAAGCCTTCTCTAAGGTCTTTCTCACTACAAGCAGGAACCACCTTCCCTCACATACTCTGGGTTTCGCTGCCACCAGGACCTTTAATGCTCAGGCCCAAACCTGACTTAGTCCTCTATCTGTGAGGACACACAGACTTTATACTTTAATCTTATATTCTGCCTTTATTGCCTCCACCTTACACAGCCATGAGCAGGAGGCACAGGATTTTATAAACAAAGAAAGCTTTATTAATTGGAGTAATGTTGTTGAATAATAAATAACTCTTACTTGCTCTATCACTATGTGATCTCTCCAAATATACACCCAAACAATCCTCTCCCAACTACCATAGGCCTTCACTGTATGCTTAACTCATTCTTTCTCCTCCCCCCACCAACTCTACCAGACCATTTCCCTGTCTGCCTCACAGAGGCACATCACACAGTTTATATACCACATGCACACTTCACCCTTCCTTCTCACTCTCTCAGCCAGTTAGCGCACATATGCAAATCCACCATTTTCACCCTAGAGATACTTACCAAACCATACCTCTAAAACAATACACAATTATAAACATAAATTCAATAAGTACAGATGTACTTACACTTGGTTCTTTAAATCATCAGTCTCTGGTTGACATTAGTATGAGTTTAAGATTGGGGTGAAAACCTGCAAGTTTAAGAGGGCACGGGGAGGGGGGGAGGCAAAGTGTGTTTTCCGGGGCTCAGGAAAGTGCGCAATTCCCCCAGCCACAATAACGGCATGCTGGGGGAATTGCGCACTTTCTGGATGGCCCAGAAAGTTCACTTTGCCGACAACTCAGGAGGCCCAGCTCCTTGGCACAGGGCTGGACGAGCAGGGCTCAGTGAAGTCGCAGAGCAGGGCCCCTGCGAGTTCTTTAAAGCCTGTATGAGCTCATTATCTACAATTGCTTTATTCTGCATATATCTAATGGAACATGACTTCCCAATACAACTGGCTTGTGTGCTGAAGTCATTGGCAGAGCTCTCCTTTAGCTTAATGCTCCTGCCATTTGAAGTGAGGCAGGTGACGGCTGGGCTTTGTTTGTTTTGTTTTGTTTTATGGGAGTGCCCTATTTTGGGATTCCCTAGGAGGCTTGCCTGGTACCTACTCTGTTCTCTTTTCAGTCATATGCTTTTTAAGTTCTGCTGTTTTGTTGCTGGTCTTCTTGTGATTGATTGATTTTGCTGTTCTGAATTTTTATTACTGGTTCTATTTTATTGTATTTTCCATCCTGGGTGCCATTTCGCTGAAGGGCGCTGCACAAATATACAAAACAAACACATTTTTCCTTTTCTGGAGCCATAAGAGTAGAGCAGTCCTATTTGCCAAAGGTATCTACACTATATATTTATACAAAGTTTTATACTATTTTAAATTGACACAGCTGCCCCAAAGCTAGCCAGACAGCAATCCTGGGGAATTGTAGTTTGGTGAGGGTGTTAGAGATCCATAGGGCGCCTCACACAACTACAGGCCTCAGGGCTCTCTGCAATTACCACAGTCTTACTTAGAACCACAGAGCGCAACATTTTGGATTTGTTCCATATCATGCTTTCTCTAAGGCAACTATCAAAATTATGTAGGCATTCTGAAGGCTAATATTTTTTAGCTTAAGAAACTAGCATTGATTTTTTTTCCTGATGCGGCTCCTACAAAACAAGCAGATTGTCAGTGGAAGAATCTTGCCTCATTACTGGAAAAGACTCAACTGTTGAATTTCTGCTTCATACAGTGGTTAAAAGCCCAGGAGGTTTTCCAGGTGGGTGGAGGTGTGCATAGGGCAAAAATCCACTTTAAATAGATTTTTTGGGTTGCCTTGTACTATATAACTTTAATCCTAGCTCCTTGAGCCACATTACAGAATTTAATCCTGCCATTCCTTTCACCGTCAAGCAAAATTTATTCACCCATTTAAGCCTAGTGCTTGCCATACCATATTGACTTTGACAGTGTTTGAAAGAGGTGCAGACCACCCAGATCCTTGGAGCTTATGCTGTCTTTGCTCTTTCCAAATAAATAAATTATACCTTGTGACATGAAGCCTAAAATGCATGGTGAGTGAGCTGAGCACTTGGGAGGATACCTGTGCTCTGCTGATAGTCTAGGGACAAGCTGGGATGCTGATTAATGAGGGGATATTTACAGATCCACATTACACTCCAGAAGCTGATTAGAGGGTCTCTGACTCACCATAAACCTGTTTGAGAGCAACTTGTATATAATTGTGACCTATCTAGTTGAGCCAAGATCAGCTAATGAGCCTTAAGATGTTATTCACTGGCTGGAGTGCCCAGTTAGAGTTCATTAAAAGCATTTACGATCTGCCAAAAATACTGTTATCAACATAAGCATCCCTTTGCAAAATTAGTGTAGTGATATTTTTAAGCTGTCTTTGCAAACTGCATGGGGTTCTTTGGGTATAATTTTAGGTTTTAATTCATACTTTATGTGTGTGGTTTCCCCTGTTTTATTTTTTACATTGTTTGAATGTAAGTCTTAAGGCCAAAACACTCAAAGGAGCACAGACCATATAAAGCCATCAAAAAAAGTGATTGGCTTTTATAACTGTTCTGTGGGGAATTGTTCCTGTAACTGGTTTTGACATAGTATACTAGGTCATGGATAGCATAGTAGATAATTGCGGGAAAGAAGCACATCATAAAAAGTGCCTATAAATTAACTACTCAGCAGATATAATTACATCCAAACATTCCAAGCACAGATTAAGGAGAATTTTGTACATGTGCAGACAAATTTCTGCATTCATAAAATGTCTCAGGATATGAGAAAATTTAACAAGAATAAGTAATTTTTCAAGGGAGTATCAGAGATGGTTGTTGACCATTTACAACTCTTAATAGTGCAACTTTCTCTCTCTCTGCATTGATAGACAAAAGGAGTATCTAATTTGTGGAATATATAAAGGAAACATGCTGTGCTTGTATATATTGGAAATGCAATCAACCATAATAAAAAGCAATTTGAAAGATTAAATAAAGGGTGAAGGTCAATCTGCAGCCTTAGTATAATTTATTTTTATCTGGCAATAGTAGTTGTTTTAAATATCAGCACAGAAAGTACTTTTGGTTGTATTGTTAACTGGCCTTGATATGCTGGCTACTTCAGAATGCAGGCAAAGCTTTCATTAAATAGGAGCTGGCGGCTTGTGGCCTTCCAAATGTTTTGGCCTACAACTCCCATCACCCCTAGCCAGCATAGCCAATAGTGGGGAATGATGGGAGTTGTAGGCTCAAACATCTGGAGGGCCGGAAATTGCCCACCTCTCATTTGGAAGACACAGAACTGGATGCTCTCTCTCTCTCTCTCTCTCTCTCTCTCTCTCTCTCTCCCTCCCTCCCTCCCTCCCTCCCTCTCTCTCTCTCTCTCCCTCACACACACACACACAGAGAGAGAGAGAGAGAGATTGTCCCAATCTGAATCAGGGCCGTGTGTACGTGCACAAAGGTGTGCTTGCACAAAGCCAGGCTATCTGAAGGAATGCTTCCTTCCATATGTACCTGCCCAGATCCTAAGGTCATCCTCAGGGGTCCTTCTCTGTGAGCCCCTGCCAATGGAAGTGAAGCAGGTGGCTATCAGGAGGAGGGCTTTCTCTGCTGTGGCACCCCGGCTGTGGAATGAGCTCCCTAAGGAGGTTTGCCTGGCACCTACACTATATTCTTTCAGTCACCCGGGGTGGGGTGGGATCTACCCTACTGCTTTAAAGTGCTTTATAACAGTTTTGACAACTGTTGGGGCCCAGGACACACTGCATATACAGGTTTCAAAACGTTTTCAAAGCGCTTTAAAGCGCTTTAAAAGCAGTAGTGTAGATCCAGGTGAAAACCTTTTTATACTCTCAGCGTTTTAACAGTCTATAAATTTAATTTTAAATTTGCTGTTTTAAATTTGTATTTCAAAATTATATTTCAGCACTGCTGCTGATTTTATCCTGGTTGTGCTTTTATATTGTATTTTATATCATGTTTTTATACTGTCTGTTTTATACTTTGAATGGTTTTAATTTTTGTGAACCGCCCAGGGAACTTCAACTATTGGGTGGTATAAAAATGCAATAAATAAATAAATAAATAAATAACCATACATTTCGCTTGGCCCTATGTTATTTTTTGTGGGGTTGTCTTATACTGGCATTCATAGCATCTGTTGCAATAGAAACTGTGTTAACTATTGTGTTAACTGTGTTAACTATTGTGTAGTTAACTGTGTTAACTACAAGATGCACGTTCACTTGTGGATTCTTCTATTTTGTGAACACAAACATATTCTTAGTATTTGGCATATATAGAATTGCTGAAAATGTATCTAAACTGAGGATGATTTATGATTTGTAGGATGCAGAGAAACTGAAAGTAGGGGCCTTGCTAGACGAGCCGTTAGCGCACTGTGAGGCCCGGTTTCCACGTGACGCACAGGGGAATCCAGGCCCAGGCTGCACTGAAGCCGGTTTAAAGCCGCCATAAGCGAAATTGCTTATGGCGCGGCTTTTACGCAGTCCCGGCCAGACTTCCGTGGCTTTTTGCGGCTACTCACTTACTCACGAGTAGCCAGGGCACATCGGGGCGGGGGTGGAAAGGCCAGACCCGGCAGGAGGGGGGAGAGCAGGCATCGGGGATGGCAAGGGGGGAGGGCGGGTGAGAGACAGCAGCAGGCGCCGCCGCTTGGATAATGCCCAGCATGGAGGGGGTGCGCCGCCGCCCAGGCAAGCGGGCAAGCGCCGCCGCCAGGGCAAGGCTGGGGACAGGTAGGGCGGATGGCATGGGCATCAGGGATGGGGAGGCAGGGGGGACAGAGTGGGCAGGGGGGCTGGGGGGATGTCTTGGGGGGGCGTTTTTTTAAAAACGGACTTACCTGGTCCGGAGTCTTCGGGCCGCACGTGGCCCCTTTAAACTTTTTTAAAAAATGGCAGACGCTGCAGGGATCCCGACGTCCCTGCACGTCCCGCGTCTGGAAGCCGGGGCGGCGCGCGCTAACATCAGCGCGCCGTCGCCCCGCCTGCAGGCCTGCTCAGCCGGCCTGGTCTAGCAAGGCCCTAGGTCTGCCCATCTAAGGAGGAGATCTGTAATTGTGCACTGTCTTCTGATCATTCTGAATTCAATAGATTTTTCCTGGTGGATTGATAGGACTTGGAATGGATAGGAATGTAGTAGACCTATGAGTCTACCTTTTACATTCCACAGTGTTTCAGTATATAGATTGCTAGATCTCAACAGCAATACTGTGATGAGTTCTATACCTCTGGATACTGGGAACTTTCCATGTTGTGACTAGGCTAGGAATCATCATCATCATCATCATCATCATCAACATCATCATCATCTTTCTTAACTGCTCATTTACTTACTCAGATCTTGCAGACATCCTGAGATCTTTTTTTTTTTTTTGCATTTCCATTCTGCCCAATAACAAAAGCTCTCTTACTTTCCTACACATTTACCATTCCTAGCTAAATGATTTTGAATTCATTTTCTAACACAACACAGAACAAATGGATACCAATGTTATAATTCTACATTCCTGCACACATGATTAGAAAATTTATACTGCAATATATAGCTACATAATACAGAAGTATCTCCCTGTATTTGTGTCTATTAAATATGAATATAATTCCATAATACAGAAATGCTTCTGTGGTATTGTTTGTGCTGCAGAAACAATACCACAGACACTGCAGAAATAATACCACAGACACAGATAGAACACACACTTTGCATGACGGCAAAGGTTTCAGGTTCGATTGTCGACATCTCCTGGTGCAGCTGGGCTGGCAGAATCTTCCTATGTTCCTGTGCAACAATTTTGTCAATAGTATTTTAATATGATTAGGCTAATCACATTAATTTTCCTTACATATATGCTTTGTTGATATGATTCCTACAACGTGTATATTTTTTTACTAAACAAGTAGACCTCTATACCTCCTCCAGAGTGGAGGAGAACTGCCCACATGCCTGATAATCTCCATCCTGCCTGACCCCCTTCTCCTTTTCCCATTCTTCCTTCCTATCTTCTTCTCATCTATCCTACACAGTTCTGATTTTTTTTATTATACAAATCTGTAACTATTATAGATAATAAATTAAAAGTCAGTATGTAGAACTTCATTTCCTTCTATTACTCACCTTTTCTTAATCTGTTGTCTGCTTCACACATTTATTCTCCTCTCCTGTCCAGAAACAAAGGTAGGAGACCAAAGTTGATGTTCAATGTTTTAAGTGATCTGCAGGATTGATGGGTAGTAATTATAAGGGATTTAGAAAGAGAGGGGTCAAGATTGTTATTTCTGCCTCTTGTACTAGTCTGGAAACGGAACCATCTGCCCCATCTTAACACAGGCACAGACACTTAACACATGTGTAACAGGGAGATGCTGCACATATCTGCTGTACCTGTATGTGTCAGCATGTCAAATTTGTGACCTACCAAGTTAAAACATCTCAGCCCTGTATAGCAGCCCAGCAACATGATAAACTTCTCTGCTTTTGCTGCCTTCTTGGGTCTGCAAAAACAGGTCATCTAGCAGGTCACAATATATGCCAAGACAGCTTGTTATGCAGCCGTGACCTAGATGTATAGTCAATATCTTCATTACTTATCAGTACTATATACCAAAGTATCATCCTTCCGCAAAACATTTTCTGGAAATATGGACCTGTTCATGTAGTATTTATGATATTTTTAATGGCATCGGGACAAGAAATCAATGGCTGTTGGTTATAAGTGTATCTTACCTCAAATACCCTAAGGAAGAATAAATCAAAACCCCAACAGTAATAGCATTTTATTTTAATTTTGTTTTGGAACCATTAATATAGTAAGGTGTTGCATTCATTTTAAGTGCACTACAAAAACACCAATAACATTTTATTCATAGTGTCAGAAAGGTAACAAAAATCATAAAAGTAGTTGAAAATGTGTGAAGATGAGTTCCCATAATTTTTTATGGGCTGGTCATGATAGTTATTTCAAGCCAGAGGAAAGAACAGTAAAACATCTTAAAAGCACTTCTTTATCCCAGCCAGATGCTTGAGTGTGCAATATAGGTTGCTACTGGCACCTTTTAGGTATTGTATCTTTCTAAGAGGCAATAAAACATATTGGGTAGAATCAATCTCATTTCTGCCCTTAAGATTTCACGTTTTCTGTAGAAACAAAAATCTATATCAACTGTTAGATCAAAGTAGCCACAACAGTTGTAATGGTGTTATTTCAGAAGCTTAAGCAAAAATCAATTTTTCCTTCATGACACATACAAGGTAGATAATGCACTTTCATATATAACTATCACTGTTCTAACGTGATATATGATATGCATAAAGTGCACTCCACTATACCATTCTGCCCTCTACACAATATTAGAACAGTTTCACCTTGGCCTTGTCCAATCCTTAAGATTCTTTCTTTTCACACCAAGGGTCCATAGATTTTCCTAACAATCAGATACGCATTACCCTTCCATGGCTTGGACAGATGAATCCTTCTCTCAGTGGAAATTAATATAGTGCACTCTGATTCTACAAGATACTCAGCTCAGAGCTACAATCTTCAGATCAGTACACCTGAGCAGATAATGGAGATGTTAAAGCAGACCACAGCCCCACAAATACATCTACTGAGCTGCAATCACTTGGCTGCAACAAGCTATTGAATACAACGAGCAGTCCATGGCTCGGTTCAGACAACACTTTTCTCAACGGTGGTTTTAGAACTCCATGCAACGGTGTCTGTTGGGAAAATGCCACGCAATGGTGGAGGTTTATTTGGAAAACACTCCATGCAGAATATCAATACTGTTCAGAGGATAGTTCCTGCACAACAGTTGTGTTGTGTGGCGGGCTCCATGGAGTTTTCCATTGCCTTGAGTGGACTTCTCCCACTGGCTACAGAGTTCCCTGACAAACGTGGTGAAAGGAACAAGTGCTGCTCTAGGAGAGCTGCTGGGATTGGGTTTTTTTTCCAGCAATGGCTGATAGAATGCCATCGAGAGGACCTGGGGAGGACAAAGGGTGGAGGAACTGTCAATCAAATATCACAATGGGTTTTATTCAATTCCACAGTAGCCCACAGTCACACAACAGTGGAGTTAGAATATGTTGTGTAGGGAGTACCCCTTAAAAACTCAACTGTTGAGTGTAGTTTTCACACTGCGTTGACTGACTTCTTGTCTGAACTGAGCCAAAGCGTGGAATCATACTTTCATTCACAGTTACTGCCTTTAGATCAGGTGCATGTATGAAGAGCTGACTGCTTTGCTGTAACATCAGTGAAAACTGTCACACATAACCATAGAGCTCCCTTTTGGCTCTCTTCTACCAAATAATTGAGCAACAGGCATGTATGTGGGGAGTGCGGAGTGTAAGCTGGCCTATGAGGGGGACGGGGGATGGCAGTTTGGAATGGGAGGGCTGCATAGCAGCCTGCTGCTACACAGATTATTACCTAGTGTGATGCCTCTCAGCAAAAATACTAGATGTCAGGGATTGTATGTTCATTGCAGCCTCTTTCGTATACAGAAGGGGGCCTAAGCGTGCAGCTGAGAAAAGTCCATGTTTTTTTTCTGGGCTTGCTTGATGAATAATGTGGATGCCATTGCATATGAATTGAGAAGAAACTAGAACTATGCGTCCCCAAGGCAAAATATGCTGACAGCATATGAATACTTTATTTATTTATAACATTTGTAGCTCGCCTTTTTTTTTTCCTTTTGCAAGGAATTCAAGGTGACTCACATGACTCTCCTCACAACAACCCTGTGAAGAGGTTAGGCTGAGCATCAATGACTGCCCCAAAGTCACCCAGTGACTATGAAGAGTGAGCAGGCTGCCTTGTGTGTTTGCTGTCATTCTTCATAAGAAGTGTCTTTTACAATTCCCAGATATTACAGTTAAAACGATCATAAGCTTATTAGCATGCTTTTAATTGCTATTGTACTTTTTTGCATGAATGCAAAAGAAATGTTAAGACAACTAAATTAATCCCAGCTAAAATGTATTATTTCAAAAAAAGGAGTATTTTTATATTGATATGACTTTTGTATAATTAATAAAGCATATTTCTATTGAATTTTAAAAGGCTATTATTACAGTGGGGAAGCCAAGAAGGATCTATCTTGTGGAGTTAAATCGGCTGCAAACAATGGAGAAGAAGATGTAGTAGCCTGAGAGTATTAGCAAGTGGATCAGGGCTTTGAATGGAAAGCAAGATGAGCACTTCGCTAGGGGAAGGCTACTGGCTTTCTTCCAAGGCAGAAATGTCACACAGTTAAGCCAGCTATGGACCCAAATACCTTCACATATAAGTCTGTGTATCCCAGGAGGCTTTCGGGCTTGCATTTCCCGAAGAGCTCTCCCTTCATGCCTTATGGAAAACTTGTTTTTAAACCATGGTTGGGCAACTTGTGACCCTCCAGATTTTGTTGGTCTGTGACTGCAATCAGCCCTAGCCACCATAACCAGCAGTGAGGGATAATGGGAGTTGCACTCCAACAACATTTAGAGAGCTACAAGTTGCCCACCCATGTTTTTTTAAAAAATGGGGTCACTCTGTAGAAAGGATCCTTCTGCCCATGGGAAAGTTTTGATGTAGTGGAGTTTGTTGGTGGCAGGTTATTCTTGTCAGATCCCTCGTCCCTTTCACTGTTCTGGAAGATCTCCCCACCCTCCAAGGCCAAAAATTTTGGGGGACAAAGGATTGCAGGGGAGGACTGAATCAGAAAAAGTCACCTTCCCTCTTCTTCTAGCAGGAGTATTCTCTGCCGGTGGGAGCTCAGTCTGGATTCATTGTGCTTCAAAGGAAACTTTTGATATGAGATTATTATTATTATTATTATTATTATTTATTTATATAGCACCATCAATGTACATGGTGCTGTACAGATAACACAGTAAATAGCAAGACCCTGCCGCATAGGCTTACAATCTAATAGTAGATTGTACCAGATGGCAACTGGTTCAAAGGTGGGGACTAATAAATACAAGCATGCTGGTTAGGAAGACATACCATTAATAATGGAGTTTAAGCATGAATCAGAATGAATGCCAATTATCATTTGCTTTCTGATTGGTTGCCTATAATGATCTCTGGCGTAATTCTCAATGAGGTAGTAAATATGATGCAACGTGTGTCTCAGGTTAGACTAATGGTGAGGTGTACGTGATTGAATATTCTTCCATATCCAAAGAATAAAAATTAAAAACCCATGTGCATGGAAAAACAGTATGTCAGGGAAAAGGCTACACTAAAATTCTCCCTGACAAAAGCAATATAAAAGTTATATACAAATATAGCTTTGAATTCATATTTTGTGTGGAACTATTATTTAAACACAACTCTTGTGTTTTATCGCTTTTAATATTGTATTGGTTTTATTGCTGTCTGCCACCTTGGGGGGGGGTATCTTCTGCCCTGAAAAGCAGCCAAGAAATATTTTAAATAATAAAATAATAATATGCATTTAAAAAGCCATTTAAATATGTCTAGAATACCCATTTAAATACATATTTTGAGCGGATTTTTTTTAAAAAAAGAAATCACAGAGTAATGCAGGTATAGAATGGGCAAACACATGTAAAAGGGGCACTGGCTAGAAAAGAGTTAATCCATTACTAATTTTTCATTCTTAACATCTGGTGAAGTCAGCATATTGCCTCTTGGTAGGTGCATGAAGATGGAACCAAAGCATGTTAAATAGCCTGGGAAAAGGCCATAAATTGAATCTCAAAATGTAATTCAATATTGTTTGTAATGACTTCACTATTGTGGAAGATTGAGCCCTCGGTGAGCATTTCACTTAGAAAAAATTAAAGGACAGAATTTTATTTGAAATTCTGAAATGCTGCCTCATTTTAAAGGAAGAATAATGGCCTCCCTTTGGAGTGCAAATTAGAACCTATGCAATCTAGTTGGAATTTCTTTATGAAAAGAAATGGTTGAAATACAAGACCAGCTGTTAAGAGCAGCTACTGAATGAACTTGCTAACATCAAGAATAACTGAAGGATTTCCCCCCTAATTGGGTGAAAGCATTAACACAATTTTGAGTGTTGAGATGATTAAAAATTGATTTGTAATTACGCGATTTCTAAGGAGTGAGCAGTGATGAATTGACTCCCAGGGATGGATGTTGGGGATTTCCCCCCACCCAAGTGTTGTTTGTTTTCTTGACTGCAGCAGAATAAGTAGAAATATGCAGTTTTAAAAACATTGCTAGTTTTTTCTTTTTCTTTGCTGAAGCAGAAAACAAGTCACTTATTGGGAGTTGAATGGTCCCAGAAACCATTTCAATACACAATCTGGTCCTCTATATAGGTTTAGCAGGGCTAGATGAGAAGATGGATGAACCCATTGTCTGGTTATTGAGCTAATCTCTGAAACACCGATTTCCCCCCAAAATGTTGACCTTAGGGCAAGACCACCACATACGTATATACATTCCTGTGCCTGAACATCCCCTCCAACAATCTGGGGGTGTCCCCGGGCTCAACAATGATATTTTCCTACATCCCTTCTTTGCCATTCCTGATGTTAAACATAGATATTGCATGAATGGAAGCCACTTGTGCACTAGGGCTTTCCTATCCCTTCTTCCCCAGTGCAGCCTAAAAAGCCTCTCCTGAGGACTGAGGGATTCTCAGGAAACTCCTAGGATGGGAATTGGAGAAAATCTGGCTAAAGATGTGGGGTTGGCAGAAGAAGTCCACAGATTTGTACTTGTGCATCCACATATGTGCATATATGAGTGCACATAGGCATGTGCTATGCCTCTTTCTACCTTAACTGGTTACTATGGCTGGAAATAGTACAGAGCAATACCAAAAAGGCCTCCTACATCCTAAATCCATTGCCCATTAGACTTATTTTATAATCAAAACATAACAAAAATAGAGAAGAATTCCCAGATTAAAAACTTTCCTTCAATTTGTAAATCTTGTTGCTACTGTTTCCCCCTGTTTTGGGGCAGTATTGATAAAATGATAATAATGGTGAATGCATCTATGAATTCCTCAAGCCCAGTTCAGATGTTTGGTACCCCCGATGTGATTGCTATTAGGATTGCAACCTGTTGAGAAACACATAGGGTAGCACATGACCCAATCTCCCACCTTTGCTGGACCTTCCTTTACCAACAAAGATGTGGGAAGACAATCTGTGACCTTCATGGATTGCCCATGAAAATCAGAGTATTTCAGGTAGATAGGGTACTTGCAGTTTGACAAGGTTGTCTTCCCATCCTACCCCCTTTAACTTTTAGCAAAGACAAGCAGTGGTTTCCAGTCGCTTTAAAAATCTGTTAAGCATGGGGGTAGGAACGATGCTGTAGGTTGACACAACATGGATCCCACTTTACAGGCCTATGGGGCTGGCATATTTTCTCCATACCGTCACCTTGGGAACTGTATGCAATGCCATGTGCAATGTCATTGTGAGCTTCATTTTTAACAGATTTTTTAAAAAATTGTCTGCAGAACAACTGCTGAGCATAGTAGCTTGCCTTTAAAGTTAAAAGGAAGGGAGAGGTGGAAAGGCCTGCCAGTCACCTCATTGAACTGACTGCATCCCCTCACCCAAATGTTCTCTCCCCTGATCTTTGGGAGGCTTTATGCCACACCCTAGTTCCCCTGAAACCTCACTCATTTAGGTAGACTAGATGTTCAGATCAGCTATAATATGAACAGAACACCTCACTTGCACAGATAAGGAGACATGTCACTAACATGTCTGCAGGTTACTTCTCTGCATTGAAGAAATAAGCTGTTCTAGAATGTTAATTGTGGGGGAATTTAGGTGAAATGTTGCTCTAGGGGAAATCACTTCCCAATGGCATCCTGGACCTGTGCTGCTCACTGAGTTACAATTCATGCAAGTGGCCCATGAAGCATCAAATTGTGCCTTAGGAATTCTATAAGTCTGAACTGATGTGAACAAAAAGATGGATCCAATAATGGGGCGGGTGGGGAAAATGCCGCACTTCCAAAAGCTATCTATTAAGCAATGATATGACTAGGAAAGTAACATCAAATTGATAACAGTGTCCTTTTTGCACTAAAGAGTAAACATGGTAGCATATTTGTGCATATGATTAATCACTGCTTCTTGCAATGGGAACATAAATTTACTAAGGAAGCCAATTAAGGAGAAGATGGAACAAAATGAAAATACTCCAACTCTCCTAAGAGTAATGATATTAACAGGAGACAAATTAAACAAACAGAATGTTAAAGCAAGTGGGGCCTAATAAAAATATCTTCCACGAATTGTAACAGAAAAAAGGATTGGGCAATCCGACAAAGAACAGTTAGGACACATATCAGCAGGCTACTTTAAACTTACAACTCACACTGAAAGATTTATGCATAAATGGACCCAGAAGCTGTAGTATGCCTATTATTATTATTATTATTAGTAGTAGTAGTAGTAGTAGTATTTTAAAAAGGTGGGGGTGGACTTGACAATTTTCCTAATATATAAAGGAATGAAGGACAGAGGGATAATATCTATTTTGAAGATATAAATTAACAAGTAAGAGAAATGCTCATATTTTAAATAGTATGTCATTAATACGCTATAGCTACTTTGTTAACTTTGGCAACCAGCTTCTTTTTAAAATCCATTTTAAATCAATGCTATAGTAGTGCTGTTGGCTTACTGTTGTTTTTGGTACAACTGTTGTTTTTATGTTTCTGATGGTTTTTAAATTTTGTATACTTTTTTAATGTTTACTATTTTTAACTTTTGTAAACCGCCCAGAGAGCTTCAGCTATGGTGTGGTATATAAATGTAATTAATAAATAAATACAAGTACCTTTCCCACCCTGCTGGCACAGCTAGGGTGGGGGCAGGCTTTTACTGATGGGAAGAGTGGGGAAGGATGACCTACCTGTTTTACACCTGAACTAGGTGAGGCGTGGGCGGTGCTTGCCTTTAAAAGTAAGCCCCGCACACAGCTTTCCTCTGTTCTTGCTCTATCTGCAAATCTTAAAAATAAGACTCTCCTACCTTTAAAACTCTGCTGTGGCATTCTCCTCCTTTATACTGTGTAATAAAGCTGAGCCTGTTAGATGAGATGTAAGAGACAGCATGACACAGAGTACTCTGATCATGTAACATGAATGAATGCTGACATTTTACATTCTCATTATAGTTTTATGCTGAGCTTGTTTATGCCCCCTATGCAGCCTTTCAGAAGCATCTGTTATGCTTTGGCTGACGTATTCGCAGAGTCTCCATCTTAAGAATTGTCCTTTGTTAATTATTTTACAAAACTTAACTGGGTGAATATAAAGAAAACCTATTGAATCTCAGAAGAATTTGTTCATGTACCCCAGGGAGAACAAAGCAACTTTCATTGGGGAATTAGGCTTTAGCACTGAGTGAAAGCAAATCTTGGGTGACAAAAGCATAGATCTCCCCCAGTTGGTCTTGGCTATTGGAGCTTTCATTTCTCTATGTGTCATACGGCAGAGAACTCGTGAGAACTACAAAAAAGAAATTGCAGTTTGCAAAGCCGACTGAGCATGTCTAAGGCCATTCTTCCTCCATGTGGTATTTGGTTACTATAGGTGAGACAGGTATAACTTGTGACCCTGAAAACAAAGTAAGTTTAAGAAAACTGATACAAACAATATATCAAATTTAGGTATAACTATGCTTATTACAATAAAATCATATTAGTAGAAAATATTTTTAATCTTAAAGCAAATACATACATTTAAAGTTTAAACAGAATAGTCCACATACATCAAACTTCAAACAAAAATCCCCAAACACTTTTCAACCATACAGAACTTCATCAGTGGGAAAAGGATATGTGGATTTTTAGATAGATAGATAGATAGATAGATAGATAGATAGATAGATAGATATTTAAAAATAACTTTTTATGCCCTAGATATAGGGAGTTCCTATCGGACCTGAAAAGCAGAAAAAAGAAATAATAATTGCCAAATGCCTATTGGTGCTCTACCCTTTTGATCCCAAGATTTGTCTCTCGAGCCAAAGAAAAGAGGTGTACAAAGGCTTGGAACATCAAAGTTGTTTAATTAAGGCCGTAGCTAGACCTAAGATTTATCCCAGGATTGTCCTGGGGTCAAACCTGTTCATCTAAGTGCCACACAGGGCATCCAGCGCTCAGGCAGGGATGAACCCAGGATGATCCTGGGATAAACCTTCGGTCTAGCTATGGCCTAAGTGAAGAAATATCCACACTTTTACTATTTGCAGATGCTATTCTTGGTTGTGACACAATTTCTAGGATTTATGGACTTGAGAAAGGACTTGGTATACACATACACATTAAGGGTCAGTAATAAATTTTAAAAACAGTTATTACTGTTTCTTCACTAAGGCTACCATTGCTGCACCTGGTGAAAAAGCTCTAGGTATCTCATATGATGGTCTACCTGAAGTAACAATGGGTATCATTGGCAGGTATTTTCTGAGAAAGTGAGTACCTCATCATCATTTGCTCGGTCTGACTAAGGGCGTTCCTAGATGAGGCCTTAGCGCACCTTGAGAGCCGGTTTCCCTGCTGTGCTTCCACATGACGCACAGGGGAATCCGGCTCCAGGCCGCACTGAAGCCTCCTCTAACGCACCATAAGCAAAGTCGCTTATGGCGCACCTTTTCCGCAGCTCCGGCCTGAGGCCGGAGCTGCGGAACGTCTAGAGACTTCCGTGGCTTTTTGCGGCTACTTGCTTACTCGCGAGTAGCCGCAAAAAGCCGCGGACTGGCCACAGCGCTGAGTGCTGTGCCCATCGGGCCAGGAGGGAGGATCCAGGGGGAGACGACGGGGGCTGGCACAGGGCGACGACGGAGGAGGGTGGAGGGCGGCATTGGAGACGACGGGGGCTGGCACAGGGCGACGACGGAGGAGGGTGGAGGGCGGCATGGGAGACGATGGGGGCTGGCACAGGGCGACGACGGAGGAGGGTGGAGGGATGGCACAGGGGGTGAGGGAAAGGCAGCCGGGCACGGCACAGGGGGCGAGGGAAAGGCAGCCGGGCACGGCACAGGGGGCGAGGGAAAAGCAGCCGGGCACACGGGGCTGGCACAGGGGCGAGGGGAGGCCACGCATTGGGCATGGGGGGGAGGATGGACGAGCGAGGGGGGAGGGGGTCATCAGGCATTGGGAGGGGGGAGATGGGGAGGGCAGGGGGCCTTAATATTTTGAAAAAAAAAAACCTTACCTTGCATTCGGCTTCGGGCCGCACGTGGCCCCTTTAACCAAAAAAATAAAAAAATAAAAAATCGCCGACGCTGCAGGGCTTGCGTCGTCCCTACACGTCGTCCGTCTAGGAGGCTGGGCAGCGCGCTTTAAAGTTAGCGTGCCATCGCCCCGCCTCCCTGCCGGCTTATCCCGGCAGGTCTAGCAAAGCCCTAAGTGCCTCCAACATCTGCCATAAACGAAGACAGCTTGAGGGTATATTACCAGGTACAGGTATGGACTAGGAAGGACATTTCAAGCATGAGTGTTAACAAGCGGGATGAAAGGATTTGATGGCATGTTGTACCCTGTCATGACAAATCTTCCACCAGCTCCTACATATTTTCTGAAAATAATCAAGTACAAGTGCAAAGTCAGCAATGGCACAATGGAATGCAGCTGCAGGAAAAAATGGACTTGGATGCCCAATTGTTTGCAAAGTATGTAAAGCCAGAGACTGTTTGGATACTAAAAATAGAACTGGGATGGAGGCAGATGATTATGGCAGTTAACATCAATAGGTGTTAATGCTGCTAGAGCAAAGGAAATTTACAAGATTAGCTTTAGAAGTATTGGGTTTGTTGGTTTGTTTTGCTTTTCATAATTATTGTGCTGGTAATAAAAAGACAGAGACAATCCCATTAAATATTAGCACTCTTAATTTACCTAGAAATAGGGAGTCATGGGACACCATAGAAGTGGCAATATTACAGTATCAAGTGACTTTTCAGCCATTTCCAATAAAAACTAAGGTTGAAAAAAAACCTGTTTCGCATCAAGCTGGACAGTACAATTTTTAGCCTGTTGTTTTTTTATGCTAATCTGATTGTCCCAATTATTTTAATGTTCCACCTTATTTTTACTGGACTACAATGAAAATAGGTTACAAATTGGATGGATGATTTTGGATTGTGGAACTATAATGATTATGAATTAATTACATTTTCCTCACCTTTTCCCACAAGAAGCTTAAGAAGGTGTATATGCTTAGGATCTAAGACAATGTGAGATTAAAAAAAGAAGGGTTAAGAAAGACATAGAGAGAAAATAGAATCTGTCAGGTAACAAATTGCTTGTAAATAGCGGCATTTTAATAAAGGTGTGGAACTGCAGTTGATGGAAGTTCCCTTTCTTAAAAGTAAAAGTAAAATGGCAATTTGTTTTGTGTAAAAAAAAACCTTTTTGTTTCATGGAGGGTGTTCTGTAGACATAAGAAAGTCATACTGATAGAACTTTGCATAGGTTTATGAGAAACAGCATGAAGACAACCGTCTTTTTTTAAAAAAACTCTGCAGAATAGTTTTATATTTAACTCTTGTAATTTATTTTGAACCATTCAACAAAAAAGCTTGGCTGCATTCTGTCCCATATGAAATGTGCATGAATTAATTTTCCTTACTTAGTAAAAAAAAAAAAAAAAAAAAAAAGGCTTGAGAAGTCACTGTCTTAATCAGTTTGTACTGAAAGCATTCTGAAAGTGTTCTGCAGTTTCTGTAACAAATCTTTCTTATCATGCTTTAGAAAACTTGAAAGGCTGCCTTTCGATATCGATAAGAAGAAATAAGCTAACTTTGTATTGTAGCTAGTGTTGCAGAAAGAAGGACTTGACCTTGAAAGACAATGAAAATAGGGTTCAGTTCATTCATGCTATGTAAATCACATTAAAGAGTAATTGTGCTTCGCTAAATGAAAAAAGCAAAGGGGACAGCAGTGTATTATGGACATACAAGCAAATTTCTGTATTTTTTCTCTCTTAATACTAGAACAGTGACACGGACAATGCGTACAATTCTGAATAAGGACACACACAATATTGACATTATGGTTGAATCCTCAGAGAAAACATTGCCCACCGTTGTCTTTTGATAGTCATATAAAAGTTAGTACTTTAATACTGTGTACGTAAATATTACCTGTGTAAGTTATTAAATTTTAGGAGGCACATATAGAAGCAGTAATGCAACCTGTTAAAATTATCAGTAGCCTTTAACTTCAGTTGTGTTCCAGGCCATTATGCCTTTCTAATCTGCAAGCAGTTAGCTTTCAGTACCATCATTCATACATCATATTCATATCCTGTTGATTTGTTGATATCAGTTATATTAAAATGCAAAGGAAACAAGGCTAAGGTAGTAAACTCTAGTCTTAGAGCATGATACAGTTGCCCATTGTATCTTCTCCGCCCTCTTATGATTCTATTAACTTGGCACATATCCTATAGCAACAAAACATTTATTACACTCAAATCAAATTGCCATTCGAAATACAATTTTTGCATAGATACTGCTTCTACCCTCCCTCTAAAATGCATCTCAAATGGTCCAAGTGATCTTTAGAGACTCAGGGGCGGGCTGTGAGTATTGTATAGCAACCTGTATTTATTGAAGTGCCAGCTCTGGTTTGGATTCAACCCAGAACATTCCAATAACTGGCTTTAAATACATTCCATCATGTACGCTGCTTCCTTACCCAGGTCATTTCCTGATTAGATTGCGCTGCTGCCTGTCAAAAGGCCAGGGAGCCCTCAGCCAACTAGCAAACAAACTGACAACTTCAAATTGACCATAAAAGGTCTGCTCTTACCATATGGATAGTAAAAGATTTGTTTCAATTTAGTATTGGGGCTTGTCTGCACTACTTTCTTGCTATGCATTAATCTCAATTTGAAATCAATTTAATGGGCATTTGATCACCTGTTTACTGGATGCAGAGTTGGGAATAGATTTGGCTTCTAGTTTATCCTGAAACTGAATATGGATCATATTCTACCACTTGAAGTTATACTAAAGTATAACAAAATGGGTATGAACATAAATCTCCTGTTATCCCTGGAAATCAGGACAACTGCCTTTATGTTTTGCAATATATGGTGCTGGCCACATATGTAGTTTGGTTATTCCTGGTCTCTGACCATTTTGTGTGTATGTGTGGAACTAAGGCTGTTTTTTTGTTTTTGTATGGAATGAAAGTGCAGCTGCTATAATCCCAGTGACTTCAATGAAATGTATGCAGCCTCGTATTATTTATTTATTTTATTGCATTTCTATACCACCCAATAGTTAAAGCTCTCTGGGTGGTTCACAAAAGTATGCAGCCTTGTACGTTGTCTTGCATCCTTGGTCTTCTGTTTGTTCATTTCGAATCACGCTGTTTCAGATTGTGTAATTTCTGTATGAAATTGCCTCATATTTCTTTTTTTTTTTTTAATTTTTATTCATTTTCAACACTATATAAACATAGATAAACATTTCCAAAATATAACTGAAACTAACACAATAAGAAAAAAAATACATCAAATATCTGCTGCATACATATTGAATAATTGTTGAGTACAAATATCAAAAACTATTACATATGCCTTATCACTCTACAACATCTTCATTCTTAACATAAATGTGCACCCCCCACCTCGGGATCATTCTTGAGTCCAAAATCTAATCATTTCTTCTGCTGGTGGTTTCCCACTTCCCTTAGTAAACACGAACACTAGGAACTGTTTCCAGATTCCTTCGAACTCATTTATTTTAGTTACGCCTTTTCTCCACTTAATATTACATGTCAGTTTATCATTAATGGCTATGTCCCATACTACTTTATACCATTCCTCAATAGAATATTCCCCTTGGATCTTCCAGTTCCTAGCTATCATCAATCGTGCTGCAACCAACAAACTCGATATCAGCTCTATAGTTCCTTTTCCACACTTTATATCTTCAAATAGTGACAGCAATGCTATTTTTGGTGTTTGTTCTATTTTCATTCCCACTATTTCTTCAATTTCTGAAAACACCATCTTCCATAATCTTTGTACATATTTGCATTGCCACCACATATGTAAATACGTTCCTTTTTCCCCACATCCTCTCCAACAATTTGCTGAATGTTGATCACTTATCTTATTCAATCTAACCGGGGTTAGGTACCACCTCCATAAAATTTTAAAATAATTCTCCTTTATTCTTACTGATAAACTTCTCAACACTCTTTGTTTCCATAGTCCCTCCCAGCTCTGTCGCCCTATTTGTATCTTCAAATCTGATTCCCAAATCATTTTCTCTGTATTCTCTCTAAACTCCTTCTCTAACAATATTTTATATATTTCACTCATTAATCCTTTTGAAACTATACTACTTCCTTTTCCTTTCTCCTTACTTACTACTAATTCTTCAAACCTCGTCATCTTTCTGCACATTCTATTATCTTTAATCCACTTTTTATTCCATTGCTCTAATTGACCATATTCTAGCCAAGATAGCTTCTTCTCCTTTAACAAATTTTCCATATCTTCTCTTGTTTTAATATCTCTTACCCAATCCTTTAATTTTATTTTATTTTTCTCTTTTAATATTTTACATAATCTACCCTTTAGATCCTCTGGGAAATTCTTTAACATTATTATCGGTGCTAAGGGAGAGTTGCTCGGAAGCAGCTTCCCTTTAAATTTACTCCAAATTTCCCATTGAGTCCTCAGGAGTGGATTATCTATACTTCCAACCCACTTTCTTCCTCCATCTTTAAAAAAAACATTCTCCAGATTCATCTCTACCTTACTTATAATTTTTTCTTCCATCCAATATAAATCTCCTACTCCCATAATTGCTTCTACAACATGTCTTAATCTATTTGCTACGTAGTATAATTTTATGTTTGGGAGACCCATTCCCCCCTTTTTTTGGCTTAGGTACCAATTATTTTTATTCACTCTTGCTCTCTTTTCTCCATTACAATATTTATTAATAATATTTTGCCAACTTTTTATCTCGGTTTCTGATATTTTTATAGGTAACATCCTAAATACAAAATTAATTTTAGCTAATATCTTCATTTTTATCAAAGCTATTCTCCCAAACCAAGATAAATTTAATCTTTTATATTTTTCCAATTTCTCTAGTACCTCCTTCTTTAACCTCGTTAAATTTTCCCTTTCTAAATTCTCTAGATTTTTTGTAATTTTAATTCCCAAATATTTAATCTCGTTCTTAACTTTCAATTCCATTCCCTTAACTTCCCAATCCTTTTCTTCCCTCTTAGTATAGTTAAACAACATCATTTCTGATTTAGACCAATTTATTTTTAACCCTGTAATTTCCTCAAATTCCCTCAACTGATATTTAATTCTTTCTAATTTTCTTAATGGATTCTTAATGGTCAATAAAGTATCATCCGCAAACATGTTTAGCTTTATTTCCCTTACCTCTCCAATTCCTTCTAATTCTTTATCCTCCCTTAGTGCCTTCGCCAAAACTTCCATAACCATTACAAAAAGGACCGGCGAGAGCGGACATCCTTGTCTTGTTCCTCTGGCTAGTCGTATCTTTTCAGTAAGTCCGTCATTTACCACCACTACCGCCGTATTTTGGGAATATAGCTGTTCTATTACATTTTTAAATTTATTTCCAAATCCCAATTTATCTATAATACTCTTTAGTGCCTGCCAGCTCACACAATCAAAAGCTTTAAAAATATCTAATGCCATAATACCTGCCTTAATATTTGCTTTTTTTATTACATTTATTATATTTAAAACTCTACCCACTAAATTATGCATATGTCTTCCTACCACAAACCCACATTGATCTGCTCCTATATATTCTGCCAAGAATTTATTTAATCGTTTGGCCATAATAGATGTAAAAATTTTAGCATCCTGATTTATTAAAGAAATAGGTCTATAAGAATCGGGATTAGTCAAATCTTTATCTGGTTTTGGGATCAGAATTATCACTGAATGTTCCCATGATTCAGGTATCTTCTCTCCTGATAATATCCTATTATAAAGTTCCATTAATTTTGGAACTAGACAATCTTTGAAGACCTTATAATATTCTGGACCCAAACCATCTGCTCCTGGTGATTTACCCACTTTTAACTTATCAATAACCTCTTCAACTTCTCTTTGAGTTATTACTGACTCCATTAACTCCTTATATTCTGATTTTATTTCCTTCTTTATAAACCTTCCAATATACTCCTCCACCTTTTCTTGTTGAATTTCTTTACCCTTGTACAATTCCTGATAAAATTCCTGAAAAATTTTTATTTTAGCTTTCATTGCATGACAATAATTCCCTCGGCTATCTTTCAACGTTTCTATCCCATTCCTCCCTTTTTCTTTTTGTGTGAGCTTGGCAAGCAACCTCGAGTTCTTATCACTATTTTCAAAATATTCCCTTTTCATATACATTAAATTCTTTTGAATCTCTTCTATATTTAAATTTTCTAATTGTTTCTTCTTAGCTTGTATTTCCACTAATTTATATTTATCTTTACTTCGCCAATATCTTTCCTCCAAGTTTTTAATTTCTATCTCTAACTTTTCCTGTTCTGCACGTTGTTGTCTTTTTAAACTACATGTTTCTCTAATACAGATTCCTCTTGCTACAGCCTTCATGGTGTCCCAAATGACTGACCCAGCTGTTCCTCCTTTTTCATTAATTTCCCATGACTCCGACAGTTCCTTCCGAATTTTATCTACTATTTTATTGTATTTCAATATCTTTGTGTTCAACTTCCATCTATATGCCTCTTTATAATCTTTCTTAACTGTAAATTCTAAACTTAACAAGGCATGATCAGTTACTTTTATTACCCCCATTTCCATTTTACAAATCCTCGTTGCAAAGTCTTTTGAAACAAATATATGATCTATCCTGGAGTATGTATGATGAACTGGGGAAAAATATGAGAATCCAGGCCTATTCCCGTTAAGTAAGCGCCACGAATCTAAATAATCATTTTCTTTTATTAATTTATTCAATATAGTCATATTGTTTCTCTTTTCAACATTAGTGGGATTTGACCTGTCTCTTTTATTATCCATAACCATATTAAAATCCCCCGCTAATATAACATACCCCTCCTTAAATTCTTCTATTTCTTTAAACAACTTTATAAAAAACTCTCTATGCCTCTCATTTGGGGCATAAACATTAATCAAAGTATAGACCTTTCCCTCAATTTTACCTTTTAACATAAGATATCTACCCTTATCATCCTTTTTTACCTCTTCTAATGTAAACCCACTTTTTTTTGAAATCAAAGTGGCCACTCCATTTTTTTTTGATGTCCCTAATGACTTTTCATAATAGGCTAGCCACTTTAATTTTATCATATTCGAATTCTCGGAGCCTTGGTGTGTCTCTTGGATCATTATAATATCTGATCCCTCTTTATTAAGCATTTGTTCTATTCTCTTCCTTTTCACGACTGCCCCTAAACCTTTAACATTGAGTGTTGATACCTTTATCTTTTTATCCATAATCACCCTTTTGAAATCTCTTCCGATCCCTTGTGCTCAGCAGTTCAAACTTGCTTACATAAAAACACAAACTCCATACATAAAACCCCCACCCTCCTACCCCAATCCCTCCTCCCCTACCTTCCCCCCCTCCCCACCCCCCCACTCTAATCCCCCCCCCATATCCCCGTGAGTCTAGTACTCCAGCCATCTACTTTAAAGGGGGAGGGGGGAGGCAGTGCTGTGCCTGGCCGGCAGATTTCTATATTAGCATTTTTATTTGCAATTATCTCCAAACATAATTAACAATTCTCTTACTCTCCAGATGTCCCAGCCTCATTCCCTCCCCCACCCACTCCAGCCCCATCTGCTTCCCCATCCAGACCCAGCCTCTTCAGCAAATCTTTACCTTGATCCAATGAGGTTACTCTGTGTTCCCTCCTCCCATATGTAAATCTTAAAAAAAACCGGGTAACCCCATGCATAAGGAATTTCATTCTTCATTAATGTTTCCATTATTAGTTTAAGACTACTTCTCCAATTTAATGTACGTTGAGAAAGATCATTGTAAATTTACACTGGTTTGCCTTTATATTATATCTGATTCTTAAATCTCAATTCTTTCATAATTTGCTCTTTTTTATAATAATTACCAAATTTCACCAAAATGTCTCTTGCCCCTTTGTGGTTTTGCCCCCCCACACGATGGACTCGATCCGGATCCAATCCGTCTATTGATATATCGGCATCAGCTCCTTGAACCAGTTCACGATGATTTCTCTAAGATCTTCTCCCTGCGACTCCTTTAGCTGCTTTATTCAAAAAGTAGATCTACTAGATTAATCTTCCGAGGCAATCGATCACAGTACCCATTCTTTAAATTGTATATTAGTTGATTTCTCAAAAGCCTCTTATTCCTTCTGGTCCAAGTCCGCTTTAGCCTCTATCTTTTTGATCTTATCCGAATTTTCCACCTTTTTTATCCGCTAAATACACAATTAATGTCTAAATTCACTCATATGCTGATCCATTTTTTTTAAAATATAACAATGTTATTTTCAGCTATAATGGGCCTGATCTCCATCAACGAGGGAGGGTTACTACCACTTTCTCCTCCTTCAGTCATATTTTTTCTTTATTTGGTATTGTATCCAAAGGGACTGGGTCTTTATCTTCCTCCTCTTGCTCAACTCCAGGGGCTGTCCTTTCCAGGAGGGAGAGGCATGCCGAATTATGATTTGAAAGTTCCTTTTTTTTTTATAATTTGAAGGTTTCTTATTTTTTTTTTCTTCTTTTTTTCTTTTTTCTTTTTTTTTTTTTCTTTTTCTTTTTTTGTATATTAAGCTTTGCCCAACTTTTGATCTTTCTTTTAATGTTAGGCATGGGACTCTTCTGGGTAGGGCATAAATCTTAGAGTGTAACTCGCTTCCTTAGCAACTTATGCTGGCTTCTCTGTTATATATCAAACACTTTTTCTTTCTTCATGAGGGGGGGGAATATCCAGTTCACAACAGCATTCACTAGAGGGGATCAGTTTAATCATTCGCAGCCTCTCAGTTTCCCACATCTCCCTCACCGAATGCCGAATGCAGCTTCTTCCACCTTCTCTCCCCCCCTTCTCACCACGCCAATAAATCCAATCAACAACTTCCACCTTACAAAGCCAGCATTTCAATCTTTCCCATGTGAGATAAGAATGAAAGGTTATAACACAAATCAATGTCCAGCAAGCATAAATTCCTTCTTTTTAAACTGCGTCAGTGTTACTTTCGGTTTCGATCGTGTTGCCGTTTATACAGACATTGTATTAAATATCAATCATCTCACCTCCCTTCTTCAAATCTCTCAGCTTTTCCAGCTCCTGTGACTTTTATAATCATTTTCTGTCGTTTGCTCAAAGATTTATGCCCATTAGAAGAGAGATAATTGCTTTTTCCGGCAAACGCCGCTTAGAGCCTCAGAAGAAACCCGCCATTGCTCAGGCGGCCAGCTCCGCCCCCCCATTGCCTCATATTTCTGAGGGCATGGTTTTAGTTATCCTTGCTTAATTCAAATATATATGCAAAGGGAAAAAAGATATGTACATAAGATAAAGGTGCATGATAATAAGATAATAGATAATAGAGGGGAAAGCAATGTGCGCAATATTGCATCTCTACCTATAAAGCTGAAAGTATGTGTGTGTGATGTATGTCTGGAAAGGTTTACCCACTTCCAGATGAGTTAGAAACTTGAAATTTCGCATGCTGAAATGTCTGGCTGTACAATGTCTCAGTAAAATCTAAAAACAAAATTTTGGGTTTTAAATATTTTTAAAGAATATAATAATTAAAAAAAACCTAGGCGTATGCCTACAACTCCCAGCATACTTTGGGCAGAACTCCTAAGGTCAATATCAAGCAGTCAACCCAATTCCACATAGAAGGAAATAACCCACATAAATGGGCTGCGTCCATTTGCTGTGCATCCTCCCTCCCACTGTGTATGGTTTTAAAACCATAGATACAAAAATGTGACTTTGAGAGACCGAACTCTGAACATGCTCAAAGGCCCCCTGTCCTGACATTGCCATTTTTTCAGAATCTGGGGGAAGCACGTGCGCAGCTGCCGTTCTCGTTGGCTGCCCCACTTGCTTGGAATGCTCTTCCAGAGAATCTACGAACTACGAGTTCCATTTAGACTTTAAAACGCATTTGAAAACTCATCTGTTTACCATAGTTTTTGGTATTTTAGCCTGATTTACTGTTCTCATTGCTATGCTTATTCCTTTATTTCTGTTTTGTGTAACCCCTTCCCCCTTCATAGGTTTTAACATGATTTTTAACTGTAAGCCTCTAGGCAGGGTATTGCTGTTTTATTTGTATATTCTGTACAGCACCAAGTACATTGTTGGTGCTAAATAAATAAATAAATAAATAATAAGAGAGAGGGAGAAAGAGAGGCACTCTGCGCATGCCCAGAAACAGGCCCAATGAAGGGGGCAAGTGCCCAGGCTGAGCCTGGCCCTTTAGTACAGGCTTATGATGGAGCACTTAGTAGGCAAGAAGCATGGGCCAAGGCAGCCCCAGCAGTACTTGGCTTTAGCTTGGCGCGTCCACTGACAGCCGCTTAACTCCCCTCCTTGGTGATGCTACTCCTCAATGCTCTATCAAGGAGCAGCATCAGCAACAAGAGAAGAGAAGCACCTCTCAGAGGATGCAGGCACCTGTGGGCTGCCAAAGACATGCTGAGAAGTGTAGTACTGGCTGGTTTTAAATAAAGCATGGGTTAGCAAACCAGGTCACTATCAATCCTAACTCAGCTCCCACTTTCCAAACCTTGCACTAACTGTCTTTGTTCTCCTCCTACCTGACTTTCTCCAACTGCCACTAACTCTGCCCATCATTCCATTCTAGCCTCAGCTGTCAGTCATTCCTCCATAAACTCTTTGGTTACAATGGTATAGTCAGGCTTTTACATAAAAATCATAAACATTATTCAGTAATTCCTGCATCTGTCTTGGAATGTTTTGGCTTAGTTACAAGAGTGAGAGAAATAAAGCATAAAAAATCTCATCATGTTAAAAGGCCTTGGAAAATAAATAAGTAAAAACACACCTCACTTTGCACTGGAAAATCATTAATGCAGTCACTAGGCAAGCCTGCCTGCGAAAAAGAAATCCATAAGCAGGGTGCCACACCTAAGAAGGCCCCCTCTCCAGTTATCTCTCACCACACGTTAGACGGTGCTCAAAGATTAACATATTATTCAGTGACCTAGGCTTATGCCTACAACTCCAAGCATGCCTTAGGCAATTTAATTTAAAAGTTAACACACAGGCCTAGCTCTGGCCTACTTCTGTAAGATAATTACCTTGCAGGTATATATCTTAGGGGGCCTGAGCAACACTGAGTTTATGAGCTAGTTTAATATAACTGGGATATCCTGCAGAGCACAATGTCAGCAAACTTGGCCAAAATACCAAACATATAACCACAAGTTGATGTTTGTATTTTAAGTTGAAGTAACAATTGATAAGTAACCAATGTGAGTTCTAGCTATAGGAATCATCTAAAAGTTGGCAAATATTTGAGAATCTTTCGGTTAAGGTGTTTTGATTATAGAGTTGACTTTTCTTAACTAGTTCTTAATCAAGAAAATCAAGAACATAGCAGTATAATTAGCTGTCCCTGCTCATGACCGCCCCCTGTTAATTACCTCTGTGTACACAGAAACTGTATTCATACAAAGTGTACATACATAGGCTATGAATGTGTGATTGTGAATCCAGTACAAAAACTGGGAGCATGTATGTGCATTCAGCTTGTACATACATAGGCTTTGTTTACAGTTTCAAATCAACACATGACATGGAATTCAGGGACAGAGAGAATAGGCGCAATCCTGCTATTCCCTTCATGAACTGACTACACATAGATACCAAAGAACTAAGGGGGAAAACGGTTGCTGGGATGCATTCAGTGAGGTTAAACATGTCCTATGGAGAGGATAGCTTGAAAATACAGCACTGTTTGTGAATTTGTAAGTAACAATATGGTGGCACATTTGCATCCTTAAAAGAAAATTAAAACCAGAATGTGTATGATTTAAGAAGTTTTCAATTCAGACAGCTCAAAAAGGCAACAACAGTTACATATTAAAACGCACACACACAAACAAACACACACGTCATGTAAAAACTAGGCTGATCTACAATAGAGGATTCTCTTGAAAGAAAGTCAGAGTGGCCTTAATTGGAAGAATCACATTTGGGTGCAAAATACCTTTTAAACAGATTGAGAATTCTGTGATATGTAATTGTGGACTCCTATGTAAAGAAATTAGCTACTGCTATTTGGAAAGGTTATAAATACCAGACTCTCTTAAATAACCAGCTGTGATTTGGAAGCCCCTTTGCAAATGCCAATATGCCTTGAGGAAGGACTGACAGATAAGGAATTAATAAGTCTGGTCATGAAAGTATGGTCCCCCTTGGCTATGATTCTCTATCTTGTTTCTGAGACAACTGCATCTGGTGCATGTTTTGGGATTGCAACAGCAAAGGAAAACATTTCCTAGGTGTTTTGTTTTTAAAAGATCAAAAGCTTTGAGTGCTATTTCTGGGCTCAGCCTCACGTCCTGAGGGACTCTTTTCTGTCTGGAAAAAAAAATCAGTAGACATAAATGCTAAAATGGCCAGTGACAGATCTCTGAAGAGAGAGAATATGAAAATGGACCTAAAGGTACATAGCGTATGCTACATGACTTGTAGTGAAACATGGGCAAACCTAAAAACCTTCCTAGGTTAAAAAAAAAAAGATTTTTGAAATCGTGGGAAGTTGCAATAATGGAAAGATGAATAGACTAAATTAGAATAGCACGTTAGAATTCAAACAGAAGAAGTCATGTTCTATGATGAAGGTCACCAAGGTTTGTCTTCAGTCTCAAAGGTTTGACATCACTAGCATTTAAGCCAAGCATGGCTTACAAATCTGTATGGTTCCTCTCCTAACACCCCCTATTTCTACATTTGCACAGAGTGTCCCTGGGTTGTTTAGTTCCATGGGGGGACAACACACTTACTCCTAGTGATGTAACATGGTCAATATTTCTATGAAACAATAATAATGAGATCACCTCCCAGCATGGTGACTATTGCTTGCACTGATGGCAACTACCACAAATGAATCAGTTGTTTAAAGAACACTAATGTGGTATAGTTCAGTGCATATAGAGTTTAAACAGCTCTTCATCGAGTACAAACAGTAGTTACTACACAGGTAGTTGGTTATCAAACCACCTTCTAACAACAGAAGAAGAAGAACATTTGTACATGTTCACAAGGCCTGTCCAAGACTTTTTGTGGCTTGAGGTGGAATAGCAAATTGATTCTTCCTAAGACAAGGTTCATAGCACACAAGCCCCTCTCACTGGGTGATTTTTAAAAATAAATAAATTAAATAATCTACATTTTCCATCTGATCATGATACCCCAAATAAGCTGCCTCAGTTAGTTGCCTTACTCTGCCTAGTAGTAGGGCTGGCCCTGGTTGTTCACGAGGGTATTTGATTTAGCCTTGATGCAGAAACAGACTAAACAAATATGTGCATCTGATGAACAAACAACTGGGTTCACAGCTGGAATCATTTATTGATAGATGGTTCATGTTTATCCCTTATCATTCTACAATACAGCATTTTTTCAGAACAACACTGGTCTTTTTGCAAAGACTTGTGGGGGGTTTTGGTAGGATTTTTGTATAATTGTTCTGTGAAGATATTTTGTAATTGATAACATCTTCAGATGTACTTTTCATATGTATATTCTACTTTCTGGTCTTCATAGATCTGAATATAGTGGTGCTATTCATATAGCTTACTTTGCATGGTTTACTTATTTTTTTAAAAAAAATATTGTACTAATAAAAATGTAATTAAAAAGGTCTGACCACAATTCTATGCATAATTTCTTGTAAATAAGTTCTGCTTAACTGAATGGAACTTATTTCTAAATAAACGTAATAAGATTGCTGTTAATACTTTGTCATTACTTTATTATTATAATAAAAATTACAATTATTTATTCAAATAACACCATCAATGAGTATGGCACTTTATGAAGTTCAAGAGGAGAGATCGTAGCATTTTCTTCCCTTCTTTTTTACACACAGATTCTCCTATGTATTTAGTAATTTAATTAGTTTCATAATTAAGTTCTTCCACTGATGGAACTACTTCCATCAGTGGAACCAGGAAGGGGTGATTCCCACTTCACCCCCTGCAGGTCCCCAATGTTGTACCCTTGACTCATAGGGGAGTTGCTCCAGCCCCTTGATCATTTTAGTTGCCCTTTTCTGAACTTTTACCAAACCTACAATGTCCTTTATTTTTAGGTGTGGTGGCCAGAACTGTTTAGAGTATTCCCAGTGTGGCTACACCATACATTTGTATCAAGGCAGTATGATACTCATGATCCAGTTTCAGACATGCTGTTGATTACTGTGTGTTATCTTATTAACTATTTTCTTGCTTGAAATATAGAACATGTAGAAGTGGATTCACTGCAATCACGACTTCTTTGCATTCTTCTACAATGTGAGATTCAAAGGAAACTCAAGTACTTGAAGGAAATTGGTTACTTCTAGCCCTTTATGAACCCTTTGTTTCCAGTATGCATATCGGATCATAAAGGATAATTTTAGTGGGGAGAGAAATATCCTGTCTCAGACCCTAGACTAAGAAGCTGTTAAGACTTGAGCTATGAATTTTTGTGGGCTCATGAGGTAAACACTGTAGGAACTCTAGCAAAGAGGAGGGGAAATGGATGTTCACAGGTGATCATGAGATATCTCTCTCATGCTAATTTGATTTCAGTAGAATTGTGTTATGCAAATAGAAGTAGACTATAATCGTGACTTTGATATTGCACAAATGGTGATTCTGTTTCATTGAAAAGCAGCCCTTTATTTGCGCCAGTTCTTGTTTTCTATCATGCTACCTACTGGTTGCTAAGCAACCACAACACCATAAATAGTGCTTGCATAAAGCACTACATTTCTTTCATTTCATATGTTTTTAAAAAACACACAGTAATTTGACAACTTTCTGAATAGCAGTCCGACATTCAGATGGACATGGTGCTAATTGTAAGGGATGCTATGTCATCCTGACTTGCATTCAGAATTTGGCATGGGGTAGCATTGCCTCTAATATTTTACAGATGAAAATAGGAGCACTCTTTTGTACTTGGAACACCATTCTTATCAAACCAAGGATCTCTGCCTGAAATGTTCCACATTAAATAATAATGAAGGTATTTTTTCACTTACCATTATGTCATATTAATTTATTATGTAATATCCTATTATGCACTGGTTTCTGGAGCAGATATGTTATTAAAGTTGATCTTTGTATTGTCTCTTGAGCTTTGACATGTCTGCAAAAAGGTGTGGGTAAGTAACAGGTTTGTTAAGCAGGTTAGATACAGTTCCATGGTAGGGCTCTTAGGGCCTTGCTAGACCAGGCGTTAGCGCGGTGTGAGGCCCGGTTTCCCTCCTGTGCATCCAGATGACGCACAGGGGAATCCGGGGTCAAGCCGCGCTGAAACCTGGCTTAAGCCGGCATAAGCGAATTCGCTTATGGCCCGGCTTTTTCACAGCCCCGGCCTGAGGCTTTTTGTGGCTGCTCACTTACTCGCGAGTAGCTGGGAAAAGCCACGGAGCGCTGTGCCCATCGGGCCAGGGGGGAGAGGGGCGGGGGGGAAGGCCGGACCCGGCAGGACGGAGGGGGGGCGAGGGAAGGACAGCCGGGGACAGGGGATGGGGGTGAGGGAAGGACAGCCGGGGATGGCGGATGGGGGCGAGGGAAGGACAGCCAGGGTCAGGGGATGGGGCGAGGGAAGGACAGCCAGGGACAGGGCATTGGGGATGGGGGGAGGATGGCTGAGCGGGCAGGGGGGCATCAGGAATTGTGGGGGGGATCAGGGGCAGGGGGAGCGGGGGGGCTTAATTTTTTTTAAAAAAAACCCACTTACCTTGTCCGGCAGCTCTCCGGCGCTTCCCGTTGCCCCATCGCGTCGTGCGTGTAGAAGCCGGCGGCGGCACGCGCTAACTCTAGCGCAATGTCGCCCCTCCTCCCTGCCGGCTTATCTGGCAGGTCTAGCAAGGCCCTTAGACACAAGCCTTCAGCAAGGTTTCTCCTACTACCCTTTCCAGTGAAGAGAGGGAAGGGATTTCTGGAGGTTACATTGTACTTCAGGAGACAGTGCACAGTTAATTCACGGTACTTGAATACAATATGGCCATAACTGATTCTTCTTTGTTTTATTAGTTTTAATTAAAAAAATATAAATCATGAAATAATACTGATGGCCTCCATATCATATTGACACCCCTCTCCAGATACCAGAAGCAATGCTGTGGAGATAGAGGAAATGATGCCATATAAACAAGAAGGCATCAGGAGTGTGCCTCCAATTATTCCCTCTTTTTCCTTAGTAGAAGGCATAAAGGTCTAGTAGGGAAGGAACATGGGACTTCCAGTGTTGCAAGATGAAGTATTCTGAGTACAACATTAACTCTATGAGTCTAAAGAAAGTTATGTTTAGAGAGTACTGAAGGAACAGGTATATATCCCAGGAATAGCATATTAAAACTAATGTTCCACAAAATAAGATTAAACCAAACAAAAAAGACAGCTGCAATAAAGTATTGTTCTTGATACATTTCAAGAAAAACCTCTTTATCAAGGTAAATTCTTAGTTTCTTCTAATAAGAGCCTATAAGAACTACTAATTACAAAATACGGTATGTGTGTCCCTGTTGGTTCTGCTGGACCTCTCAGAAGTGTTTGATACCATCGACCAGGGTATTCTTCTTGGCCGCCTTGCTGGGATGGGACTGGCACTGTTTTACAACGGCTTCATTCCTTCCTGGAGGGGTGGACCCAGAAGGTGATGTTGGGGGACTTGTTTATTTATTTATTTATTTATTTATTTATTTAAGGATTTTTATGCCGCCATTCAGCCAAAAAAGGCTCTCAAGGCGGCTTACAAAAGTATTTCTTGACAGTCCCTGCCCACAGGCTTACAATCTAAAAGACATGACACAAAAGGAAAGGGGATTGGGAGGGAGGAGGAGGAGGGGGGAAAGGAAAGCAAATTCAGGCACTACAATCTTAGTTGCAAAGTTCAGCAATTACAGTTGACAGCAGGCGGGAGGGGGCTCTCAACTGGAGCTGGACCCAGTTTTGGGGTGTCGTGCCACCAGTACTCTGACGACACCCAACTCTACTACTCCTTTCCACCCAATTCCAAGGAAGCTGTTTCTGTGCTAACTGTTTTCTATTGGCAGTAATGGACTGGATTAGTGCAAACAAATTGAAGCTTAATCCAGATAAGATGGAGATGCTCCTGGTCAGTCGAAAGGCAGATCAGGGAATAGGGATTCAGCTTATGCTGGATGGGGTTACACTTCCCTTGAAGACACAGGTCCACAGCTTGGATGTACTCCTGGATTCAGCCCTAAGCTTGGATGCCCAGGTTTCAGGGGTGGCCAGGAGTGCATTTGCGCCAGCTGCACCCATTCCTAGAGATGCCAGTCCTGGTCACAGTGACATATGCCTTAGTTACATCCCAATTGGATTACTGTAACATGCTGTACATGGGGCTGCCTTTAAAGAGTGCTCAAAAACTTCAGCTGGTTGAAAGAGTTACAGCCAGAGTGTTGACTGGGGCTGGTTACAGGGAGCATAAGACTCCCCTGTTAAAACAGCTCCACTGGCTTCCAGTTTGGTTCCGGGCACAATTCAAACTGCTGGTTATGACCTATAAAGCCTTATGCTGCCTTGAGGCCGCATAAGGCGGGATATTATTATTATTATAATAATAATAATAATAATAATAATAATAATAATAATAATAATAATAATAATAATATCGCACATAATCATTCAACATACATTACCCCTACTATGTATGTCAACCCAGTCATTCTGTTATATACTGGGTGTTCGAGCAAAGAGAACTTCATTAATACATAAAGATGGAATCCTATGCATGAGCAATTATTTTGCCCTAGAACACATTCAAAGTACCAGTTCAGTTTGTTGCAGTGTATATTAATTTTCATTCTTCCAAAAGGCTGTTAAATAATTACTTTTATTGATTATAGCCAGATTTGAATATGCCAACCTTGCACATATCTGAAGGTCAATGTGGTGTAGTAGTTAAGGTACTGGACATGTACAAGGAAGACTCCAGTTCAAATCCTCAGTACCGAAAATGATCACTGAGTGACCTTGGGTCAGTTATTATCTCGTAGCTTATTCTGTGGCACAGGGTGTTTCTGAAAATGAAATAGGACAAGCCTGTATATGCTGGTTTTTCATGGGTAAGGGTAGGAAAAATGTGCAGAATAAAAATGTTTTAGGATTCCTATGCACCACATCAAATGCCTAGGATCCTAAGTGATGGTTGTCAAAAATAAAATCAGTCTTTTTCCTATGGTGACTACAAGTAACCTTGCAAAATGCCATAGAGTGGCATTTAAAGCACTTAATCTGAGTCTCTAAATGTGCTAGCTTTTGTGATTAATGAACATAATCAATGAAAACTTATCCAGAGGCTAAACATCAGGTTTACAGATTTAAAATGATGAAAAGATTTTAGTACCCTTCCTGGCAGCTAGATCAGTATTTAGACTGATCATTGCGATGACTGCAAACATTAAGCAATCACTTGCTCTTTAATAGTGGTGGTCTGGGGCCAAAAGAGAACCTGTATTCAAGGACAGAATGGACCCACATCCTATTGTTATTACTTAGTATATATATATTGGAGCATCTTGTTCCTTAACTGTCATATTTTAGTATCAAAGTGCCCATACCTGATCTTCAGCTTAACCACAGTTATAACTCAACTAATTTAGGGCCCACTATTGAACTCAAATGATAGCAGAAGACAAAACCTTCCTGTGAAATCAGAAGTGCCGGTGTTGGAGCCAAGTGCTCAGATGGAAATTTTATGCCCCCAAAACAACATTAATAATTAACAAGGCTTAATGATCATTAAAGGTTTGGGGCTTTTTGACCATGTATTAAGATTTTTAAAAGCTGGCTGTAAATACGCTGAGATTAATGATGCATCATTGGTGTTGGCATTTTCTCATTAGATAAATAACCATTTTGCTTCACCCTGTTTGGTGATTAGTTAAGTTCTAACAAAGGTTTACGTGCCCTCTAACAATATCTGCCTGAAGATTAACACTAGGATACTTGCACAGGTAACTTCTTTTGCTGACTTTCACTTATAGTGAAGGAGACTGAGCCATTTGCATTGCACCGGAAGTAAGTTCAGATATGATTCTCGATGCATGATCAAGAACAATGACATGCCCAGGGTGCAAAGCACCTTGGATAGTCCCTAACTGGTCCTGTCTGAAACCAGAGCGGATTCACTTCCCCACTGACATCAGAGCCACCAGCCTCCACTATTCATGCCATATTTCAATGCAGGCCTAACTATATATATATTTCAAGCATATGACAGTGCAATAAGCAATATCCTACCTTCTTTGCCTTTCCAGGATCAAGAATTACAAGGCCTAGAAAAATTGTGAGCTATCTTAATCCCCACAGTGAATGGGGGTTTAAGGCACTGAATTTCCACGTACATAACTTATCGTCATCATCCACTTTCTATTATAAAGTTGCATCCAGTTCATGAGTGCATCACCCATCTCAACCATAGCATGCTGTACAAAATTCATTTAATAGGTCATTGGCGAAAAGACATAAATGTTTATAACTTTTTAAAGAGAAGGTGTGGGACAGAACAGATGAATCTCTTGAAGATTTTCACTTTTAAAGAGGTTAATATTTTAAACAGAAAATTGCTTATTTAAGAAGTATTTTATAGAAGCATCCAGACATTTAAAAAGATAGTATTACTTTCATTATCCCTGGATTATTCTGCCGCCAACCTAGTGTCAGAAGGTTCTCTCTCTCTTTTTTTCTTTTAATAAAACTATGCTCGAATAACAGGTTGCTAATTGCATATTCTTTTCAAGCACATGTTAAATGTAATTAATGTAACTTCATAATATGTCCATTAAGTGATCATAATATTTAATGGAGCCTTAATGATTTTGGTTGCTCTCCTTGGAAATTTCTTCTGCTCATTAACAATATTCCACTGCAGGGGTGTCCATAACCATACTGTTGGTTCTGTCTTACACTTATCTCTAGGTTTGTTGAAAACATTCCAAGAGATATTAATAGGCAAATTTTCAAAAGTGTATTTGTTCAAAAAGCATTGTCCCAGTGTAAGGGGGAAAGGGAAGGTGTGTGTTGTAACCTAGGGGCAGGAGAATGGTTGCCTGGCAAGCCAAATGCAGCATCCCTTTCTCACCCCCCTCCATCTACTGGACAGCAATAAGGCTTAGAAAAACCTTCCATTTGGCACCATAGAAAGCCATTAAGAAACATTTGCAATCATTCTGGGTCCATAATCCTTTCCTGTCCAACCCCCAGTCTGACATTTAACATAGCCCTATTCAGGCATTCTGAATCTGAATAGGGAAAATATGTGAGGATAAGGACCACTCTAGCTCCATCCCTCTCCCTCACTGTATTTTTTTCACCCTCAGTTTTGTCAGTTTTCCAGCATTCTGGCTCACATAGCCTCCACAGATACAGGAAGCTCTCCTCTTCTGACAGTTGCCTTCCATGAGTTGAGGGCAACTAACATGACAAGGGAGAAGGGCAGAGCTGAAGCATTCCTTCTCATGCGTGTGTCCTATTCAGTTTCAGAACGCCTGAATAGGACTCATATGTTTTGTGTCACCTTCATTCAGATACTGTGTGCATAGTCAGGGCCTCTCAAAAAGCAAGGTGTCCGACCACATCTATATGTATACAGTTTGTACTCATACGACCATAGAAAGAAGCAAGTCAGGTGTAGGACTTGCCACCACAATCCTGTTCCCCTCGATCTGCATTCACTGTATATGGAATCAACATGGCAACAGTGCTTTAGCAAAGAATGAGATAAAGCTGACTCTGCTGTTACAATACCCTGTTCTTCATTATGCAGCAAAAAGGAAGCATTCATAAAATGTAGCTGGTGACAGCTTCCTATTGCCAGCTGAGAGTTCTCTTCCCCTGCTTCAAGCTATGTTTAACAGGATATAAATACATTTTAAGGAACTACTTAATTATAAAAGGCATTACATTTAGGGAAAGAAATGTGCCAGTGTCTGCATTATAATGGCTTGGTTTGAACAATTGGCAGATATGCTAGGAAATCCTTCTCTTTTTAAAGGCCTACTGAATTCCCACAGCTTTAATATCTATTCATTAGAGTTGCTGATTTAAATTTAGTAGAAAATGGTTACTTATTAGTCCTTAGTTTTAACCTGCAAATCCTTTTTTTATTAAATCCTTTATGTTAAGATTTAGAAACTCCCACAAGCATTTGATAACATTTGGTTAGAAGATTTAGACCCAGAGATGTATTCATAGGAAGTTTTTTAAAAATTGTAGCCTGAAATAATTTTTGTTTTGGGTATAACAGCAAGTGCTGCGATTATATTTGTGCCTAACCTGCATGTGACATTCCAAGCATTATACACAAAATGTCCCCCCTCCCAACTTTTCTCTGTACAGACATTTTATTCATTACAAAGCAGATTGATTTTAAGCCTCGGTGTAATTCTAAGCTTTGGCATATCTGTATTTGTGCGATTAATGAGTTCAGCAAGATGGATAGAAAAACTGTTTGTTGTAAATCAAGACTACTTGCTGAGGGGCTGCCTGTTAATAAGCTGTATGCCCTCACATAGTTCTGTAGGATATACTACACAAACTGGGAGCAAAATCATGCTGTGAGGAATCCTAGAATTCAATCATGACTGGAAGTATTAGGAAATGAAGCTTTTATTGACTGCTTAATTTAGGGACCATAAACACTTTGCAGTCCAATATCAATGCTTTCTGTTTAAAAAGGCAGCATTTTATGCATTGCTAAAAAGGCAGCATTTTCTGAAATTTGGGGGCTGTAACTTCATCTTACTGGAAAGTATTTCTGAGCTGTATTTTCATTTATTGAATGTGTATCCTACTGAGGAGCCTAGGGCAACATTAGGGATATCAGAAGTATTTGGTTGTGGGGTGGAATCAATTATCTTTCATTGGCTTGGCCCAGCAGACTTCATTCTGGCAGGCCAACTGGCGGAATTTCGGTCATTTATTTATGTTTTGCGTAAAAAAAACCCACACTATTTGCATAAATTACAGCTGTAAATCATGCAAATTTGTATATTCTGCACAAATTACAGCCAAATGCAAAATTAAGCAAATATGTGTAATTCACAGCTGAAATCTGTGCAAATTGTACAAATACGCACAATTTGTAGCCAAAATTTGCATAAATCTCTATTTGCGCAAATTATGGCTGAGAAAAAAAAAAGTGTGTTAGAAGTCCCTGGAACTCAGGGGAACTGTGTGACTCAGCTTGCAAAAGCAAACAGAGTCAGGTGTGTCATGGAAGTCCAGCAAACCCCAACAGGGCCAGATTTCCTGGTGACGGATATCCCTAGGCAACATACAAGAGAAGATTGGTTATGTCTTTTCATCCTTGCAACAGTTTGTGTTGTATGTTAGGCAACATATAATGCAGTTTTATGTTGTATGTATGTGTTTGGCCTAAGGTCACCCAGCTTCATGGCTGAGCAAGAATCTTGATTCAGATCTCCCCAGTCCAAGTCTAATACTGTCTCTAGTACAATGTAGTGGCACGGTATAAGACATTTGAATAAAGATGTGATCAAACAATTTAGCACCTAAACTGAAACTTAGAAGTTGGGTAATTAAGGTTTTACTGAAGTCCCAGCATGGGGTTTAGCTATTCCAGGAACAACGTATTCAGCATTAGCAATATTAATGTGATCGCACCAAGCCACATTTCTTATTCCCGCTGGCTATTACTGCTTGAGAATCCGTCACTAGAGAGACAGAAGAGGGAGGGAAACATTGATATTCAGGATTTAATTTGCGCCAAGGCTCTTCTGGGCCTATCCCCCAAAGCCCCCACATTTTTAGTGGCAGGGTTCAGTCTTGGAAGAAGTAAAAAAAAAGAAGAAGGTGTGTGTGGAAACACTTACACCAATGGGTAACCATAGCCTGCCCCAAGCATTTCAGATTAGGGGGCACAGTGTCTAGCTCCACAAAAACTTTTCATTGTACAATCAGCTGTGCGAGCAATTGCACAACTTCACTTATCCAAGCATAACTTTAATTGGATTCTCCACTTGCGCGTAGTTCGTAATCTAGTCTTTGCTAGTGCAATGTCATGTGTAGTAGTGAAATGACACAGTTGGATACTGCCCTATGTGTTATTTGGTGCTTGTAACTCTGACTACCCCCCATGGATAAACCATCAATAACAGAAGGAAAAGGCAATTTAATTTGAAACTTGTAAACAATTTGTAAAATGTATAAACCATAACGCAGCTGGAGTTACACTCAAGTAAAGTATCTCTCATGCTAGATCTTTACTGATTGTTCAGATGAACATAATATTATATAAATAGGCACATGTGGAGATGTTGATATTTAGCTTTGTTAGTGTTTTTTCTTTGACAATGAAAGAAATATTACAATTGGGAAGCACTGCTTTACTCACCTCTCTCTCTCTCTCTCTCTCTCTCTCTCTCTCTCTCTCTCTCTGCTTTTCAGGTCAGAACTGTGGCGGTTTAGTACAGGGTCCTAATGGAACAATAGAAAGCCCAGGATTTCCTCATGGCTATCCAAATTATGCCAATTGCACTTGGATCATTATCACAGGAGAGCGTAACAGGATACAATTATCATTTCATACTTTTGCCCTTGAAGAAGATTTTGATATTTTGTCTGTTTATGATGGACAGCCGCAACAAGGAAACCTAAAAGTGAGGTAAAGTAATTTCTAGCTACACTTATACTGTTTAAAAGACTTCCATTTTGTGACATAACAATTATTGGCCCACAACAATTAATTTTTACTGCTCTATTAGGCTGCTTCATATTTCAAATTCCTAACACCTAAAGGAAAGTTTTCTGCTTTTCATATTGACAAAGATTTATATGTTTGTTTTAAGTCAAACGATCTGTTTCTTCAGGATATCAATCTTTCTTTAGTATCTTAAGACAAGTTTTCTGCTATAACAATCACAGTTACTGTTTGTTGTGCTCTTACTAGTTTCTGTTTTTCAGAGGTGGTTATCAAGTGCCAGTGAAAAAAGTATTGTTGAGTTAATGTCTGACATCTCATGTTCACATAGAAGAGCTTATTGTATTGGTAAAACAAATTTAGCAATGTCAGAAACATTTGAAGAGGAAAGTATACTGAATAGTGTATTCAAGTTGTCTCATTGTTCAATGCAAAAATATTTCTAGAAGAGAAGTGGATGATGGTCATGTATTTGTGTTGCTGGTTGTCTAATACGTCTCTCATCTTCCCGTGCCTCAGATACAAAGTTATCGTTGCGAATATGTAACTAATAGGTCAGGATGAAATAGCTTACTGTAAAAATTGGATCGCATTCTTAATGTCACTGCAGAACCAGGCATAGAGAAAAGACCTTGGTGCCCAGAAGTGGCAGACATCTGCTATAGCAAGTGTTTAAAATCTGAAGCCTTGTCCAGTTGATATACCAGGGATGGGGAATGTATGACCAGATGTTGTTCGATTGCAAATTCCATCAGCTCTAGACAGCACAGCCAATAGTGAGGGATAATGAGGATTGTAGTCCAACAACATCTGGAGGGCCACATATTCCCCATCTTTTCTGTATACCATCCCTGTGTGTTTGTTTTGTGTGAGTGGCACAGACACTTGTATATGCTAACATGTTATTCAGTTGCTAAGAGAGCCATACACATCCCCTTCTATACTGTGGTCATTATCTTCCTGCATAATATAAGGGAATATGAAGATCAGGACTGGGGAGAAGACCAAGGAGCTGTCAAATATTATGCAGGGATAATAGCAGGATGAGAATAGGAGTAAGCCAACAGGGTGCTTGTGTACAGGTACAGAAGTGTAGTTTGAGAACATGGTGGAGAGAAATGTAGTCTATTGGAATCTAATAAATATGTCGACTTCATATCATATTGGCTTAGTAGTTTCATTCAGTTTCTTCTGTTTATGAAATGGATGCTTCTGGAATTCATGCTTTGTGATTTCCGAAATGAAATGACCTGATTAGCATCTCTTGGACTAATGCGTTGATTGGAATTTAGATAGCCACCAGATTTCATGCTTCTTTGAACTAGTAGAAATTACTTGCTCTTACTGCAAATGTGCAACTGGGATTTGGAAACATTTTGTGCTAAATAAGCATATTGTTTTTTTTTGCTTATATTTGTAAGGTAAAAGAATGCAATAGTCTATCACATGTAATAATACTTTGTTAATCATCATACCACAAGGCAATATGTGCCTCTCAAAAGTACAAAAGTGAATAAACATTCATTATTCTTATACTTCCTAATTTGAACATCTTTAACAATATTAGGAATTGTATCCAATGCAGCTAGCAGCCTTTTTTGAGAATTTTTTTAAGTTCACGGATGAACGGATCTGCTTTAAACTTGGCATGGCTAAATCCCTGCTTAAGTCCCAGCATTCCTGACCATGGGACATACTGACTTGCAATGATGGGAGTTGTAGTCCAACACCTTTGGAGGGTTCCTGGCTGGGGAAGGGCTGCTCTAAACAGAAAAAGAGAAGTAGGTGGCCCTAAGTTGTTCGTCATCAGTTTTCCACAACCCCACCATCACCTCTGCATATCACATTCTCCATCCTGTCCTCATGGTTTATCTGCTTTCGGAGAATGAGAATTTCACTGGCACTTTCTGCCTCCTTAGGGAGGCCATGATGTTAAGGCTTGTGAGCCTTAACTCCCAATTTCCCTGCTTTTTGGTGCTTGGTTGAAAACTGTAGAGCCTTAACGTTGTTTTGTAACCATCGTTTTTCTGTTTAATGAATATACAACCTTAATTCCAATAAATGACTTTTTTAAAGGCCAAACTAGGAATAACAGGTACAGGCATGCTGGTTTGCTCCTGTGTGTTCACCATGCACATCTAAAGTAGTTGGTGGATGGGTGTCTAATTAGTAATTTGTACAACAAAAGGTGCCTGTAGGTGAGAGGAGATGAACCCTGCCTGTTCCCCCCTCTCTCTGTGTGACTTTTCTCTTCAACCCAGGTCCCTTCCAGAAGTAGATCTTGACCCTATGTCATATCTATACAATCCCATTATGGTGGCACTATATCCCTCTTTCACATTTATACTTCGTAGTACACACAATGCCAACTGTTGTGGTATTTTGGTTAATACGGAATAAAAACCAGGACATCATGCTAGGAAGGTGGTATATGCAATGCAGAATGTACCCCTCAACAGTTATAAGTGCACTTCAATACCAATAAAAAGCACTAGTGTAGATCCAGCCCAGGATCAGGAACCTGCAGTGACAGAGTGTAGGGGGAAGGTAAGACAGAGCAAGAAAAGGGTTCTTCTCACTTACCTGTGTGCTCCTTTTGTTATAAAACATAGACATCACTCCATCACCACAACCTACTTGTCAATAGGGCAGAACATGAAGAACAAATGCTGCTGCCTCATCCTGTGAGTTCATTCCTTCGATTCTGGTATATCTTGAAAAATGCACCATGATATATCTTTCAGTGTTGTAATATGAATCCTTGGCATCTTGGTATTAAATCCATGGAATCTTCAGTTATGAGGGAATTATGTAGGTTATTATTTAAAAGCACTGTGTGAACGTATGATGATCGGTGACTCAGTGGTGCCTTCTGCGATATTCACTCTAATGAGAAAATACTGATAATGAGATCTATCACTAAAATAGCAAGTTCTAATTAAACTAGAACAAAAGTCTCTAAGGATATACTCTTCACATTTTACACTTCGAACAATTTATTTTAGAAACACAATTAACAACAGTTATGACTGTGTTGTAATATAAATATATTATTGAGGTCAAGAATGATAATATGAGTTATATAATTTTCTAAAAATATATTGCTCATTGCATAATTTCTCCTTTGGGGTGAGGGGAGAGGGAAGAATATTAAAGAGCAAACCGTTTAAAGCAATGGTGCATTGAGACTTAAAGAAAGCTTTTGGCTTCCCGCAGACAATGTTGCAGTGGCTTTTGCATTTGCTGAAGAATAGTGGCTCAAACAGATCGTATTATTTCTGTACAACATGATATACACCTGACCAAAAATAACTTTGAAAATTTAGAAGCCTGTGGAAAAGTAATCAAATACACATGGGAATTGGATACATTTCAACTACCCGAAAAGGCCAACGTATCAATATATGTAATCTGCCAGTAAAAACGTACTAAAAGCTGTATCAGTGGCAGATATCGTCTATTAAAACAGACACTTCAAGTGGTTTTACAATTCACATGGCATTTAAGACCCATGGCAATATTTAACTTCCAGTTGAAAAAATAAACAGGAAATGTCAGGGCTCGTGTTTGCCTCCATCCCACATGCAATTTTCCAGATGCGTGCTTTATAAAACTGAGGGTGCAATCTTCTTTGGAGCCACAATACCCAGAAAGTGGGATTACTTAAGAGGAGAACTATCTAAGTAGTACACTGAGAGCTTAAACTAGCTCCTGTCCAATCTCATAATGTTCTTTTGAGGCAGCTATCCCGATTTTAGCACTATTGGTAACGGGTACTCATTAGGGAGCAACCAGATCAAGGGGCTGCCTTCATGGTGCAGGGTTGGAGCGCAGTCATGGCAAGTTGTCCTTACAAGGGGAGGCAGTGCAGGCTCTCCAGCAGCCATTAGGCTCACCAGACCCGACCTGTCCCCTTCCTGAGGCTTCTGCCGACCAATAGGATGTCACCTTCTGCCCAGGAACACACCTAGAGTGGCTCCAAGTGAGGACAAACCAGCGGAAGAGGTGAGCTGGTCTCACTCTGGCTGGAAAAGTTGGGGTAAATCCTGACTTTTCAGCTGTGCATTTGCACTTCTTAGAATCTGTGGCTGTACATAATATATAACCAACCCGGTGCAGATTTGGAGCCACCCCAGGGCAAAGGCGTCATCAAGTTAGCCCCCAAACTTAACCTGACAACTATCTAGAAAGTAGCACATGTCACCTGCCCACTGGAAAGAAAACAGTAAAATATTTTGTGGCTTGGAGTGAAATACACCAAGCAATATTTCACTCTTTTCCTTTCTGGTGGGGGGGGGGCATGTGAAAAACATTTCAAAGGGTATAGAATCAAAAATGTTGGAAATGTCTGGGAAAGAACTCGTTCAAGATTCAGGCTGATAGGCTGGTCTGTGTAATCGTTTCTGTTTCCTTGTAATACAACTCAACCTGTTTATGTGCACATATAACATATATGGAATGCCTCTCCTATTTTTGCAATCAGGCAAAAACATTTTATTTACTAAAGACAAGATCCTATACTGCCTGACCACTAGCAGAACCAACCACTAGAGAAACAAGAAATCATAGTATACTACATTGGCTCTTGATAAGCCTACATGAATAATTTTATGAATGATTTTGTGTGGTAAGTATTAATTAATTGATTTGATTTGTACCCCCATCTTTCTATCAAAAATAGCATGAAATACATTGCAAAATATTCAAATACAATAATAACAATAAAAACCAATTAGAGGGAGAAAATAAAACCAGCACCCAACTCAATGGATACCAAAGATGGGGAAACCAAGCGTCCCTTGGGATAAAGTTCCACAGCCTGGAAGCAGCCACTGAAACGGCCCTCTCTTATTTCACCACCAAATGCATCTCTGAAGGCAGTGGTTTCAACAGAAGGGCCCCTTCAGAAGATTTCCTTGAAACTGACCAGTAGCCCTATAACTAGCCTCGGTCAACAGTCTAGCCATAGCATTATGGGCCAGCTGGTTTCTGAAAACTTTTTGCAGGTAGTCCCATGTAGAGTGTATTATAGTAGCTGAAACAGGATGTAACTAAGGTATGGATGATCATGGCCAGATACTATTTTTGTAGTAGTACTAATGTGTCTCTGCTGGGAGCAGTCATTAGGGGATTTGGAGCCAAATGCCATCAGTATGATGATGACAAGCAGCTCTATCTCCCTGTGACATCTGAATCAGATGAAGCTGTGCAAGTCCTGGACCAGTGCCTAGACTCATTAATGGGCTGGATAAAGGCCAATAAACTGAAACTGAATCCTGACAAGATGGAAGCCCTGTGGCTGAGTGGTTCCAGAGTCTGGGAGATAGGTTCATTGCCTGTTTTGGATGGGATTACACTCCCCCTGAATGATCAGGTTTGTAGTTTGGGGGTACTCTTAGATCCATCTCTGTCACTGGACTCCTAAGTGGCCTTTTACAAGCTTTGCCTTGTTCGCCACCTATGGCCTCTCCTGGACAGGGATAGCTTGGCCACAGAGGTACAGGCATTAGTAACCTCAAGGCTGGATTACTGCAATGCACTCTATGTGGTGATGCCCTTTAAGCTGCTCTGGAAGCTGGAGCTAGTGCAGAATGCAGCAACTTGGCTGTTGTCTGAAGCTGCCCCTTTTCAGCATATGACTCCTTTGTTGAGGGAATTGCACTGGCTGCCTATTGACTACCAGGCCAAGTTTAAGGTTTTGGTACTAGTGTACAAAGCCCTAAACAGCTGGGGACCAGGATACCTGAAAGAGCACCTTCTCTCCTATCAACCTGACTGGTCACTGAAGTCATCTGAGGGCATGCTCCTGGTGGTCCCACATGCACTTATGGTCCATTTGGAGTCCACCAGGAGAAGAGCCTTTAGTGTGGTGGACCCTTTCCTGTGGAATTCCCTGCCTCTGGAGGTCAGGCAGGTGCCAACTTTGTATTCCTTCTGGCGCCTTCAGAAAACATGGTTGTTTCAGGAAGTCTTCTCTTAATGACGTGGCAGTTTTAGTTTTATTTTGTTTGTTTTAAAATGTATTTAATGTGTTTTTATTCTTTTACCTCATTTGTTCACAGCCCCAAAATTCTCGGATAGGGATCAGTATAGAAATATCGTAAATAAATAAAATAAATAAATAATATGTGGCACTCTAATACATACCTATATAATAGATTATGCAAGCTTTTCTAGCTTGTTTAAATATCTTTCATTTAATATGAAATAGAATTTCTGTTGGTTGCCAAGCAACCGTACTAGCAAACTGTGCAGCATTTGCAATTCGTTAGCTGTTAGTAGTGCAAACCTTTGAGCTATGGGCAGATGAACACATATAATTAGGGTTGGGATTGCACCTGATGTCTCTGCCCCTGTTTTCCAGATATTGTGGGTATTGGTCATCCAGGGGGCCTGAACAAGCATTGTGAAATATATATCCTCCATTTTAGTGTGGCAAATTTGTCTGTGGGTGGGGTTTGGGGAGGAAGCAATGAGCAAGCTAGCTGTTCAACCTGCCATTAGTAGTAGATAGTCAACCACATTCCTGCCACCTTACTCTAAAGGTATCCCAAAAATACAGTCTGAAGGTACCCTCACCTGGAAAGGATTTGGGAGACCCAGGTCCCCAAAATCTGGGAAATTCACTTCGCCTCACCTGATTTGGTAGAGTACCTACTTTATTGGAACAAATAACAGGTCCTACCTAAGGCAAACACAGCCACCGGCCATGTACTGTGGCCTGTTGGGTGCTTGACAAGTCTCCTGACTTTGCAGGGCCAGTGAAGCAGCAAAAACTGAAAGGTTTATCAAGCACTAGTGGGCCACTTTAAATGTCTGGTCACTATTTGTTCAGACCTAACATGGGGCATGTCTACACCTAAGGGTGTAGCAGAAGGGAGAACGGAGGATCACAGACTTACCTGCTTCCGCAGTCCTTCCCCAGCATCTAGATGGCTGTGCGACATCCTGGAAGGGAAGAAGGATGTCATGGCTGCCATTAAGAGGAGCCAGTCATGTGGAAAAAAGTAAAAAAATGTCCCCAATCCCCCCCCCCGCCATCCCAGGGATGGCAAAGTTGTTGGGGTCCCACCCCCATGGGCATGGAGCCTCGCTGCACAGCTCCATGCCTGTCTCCACTACTCACAGGGAAGAAGGGACGACCCAGGAATTGTGGCCACCCTGCCCGCACTCCTCGAGATGATCCCGGGAACAAGGAAATATTGGGCAATCTGCGGTCCCAGATATCCCAGGAAAAGTCCCTGGTCATCCCGGGTTGCCCCTGGGATCACCTGTGCATCATAAATATGCACAGAGATGACCTAGACACGACCCTGGGATATCTGGCAGGTGTAGAAATGCTCATGATGTATCCAATCTATTAACGCTTTAAAAATGGGAAATACATATCAATAAATGGATTGATAGACACTTTGCATATAAGAGCCTTGTTCAGGCATTCTGTACCTGAATAGGGCAAATATATGAGGACAGAGAGTGTTCCAGCCCTCCCACTCTCTTTTGTTGCATCTGTCATCCTCTAGCCCTGGAGGGAAACTTTCTGAAGAATAGACCCTGCATTCATGAAGGTTCTCTCTGTAAGCAAAAATATTCAGAAAGACAAGTGTTTGTTCTGGTCCTAAAGGATTTTTCAAAATAAGTATTAAATGTTAAATGGAATACAAGAAGTGGTTTACTATAATAGTTATAGAAATTCTGTCCTGAATGTGATAAGCAAAGTGAGTCAACTACGAAAAAGATGAAATGTATACCTTATTTGTGATATTATAAATGAATCAAAATGTACATTCATATTAAAGGTAGAACATTTCCCTTTGGAAAATCACCACACCATTTAAAAACTACTTCTGTAATCAATGAATAATTGCATAGCAGTGTGTGCAATTATTCAGTAAAAGCACTGCATCAGCTTCTTCAATTGTTTTTAGAGAACAAACACTTAAGTCAGCACAATCCTCATTACTTTTCTCCCTTATGCTTTATTATTTTCTGAAGGCCACCATACCACATGCAGCAAAACTGTTATTTACTCCGCAGATCAAATCATCATGTTTGAGCAACAAGAACTGTATGACTTATTTGTATGGAAGAAAGCCAAAAAAGGGGGGATTTCTGTTGTGGTGGGTTTATATAACCTTTCCAATGGACATTATCTGAGTTGAGTTTGACTTCCTGCTTTCAAGATGGAGGTTCTGGTAAATATATTAAATATTAGCTAATACCAATCTGTACAATCGACAGTGTGTGTCATCAAATCAATGTGTGGTATTTTGTGCTTCTAAGTATCCCTTTCCCTGCTCTTAAGTCTTTCCCTTAATATTACAGTGTCGTACTACACAAAGGCACAAACTGGTTCTCTGTATCATGCAAGACACTTAATTTTTTTTAAAAAAAATAACAACCTCAAAAATACCCACTGACCTTTACTGATCTTGGCAAGAGTGCATAAAAATCAGAATCCGCTTACTTCATATTTACAGCACCAGTTCTTAGTCTTCAAATGCTGGGCAATATTCAACCTATCATAATTCCTTTTATGCACTAATGAAGTTAAGATCAGATTCATTCTAAATGGAATAGATTTTCTCCATAATCACATATTCAGTCTGAAAGTCAGACTGAATTCTTTCCCCCCACTTCCTTTCATGGTTCAAGTTAAACCTTACTCTATGTGGTATTTTCACAGAAGATTTTTTTTTTAAAAAAAAGTAGAATTAATTCTGAAGACTAGCAGTGAATCAAGTGGCTGTGTTCAATTACACCATCAGTTCGTCTCATAGAAGTATTAAGCCTTTTTGCCAGGTGAGCTTTTTCATAATTTAGATAGCATCATAAGTAACCTTCCCCTTGCTTCTTTGCATGTGAGGTGCTATAATACAGTTTGTTAATCTTCTCTGTGGTTCTACTTTTTACTGTAAGATCTTTTGGATGGCAAGCAACACGTCTTCAGAGGGAAGCTTTCTCAAATGAGCACACTTTTTCTTACCTGTAGTGCTTCTTAAACTCTTAACAAGATGAAAAATATATGTAATACATTCCACCACCACCAGCAGCATTCTTTTATACTGTTCCTACTTCAGCTTACATTACCTGTAGAAGACTTTGAAGGTGAAGACTGGGTTATGATTCCCTGTGTGTGTGTGTGTGTGTGTGTGTGTAGTTACCTAAAAGGCCTTGTATGTGTGCAAGACATGTTCCTTAGATATACAGTTAAATCTGACAGAAGTGAGAACCCGAATACTACTAAATGCCTTTTTTCCTGGTAGAAAGTTGGGGGTACAAATCAATGAATCATTGACTGGTAGAGGATGTATACAAAATATGGCATTGTCAGTGGCTGCTACCACACTTCAGAACTAGGTTGGCTCTTTCTCTGTGCTGTCCATTCACCAGCAGGCAAAGACTGTTTCATTCAAGTAGGCCTTTGTTACATAAGTTGCTCTGATTGCTGGTTTTATTCTTTGTTCTTTTTAAAAAACTGTGTTGCCATCCTTAGCATGGAAGGGGGAAACGCGCAATTTTGGCAGCAGCTGCGGGTGGCTTCCAAACACTCACAGAGGGGTGGATGCAAGGGGTCCACTGCCCTCGTGTACCCAGCTGGGCACTGGTGACAACCCTAGCTGTCATGTTGTGTGTACCCAGCCACTCTCTCTAAAATTCACTCACACACACAAAGGTAAAACACATACTATGAAAAATCAAACAAGCCAGTTAACATACGCCCACACACTCACACACAGAGACAAAACATTTCTCTTTGGTTCACAGGCATGGACCCCCCACCTGCCCCAGCTTACCATTTTTCTAGGCAGCGGGACACACTAGGCTGCAGCCACAGAGCATTTTTATTTTCTAAGGATGCCTCTGGGGCTTATATAGGCCCAGAGGCATTCTTGGAAATAAAAGATAGCAATGGAACTTGGCTTTGTAGCATGCCAGCCTCCTAGTTAAAATTGTGTATATATATATATATATATATATATATATATATATATATATAAAATCTAAAATAATAAAACTCATTGGGGACAGGGAGCGTGGCAGGTGGCAAGAGAGTTGTTTGCAGGAGCCACATTGTAGACCCCAGAACCTTTCCCCCACTTCACAATAAGGGCACGCTCTGAAACTGCCATGAGAAAGACCTGGCCTGTCATCTTCCCTTTAATCTATGAATGATTATACAATGGGAGTAGGGTGGGATGTTGTTGCTAAGAGCATTGTATCAAATTTGGGGAAAATGTGTTTTTAACTTGATATTGAATGTAAAAGTTGATTGCCTTTGGTTACTTGCCATAAAATCTCTGCACCTTTCAAGAAAGTTTGTGGGAAGGAATTTCTAACGCACATATATCTCGAGATATGCAGCACCGACCCCTCCCAGTTATTTCTATGGGATTTCTGAGTATTTCTATGGGCCTTTTTTCCTGCACATTTTGATGGTGGGGAACAGTCCCATGTACTTAGAAAATGAACATATGGATGTGGTGCATCCATTGAAATAACAGGGTCAGGATTTATGGGCAGAACTCCAGAGAACATTGTGGATGCTGCTCCCATAACATATCATTTGTCTATGACAATTCAGTTCGAGATTAAAGTTGACCTCAAATCTGCATTAGCATAATCAATTCCACCTGGTAACCCACCTGAATAACTACTGTTTCTTGCATCATTCACTCATTGTTGATGAATGATCCATCTATATATGGTTGTATAGTACAACACCACCCTACTGACTATGATTGATTAAAAGGAAATGGAAAGACCTGGAACAGTGTAGGCACAAAATTGTTGATTGCAATTAATGTCCTACACATGTCTTCCATACACCCTTATTTGCTGTTTTCTATACATGCTGACTCTGATGGAAATTTTAAATTTAATGCATGCTCATGAGGGTTTTGTTTTTTTCACAGATGAAGGTCAATTCTATATTTACTGTGAAAATCATGAAGGTTTTGTCCTTTCAAAATAAACTAAGGGCAAACCTATGGCTCCAGGAGGGCATCCCAGGAAACATAGGAGTCTTTGGAGTCCACACCCCAAAAACCATAGACACAGATTCCCTCCAGAATCTGATCCCACCTCTACCCCCTCACAGCCTCCACAGCTGCTGTTTTCTGAGCTAACAAAAAGTAGCATCAAAGGACTTGGAGAATCTGAAAAGAGATGTTTCAGCAGACGAGAAGAGAGGAGGGGAGGGGAGGGGAGGGGAAAAGAGAAGCCAGGATGTTTCCTACTGTCTCTCCAGCCCCAGCCCTGGAAAACATGACTAGATGAACTTAAAGTCTTAGCTAGAAGAAAAATAAGGAAATGGAGGACAACAAGGTGAAAATTACCTCAGCCATTTCTCATGCTCTGCTGGCAGCAGGTACTCAGAAACTTCAGAGATTGTAGGCTTCTGTCTAATTGATGGTGCAACCCATAGGATTGCATCCTTATGATATTTTGCAGTTTCCACCTCTATAATAAAATGCCAATATATATTTGATTTTTGTATAGCTATATGTTTTCTTCTTCAGGCAATCATTTCTATGGAATGTTCATACCCATCAACTCCCACATGATCAAGATCTGTTTTGAGAGGGAAAGGAGTCACAGGCATTCTTTATAATTAAATAAGTGTTTGTAGCCAGATACGCGATTTAAAGCTTTTTCAGCCATCTGTTGATAGTTTCGTTATTGACATCCAATGTGTTGATGCTGGCATCCATCCAGTTCTCACTGAAAATGCCTCAGCAAGATTGGCAGAATTATCTGACAGGCTGGGAACCATGAGTATATGGATGCATGTTGTTTGGGCAAAAGTTACTTCAACGCTTGAGTTATTGTTGAATAATGGTGAGATGATGTGAAACTTTACTTCAGTTGGTTGTACCTTTAGTATAAATAAGCAGAGGGCTGCTGATCTCACTCTGCCCACATATAAAGTATGCTTTGTTCTTAACTAAAGCATGTTTTATTCCTAAAAGGTGGTATGCAATATAACGATAGTTTGAAAAGTAAAAAAAAGCCTTTATCATGTTTGTCCAACGGCTATGTCAATCCCCCATGTTCAAAACATGTGTTTAAATAAAGACCATGCCCAGGTATACTAGACACCTGTAAGTTCCAAATTTTGCATTACTCCACAGCTAAGGCTTGGTTCCCTCACCCCTATGACTCTGCCTTCTGTTAAAGAGGCATATGCAGGAATCACCTGAAGGACACAAGATTAAGGACACTTCAGACTATTACCTAGTTGGGTTGAGTTTCCAATCTCTATATGGGAGTTTCCTCCCTCCATAGAAATACCTTTGATTGTGAAATCTTACTTGGGGCCTTGCTAGACCTACCGGAGGTGTTGTTGGTTTTTTTAAAAAAGGGTTCCCCGCCCCCTACCCCTGATTCCTCCCCCACGATGTCCAATCCCCCTGCCCGCCCACCCGTGATGTTTGATCCCACCCACCCTGCCCACCCGCCCGCGATGTCTCATCCCCATCCCCCTGGCTCCATTTCCCCCCCCATCTCCCCACCCTGCCTTGATGGCCACAGCACTCCTGCGGAGCGCTGCATGCCATCCGCCGCTTCTCCCGGCTACTCACAAGTAAATGCAGTAGCCGGGAAAAGCGGCGGAACAGGCTACATGCCCGCGGTCTTGGGCTCAGCCCGAGACCGCAGGAAAAACTGAGCCACAAGCGGTGCCGGTTAGCCCAGGGCCAGGGCGGTTTGAGCCCTGCCTGGGCCCGTGATCACCTGTGTGTCATCTGGATGCACAGGGGCCAGCCCAGGCCTCGCACCGGGCTAAACCCTGGTCTAACAATGGCCTTGGTCTTTGAGCAACTAGTGAAGAGTCAAGACTACACTCTTCCATGCTCAGGAGCTCCAGGCCACTTGCAAGCTAATTTGGTGAGTTATTCTTAGGATGTAGCTTCCTAATAAGTATAGCATTAGTCATTTAATTTCATGTTTCATTTTATTTTAAAAGCAATTGACCATTTTTTAGCTTCTCTCTGTTTGGGTTCCTGAATAAATATCCTTAATTGGAAAACGAAGTTGATTTAAGTTTTTTGCCTAGCCTGAGACTGGCCTTACCTAGTCCTCCTAGATCACTTGGTGCATCCTACCACAGTTTCCAGGAGATTAAATGAAGCTCTGGAAAAGGACGTAACCCTCTCCATTGGTACAAGCCATAAGCCTGGCTTCTTACATGTTCAGGCCAAGAGTTCTTATTGATCCAATGATTAATGTGATTATTACCTCTGAAATATACAACAAGAAATGTCTTGTAGCCTATTTTTACCTCACAGAATTGGAAGTGCCTGCTCCTATTTGTCAGAGTCGCTCCACACATTTTTGGATTAGTGAAACTATCTTTCTTTTCTTTGCAAAGGCTGCAAGGCTAGGGTGAGATGAAAGGACAGAGGCATGGAGCTGGATAACACCACTGAGCTCTCTGTTGTTTGCATGATCTTACCCAGTGTTGACACATATACATTTTACAACATAAGGAACAAGATGAATCTCTCCAAGGCTTCAGAGGAAGCACGCCCAGTCAAACCACCCTCTAAGACATTTCTCTGCCTGGAACAAGAAAGGCTATTCAGTCTCACAAAGGACTCTTCCAAGTCCAAGATCTGCAAGTCCCCACTTTATGTGCCCTCATTTTATGAAGTTAGAACATGGGTGGCTGTATTACAGCGCTCTACTATAGTACTATATTGTAGTAGCCCTGAAATTATGGAAGAAGCAAACTGTTGAGGTCAAAGAGTATTCACTCATCTTTACCTTTTACAAAGGCTAAGAGGTTTCTTTTTTTTTTTAGTATGTGTTTTTCTATTCTCCTGTTTGGTGAAATGGGCTGCTAGCTTGTTTCGCAAAGTTTGATCTTTGTAGCTGGAAGTTGCTGTTTTTATCATTATGGAATTGCCTATCCTATTTTTTGTTCTTGTCGAAATATATTTTATTGGTTTTTAAAATGTTTTATTTGTATGCCAATTTGAAAAGTGACATGTTAGTAATGCATCAGGGAGATGAAATAGGATGCAAAGTTTGTTGATCTAGGCTTGAAGTATCTTCTGAGCAGCATTCCTGGATGTGATTTGGACCTCCCAATTAACACCATTCATGTCATAAAAAGCTGGGCTTGCATATTTTGAAGACATGAATCACAAGATGATCAAAGTAACATTGCTGGCTTCAAACACTTTTGTAAGTGACTTTCATAGTAAATGTACCAGCTGAAGAGACAAACAAACACATAAATGTCTAAGGTAAAGTGCTATTGGCACATGTATATTTCAGTTGTGATGTCAACCCTAATGTACGTGCCCAGAAACCAACATAGTAATGGATTCAGAGCTTTGCCATTCCACTGTCTGCCTGCTACCTGTGGCTGCTTCAGAGAGGCTGCTGGGGCCGGGGGATGCTGCCTCTTCACAAGATCAGACCCTATAACTCAGCACTTTCTCCAGGAGACTCCCTGCCACCTGGCAAGAATTTGCATTTCCTCTTGGAGTTGGTGCATAAAAAAGGTGGGCTGCCTGGGGGTGGGCCTGCAACTCGGAAAGCCACTTCAGGCTGGGATGCAAGGACAAGGGCCACTTCTCTAACATCAGGTAGGGGTGTGTGTGTGTGTGTAAGAGAGAGAGAGAGAGAGAGAGAGAGAGAGAGAGAGAGAGAGAGAGGAGGAGGAGGAGATTGCCTTTTCTTTTAGGACCCAATTGTGTGCCTGGAAGAGTGCCTGGGGCAAGTAGGGGGACCTGAGGGGGGGGGCAGATTAGTATGTGATGTGTATAGGGAATCATGGAATTGTGAGGAGGCTAGCCAGGTAAGGGGAACATGTTCCAAACTGTTAACGGCTGTACCATGACCCACACCCTGCATGTGGGTTGCCCTCCAGTCTCTGGATGCTGCTTTTAAATGCCAGATCAGTTCAAAGTAAGACTTCCCTCATCCATGATCTAATAGTGGATGAGGCAGCTGATCTGGCATTTGAAACCCAGGGTTGGGTGAGTGGGCAGGGTGCAGGGTGGCACCCACCTGTGCCCACCAATGTATTTGGTTCAGCCCCTGAGTAGACTTGAGGGGCAGGGAGAGAGGGTTGTTGTGGTCTACAGCAATTCCATCTCTCTCTCCAAGCTCCCTGTCCATCTGACTACTAGTCTGGAGTGTTTGCACTTTCATAGAATCATAGAATAGTAGAGTTGGAAGGGGCCTATAAGGCCATTGAGTCAAACCTTCCATTCATTGCAGGAATCTACTCTAAAGCATACCTCACAGATGGTTGTCCAGCTGCCTCTTGAATGCCTCTAGTGTGGGAGAACCCATGGTCTCCCTAAGCAATTGATTCCATAGTTGTACTGCTCTAACAGTCAGGAAGTTTTTTCTGATATCCAGCTGGAATCTGGCTTCCTGTAGCTTGAGCCCCTTATTCCGTGTCCTGCACTCTGGGATGATCGAGAAGAGATCCTGGCCCTCCTCTGTGTGACAATCTTTCAAGTATTTGAAGAGTGCTATCATGTCTCCCCTCAATCTTCTTTTCTCCAGGCTAAACATGCCCAGTTCTTTCAGTCTCTTCTCATAGGGCTTTGTTTTCAGACCCCTGATCATCCTGGTTGCCCTCCTCTGAACACCATCCAGCTTGTCTGTTTCCTTCTTGAAGTGTGGTGCCCAGAACTGGAAGCAATACTCTAGATGAGGCCTAACCAATGCAGAATAGAGGTGATTTGGAAGCTATACTATTAATGCAGCCCAAAATAGCATTTGCTTTTTTTGCAGCTACATCACACTGTTGACTCATATTCAGCTTGTGATCTACAATAATTCCAAGATCCTTCTCATTTGTAGTATTGCTGAGCCAAGTATCCCCCATCTTGTAACTGTGCATTTGTTTATTTTTCCTAGGTGTAGAACTTGGCATTTATCCCTATTAAATTTCATTCTGTTGTTTTCAGCCCAGTGCTCCAGCCTATCAAGATGACTTTGAAGTTTGTTTCTGTCTTCTGGGGTATTAGCTATCCTACCCAATTTTGTGTCATCTGCAAAGTTGGGCCAGCAGGACAGATAGGGATTCTATTGGTGTACTGCTCATCCAGCTGCCCACCTGAGCTGACAGTGATCTTAGGTGTTCTGTTGAGGTCTGCCAGAATGGAGTGGCTCAGGATTTCATGGCCTTCATGACCACCATGGGACTGTCTGAAGATATCATTGCCCCAATACATGTAGTAGGGCACACTCTACACTTTTTTTCAGCTGGCTGTGGGCTATGGAGACGGTGATCTTAACATGGGGGACTTTGAATCCCTTTGGATGGAGAACTTCCTGCTAAAGTTTAGATTTACAGCCACTTTCCCCCTATGCAAAGTAGAGGACCTATTGAGAAGATTCACCCCTGGAGATTAATGAATCCAAATGGATTCCAGACAGCTCTGGGGAACTTCTTGCTAATATGGCTGGTTCTCCTGTGGAAATCCTGGTCGATCTGTGGAATGCAGAAATAAATGACTCAGCCAGTTGACACTATTGCTCCTGAGCTCCCTTTCCACAAAAGAGGTTATACACCTCCATGCTCTACCTTGAAACTGAAAGTGATAAAATAAAATAGGAGACAGCTAGAGTGCAGATGGAGGAAAACTGCTGATGGATGCAGTTCAACACTGGTCAAGTATATTCAGGGGTAGTGAAGGTGGCAAAGAAATGATATCTATTTGCCTCTATAGAGGTTGTAAACCTGTGGTGAGACATGGTGCATGGCAGGCACATGAGGATATTATTTTGGATATGCAGAATAACATGAATATGTCCTGTCTGGCAACCCTTATGCAAGGATTGTTTAATACATAACCCACATTCAGCGGATTTGCACAACACAACAACCCCCAAGCAAGGATTGCATATGCAACCTAGCACCCATGGGCACCATGACTCATTGTGGGTTAAATAGCAAAGCACGGGTTCTCTTTGTGGGTTTTTCATGGCTAACAAACCATAGTTTATTAGTGCAGCTTAGTTCACACAACATTTGAAGAACAAACCATGTTTGAATAACAACCCACTATTCAATGACAACTCACACTCAACCCATATTTAAATTTGAGTGTGAGTTGTCATGTTGTGTGAACCTAGCCAGTGTGACAATCAGCTCTTAAAAGGAGGGAGTCACTGTATCTTATTTTCTGGAAGTGAATTTGTTGTTTTTCCATGCAGCCCCATATAGAAAGTCATAAGAATAACTATTTAAAAATTCCCTTAGACTTTCACTTCTGTTCTATTTGTAGCAGATACTGTGAACAATGTCATGAAAGAGAGAAAAAATAACAGATGGCAACTTTAGTATATAGCACTTAGCTGTCAAAGCAGTTGGTGCTATTCAGACTCTTTTTTTTAAAAAAAAAACACCTTAACCCCTTACTTCTCATTTTCAGAACACAAAATCTAACATAGCAATAGTAGGCATGTAGAGGATTGCAATGTTAGTATATGCTGCTGCATTTGCTCACATCCTCATGATCCTTACTTCTCCCTTCACTTATCTTCCTCTGCTTTATCTGCCCATGATCAAAATATAGACAGCAAGTTCTTTGGGGTGGAAAAACAAATATTTCAAATTCTAATTAATTAATAGCAGTGAAATCCCATGCATGTTTACTCAGAAATAAGTCCTGTTGTGTTCAAGGAGGTAATAAAGTGTGCATCAAGTATTCAAAATGTGAATTGAATAAGCATAGCTGCACCACTGAGGTATCAGACCCTGTACATGTACGTAAACATATTCATATTGCGTGACCACTACCTTGTTTTTAAAGCAAGAAATTGATCCCATCTGTCTGCCACAAAAAACAAAACAAACAAACACTTCCCAGGACATTATCTCAAAAGACCTAATGAGTTATAAAAGAAGAAATAAAATAAAAGTTATAAAATGAAATAAAAGTTATAAAAGAAGAAATCCCTAAGGGAAGGGGAATAAATCCCCATTTAATGTGCTAATTTTCAAACGGTGAATGGATGCAATTACTATATTCAAACAAAATAAGGTAATAAATACTTTGCTTGAGAAAGTACTAATATTAATATATACCTGCTGATTTTACCTGTGAGTCTCTTGTGGACTGCAGTGAGGGGTGGGTGGGAATGTTTGTTCTAAAACTGAGCTGAGGAAGGTGAAGCTGCCAGCCAGCTAGCCTACTGGAGAGAGAGAGAGAGAGAGAGAGAGAGAGAGAGAGAGAGAGAGAGAGAGAGAGAGAGAGAGAGAGAGAGAGAGAGAGAGAGAGCATCCATCCATCAGAGGCTACTGCTTATCTTATGCAGAAAACAGGCATATACTTTTTCCTGGTCTGCCTAGTTTATAGCAGTGGAAGTCACTGGGATTTGTTGAGACAGAAAACGGAGGTCATTTGCTGAACCTCAGTTCCTGAACATAGTTAAACCTGCTCCTAACAGGAAAATGGGAGGCTGACAAGGGGTGGTTCTTGAAGCTGCAGCACTAATATTTTCAAAAGCCATGGCTGCTGCTGCAAGGAAGGTGTGTCTGCCTCAAGCACTCAGAGTCAGAAGCTGCTATTTGTGTATGCTGCTATTCATATATAGTATGTGGGCTGTGTGACAGGTTTATCATAGCACAGGGGCGGCAGGACTGAGAATGGAAGGAAGATATTTATTTATTAAATTTATATACCACCCCATAGCTGAAGCTCTCTGGGCGGTTTACAAAAGTTTAGAACAGTGAACATTAAAAAGTATACAATATAGGATAACAGATAAGTTCTTACTGGTCAGAGAACAAAGAGAGGAGGCAGCATAATGAAAATATGAAAAATACATTCAGACGCAGCCCAGCAGCCACTGCCACCAGCCTTATGTGCTATGTGCTCATGTCCCTTATACTTTGACATCCCTATAATTATATAAACTCAAATGGTCTTAGCTTATCCTTCTGTGCCATCACACATACTATTCATGACACATCTGTATAAGGTATCAATAACTGCCATATCTTTCATAAAGGTGCTACTGCTTTGCCAGTTATTTCTGTATTTTTACTACTTCATAAATATGTGTTACACTTTACACTTGGCTTTGTTGAATTTCATACTGTTTCTGTCTGCTTCGTTCTCCAGTTCACTGAAATAATTTCGAATGAGTAAGCTGTCTTCCAGGATGGTTGCAATCCATCTCCTATGGCTTTTGATAAGAGTTTTATTCATGATTTTATTCAAATTATTGAGGAACAGTGGGAGCAGTTTTGGATCCAACTCGAGCCTTCTGTGAAATTCTACAAGATACCTGTTTCAATTTGTATGCTGTTCAATTATTATTCAGACCAGGGAATGGTCTGGATAAGGTTCATCTGTTAAAGCTGAGAAATGTCTGTATGGGAGACCATTTACGAATCACATATAAGACAGTGTCAAGCTACTCTTGATGTTAAATGTGTCTTTGCGTTTTAACATGCACATTACAAAAAATGCAAATAGCAAACCCTGGGAAGACTGATCATTGTCGGGGGCACAGTTTCCTGCTATGTATGGCCAAAACAAAAATGCTTACGTTTTGATGAAGAGCCAAATAAAACAGTTCCACTCCATCCCATTTCAGAGTGATTAGTAGTGTGAAGGAAGGCTGGGGTCCACCCAGTGCCCCTGCAGGGTAGGCACCTGGACCAAATGTCAAGATTCCCAGGTAGCCCCCTCCCTAGCCCTGTTCTCAACCAGGAAGAGCCAGCCCTTTGAGAAATAAAACCACACATACACACTTTAAGTACTAAAGCAGGTTTATTTACGCAAACTAAAATTAACTCATAAGGCTCTGGTCAGGCAGTAAAAGCTGAGGGGAAGGGAGGGAGAGGAAGAAGAGAGAGGGGGGAGTGAGGTAAAGTACAAAGGAAAGGTTAGCAGCAAGCAATCACACCATAAAAGCATTAACCCCATTCTAAAACCCACCGCAGCCGTGGCTGGTCTCTCCTAAATTATCCAGACACTTAATACATAAAAAACCCTAACTAAACCCCGAGCAGCATCTCTCAGCTCGGAACAGATCTTCCACCTGATACACGTGTAGCCCACAGGAAGATGAAGAGCCCTGGCTACTTACTTCTTTATCCCCTTACCAGTCGACAGTCTCCGTGACCCGTCTTCACCAACCGATGCCCTTCCCGGGCCCCTGGCGCCCCCTCCCTGAGGAGTGAGGCCCCCTCCACCAGAACGTCCTTTCCAACAGCTGGAACAGATCAACATCCCAATTAACCCTGATAACCTCCCAGGTGCTGTGGTAGGAGTCAGGAATGCAATGCTGGGTGCAACCAATTACTCAGCCATGAGATCGACCTTGAGTGAGAAGCACTCTCCAACTCACTTCCTCTGGCTCAGAGGACTGGGCCAAGTTAGACAGTTTAGACACAATTATTCGGAAAAGACTTAGCTGAACAGAACAAGACTGCAGCCATTTTGGACTGTCTTCCACAAGTAGAAACCTGGTGGTTTTCTCCGTTTATTCTACAGAAAAGGGATGTGCCAAGGTCTAACTGGTCATGCAATTCCCCCACCTTGCATCCCCCAAGGCCTCAGGATGGATTGGGGATACCTTCCCCTTTGCACTGGAGGCCTCCACACATTTGCAGAGCAGGCCTCAAAGCAGCTGATCTTGTATCTGGTCCAGAAATGTTTCTGCTCCTAATGGTTCAGCCACATATTTAGGTGGGGACAGGACTCTGTTTCAACCCCACTTGCTTCATGTATATCTCCCCCCTCCCCAAACCGTTGGATAACTGTTCAACCCATAGCAATCCAGCTATGGAAACATACGTTGAAAAACTAACAAAAGTATTCATATACACTCCACATAATATGTTCCGAATTATATATTACATCTCTCTTGTTTAAAACGGCATGCTTATTTTTAGGCCATAGCCCCACTTCCATATCATTTTTCTTTAGGAGTTCAGTCACGTGGTATTTTTATTCTCTTCATTAAATAACTTTCTCAGGAGGAGAACAAATAAAAATGTCAGTGATGCAAGATCTGGGACACGCTGGGGGAGAGAATGGTTTTTTTAAACATAGTATTCTTAGGCTTTCCTTAATGGTATTTTTCTTCCCTTTACTTTTTGTGTTCTGTCTGAGCTTGTGCTAAGGAAGATGAAATGATTTCTTCCTGGAGCCAATCTGAATAAATCTTCACAAGATCGAAATCTCAAGGAAGAGGTGATGACATCTTCATCTTGAGAGAGGCTTAACACATCCTTGGCCTTAAGGCTTTAGGGCTTCACACTTGCTGCTGTTGTTGACTTAATTTTCAATGCTGAGAGACATTCCTCATGTGTCAGGAGACAAGACCCTATAATACATGTTACATATGCTTTGTGTCAGACTTAAACAAGGCCTGTTTTGTTCCAAGAGAATAATGTCTTGAGAAGAATTTTGTGGAAGCAATTATTGACCTTAAAATAGGCAGTTTCTTTTAAATGTCATATCTAAAAGCACTTGACGTCATAACTGGCAAACTATTGGTTTTGCCTAATGATAAAAGGTTGAAGAAAATACTTAGGACAGAACTGCTCCACGTGATTACAGCTATCCATATTGTAAGTGTCTTGCAAATGTTACAGCCATAGCATGGAGGTTACACCATGTTGAAGCATTTATAGGGAAGGATAATTAAAATCAAAATAATTGGTTTTAGGTCCATTCTAAAATCATAATTCTTAGCCCTCACTAAGTAATTTCTGTGACCCAGTTCGCATGATCAAAACAAGCCACAGTGGCTTGTTGTGAGTCATGGTGCATGCCTGGGCCCAATTGGCATAATCACCACCCAGCTGTGGCTTATTATGTTGCCAAATCTAGGCAGCATGGTTTGTGGAGGGGTAAACATATAAACCATGGGCTGTTGTTTGTTCTGATTGTGTGAACCCCTCCTATGTCTTAGATCAGCCTTCCTTAACCTGGTGCCCTCCAGATGTTTTGGATTTCAGTTCCCATCAGCCCCAGCAAGCATGACCAGTGTTTGTAAATTTTAGGAGTTGTAGGCCAAAACAACTAGAGGGTACCAGGTTGGGGGAAACTACCTTAGATTTTCAACTTTAAAATAACTTCTGTCTGCATTGGGCTGTGGCCAGGATGGCTAGTGAGCAGCTAGGAAGGCTGCAAGTATCCAACTGGATCTGTGAGGGCAGAGGACCTCCCTCGCATCAATAGGGCCTTTAAGGCCCCTGTTGGTGCAAGAGGGAATGTGCAATTTCTGGACCATCTGGAAATCATGCATTTCCACCTTTCACACCAATGGTGACCACCATTAGTGTGGAGGGGGGAAGCACTCAGCAGAGGCTTGTGTGACCTGGCTTGTGGGGGGCATCCTGTATGAGCAATGGGGCAAGCTCTTGTAGAGCGCATGCAGGGCAATTTTGCCCTCCACTATGAGCAGCATCTGGCTTGATGTGTTATCAAGTGAGTAGTTCCAGGCTATAAGAATATTTAAAAAACAAAAATGTTTTTACACAAATGTTTAGTGCCTTCCTACATTTTGTAGCTTCAGTATCAGAATTGTGTGTATTATTTGTCAGGGGTCCCCAACCCCCAGGCCACAGACTGGTACCGGTCCATGGCCTGTTAGGAACCGGGCCGCGTTCTCACCAGTAGGCCCGGCGCTATAGCGCTAACGTAAGAGGGGTGGGCAGCGGCCGACAGGCAGCATGGGGCTGAGCCAGCCGGCTCTAGGATTCAGCTGGGCGGGTGAGATGGCACCCGCCCAGCCTGCAGGGATGCAGGGCAGGTGGGCTCCACGGCCTACTTGGAAACCTGGTAAAGGGGAATGAGCAGGGCGAGGCTGATACCGTTTTAAGGCTTTCTGTTGGATCAAACAGGGAGCAAAGGGATTAGGTCGCTCCTGCGGGAATTGGGCAGCCCTGGTGCCCCCGGTGAAGCCCTCAGGAGCCCACCTATGGCCATCCCGTGCTGTGCGTTCAACTCAGAAGCAAGCCATTGGAGGCTGGTGACTCCAATTTCGGTGGGGCTGTGAACCCACCCTGGGTTTCAGTCAGAACTCTAGGAGCCATCCTCCAAGGCTCTGAAATCAGGAGGTCCAGGTTCTAGTCTCCACTTGGCCATTGAAACCCATTGGGTGACTTTGGGCCAGTCACAGACTCTCAGCCTAACCCACCTCTCAGGGTTGTTGTTGTGAGGATAAAGTGGAGAGGAGGAGGATTAAGTATGCCACCTTGGGTTACTTGCAGGAAAAAAGGTGGGATGTAAATGCAATAATAATGCCTTCAGCATTCTGGTTGGTTCTAACTGAAACCCAGGATGGGTTCACAGCCCCACCGAAATTGGAGCCACCAGCCTCCATGGGTTGTGGTGGACTGTTGTTGTTTTTGTGCGAATGCTCTGCCTCTCGATTCCTCCACACCTCCAGGGAAGCGTCAGGGTGGGGCGGGGGTGAGGGGAAAGGAACGAAGGCAAGAGGAGGGCCCAGCTTCCCTTTTAAAGGTAATAATAATAGAAATAAAATGCACAATAAATGTAATGTGCTTGAATCATCCCAAAACCATCCCTTCAAACCCACCCCCCAGTCCATGGAAAAATTGTCTTCCTCAAAACTGGTCCCTGGTGCCAAAAAGGTTGGGGACCGCTGTTATATGTTATATCCTAACAGGGTAGAAATATATTACATCAGTTGAAATTGATTATCCTTTAAACTAGTCACAATGTAAAAAAGCAAAGTAGGTTGTTGGACATCATTTGCTTCAAATCATCTCATTTATCTCTATGAGTTTCCAGGTTGATTGTTTCATTGTTTGTTTTGCTATTTCCTCAGGTACTGAGGAAAGGTTAATTGGACATTAGAAACCCTTGGCTTCTCTCCATTCCCCTGGCATTACTTTCCTTTTTTATGTTAAGGTTAAAAAAAAAAAAAGACTACAGTCACAGTAGACAGAGACCATGGTGCCGGATTTCCCCTATATTTCCTGAAAAGATTACTTGTTTGGGTTTTCTCTATGTCTGCCATATTGTACTTATTGAGACCAAGCATGTGAATGCATGTTGCCTGTGAAATAGCTACTGTCACTTTTACAGACAACAAACTTTAGAAACTATCTGGGATCTCCTCTTTCAAAGTCTGGAATACTTCTTATTTTTGTTACAAGAGAAGAGAAGTGAGGCCAGAGGCCCGAATGGAATAAGGGTGGAGTTTGTGTCAGATAGGAAGTAGGGTGTGAGAGATGGGTGGTTAGAACATCCAAAGAGGAGTTATTGAGATACATTAGGTTATAAGAGCCATTATTTATGAGTATTTATCAGATGACCAGGTGGGAATCTACACTGGTGTTATTCTAACATTTTGAATGGGCTACTGTAACGCATAGTGTCACGTGACCCTGGGTCTCCAACGTTGTAAATGAGTTGTACTTACAGGTTCTATTTCTTAGTTCCAGCGTGGCTACAGATTCATGTGCCTCGTCCAAACGTTAATTTTCCTCTCCCAACCAGAGCTGCTGGGTTTGCTCCACCCACTTCCTGTTCTCCTTCCTTCACCCCGTTTGCTATCTTATCTGCTACAGCAGATGAATCACACCAGTGTTATACTGTGCAATCACTGACAATTGCATGCAAAGGACTCAGAAGTTTTCCACCTTAGAATCTGCTTTTATTGTGAAGTACTCCCATGCATCCTGCCTTAAAATTTGAATCAAATTGGGTCATCGGTCAATTTTTTATGATTTTTTTTTAACATTTCCCCCCTCTTTGCAAAGGAGCTGAGGAGCACTCAAAGGATCGCTGTAGCTCCGTGAAGGAAAAGGAACAAGGGTCTCTTGGTCCCAGTCCAAAACTCATGACCAGCTGGGCTTAAATGTACCTGCTTCTAAAACTTTTCAATTTGATCTCCCATCTAAATCCTTACCAGACCCAACCCTGCTTAGCTTCAGCAAAGTGGCTGGCTCCTATGCATTCAGGCAATTCCCTGGGACTTGTGTTAAGATGTTTTGGGATGGGGGTTGAGTGAGCTTATGACTATTGCCCTGCACTGCTGGCTAGGAATGAGGCAGGCAGTGGGCGGAGCAAACCCAGCAGCAATGCTACGCTCAGGGGGAGGGAGAACAACGAAAGGATTTAACAATGTGCCCTGCAGTAATGTTACAGCTAAATGTAAGTCACGCTAGTGTGCCCCGTGATACAGAGAACCACGTTAGAAAGGGACACTAGCAATGTTATGTTATAAGACTAGTGTAGATCCGGCCTTGTTCTCAGTTTTGACATGTTACATAAATAAATACATGTTTGATCTTTTAACTATCTGAGTTCTGATCTGCGTAGCATATTTTGCCCCATATGCTGTGTCCCCAGTACCTTTCATCCCAGAGCCTTGCATTGCTTGTTTTATTCATTTTCTCTCTGAGGGGTGCTTTTGAGTTTTCCCGTAATGATAAAAACACAATTGTGAGGCATATCGTGATGGCCAAAGGCCATAACAATACATGAGGTATTTTCACAAATACCTCATAACTAGGCAGGTACACAACATCATATACCTGATATCATCTTTTCCCTCCCTCCACCCAAGGAATGAATTAAGATGTGAATGGGATAAATTTACTGATAAAGTTCCACAAAAAACAAAAACCTATTAACATAGGGATGTCCATTACTGAGAAATTCGTCCCATTTTGATCTTGCTGGGTGTCCATGGTGCGCCTAACTTGGCTAGCTTTTGCAAGCCAAGCTGTGCAGTTTCCCTGAGTTTTTGGGACTTTAAATGGATTTGTGGGGGGTCTCAGATGTAATTCGCTCAAAGAGAGGTTTGTGCAAGCTATGGCCACAAATTTGCACAATCTGTGCAAATCATGGCTGTAAATTGCTCATGTTTGCATAATTTGTGCAAATTATGGCAATATATATGCAAATATATGTAATTTACACCCCCTTAATTTGCACAAATTGCACCCATAATTTGTGTAAATATTTGTAATACATTTTTTAAAACATAAATTCCACAAGCTGGCCCAACTCTATATGCACTGAGTCAGGCTAGCTGGCAGAAGATGGAATGGAGACTGGCAGGCTGGGCTGATGAAACCTTGTTGAGCCCCACCCCTCAACCAGCTTCCACTGACATCCCTAGTCAGCAACAACAAAAAACACGTAAGTGCAGACCCTTGAAGTGGAAAGCTGGGAGCATACCACTCCCACGGTCTACTGGGTCTGGCTGGCATGAGCAGCTCCATCCTGGCTCTGAGCATTAGACCAGTCTGCTGGCTGATCTGTGTTTGTGCTCACCTTAAAGGTGTCCACCTAACCATGCCATGTCAGCCCTGCTCAAGAGCCTTAGATGCAATGGCACCACCAGGGCTCAAGGATAGCTCCTCTTCTGTAGCTTCCTGCACCAATTGGCTATGAAACTGGATTTGATTAGCACCTCTTCATCATAAAGACTCCTCAGGGATTTCACAAGGGTATCTTCTGCTTAATTCCTTCCCTACCAACACTGGACCTGCAAACTGTACCAACTACAAGTTCACCATTGTTACATTAATACCACATAAACATATTACAGCTTGAAGTAGGTGGAGTGGGGAGGCAATTACAACTTGCAATTATGGGAAATATACCCCCAAATTCCTACTTGGCCGCTAACCAGATGACTGGCTACTCTCATGCTGCACATTTGAGGAGAGGGTTTGAGGGAGAAATGCTCTGGGATTTGGAATGCAGAGTCCACTTTTTAAAGTTTCCCACTTTCCTGCTCCCGCTAGCTGTCGCCTCCTACTAAATGTGGGTATGATGGCATTTCGCCCTTCATCCCAGCAAAGGGAACAGGAGCAACTTGTAGACTTCCTGATCCCCTGACAGGAAGATTGCCATCGCTTGAAGGAGAGAAGGAGCCTCATCACAAATGATACATTAATTCCACAACCAGTGTATGATTGGGGTCATATTTAACTACTTTAAAGCACTTTGAAAATGTTTTGAAAACTGTATATGCAGTGTGTCCTGGGCCCCAACAGTTGTCAAAACTGTTATAAAGCGCCTTAAAGCACTTTAAAGCAGTAGTGTAGATCTCCCTCTGGTGTATATATGAGCCCAGACACAGCGTAACTTTCTCCCTCTAGATTCTGCACCACACTAGTAATGCAATCTGTCCAGTCTTTTCCCTGATATGCTATAGTATAAAGGACAAGGTTCAAATTCCTAGTATCTCCTTAAATAATGAATATTTTAAACATGGGGACTTCTGAGGACATGATTTATAACTTGCTTTTTTCATGTGTTTTCCAGCTTTACAATTTCAACATTTATAATCAAAGCCAAGTTGAAAACTAGCAATTTCTTTGATGTGATAACGTTCACCACTTGAAAAGATGTGATGGAACTACATGCTAGAACTCCATCCCATCACAAAATAAGCTGAAAATCAACCCTTGCTTAGCTGTGGCAGAAATATACATTTTCAACAGGGTTGATTTTTTAAATGCTGTAGACATTTTTTTTAATTGTTGCACAACGTAGACCTGAATGTCTAAGGGGCTTCTTTCTCTTGGATATCAACCACCCTTTGTTGCCATATCACGTGACAAATTGTTTTTGAAGCTGAAGAGACTTTCCAAATCAATTTGGAGAAGTTTATTATTCAAAGATGAAAAGTCAAACATTCCATTGGGCTATGCCCAAACCCTTTTGCATACCTAAAGTAGCTTTTGAATCTTAAGGCCATATCTACACCAAGCAGTATATAACACTTTGAAAGCAGTTTTTAAATGGTATATGGAATGTGTCACGGGCCCCAACAGTTGTCAATACCGTTATAAACTATTATGAAGCAGTAGTGTCGATCCTACTTCACAGCCACTATTATCATGAGCAGTAAAATATACAGCACTTATAAAGTGTTTGCATCTTGGTTTGTATTTATCAAAAGAAAAAAGAAAAAAAAGAAAAAGAAATGTCCCCAAAGCATGAAAGACATTCAGCAGTAGCTTGTGCTATTCTCCTGAAAATGTATTCAGCAATTCAAATGGCTGTGTTTGAATTTCACAACAATGAAGTTTGTTTTTTTCAAACATTTATTTCTTCAGGTTATTATTATAAGATTTATCTGTCAAATATTAGCCAATCAGGTGATTTAAACTCTTCTTACAAACATACATTCCTGGCAGAGAGCAATCAATAACATTCTTATATATTGGTTTTCTAGTTTAACCAGATAAAGTTGAATAAGCAGGCTAACTTTAACAAAGAAAGTGAATTGGGTGCTGAAGAAGTGCAGTACAATCTGCACTTCGTTATTTATGAAAAGTATTTTTCAACAGTTATCAGTCTTTATGTATTAAAAATGAACCTCTCAAAGATGTATTTCTCTTTTGAAATTGGTTTATATGCTAGAATTTGAATGACCCCAGACCTGAACATTCGATCATTTTTGTCTGTCTCTTCTGCCAAGACTCTTGTTCATGCACTGGTTATTTCTCGGTTGGACTACTGCAACCTTCTTCTCTCTGGCCTTCCTTCTTCTCACATCAGTCCGTTGGTTTCTGTTCACCACTCTGCTGCTAAGATCATCATCTTGGCTCGCCGGTCTGACCATGTAACTCCACTTCTGAAATCTCTTCATTGGCTTCCAATTCACTTCAGAATCCAATATAAACTTCTCCTGTTGACCTACAAAGCTTTTCACTGTCTAGCTCCTTCCTATCTCTCCTCTCTCATCTCACACTATTGCCCCGCTCATGCTCTTCGCTCCTCTGATGCCATGTTTCTCGGCTGCCCAAGGGTCTCTACTTCCCTTGCTCAGCTTCGTCCATTTTCTTCTGCTGCCCCTTATGCCTGGAACACTCTTCCAGAACATTTGAGAACTACAAGTTCAACCACAGCTTTTAAAGCTCAGCTAAAAACTTTTCTTTTTCCTAAAGCTTTTAAAACTTGATTTTGTTCTGACTTTATACTGTTAGTTTTATCCTACCCAGTGCCTGTTTACCCTACCCTGTGCCTGTTTGCATTCTCTTCCCCTCCTTATTGTTTTATTATGTTTTTTTTAGAATGTAAGCCTATGCGGCAGGGTCTCGCTATTTACTGTTTTACTCTGTACAGCACCATGTACATTGATGGTGCTATATAAATAATAATAATAATAATAATAATAATAATAATAATAATGGTATTATGGAGAAATTCCCTTCAGCTGCCATTACTACCAATGGAGGTGCATCATTACTGTGGTGCAATGGAGTCTCAGCCATCTTGGACCCATGGACGCATTTGGAATTTTGAGGGATCATTGTTTATGCTCTCACAAAATGGCTGCTATAAGGGGGGGTTGCTCATTCACAAAACACCTAGAAGGCGAATTAGTGGGGCTAAAAGAAAAGTCATGGTCAAGAATCTAGGTACAATCAAAGGTGGGACTGAGTTCCCAAACACAATCAACTTTTTTGAACCCACAGTTTTATGTTGCACTGCCCATTTAACAAGAAGGCAAATTCTGTTTGGCCTAGAAGTTGAGCTCCAAATGGTAGATCACATATTTCCCCCCACAAAGTGCAACAAAATATCCATTTCACAGAAGGCAAACTGGTGAGGTTTATTATTATTATTATTATTATTATTATTATTATTATTATTATTATTATATTTATTTATTTATTTATATAGCACCATCAATGTACATGGTGCTGTACAGAGTAAAACAGTAAATAGCAAGACCCTTACATTCTAATAAAATCATAATAAAACAATAAGGAGGGGAAGAGAATGCACCAAACAGGCAGTATAAAAGTCAGAGCAAAATCAAGTTTTAAAAGCTTTAGGGAAAAGAAAAGTTTTTAGCTGAGCTTTAAAAGCTGCGATTGAACTTGTAGTTCTCAAATGTTCTGGAAGAGCGTTCCAGGCGTAAGAGGCAGCCGAAGAAAATGGACGAAGCCGAGCAAGGGAAGTAGAGACTCTTGGGCAGGTGAGAAACATGGCATCAGTGAAACACCCACAGGCAGGCAGACACACACACACACACACACACACACAGAGGCAATAAACACCACACCAAAAACAAAACAAACTAACTAGGACACCATAGATCTAGATCTAGAGATGGGACCCCCTCCCACAGCATAGGCAAACAACCCCCGTGCTCCTGACCACCCTTCTATTCCCCTACAATGGTCCTTATTGCCACCCTGGTTACAATTTTTCCTTTTTTTTCCTGGATGGCTGGACATGCTTCAGAACAAGGACTGGCCTGCAGCCGAGGCATTCTTAGAAATAAAGATGGCATTGTAGGCTGGTGTTTCGCTTTACACCATGCCAGCTTCCTGGACATTTAAAGATGGTTTTTAGATTTTTTAAAAAATCAGGAGCCTGGTGGGAGCCAAAGAAAGTGTCCGCACTCAAAATGCCTTACATTTCAAGACTGCATGCAAACACTCTTTAGTCAGTGGGTGGGATACGTAAAAAAAAAAGTGCCAACTTTGAGAAATGTGCACAAAAATACACTAATCTGTCTTAAAAACTGCATTTAACAGGCATGGAATGGACTTTGAGGTACTATCACAAAGGGTGGGAACACCTAACAGTGAAACTTTTTTGGACTATCTAGAGTTGGGCAATATCTTTATTTGGATTAGAAAATATCAGAGAAATCCGCAACAGAACCAAATGAGTTCAAATTTCTTTGTATTCAACATATGGATTCAGCAATAGACCAGCTTTTCCTGAATTACACAGATTCCACAAACTTGCGTACCTTTTTTTTTTTTTTTTTTTTACTTTATGGAATTTTATACAAATTTAGTTGTAGAAAAATATGTAAAAATTAAAAAAAAAGTGGTAAAAACGTGCATTTCTCCCATTGGCTAAAGCATGAAAATGTGGACTTTGGGGGTGGGGGTGGATTTGCACTTGCACAAATGTGAATTTGTGCAAATGCAGATTTGCACAAATTTGGGAAATGGAAAATATCCAATGTCATCCATGAGTGAATGATAGAATGAAAGGCACCTGACAATCTACAAAACACAGAAGGAACGGATTTTACAAAACCCACACATCCCTAATTTGAATTGTGGTGCTTACAAAATGTAGGAGCATATTAAAAGGACCCAACGTTAATTCTTTGGTACAGCTTGGAACCAGATTGCCATTACTTTGCAGTTTATATCTGACAACCCAAAATGTATCACTCAGTATCATCGAGTTAATAAAATTTGGGAAATTTGCATCTCAGATTCATGAAGAGAGAAATCCTGAAGGTGGGGCGGGGCAGGGCAAGGTCAGATACCTTACACTGGAATGTGCCTATGCGGCAGAGTCTTGCTATTTACTGTTACTCTGTACAGCACCATGTACATTGATGGTGCTATATAAATAAATAAATAAATAAATAAATAAATAATAATAATAATAACTTGAATGCACAAGGGCACTCAACCCCAGTTGGGTTCCTTCCTAGCCTCCCTGCTAAGTGACAAGACCCTGTCTAGAAAGCACTGTAGAGTTATGTATTATCTGGGACTGGAAAAGAAAGGACGATGGAGCATTATCAAATGTTCAAGATTAGTTCTCTGTATAAAGAGAAGCAAATATTATTGTACCAAAGTTCAAGTTTTCTGTTAAAGTGGGGTGGGAGCAGAATCCTCCTGGAGTATATTTGTTTCTGGCAATACTGAATAATTTAAAATTTTAATATAAGACCTAACCTCTGAATTTATTTTATTTGATCTGTCTCATGAAAAACAATTCCACTAGTCTCAGATATCTAGGTGATAACTACTTTTCATAAACAAGTGATGCGATGATGTAACCGGTCACTATGTAAATTATTTTTGTCTTTCATTTGATTGGGAAATGCATTTCTTTCTGCTAGCAAATGTGTTATTTATTTATTTATTTATTTAAAACATTTGTATTCCGCCCTATATCATTAAGATCTCAGGGTGGCGTACAGGTGTTGGTCCTTTACAAAACACTTTACTAGGTTCCATACTACAAAGCAGTGAACACATGCAGGAGTTGTTTTTGACACCAGAACTAACATGAGATATTTTCTATATATTTCAAAATAGTTTCTGTGAAATAATCTCTGTGCCACAGACTTCAAAGTAGTACTGCATACATATCTAGAAATGTAATTGAATGTATTTTAGAAATTCTACTCAAAACTTTCAAGATTTTTTAGAAAGTTTATTTAGTACTGTGACGGTACGAAATCCCCATAGACTCATTCAAATGTGGCCATAAAATGTGTGCCGTTGTTCAAAGTGTCAGTAACCTACATTAGTTTATACCCCACTTTTTAAAAAAACACCTTGTAAATTCTTGAAAATAGAAGAAACCTATATTGTATCTGAAAAGCTTTTACAAATAAGAATGCCATTTAATGTCTGGCTACAAATGGAAACATTTTGGATTACATCTCCCTTCGGCATGGGCAACCACTTCACTTTTTAAAAGGTCCAACATAGGGAAATGTGCTCCCAAGTTAATTTCCACCACGCCTTTCTGCATTCTTGTAGTGTAAAAGAGGTTTTATGTGTTATAAACATGCAGCCTGTGTACATGTTGAATCAATACAAGCCCAAGATATACCCAGACGTTCCATGATTTGTGTGAAATATTGCATTTGTTTCTGAAAAAAAAATCCACTTGAACAGTCACCTTTAATGTTAAACGAGGATCACTCAGTGTTCTAAATTACATGAAAAGAATCCAAAACATTTTCCCCTATGTATTGTTCTAGGGAGAGGAAGCACTTATAATAATTAAGAAGATGCCTACAAGAAAATTCATTAGGCAATCTTTTATCACAACAGCAAGAGCAGAAAGTCAGTGGTGCACAATGTTTAATTAATATGTTATGTAGAAGTTTAAAATAAGGATATTAATACAATGATGATCGTAAAAATTATATTAACATTCAAACTCCTGCAGAGATTCCATTAACCTTGCTTTGGAGAAGTATAAGCATATGTCAAGTTGTTCCAACCTCTTTAGTACAAATGGGCAGAATATTTCTTAATCCGTAAACTAGCAATACCAGAATCTTCAGTTTAAAACAAGCCTTTGCCGTCTGATGTCATTGACATGTTGCATGCACTAAAGGGGTGAGTATTTATAATTCATCTGCATTCTGGATTAAATTAAATAATCAGAGCTGCACTTCAAATACAGAACATACATATGTTGAGTGGATGAGTTCAAACATATTTAAAAAAGAAACTGCAAACATTGGGTTGGATCCAGACTTAGAGTCATCACTAGCTGACTGGAACATGCTGGCAATTGTAGGGACTTCTTCCGTCTAAACATGCATACAATTCTGCTTTAAAACATCATTGACAATGATAAACAATTCAACTGATGCATTAAACAACTCCTCATATGCCATCATATGCTTGGGAATAAAGGGAAGTCTTAACCTGGTGCTAAAAAGATGACAATTTTGAGAGCAGGTAGACCTCACTAGAAAGAGCAAAACTCTTCTCCTGGTGGACTCCAATCAGAGGATGGATCTAATTAGAACATTAGAAGTTCTAATGAACTTTTGTCCATTAGAAATCAAAGGGTGGTCCTGCCATTAGGAAGACGGCCTTCTCAAATTTACAGTTGTATGATTTCTGCACAAAAGACAAATGAAAACGATTCCCTTTCATAACTTTTTTTATTGAATGAGTCAGCTATCACATGATAGAACTCTGCTTTTGAACTGCCTCCAACATCCATCTGTAATGAGATGGTGTTCTGAGAGCCTGTGCCACTGAGAATAATACAATGATACATTTGGATGCTGAGAGTTGTCATTGTGTGACCTATAGCTAATTATTTCTTCTATGCTTCGCTTAGGTCACTAATTTACACCATCAGGCCGATAATTGTCAAAGCTTACAAACTGATTGTGATGCTTTATAATCCATGCAATCTTTTTTAAAAGACTCTAGAAATGTTAATGTGTACATAGTGGGTTGTTTATGCTGAGACAATTTGCACTGTGGGGGTGTTAATCTCAGCAGTATTAGTGTGTGGTGTTGCTAAATATAGGGTGATATGAAACTAGTTTTAATAATCTTTTCTGAGTTACAACTGTAGGATTCATCCCAAATCATATTCTCATAGAAGCACTATAAAGTTCATAAAATCTTTCTTGCATTGTGTTCCTTGTTCATGATAGAATGTTAGGAACTGAGGTTTTACATTTAGATGCTTCTAATACTTTTAGAAACATATTTTCCTATATGCCATTATCTTAATAGAGCTTTAATGTGATTTTGTTCACTTCCTTGTTTGATGTTCATAGAATGCTGGTAATACTGTGAGTTTGATCATTCCTGTACTACAATTGACAGTGAAACTAGAAGATAAAGCATTTAAATAGCATTTTAAAATGTATCATAGCACTCAATTATCTTTCAGCATCCTATTAAAATTAAGGAACACTTGTTATTTTATATCTTATCTATCAGTTTAGCAAACTAAAAAAAAAATCAGAGTGCCCAAAGTGCAGTTCCAGGATGTATCGAGTTTCATGGAGCTTTATTCTACAAGCAGGGAATCATGTCTCAAGCAGTGAGCTGCAGTATAGCCAACAGCGAGGGCGCAAGGACACATTACATGTAATTCCATTATTCACACCCACCTCAGGGCTTTCTTTTATCAGGTAAACAGACTCTTCATATTGAGGGGAAGTTTGTGGGGAGGTGTGTGAGAGAGAGAGAAATAAAGAGAGAATGAACTGGTCTTTTAATTCCCCCCCAGTCATTTCCCCTCAAGCTGCTCCAAGGTTACATTTAACAAAAGCACCAGGGTGGGTGGGTATGAAGATGACAAATACCTGGGAAAGAAACATTAAACAGACTTGTCTCCTCCCTACTAAGCTTTCCTCTCAATCTGAAACCATCCGAAGATAATTGTGTAACAACATAAAACAAGTAGTTCCTCCTTGTTGTACTGGGGGGAAAGCAGTTATTTATTTATTTACAATATTTATATACCACTCCCCATTCAAAATTTCGGTGCGGTGTACAAGATAAAATTCAATAAAAACAGAATAAAACACCTTAAAATAGATTTTTAAAAGCAAAATGGAAAGTGAAGTCTGGCTTGTCATTAAGGAAAGGCTTCCTTGAACAATGACGTTTTCAGAAGGCGCTGAAAGGAATACAAAGTTGGCGTCTGCCTGACCACCAGAGGCAGGGAGTTCCATAGGAGGGGGGGGCACCACACTGAAGGCTTTTCTCCTGGTGGACTCCAATCAGAGGATGGATCTATGTGGAACCACCAGGAGCAGACCCTTGGATGACCTCAGTGACTGGGCAGGTTGGTAGGGGAAAAGGCACTCTCTCAGGTATCCTGGTTCCACGTTGTTTAGGGCTTTGTACACAAGTACAAGAACCTTAAAACTGGCCAAGTAGTGAATAGGCAGCCAGTGCAGTTCCCTCAGCAGAGGAATTACATGCTGGAAAGGGGCAGCTCCAGACAACAGCCAAGCTGCAGCATTCTGCACTAGCTCCAGCTTCTGGAGCAGCTTTAAGGCAGCCCCACATAGAGTGCATTGCAGTAATACTATCTTGAGGTTACCAATGCCTGTACCACCATGGCCAAACTATCCCTGTCCAGGAGAGGCTGTAGTTGGCAAACCAGCCGAAGCTGGTAAAGGCACTTTGAGTCGCCATGGCCACTTGAGCTTCCAGCGACAGAGATGGATCTAAGAGTACCCCCAAACTGCAAACCTGATCTTTCAGAGGGAGTGCAACCCCATCCAGAACAGGCAATGAGCCTATCTCAGGAACCACTCACCTACAGGGCTTTCATCTTGCCAGGATTCAGTTTCAGTTTATTGGCCCTCATCCAGCCCATTACTGACTCTAGACCAGTGTCCTAGACCAGTGTCCAGGACCTGCACAGCCTCACCTGATTCAGTTGTCACTGGGAGATGGAGCTGCGTGTCATCAGCATATTGATGGCATTTAGCTCCAAATCCTCTAATGATTGCTCCCAATGGCTTCATATAGGTGTTAAATAAGATTGGGGACAAGATGGTGCCCTGTGGCACCCCACAGCTCAATTGCAGTTGCTGCAATCCAGAGATCCATGGGCACTTACATATTACCAAAAGAGGACACAGATTTTTATATGCTCCCTTTCCAGACCACCTTAAAAGGCCAATCTGATGATTTTAAAATTAGATGGCTGTTGGCTGATGTGGACAAATTCATCAGCTATAGGATAGCTTTATTTGTGCTAGCTGCAAGGAAAAGAAGAGCAGGCTTTCTAAACCATACCACTGTCAAATACTAAGGGGTTTAAACAGAAGGAATGGTTTAAATCCTGATCATTTTATTGTATTATTGGGCCACAGCTAGACCTAAGGTTTATCCTGGGATCATCCAGGGTTCGCCCCTGCCTGAGCACTGGATCCCCTGTGTGTCAGCTAGATGAACAGGTTTGACCCCTGGACGATCCAGGGATAAACCTTAGGTCTAGCTATGGCCTTGTTTTATTGTATCAAATGTTTTTTTTCCTGTTTTATACTTGTGTGCTTTGTGTTTGTATTGTGATGGCCATTGGCTATAAACAATAAAAGCTTAAGAGAGAGCTAACTGATATGCATTGATGCAAATTTAGAAATGATTATTAGGATTTAAATGGAAATACATTGTTGGGAAGACTTTGACCAGGTGAGCCGTGTGCCTGCTCAGTTCACAATCCAGGTGATAAGTGTTGATAGGCAGCTTCAGGGCCCCTTCTCTCCTTTATTATGGTTATTTACTTTCCAAAAAGGTAACAACTTGGACTCTATCACACTTCAAATACAGTACTGTCCTCTGTAAAGTAGGACACCCTAGCAGATGCATATTACCTTGTGTACATGGAGTTTGACATTCATTTCAATGGACAATGCAAAACCACATTCACATTAGACTTGCATCTTGGACGATTGAAATGAATGGGGAAGGTATCCTGGTGGATGAAGAGCAGGTTGGCATCAAATCCCCCAGATCAAATCATGGACCAATGTTTGAAACTACAAAATTACATTTTGATGAAATGAGTTGAGGAGGTACATGTGAAGATCCTTTTAAAAGGTATTCCTCTTTCTTTGACTGGCAAATCTCTGAGTCACATCATGAAATAGGGTTGACATCGCAATAAAAATAAATATGTATGCTATTAAAGTCAGTCCTCCCCCCAATATTTGGATTTGATTTTTTTTATTTTATTTACTGTGGCCAGATTTCTGTGAAGGAGCAGATTGCAGCTGCCAAGAAACCCTTTCTGATGATTTATACTGAGTATATTAATAATTGCTCATATATATGTAATGTCAGTTTAGCATTCTGAACTCTCTCATCACAGTTTTACTATCTTCAGAGCTCTTCTTCATTGCAAAAAGGACCGCTTTTCCCCGCCCCTCCAACTTTGTGGATGCAGAACCCGAATGAAGTGGGACTGCTGTCTAGCGCTAGCCTAGTTGTACTCAGAGTTCTCTCCCCAGACTCCCACAATCAGCGATTGGGGTATATGGGGGGTTTGCCTCCCACAGTCAAGTCTTCCTGTTTTCTTTTTTCTTCACCTGAGACCAGGTGTTGCTACATTTTCTAGATCTTGGCCTAATCTACACCAGGCATGTTATAGCACTATGGAAGCGGTATGAAAGGGGGATATAAAAGGCAGGAGCCACACTACTGCTTTATAGTGGTATTGAAGTTCACTGACAACTGCTGGGGCCTATCAACACATACCATATACCATATACCATATACCACTTTCCTACTGCTTCCATAGTGCTATATCCTGCTTGGTGTGGCTCCTGCCTTTTATAGACTTCTTTCATAGTGCAATATCCAGCTTGGTGTAGATTACTAAGAATGCAGCTGATTTTCCCATCAAGGTATAACATGTTGAAGGCTGGAGCATCCCAAATGGTATAAGTGTTAATTTGCTCAGCTAATTCTCCCAGCATCCACTTGTGCATTTGAATCTCTGTAAGCCTCAATAAATGTCCCATTGTGATGTTAACCTCTTCAATAGTGTCTGAGTGTGGCTCTCTTTGGGTTGGAAATGCTTTCTTAGCCATAGATGCTCTAATTGCTAATGTCTAAAGATTCCTTATAAATGGGTGTGAGAGTCTCAGTGGAACATATGTAAGTTTGTAAATGGGTCTAACAAGAGCATATCATGTAATATGTATGTGTCATTTAAATCACATTTGGGAAAGAGCATGACTCATAGATTAGAACATAAGTATATATTATCAGAATGGTTTACCCTTAAACTTAGAGCAGATAAGGGGGAACCCCTTAGCAAACTTGCAATGTATTTCTAACTTCTAAGGGGAGTGCATTTACAGGACTGCAAATGAGTTGCACGCAGTAGTTTGTCAAATGAATTCCTCTGCCATAATGCCATAAATGGTATGGGATAAAGACTGAGCAGGTCTTTCATCCCATATAATAAAAGAGGGTACTTGGGGGTGGGGGATGGCTTTATTTGCTGGAACAAAAGTCCTGCTAGGTCTTTCTTACTATCTCCATTACGATAATTTAATATGACCTTTCACGCAAATGACTATCTTAAGGGCATGTGTCAAGGTTGGAATTCAACAATAGGAGTGCACTGCAGGTCATTGACCAGGTACCTTATCAGATATCACTCTTGCTATCCAGCACTTTCCTGTTTTGCTCAATTTTTACCCCACCTTTGCCTTTGGGGAATGCATTTTAGGAAGGTCATTAGAAACTGAATTGTTTGATCTCATCTTACCTGATCACTCACAACCCCATTCTTGCACATCTCTCCCACCTTTGCTGAAACAGGGGGTGAAGATGCCTAGCTTTTTGGTTGTGTCTCAACATGAAGTCAGTACTGTTCATTCAAAAGAGAGCCACTTTGTAGCACTATAAAATGATGTTAAATCTTTATCGTGCAAGGATTACGTAGCATACAAAAAGCCTTCCGTTCCCTCTTTAACCTGCAGAGGTTCATAGAAACAAATCTGCCATCTTCTCCTGCTCCCAGCAGTCTTCTGTGATCCATCCCACCTGACTCGAGAAAGGATTTTCATGTGAAAGGGGTATGTATGGCTTAAGAGGGGATAGGAAACTTTCTTTCCATCTTCCTTAAGTTAACTTTGTGAACCGCCCAGAGAGCTCCAGCTATTGGGCGGTATAGAAATGTAATAAATAAATAAATAAATAAATAAATAAATAACTCACCAGAGGCTTGGATTCATTGAAAGGCCCATGTAAGGGGATAAGGGAAAGGTGACATTCTGCCGTGTCCTTGTCCATCAGCAGCCCCCGTTTCTTGAGGCTTGGGAACCTCTGCTGAATGGTGTAGACTATGGGAAAGGAGGGCTAACAGAGTTAGGGGATATCTTCAAAAATTAAGTGGAGCCACCTTCTTCCTACTCCCTTCCATGAGCTTTGTTTTGGGTCCAAATCTCTATTTGTAAGTGCTGTTATACTACAGAAGTCCTATTATGTAGCTAACAGATTAAGACATATTGTGGAGGCAATTACAGGAATAGGAGAATTAGATTGGATGGAGGATAAAACTACAAGTAATATAGAGATTAATCTGGAGAATGTATTTTTTAGGGAAGGAAAAAAAATGGGTAGAAAGTATAGACAACCCGCTTTTGAGGTCTCACTGGGAAATTTGGAGTAAATATAAAGGGGAGCTGCTTCCGAGCAGCTCCCCTTTGTCACCGGTAATAATGTTAAAGAATTTCCCGGAGGAATTAAAGAGTAGATTAAGTAAAGTTTTAATAGAAAAAAATAAAATGAAATTAAGGGAATGGTTAAGAGGAATGAATACAAGAGAGGATATGGAAGAGGTCCTTAAAGATAAAAAATTAACTTGATTAAATTATTGGCAATTAGAACAGTGGACTAAAAAGTGGGTAAGAGATAACGGAGATTGTAGAGAATTGACGAAGTTTGAGGAATTAATAGTTAAGAAAGAAAATGATAGGGAGAAAAGAACAGTGTTAAAAGGGTTGATGAGTGAAATATATAGAATATTGGTGGAGAAAGGGTTGATGGATAATTCAGGCAAAATGGTTTGGGAGACAGATTTGAATGTACAAATAGGACAACAGGGCTGGGAGGGACTATGGAAACAAAGAGCGTTGAGAAATATGTCAGTAAGAATAAAAGAGAATTATTTTAAAATTATATGGAGGTGGTACCTAACTCCGGTTAGATTGAATAAGATAAATAATCAGCAGTCAGCAAACTGTTGGAGAGGATGTGGGGGTAAAGGAACGTATTTACATATGTGGTGGGAATGTAACTATGTTCAAAAATTTTGGAAGATGGTGTTTTTGGAGATTGAAGAAATTGTGGAAATGAAGATAGAACGAACACCAAAAGTTGCATTACTGTCACTATTTGAAGATTTTAAATGTAAAAAGGAAATCAAGGAATTTATAACGAATTTGCTGACTGCAGCAAGATTGATTGTAGCTAGGAACTGGAAGATTCAAGGGGAATATTCTATTCAAGAATGGTATAAAGAAGTATGGGATATAGCTATTAATGATAAATTGACAAGTAATATTAAATGGAAAAGAGGTATAGCTAAATCAAATGATTTTGAAGGAATTTGGAAACAGTTCCTAATATCTGTGTTTTCTAAAGGAAGTGGGAAACCACCAGCAGAAGAAAGTATGAGATTCTGGAATCAGGAATGAGATCCCGAGGTGGGGGGTGCACTTCTATGTTAATTTTGATTATGTATTTAGATAAGATATTATGTATTCAACGTTTCAATATTATGTAATTTGTTGTTGTTTTTTCTTTATGAGAGGATGTAATGTGTATGTTTAAGTATTGTAGAAAAATAAAATTATTATAAAAAAAAAAATACTACAGAAGTCCTGGCTAGGCTTGAACCCTGAAGAATGCAACCACTCAACAGGTGCTTGAATAGGGTGTTGTGGAAGGGAGTTCCTGACAAGGGTTACTTTGAACAAGATCAGATGGCACCCTAAGCTATGGTAATTAAGCATTTTGAGCTAAACATTATGGCTTACCATTTCATGGGAACCATGACTTAGCGTGTTGTGTGAACTTAACCATGGTGGCTACATAACCATAGTTTACACACACTTACTAATAATTTGCTGCAAAAGAGTTAGTCGCCTAACCATTGCTTACCGTGTTGTCTGAACAAGCCCATTAAGTCAACAGTTATGGTGGGTAAACCATAACACAGTACAGCAGAGGCTAACAGCACCTTGGACAGCACACTGCAGGAACAGGGGGCACAAGGGATTTTCAGCAGACATTGCCATCAGCAGGAGCAAGCTGAGGATCTCAGCTTATCTGTTACAGTTTTTACTGGAAGAATATCGGAGTAGAGATGCTGCAAATTCTTTCTTTTTGAGTCTTGGGAAAAATATCCCTGTGATATTTTGTGGAGAAAGGGACAGAAAAATGAATGTTGAAAGGTTAATTCATGTGGCTATGCTGAGGTTATAAAAACCCTATTAGTATAGCAGGAGTGGATCATGGAAGTACTCCCCAACCACATGCATAAATCTGCTTTATACAAAGTCAGGTAGTGATCTATCTAGCCCAGTACTGTTGGCTATTAGCAGTGGTTTTCAAGAACTTAGGTAGAGGTTTTTATCAGCATAAGAACCCAAAGTGGGGTTGTTTTTTTATAAACAGCAGCAACCAGGAGAGGCTAGAATCAAACATGGCAATTCTCCGTGAAAGCATAAGCTTTTTGGCTGAACTATGGTTCTCAAATTTAAATATCTGAATGGCACATGCTTATTTAAATTACACATTATCTGCTTGTTCTCTGGCAAGAGACAAGGAAATTTCCAGAGTTCTAAAGAAAACCTAGTTGTCACTCTTTCCTGTTTTGGAGATTTCACCACACCATTGCCTATGCCTTTTCAGGCCTATTTTTGTATATATTTTTTTCTCCTGTCAAGGACAGTAGGCAAGGCTTGGGCTTAAGCCATGTTCCCATTCTTAATGGGGAGCAGTGAATTGTGGAGGTGTACTGGCCATCAGCAAAGGGAGAAAGGCTGGTGAAGAGCAGCCCATGATGTGGTGGGCCCCTGGCCCTGCCATCCATCACCTGTGTCCCTGGCGTGCTGGTCAGGAAGGGAAATCGGCCAGCAGGTGGGTGGGCTGATTACAGGAGCCATGACCTATGCTGCTGCTAAGCCTATTCAAGCGAGTCAATAAAGTTGTGGCCAATTTATTATCCAAATAATTTGTTCTTGACGCTTTGCCAACCGGACCTAATTAAGTGCTGCCCACTCAAGCTATTTATTTATTCACATCCTTTCTTTCTTTCTTCTTCTTTTTTTGGGGGGATCCTTTTTCTCTCTTCCCTCCCTCTCTATTTTTTCTTGGAACATTGGGGACAAAGTTCTGAATAACTAACTGGGAAGACTACAGCTTTCAGCCATCAGTGCTAGCAAAGGACTGGAATTTCTTGCCCAATATCAAATACCACTGAGAAATTGTATTATAGCCAGCAGTATATAAATGTCACAAATAAATTCTGCACTTGAATGGAATCCAAGGGTGACTTTTCAAGCTATTGGGGAGGGGATTTACATACCAAGGTTCAAAATCCTTGGATATATTCAAGATTAGATTGCAAAAATACACCATAATACACCAGGTGTTTGTTTGTTTTTTAAACAGATCATACGGGTGGCTCCTGAGAAATAATCACATATTCTGTAACACAGTTAAATAGCAATCCTGAGGAATCATGGCATAGACAATGCCCTGTTCCAGCTGCATAAAACCATGCAATGTAGCTGTACATTAAAATAGCCACTTTTTTTCTTGAAGATTGCTGGATAATGCTAACAATCTCTAGGAGGCTGATGACTTAGGAATGATAGCCAGAAGGCTGGTGGAAAACATCTGGTTATTTTATTTATAATGCAGTTTTGAAGATGACTGCCAGGTGGGTTTCCTAGGATGCTGATTTTTTTAAAAAACCTAATAAATAAAATTATCACTCCATAGGTGAGACAGAAAACCATTACTGATGAATCACAGATTCAGTGAAAGAAATTTGAAAGTCAATTTGTTTGGTAGTCCTTCTCAAGGAAATAGTATCCTAACAATCTTTAGTCTGTCACATTTCTATAAATTGTGTTAATAGCAAATTTGTAAAATGAAATGTTCTTCCTTCAAAATGGCCAGCTATGTGGTGCATTCACCTCAAATGAACCAATAATAATACCACCCCTTCAAGTTATTATCTCATGGATCACATCCAGAAGCAAAAACCTAAGTATCAAAGGTCTTTGGCTCCTGTAAATCTATGCTTCATCTTGGTACACTGAAGACTTAATCTTTTTTAGCCTACAACTCAGTTTGTGTTTTTTTTTCCCCTTTTGCATTGCATGAAGTTCACTTATTTGAACTAGCAATGAAACACTCTTACATAAGAGGTTCCATAGTTACAGCTTCTGTGGTGTTTTATAAACCTCATGCGTTGGTGTATATGCTCATACTGTTTATTAATACAATTAATTTAAAACACACGGCAATGATATCAACTTGTAACAACTGTATCACATACAAAATAGGAAACCTGAAATATTTTGTGTTGTGGTGGTGGTTGTAAGAATTCCATCCTCTTATTAGCTTGTACTTTTTTGTGGACTGTTTCTCAGAAAAAGGAAGGAGAAAAGAGAGGGATAGCCTAACAAATTGGTAGTGGATTGCAAAAACACTCTTACATACCCAAGCCTGGGCAATTAAGACAGAATCAATCCCATTAATGGAATCGTCTTCGCATTGCAAGGCATTTTCAGTGTTATTGAAAGTACAGAGGAATTGACAGCTATAATTACATCTAACCATATGATTCAAATGAATAAAGCCCATGACTGCAGTACAAGGTGTCTCATAAAGAGTGCAGTTGTTAAAAACAAATTGGCCTGCCAGCTAGAGTAATTGAATTTAAGACTTTTTTTTCTTACTAATATAGAATAGCTAATGAGAAAATGAGTGCTCCAGATCCAAGGTGATGAGTCTCACCCTTTCTGAAAACTGCAGTGGATTTGCCTGAGATGTTTGGGTTTATTTATTTATTTTTGCAAATGTTTTGTGCTTTTTCCCCCCCCTTCCCTTCTTTTTTTTTCTATCAAAGATTTTCCTGATGATAGTTTGGATAAATAAACTTTCTATGCTTTAAAAAAAAAAGGGGGGACTAGGCTGCACATCTGTAGACATGCTACAAGATCTAAAAATGATCTCTGATGGCTAAAGAAATCATTTTTATATGTTAAACTATGCTGGCCATAAGAATCTGATTTTTTGTTTCTAGGAGTATTGCTATGAAAATACAGTGCCATGAGAAATAGAAATATTTTTCCGTACTACCTGCTACATGTCCTACAGAAGGCATGCTTTTTCAATTATTTGAAAAATGGATGATATCTTAGAGCAGTAGTCTCATATTCTGTTGGCCAGAGACAGCAACTGCTATGTGGTAAATGAGTTGAACAGTACTCCCACATCACCAATGGTCCTTAGCAGAGACAAGTTATTTTGGTGGTGATTGAGGTTTCACTTGCATTCTTCTTCTTTAATTTTTGTTATTAGACAAATTCAAAAAGGAATAAAATATTGCTTCTTCAATATTCATCATAGCCCAGAGTACAATATTAATAATAAATAAATAAATAAATAAATAATACAAACAACTTGGTTATCAGATGAATATTTAAAACAGCTTAGGTTGATATACCAACTACGCCCTTATCTGGACAGAGATAGCCTAGCTACAGTTATCCATGCTCTGATAACCTCTCGCTTGGATTACTGCAATGCGTTATACGTGGGGCTGCCTTTGAAAACGGTCTGGAAGCTTCAGCTGGTACAAAACAGGGCAGCCCGTCTACTAACAGGGACTGGTCAGCGAGATCGCATTACTCCAGTCCTTTTACAACTTCATTGGCTGCCAGTCCAGGTCCGGGCCCAATTCAAAGTGCTGGTATTGACATTTAAAGCCCTAAACGGTTTGGGGCCAGGTTATTTGAAGGAACGCCTCCTCCCATATGTACCTGCCCGGACCTTAAGATCATCTACAGGGGCCCTTCTCCGTGAGCCCCTGCCAAAGGAAGTGAGGCAGGTGGCTACCAGGAGGAGGGCCTTCTCTACTGTGGCACCCCGGCTGTGGAATGAGCTCCCCAGAGAGGTCCGCCTGGTGCCTACACTGTACTCCTTTCGTCGCCAGCTGAAGACCTTTTTATTCTCTCAGTATTTTAACACTTAATTTTAACTTAAATTTAAATTTTACTGTTTTAACTCTGTATTTTAATCTTATATCAATTTTGATGTGTGGTTTTATCCTGGTTGTGCTTTTTATACTGTATTTTGTATTTGTGCTTTTAACCTGTTGGTTGTGCACATCCCCTGTTCCAGGGAGACAGCCCGGATGAGTGCTCAGTAAAGTGCACTTCCTTGGGCCTCAGGAAATTGCACAATTCCCCCCGCACACCATTAGCATGGCGAGGGGGTGGCACTCTTTCTGGAGGCCCCAGAAACCATGCATTGCCTCCTCCCACCCCACCACACCAATGGATTGCATTAAAAAGGCCTTTAAGGCTCCGATTGGAACGTAGGATAGGGGAGAGGCAAAGCCTGCTTTCCGAAGCTTCCAGAAAGTGTGCAATTCCCCTGGGGGGCTTACAGCATGCCTTTAAGGCCCCCATTGGCCCAGGCAGGAGGAGAGAGAAATGCAATTTCCACAAGGCTGGGGAAATTGCATATTTTATCCCTCCACTTCATCCACCATTAATACAGCAGGAGAAAAGGAAAAAGTGGGTGGAACTGTAGTGTTAAGGTGAAAATCCACTGGGTCTATATTGTACTAGGTATATTGTCAGGGTCGGTGCTACCATAGAGGCCACTCAGGTGGCCTCCTAGAACGCCAAGCTAAGAGGGGCACCACGCAGCACAGCACTCATGCATATTGTTGGCTGTGAGCTGGGCTGGGCCAGCCCAAGGATTCAGCTAGGCCTGGGTGGGCAAGATGGCGCCCACGCCCGCCCAGCCGAAGTGAAGCCAGTGACACTGGGGTGGGGCGGCGGCTCCACATTTGGATTTCCGCCCAGAAGCCACCCTCCCAGAGCTGCTCCAGCCACCCAGAAGCCACCCTCTCAGAGTCGGGAGGCCGCCGCCAGAAGAAGAAGAAAAAGCATATGGCGAGCTTGACCCTGGCTCAAGCCAGCCTTTGCCTTACTCCCAAGGAAAGGGCACCGGGTCACCTTGCCTCTCTCCTCAAACAAGCTGCGATGTCCAGGCAGGCGGGCAAGTGGGACTCCCTCCCCCTTCCCCCAGGAAAGCTAGGGACTTGTGGACTCCTTGCAAGGCAAACTCTCCTGCTTCCCGATCCTGCACGCATGGATCAACAGGACTTGCATCCGAGAAAGTGTTGCACCAGGAGGCACCAGTGCGGCCTGATCCGACTATGCCCCCTTACTCGGAAGCCTTATTCCCCCGAGTAAACGTACGGAGGGGATCGGGACGCCAGGATGCATAGCAGGTTGCGTTCGCACGGAAGTAAGTCCCGGTGAATTCCAGATGGCTCGGTCCGAAATCAAAGTGAGCCAGTCCCAGCTCTCCACTCGGTGCACACGTTCAGACTTCCGCGCAATTTTTTTTTTGGGGGGGGGGGCGGGATGCAAGTAGCTCGCCTTGCATAGGGTGCAAAATAGTCTGGCACCGGCTCTGTATATTGTACTAGGTAAGAACTTTCCAGCCCTTCATGGGTTCAGCAGGGAGAGAGATGATGATGATGATGATGATGATGATGATGATGATGATGATGACGATGATCTCTTTCTCGCTCATGGTGGTTTTTCTAGACAGACATGACAGGCATTGCCAAGTCATGCTGACTTTTACAGATTCAGGAATTCCCTGACAATTGAGCATGTCTGAAGTATGAATGTTTTCTGGATGTTGGTGTGGATGTATTTTGGTAGGCTCAGTTTCTGAAGGTTTTCTGTGTAGTCCTTTGATGCGATGCTGGTGACTGATGTGACTAATGGAATTATTATTATTATTATTATTATTATTATTATTATTTATTTATTTATTATTATTATTATTCCATCTCCTGAAGCCCTATCATTTTCCAGCTTTTTGTACGGCATTAAAAGGTAGAGATGGATGAGCAGATCTCCCTGTTTCTGGACTGCTATTGTTCCAAGTTTTTGTGAATGGTGTTGCTGTCTTTGATCTCCACACAGCAGCTCAGTGATCTTCCGCCATCAACCTTACGTAATCCTCACATATATGAAATAGTAGGAGTGTTCTTCCAGGACACAGGAGGTAATCTCAAGCAAGGAGAGGCTCTGTGGCACTTCCCATTCAATTAATCAAATCAAGGGTGAGCAACTTGTGGCCCTCCAGATGTTTTGCCTTACATCTCCCATGGTCCCTCACCATTGTCTATGCTGGCTAGGGCTGATGGCAGTTGTAGGCTAAAACATCTGGAGGGCCACAATTTGGCCACCACTGAATTAAATGCACATAATTAAGAAAATTTTATTGGTGAGAATGAAGTGGGCCACTGTTATTATAGTAATGGGAAGAGAGATGCCACATTACTCGGAGAGGTTTAGCACTTCCTCCCTAACTTTTTGGAACTATCTACATACTTTGCACCAGTTCTCACTCCCATCTTCCTGGTCTATCTCTGCAAGGGATATGTCATGGCTCAGATTTCTGTTTGCCCATCTTCAAATAGCATTTGTGTGTATTATTAGATATGTTTGTGGAGAGGCAAACTGAAACCTTTTAAAATTAGATAGATTCCATTGGGTTCTGGGGATGGGTGAAGTATTCTACATGTATTCACCCTGAAGTCCTAGAATTGGTGGATAAGGTGGGGTTAATTTGTTTATGATTCCAGAAAGCTTACATCAATGCAACTATCCAGGTGCAACAATCATTTCCATGCTATTAAGCAAAATATTTTAATAAGATGCTATTTTGTTATCGTTATAATTGTGGTTGTTTTTTATTTATTTTTCTGAGGCAGCATCCTTCTTACGTGATACAGAGAGGCGAGGATAGCTTTGTTCTTGGCAAGACAGGAACAGGAATAGACCAGTAACATGATATAGTAATAGCAGTTTGATAGAATAAGAATTTAAAACTTTGCTGAGGACAATTCTATGCTAAGGATCTATGCAGAATGTCTATTTCTTCAATGAACTCTACTTTCTAATGCACCAGAGCATAATTCTGCCTTTTTTTGTTTGCAAACGTTGCCTTATATAACCTACAACAGCAGCTTTTGCACCCGCAAACATAAAACAAAATTTAAGTGTAATTATTAGGTTTCAAGACATTTCCTGCTGTACCTCTTGCTTTTGCTTAAACAATGTATCAGTTGTTTTGTTAATAAGCCATTTATTTTAACAATATATAGATTAAAATGAAAGGCGGAGCGCATGGAGGTTACTATGTAAAATGGTCAAATTCATTTGTATTGAAGAACTTAGGGAAGAAACAGGGAACTCCATTTCCCAAGGCATTTTAGCTGGAACTGAAGTGGCTTTGCCCTCTGTTATAACAGAGGTGGCAGTGTTATATTCTGAGGTCTATCATTCATTTTGTCATATGAGCAATCCCACTGCATTGTTCCTTTGTAACTCAGCTGCCCTACTAAGGCACAGTTCCTTAAAAAAAAAAAAGAATGAAAGAAAGAAAAAATCCTGAACGACTATTTCTACTGCTGAATACTTTTCCCCCTGCTTTTTTCAAGATAGGAGTTTGGAACTGATTGGAAGTACATTTTGCTCTTTTGACAAGCACCATCATTTTGTAAAGGTTATGGATTGTCTTACAATGTCCACCCTTTACAAAATCCTTTTTATCTTCTATTATAATCCACAAGGAAGCATTTATAATGTACATTCTGTACATTTGCTATAATTTCCAGATGTAGTTTCAAGTAGAATAGTCCCTATTAAATTCACAATTCCTAAAGCTCTAGCTTCAGCTTTTCCAGCATTGAAACAACAAGACCCAAAAGGAATAATGTTGTTGTTCCTGGCACACTCAGGTCTTAGCTAGACCTAAGGTTTATCCCAGGGTCGTGCCTGCCTGCTCCCGGGATATCCTGTATGTCATTTACATGAACAAGGATGACCCCGGGACGATCCCAGGATAAACCGTAGGTCTGGCTAAGGCCTCAGTCTACAGTCATAAACACACCTACTTGGGAGTAAGCCCCTTTAAACACAGGGGCCTTATGTCTGAGTAAGCATGCGTAAAAACATAAGAGTTACACTGGGTCAGAACAAAGGCCTATCTACTCTAGCATTCTGTTCAAGTAGTGGCCAGCAGGTTGACTGTGGGGAGCCCACATGTAGGACATGAGTGCAACAGCACCCTCCCACTCATGTTCCCCAGCAACTGGTATACAAAGGCACGTTATTGCTGATACTAAAAGAAAATACATAGTTATTCTGACTAGTAGCCATTGATAGCTTATCCTCATGAATCTGTGTACTCTATTAAAGCCATCGATGTTCATGGCCATAGCTACATCTTGTAATAGTGATTTCTATATTATCTCCTTATTTACTTTGTCCATACCACAAATCATTTTGTACAAATCTATTACGTCTCCTCATATTTTCCATTTTCTTAAGCTAAACAGTCCCAGACATTGTAACCTTTCCTCATAGGGGATGTGACTTTTTCTGCTGTACAATATCCAAGTACTCCAACTGGGACACACTATACATTTGTATAATGGCTGTATTATATTTGCAGTTTATTTTTAAATGCTTTATTATTTATATGAATTACACTTTGTACATATAAGAACATAAAAAAGTGCCATGATGGATCAGAGCGAGGGTCCATCCAGTTCCGCAAGCACTCTGTTCACACAGTGGCCAATCAGCTGTCAACCAGGGACTAACAAAGCAGGATACAGTGCAACAGCACACACACACCCCACCTATGTTCCCCAACAACTGGTGCACACAGGCTTACTGCCTCGGATACTGGAAGTAGCACATAAGTATCAGGACTAGTAACCACTGATAGCCTTCTCCTCCGGGAATTTATCCAACCCTCTTTTAAAGCCATTGAAACTGGTGGACATCACTACAACTTTTGGTAGTTAATTCCATGATTTAACACATATACTTCAGTGAAATTGTATTTCATAAATCCCCCCCCCCCGGATATACCCTAGGGGTGGGCAACTTTGGGAGGCCCACAGTCCATTTTCCTCTTCTAGGCAGTCCTCAGGGCTACACTTCCCCACTCACACACAGGTGCAGAAGACGGGGGATTTTTTTTAAAAAAACACACCACACCAACAACTTATGTATCTGCTACAGAGTGCCAAAAGAGTCAAAATTTAATGTTTGCAAGCGAATTGTGAGAATTCTCAGGCTCTGTAGTAGCTCTGGACTCCATTTTTTAAAATTATTTTTTAAAGAAACCCCAAATTTAGGGGGCTGTGGGGAAAACATGCAGCCCTGTAATCTGCATATTACCCACTTCTGTTATATGCATAGTCAAGAAATACCTAGTTGTTGTTGTTTTAAAAAAAGATCTGTATTAATAGATTACATCAATTTCATGAATCACATAGTTGAGCCATGTGATGCAAATTTGCAAAAATCCAATCCCCTAAATATCTCACTCGGTTATTTTGAGCTCAGAGACTGTAATTTCTTGACCAACATTTACGGTGCAATCCTTTGCCTGTTTTGACAGAAATAAGTCCTACAACTTCCAACATTCCCCAGACAGCCATGCTGGCTAGGGCATGCTGGGAGTTGTAGAAATTATTTATGTCTAATCATTCATAGGCTTGCATCCTTAAACTAATAATCTCTGTTTTAAATTGATTTACTTTATATCCTGAGATGTGTCCACAAACATTAGCAGATTTTAAAGCTTCTGATAAAGGTAAAATAGGATTGGTTAAAGTACGAATTATGTCATCAGCATAAAGACTCAACTCATTCCTGCATTCTAAACCCAGTATACTCTATACTAATTCCTCTAATGCGGCAGGGTCTTGCTATTTACTGTTTTACTCTGTACAGCACCATGTACATTGATGGTGCTATATAAATAAATAATAATAATAATAATAATAGCTCAAGCTCTCATTGTTAGATCAAAGGGTTCAATAAGTATTACAGAAAACAAGCAGAAATTTGGCTCCTCTGCCTTCACCCCTTTTCAGTCCACATATGCTTTGAATTCTTGCTGTTGGTTGAAAGGACAGTACATGGATTATCACTAAATAGCTTTTATATTCTTACTGTTAGTTGGAGGGATAGTACATGGATTATTACTAAATAGCTTTTATGAAGAAGGCTCCCACCCCCATTTTCTCAAGAAAAGTATGGGTATATGCATTCTCCACTTGATCAATTGCTTTTTCTGCATCTAGAAATACTAAAATGGATTCTACTTTCTTAATCTAAACTAAGAGGTCTGCATATACTGTCAGACATTAAATGCCCAGCTATAAACCTTGTCTGATCTAGAAGGATATATTTAAAGATCACTTTATTCAGCCTTGATGAATATATTGGAGCAAATATTTATAATCCTGATTTAATCAAGATATAGGCTGATAAAATGCCACTGAGTTAGAGTCCTTCCCATTTTTATGTATTACAATAGAGTCAACATGGAGTCAAGAAAGATTTTATGAATTTTTGCATGGAGTCCATCTAGCCTGGGTGCTTTATTTATTTTCAAAGTTCTTATAGATGAGGAACTGGAAGCTTCAGATGACAGCCCTCCCCAGGAACTATCAGAAGAGCAACCTGGGCCTAATTAACACCAAGCAGGATATTTCACTATGAAAGCCGTATATAAAAGGCAGGAGCCACACTACTGCTTTATAGCAGTATTGATGTGCACTGACAACTGTTGGTGCCCATTGACACATGCCATATAATGCTTTCATACCATTATATCCTGCTTGGTGTGGCTCCTGCCTTTTATATACCACTTTCATAGAGCAATGTCCTGCTTGGTGTAGATTAAGCCATAGCCCCTCCAGTGCTGTTCCTGAATTCCCCCAAATGCAAGAATGAGAGCCTGAAATCATTCACCCCTCTGAATGGCATAGGCTCAGATGCAAGCAACAAAAGAAAGCAGCAGTATAGGGCCTCCCTTAAAAGTGATATGCTGACCTAATTAGCCATCTGTGCTGATTAACGTCCAGCTATAAACCAGCACAGCTGAAGGGAGGTTTCTGCTGCCAACAACAGCACTTCTGCATCACCTTGCTCTTCCGGGCCTTTGCAGATTCTTAGACCCTCAGTTATTCCTCTTTTGGGGCCTTGCTAGACCTACCTGATAATCTGGTGGGGAGTTGGGGCGTGGCCACGCTGCAGCTAGCGTGGGCCGTCGCCCCTAGCTAGACGTAACAAGTGACGGGGTAAGGGAAAGCCCCGTCACGTCGGCCATTTTTTAATTAAAGGGGCCATGTGCACAGGAAAGGTAAGGCTTTTTTTTAAAAGGGTTCCCTGCTCCCCCGACCCGATTTCCCCCAATGTCTGATGCCCCCCCTGCCTGCTCGCTCTCCCATCCTCCCTGCTCGCCATGTCCGCCCCCGCTCGCTCGCTCATCCTTCCCCTGCTCGCCATGTCTGCCCCCTGCTCGCTCGCCCATCCTCCCCCCGCTTGCCATGTCCTCCCCCCGCTCGCTCACCCATCCCCAATCTCCTTGCCCTAGCCCCCGCTCACTCACCCATCCCCGATCTCCTTGCCCTGGCCCTGTTCTTCTCCCCCCGTCCACCATGTCTGATGCCCCCCTGCCCGTTTTCCTGCCCGCTTGCCTGCCCGCTTGCCATGCCCGCTTGATCACCTGCCCGCCATGTCCGATGCCCCCTCCGCGCCCCCTCGTCCGTGATTTCCCCACCCTGGCTCTGCTCTTCCCCCCATCTCGCCTGCCGGGTCCGCTCTTCCCCCCGGCCCCCATCTCCCCCAATGATTTTACACCCTCCAGCCCGATGGGCACAGCGCTCCTATGGAGGGCTGTGCCCAGTGCGCGGCTTCTCCCGGCTACTCGCAAGTGAGCAGCTGGGAAAAGCCACGGAAGTAGCTAGACCTTCCGCAGCCCCGGGCAGATCCGGTTATACTGGGTCAAGGGAGGATTTTGCCCGGCCTGACCCCAGGATCCCCTGTGCGTCATCTGCATGCACAGCAGGGAGCCCGGGCCTCACACTGGGCTAAATCCTCATCTAGCAACGGCCTTGGATACCCAAGAGATACCTCTCTTGGATACCCCCTGACTGGCCTTGATGCTCGGTAGAACTGACTCCTGCATATGAACTCTGGACTGCTTTGACTTCGTCTCTGCCTTCTCCTGCTAACTCTACTTGGAATCTCGTGTATGTTCCTGGACTGGACTGGTTTCTCTGTTTGTGACTCCTGGGACTATCTGAGCCTTGTCTGGGGCATTTGCTGGCCTTAAAGCAGGATAGGCATCACATTTCTGGAACTCACTACCTAGGAAGGCCTGCCAGACAAGACTTTGGGACTGTTAGGATAGTCCATCCCACCCCATCCTTTGAGACTTGAGAACTTTACTGATTCACTGAGAGTTTTTTTTATTGTTGCTCTGTTTTAATACAGTTATATGATTGTTTAAATATTTTAGGGTTTTTCTCAGCAGGCTGATGGTCTTTTGGGCAGAAAAAGTGGAACATACATTTCAAAATAAAAATGATAAATGATTAGTACTGTTCTTGAATATGACTCCCATGAATCAGTTTGGCTTTTTTTTTGTATCTTACTATGATTTCCTTTCAGAGAACTGTAAATAGATTACAAGACATGTGAGATTAAAGTCCATTTTACTTTAATAAGGATTATCAATATCCTTTTCAAGTTTTCTCCTCTTGTTTATACATATTAGAAATGTAATAGATATAACTGTGTGTGTTTTTAAGGAAACTCCATTGCATTGTGACAATCCTCAGTTTTGCAGACTGAATGCCAGTTGCACCATTATTCTGTCCTTTTAGAGCAGCAAATGCTGCTATTTTATGTCTGAAGGAGTGAGGAATGAAAACAGCAAATTTATGACAAAATGATGCATTGCCTCTACCCACATGAATATCATTAGCGTCACACTCTATCTTCTTGTCTTATGGCAAGTTATATTTTTTAGCATAAAAAACCCTAATTCAGCCCCCCTTTATTTCTTATATGCTACATTATGTCATTTTAGATCTTTAAATCCTAATAAAAATATACAATAATTTCAAAAGAATGAAAATACTGCATTTGTCTGTGTTCAAGTATAATAAACATCAATATGAATATGATGTTAAATGTATTGATATAAATAATGTATCATTTAGAGTTTAGTGCCTTCCATCCTCTTGTAATATTGCTAAAAAGTAAAGCCAGAAGTCCAGACTTTTGGCTAATATTGAACTGTTCCCCACAATTAGATCGAAGAGGGTTGCTAACATTGTTTCCAAAAGATTCTTTGTCCTCTCTACCTAGACTAGAGAGAACAGCTTTCCTTGCATATGCTACTACCATCACTATGCTACTGTTATAACCAGGGATACACACAGATTTCATTTCCATTTATTTAAGACCAGAACTTGCCCTGTTTACACCCCCACCCCCAAATACGAATGCAAGCATATTTTGCAGGCAAAGCTTGCACATCCCCAAGTATGCAATGCTCATTTACAAAACGTGTATTTCAGAAAAATGCAGTTGCTTTTGGGGGCGGGGGGAAGTGCATTGTTGCATTTTAGTCAAAGCGTGGAAGTACACATTTGGGTGCCCATTTTTTTAAATATGCACATCAAATGCATACTTTCCCTGCTTGAATGGGTGCAGTAAGGTGGCAAACCTTGCAATGAGAATCATGGCAGACAGAGCTTCGAGGTGGAACTCAGAAGACTTTGATGAGCTCAAGCTTTGCTGTTTCTCCGGACTTGAGCTGTAGAGTGGGGCATTGTTCCATTTGGACTTCCCCGCTCCGCCCTGCCCAGGGCTGACAACTGTAGCCCTGTGGGGAATAAGGAGGGAGGGAGACAGGATCAGACCAAGTGAACATCAGGGCTTGACTCCTGTGGCATAAAAATACTTGAAATGAATAAATAATAGAGGACACCTCTCCTGATTTGCTTTCCAGGTAGCAACAGTTGAAGTCTAATATTATTTAGCAACAGAATAGAGCCTTGGAGAGATTGGCATAAAATTTAAATGTTAAAAATAAAAAGGATCCATATCTCTTTTGCCTAATATAGTCTTGATTAGTTTTCTGACAAATGGAGAAAAGTTGTCATAATCTTTACGCGCCGTTCAAATTGCTTCCACTGATATGTGTTATTTATGCATGGAGCAATTTCATTGGGTTAGAGAGGGTCCCAAAGCCATTTCACCAGTGAAGCTTATAAAAAAATCATTTAAAAAAGAAAAAGAAAAGGTTTCCTTTGTCTGACTCTCCAGCAAAGCTCACAGTGCGTAATATGAACTTTGCTGTGAATGTTTGGTTCTCATAAAAGCAGTATAACAAAATCCTAAGAATGTTTTTTTTTATAGCGTCTAGGCTTCTGGAGTGTTAGCATTAATCAAACAGTGCCTTGCAGAGCACTAACGTAAGACTTGCAGAGTCCTATTTTTAGTAAAATACAATAGTACTAAGAATAGATGTTCATAACAGGAAGTATTTTAAAATTCAGTGTAGAAGGTTTTCTTCAGCAATATTCAATTTTATAGGAACAATAAGTCTTTTAGGCTGCAATCCTCTATCCTTTTACCTGGAAGTAAGTTTATTTACTTCAATAGATGCAATTAGGATTGTGTCTGTTGCAGTACATTTGAGTAGAGGAGATAACCATTCATATGCATGCTAGAAACTTCGGAGGTGAGTATATTTTATCCTGGTTGTGCTTTTTATACTGTATTTTGTATTTGTGCTTTTAACCTGTTGGTTGTTTTATCATGGTTTTAATTTTTGTGAACCGCCCAGAGAGCTTCGGCTATTGGGTGGTATAAAAATGTAATAAATAAATAAATAAAATAAAATTTAAAGATGTAATGGGAGAAATGATGAAATTACTAAATTGTTAATTACTAACCAGTTGGACAGGGGAAAATCCAAATACTCGGCCTGCACATGGGTTGTAGCATTCACATGCACCTTGCAGCCATAGGGAAGTATTTTTTCCAGGGGTCAACCTGTTTGTATAAAGGGGCGGGGGCATTTAGGAGTGTGGGAACTTAATACACAATCATGCACTGTGGTTGCTGGGCTAGCATGAGCAAACCACAGGAATGATGGGGCATACCTTTCCTTTGCAGAAGCCACATCCATTGCTGGTTGTTTAACTGTTTTAGCTTTAATAATGCTTTCTTCCAATTTATCTGGAACCCAATTCTGATAATAGTAATACTATCCTTTGAGGGAACAGTGCCAGAAGAATGGTGGGAGATTGAACAATGATAAAACACTTTCTATTTCCACAGTTCAATAAACTGTTCCTTTCTCATTCATGAATGCCCACACTTATTACACCTTAAAACCATGGCAGAAGTTAATGTTGCCATTTTCTGGACTACCCCTGAATAATTTGAATAGTTGATTTTCATCGGCCAGCTTCTCGTCACATCAGACATGGATTCTGATTCTCATATGGGCATATATATCACTTAGGAATGGCAGAATAAACTCTCTCCCTTAGTTCATCTTCATTTGGTTACATTCTTTTTTTTTAATTGCTTCAGCATATTACTCTAACTGGTATCATGACTTTAATTGATGTATCTTCCCCAATGCACATAGGGTTAACCCTTAGCGTTCTCTGTGTAGCCTGTGGATCCTTGCCACTTGCCTCCAATGTTCAGCCATTAGCTGGTGTGTGTGTGTGTAGAACAGATAGCTGTTTCCTCTCTGTTAATAATGGGAGAAAACATTGATCTGGCAATGGTTTTCTGGAGAGAGAAGAGAGGCTTTAAACTCCCCCCATCCCCACTGATCCAAACCCTTCATCTTAGTGGACAGGGAGGGAAGGTTTAAACCTCCCCCTCAATGCACAGTGAGCTGTGCATGCGTGGGGCGAAGAATGTGTGTACAGTTCCTATCACATTGCCCTGCTAGCTACTGATGTAAGGAACAAAAGGGATGGTTCCTGGACGATTCCTCTAGGAATACAGTTAAGCTCAGATGCTTCATAAGGCACTACAGGACTAGGACATCTTTGCTGGTCCCAGTCACTCTATCCTCCCCATCTGTATTTGGGCCTGAAACTGTCAGTGCATAGAGGGTACGTTATAAGCAAGTACAATGTATGACATTGCTCAGTGTCATTTACTAATCACGGGCATGTCTGTTAAGGCATCTCTCTTAGATTCCACTTTCTTGGCTTCATGGAGCTTGGCAGGATCTACACTACTGCTTTAAAATGGTTTATAACAGTTTTGACAACTGTTGGGGCCCAGGACACACTCCATAGAATTTTCAAAATGTTTTCAAAGTGTTTTATCCTGCTTGGTGTAGATCTGGCCATTGAGGCCTTAGCTAGACCTAAGATTTATCCTGGGATTGTCCCGGGGTCATCCCTGCCTGCTCCCGGGATATCCTGTGTGTCATTTACATGAACAGGTATGACCCCGGGACAATCCCGGGATATACCTTAGGTCTAGCTAAGGCCTGAGACAACGAGAGATAGCTTTAACTCTGCTCTTAAATTGGTAGGGTTTAACAAAAAGAAAAGAAGAAAGAACAAATATTGTATATCAGTTTGCATTTAAGCAATGCCTCAACACTTGAGGAGAGATTTCAGATATGCTAAGTTGTTGCCACAAAGAAGCAAAAACAAAGCAAAAAATGTAATCATAAGAATAATCGTTTTTAAAGCTATTGTAAGTTCACTGTTTGTATACTATTTGCTTTTGTATTCAGCATATTTCTCTCTTCTTGTTCACTACTATATAGCTACATAAGTTCTGTGGTTTGCCTTGCAGACTCCAAGGTCACACAAAGATCAGGCAGTGGTTTATTTTTTCCTTGTGACAAGTTCTAAGATTAGACCTTGGCAAAATATACTGTCCCCATTCCCAGACTAACTCCAAAGAGCTCATAGTTCAGCAGGTCAGCTGCAGAAACATTTCAATTGTAATGCTTCAAAATGGGGGATGATTTAATACAGATAAGGAAAAATAGTGGAGTTTGTAGACAGAGGGCTGGATCCAGGCTTAATCATGCTAAGAACAGACCCACTGAAATAAATGACAATTTTTGGGTGCAGTCCAATCATGCTGGCTGGGGAATGCTTGGAGCTGTAGGGTGGTTTTTTCTGTTTAAACATGCATAGGATTGCATTCTTAGTCAAGACTAATATAAGTTTTGTTGATTTTAATGGATCTACTCTACAAGCTTCATCCCACGTACCTGCTTCCCTCAGAGTATTCCCGTAGCGCTAAGCTTTCTCGGTTGTTGTTGTTTTTGCTACCAGGTGACAGTGATCCTTTGCATACCAGGAAGTGAGTTTAAGCGGGGGATGTAAAAAAAGTCATAAAAAATCAATGGATGACCCAATTCAATTCAAATTTGGTATGCTTAAAGGTCTCCCTAATATCTATTACTGTGCCAATTTTGGTATCTTTATCTTTAAAGCTTACGCAGATGTAAGCATTTTTAAAAATCCTGCCTCTGCGCCCCAGCAGCGGTTCGGAAGATACGCTCAAAATGTAGTGGCTAAATAGGGCGAATCTTTTTGCTTTATTGCACAATTAAGGCAGGATGCATGGGAGTACTTCACAATCAAAGCAGATTATAAGGTGGAAAACTTCTGAGTCCTTTGCATGCAATTCGCAGTGATTGCACAGTATAAACGCTGGTATAATAAAGCTCTAAGTATGACGAGGAAAGTTGGAGAAATCTGCAATAGAATCAAATGAGTGCAGATTTCTATGGATCCAACCAATGGATTCCACAGTGAAGCAGCTTTTTCAGAGTCACAGAGATTTTGCAGACTTGCAGATCATTGTTTTTATTAAAAATCTGTCCAGAATTTTACTCAAATTTAGCCGTGGTTTAAAGTGTCTTCTGAATGGGGCCCACTGTAGTTTTCTATGTATGGGGGCGTATTTTCATGGGGGAGTATTCTACCATGTGTACTCCTGCCTGGATTCTAAACTGGAGCACTCACAGATTTACTACCTGCTGTGAGAAATAGGCCTGTATCCTCTCCCTCCTTCTCTCTCTCTCCAAACCCAACACAAAATTAGGGATGTGTGAATCTGTCAATGTCATTTTTGTTGAGATTCTCTTTTTCCATTGCCTAGCTCATTTGGTTTGCTTTGGATTGTGAGCAAAAGCTAAAATGGGTAACAGTATTTAATTACAACACAATTTTTGTTTTTATGGATTCATTTTATTTTTACACAGACAATATCTATTTGTTTCAGCAAGGTTCTCGGTGAGCCTAACATTCTGTATCTATAACTGTTACATAGACAATTGCACATTAATACAGAATGTGACCTATTGTAATCTAATGCCTTGTCAGCTATCATTGGTTTGCCTTGGTAATGTGAGTATTAATTGGTTTTGGTCATGTACTTATAAAAAGAGCATTCAGGTTTAAAATTACATTGTTCCGTTAATTTATTATTTTTGCTACGTGGATAGGCCCAGCTAAATAATCCATATTAATATCTTTTGAATTCATTCTCAATGTCTTGCCAGATAGAGCAAGTTTAAAAGACCCAAGTGATGGTCATAAACTCGTATGAGAAAATATTTTCCTAGTTGTCTCTAAATCTGCAATATATTTTGTATTAGGTAAATTATTCCATTACAGCTGGTACAAAGAGAAAGTAAAACAAGATTTTTTTTATTGAATCAACTAAATTAAAAAAAAAATAACCATTTGAACCCCATGGCTGTGTTAGGACAACCATGGGGGTAAAGGAGGCCATTGTGGCTTCTCTTCCCTGCCATCCCATGCACACGCAACTGCAATTTGCATAGTTTCCCATGATGCAGAGTGAGTTACCATCTTGTCTGAAGCTTGCCTGGTGTATGGTGGGGGTGACTTCAACCCATAGCTTGTAGGTTGTGGTGTGTGTAAGGACCCACCCACACCATGCACCACAGCAGGTTTGGACAATACGGCAACCTGCGCTGCATCACAGGTAATTATGCAAATCACAAGTAATTATACAGTCATGCTCATGGCATGTGCGGGATCAGGGGGAGAAGCCACAATGGCTTCTTTCACCATGTGATTGTCTAAACCCAGTCATCTATAACACAACAAAACTGAGTGGAGGTGTCTAAGCTGAGGGCTGTTTTTTGGCTGGGTTGCTGCAGTTTAGAACAAAGAAAAGGCCATTGGACTCACCTCCCTCTCCCCACCCTTCCCACTCACCTGCCTCCACCCACCGCTGCATCGCTGCTGTTGCTTAGGGTGACCATATGAAAAGGAGGACAGGGCTCCTGTATCTTTAACAGTTGCATAGAAAAGGGAATTTCAGCAGGTGTCATTTGTATATATGGAGAACCTGGTGAAATTCCTTCTTCATCACAACAGTTAAAGCTGCAAGAGCTATACTAGAGTGACCAGATTTAAAAGAGGGCAGGGCACCTGCAGCTTTAACTGTTGTGATGAAGAGGAAATTTCACCAGGTTCCCCATATATACAAATGACACCTGCTGAAATTTCCTTTTTAATAGAACTGTTAAAAATACAGGAGCCCTGTCCTCCTTTTCATATGGTCACCCTACTGTTGCTGCATCTCCACTAGGACTTTCCAGGAAACATGTTGTCTTCCTGAGAGCCAGGCTGCAATTTCAAGATATCATGGGGTCTCTGGTTTTTTATATATATCTATGTCTGCAAACTATGCCATCCATAAAGAGAAAGTAAGTAGAAGGTAGGATATACTTTTTTTTCTATACTGCCCAATATCTCTAGGCAGTTCACTGGTAGATCTCTGGATGATTTGATCCTTGCTGGATTACAGGATTCTAATAAAAAAGTAGATCCAATAAGTCTGATGTCTAACCACCCCACTCTTATATACTGTGTTCTTATGGGTATAAAGGCGGCTCTTCAGTTGAGACCTTGGTGCATGTGTGCTTGTAAACATTAAACATTCTATAGGCATCTGGTTGGCCATTGCTGGAAATGGGCCTTAATCTGACCACTGAGTGAGGCAATTCTTATGTTCTTAAGATGTGGATAAACTGTACTGCAAGTATGATATATACCGGATTACTTGATCCAATTTAAAAAAAACCAAAAAAAAAAAAAACCATGGCTAGTAAGCTCACTGAGTGAATATGGTCCAGTCACTGACCATCATCCTAACCTACCTCACAGGGTTGTGGTGAGGATAAGATGGAGGATCATGTATTCTGCCTTGGTCTCTTTGGAGGAAAGGTGAAATAATAATAATAAAAATAATAATGTCTTAAAACATTGTATTGTTCTTAAGTACAGCACATTTTCTTATTCTTGCACTTTACTGCTTAAAATGGCTTTGCTGAATAGCGTTATGTAAAGCATGATTTGTCAGTCAGCTTTTTTTTAAAAAAAATCTCTTTAAACAATGTGTCATGAAATTTAACACATCAGGATTATTCACATACGTTAAAAGGGGTTGTTTTTTCTTGTAAAATAGTGCCCATGGGACCTCAGTATAAATATATCCATAAAATAATATTCTTAAAGAGAGATTCTAGACTTAGAGACCCACTATTCTCTAAATATTCACTGCTATACAATTATAATCAAACATAAGTGTGCCAAGTCTATTTCTGTTACTATAGAATTAATTTTCTTTAACACCACCTCCCCCCCTGTAATTGTCAAGGATATAGATCACTTCTACTTATTCTTAAAAGGAGGAGGGGGAAACCCATTCAGTTACCTAGGGAAGTAAGGTTTGATAAAGCCAAAGAAAACATACAGATGCATTTCTTGGACTTAAAAGAACTGCATTTTCTTAAAGCATCAATGCTGTTTTCACAGGTATAACAATTATTTTGGAACTACTGGGGCCCTTTCTACACCTAAGGATTATCCCAGGAAAATGGAGGGATCGTCCCTGCCTGCTCCCGGGATCCCCTGTGTGGCATTTGCATGCACAGGGTTGATCCTGAGACAATCCTGGGGGAAAAGGCAGGTGTAGAAACGGCCTGGGCCAGTGAGGACATATGGAGGGAAAGAGAATTCAGAAGGACCCTTAATGTCTTGTTTCTGGGAAACGTTCCTTCATTTTCCTTGAAGTTGTTACTTCCTTTGGCTGTTTCTTATGGTAGAAAATGGATTCCCTTTTCCCAGATCTGGTAATTCGAGTATAAGTTTTTCCTTTGATGGGTACTTCTGATATCCCTGGGAATCCTTATAGCTAGAGAAACCACCTTCCCAGCCATATTGTCTGGAGGTAAGAGTGCAGGGAGAGAAGGTTATAAGAACAATTGATGACATTTTGGTATTTCTCATCTCATAGTGCTTTTTTGATACTTGCTCGGATCACAATGGGTTCTAGAACCCAGCAGCCGTAACCTTTGAATGTAAGGGGAAGCCTTTGGGGGAAGAGTCTGAATTTCCACCCAGCAAATGCCCTAAATCCTCACCCAGCATAGCTTGGGTGGGGTGGGGCTGTTGTGGGGTGTGTGTGCGTGGAACGAGGCATGGAGGCCACCGATTGGCGGCCTCCTCCAGGGCCCACATGACTCGGGGAGGATCTAGGAGCCTATTAAGGGCTCACGCGCCTCCCCGCCTCGCCTTTGCAATGCGGATCCCTCCCTCCCTCCCTTCCCTGTAGGCAGTGTGGGCTTGCTGGTTGTCCTTTAATGGAAGCCAAGTAGGAATTTTTTGCTCACAATCTGTGATTGGTTGTGAGTTTTTTCGCCTACTTCATACTGCAAGACAGATAGGGAGTATTAATAGGTTGATTGGTTTAATTCGGTCACATTAATGGCAGGAATGCAGGCATCTTCACATGGCAAGGGATGGTGAGCATTCTAAGGCACCAGGCGGTGATTGGCAAATACCTGAGGTTCAACAGCTGCGAGTCCCGCGACCCAGCTGGGGAAATAAGGATTACCTCTGAGGCCAACCTTTTCTCACCCACTCGCGGTTACATACCATGGGGGGGGGGGGGTGACACGGAAGGCCTCCCTACCCTGGAAGGGGAAGCTTGGGGGCGGTGAAATTTAAGGCGCCGCCTCTTGGCTGAGAATGTCTCGCCCATTTTCCGTTAACGGATATATGCCATTTTAGAAGATGATGCCTGCTTAGGTTCCCTTCTGCAGATCCATCAATAAATGTGGCCCTGTTTAAAACCCAGCTAATGTCTCCGACTCGTTATTTCACGCACTCCACATTCCACAATGAAGCTCTTCCTAGGGCCCAATCTGCAAGGAAACACTTTTATCCAGATGTTCGTGAAATTGGCTTTGGTCTGTCAGTGGCATACAAAGCAAGCAAAGTGGAGTGTGCACCGCCTAAAAAGCCATATTCCCAAGTCACACAGAGCAATTTAAGCCATCTTACTTTGGCCGCCTTCTCTTTTTTATTGTGCATTTTTTATTGTGTCAGCTACTCTGTTATTGTGATTGACCAGCGCTATTGTGAATGGGGAAAGTAGGTTATTTATTGTGAAAGCAGCCCTACTGTGAATGAGGAAAAAGTGGGAATTGGAGGGGAAGGGCGGCCCCACCCCTTGATCCAGGTCACTGCCAGGTCACAGCCAGGCATACCCAGGATAGGGTACAGTGCAGTAGAACTGCTTAGGAGCCACATTTAAGGAAAAACAGCACATTAAAACGACATCCCCAAAATGCGGCTTTTCCAGAGGGAAGTCATCACCTCCCATGAACAACTCTAATGTGCATTAAATCCTCTGTACAGATTGGTTCAGGGAAAGTGTAAAAAAAAACTTTATAAAATCAGAGGTGATTACAATTAGCTAAAATTGTAATGCATAAAGACTAAAGAGCAATTGGTGCTGTCTCTCTCTCTCTCTCTCTCTCTCTCTCTCTCTCTCTCTGTCTTATAATGATTTGGAAGTTCCCTAATCTCACGTTGCTTGACCTGTTAAAAATCACAGAGATTCATCGCAGACTGAAGTAGAATGTTATTACTTGCTTCATCGTCTAGTGTATCTTAAAATATTATATAATTTTAGATGCACACAAGAATCCTAAAAATATAAGCACAGAGGGTTCCTAGCAGAAAGCATTCTGCCACCTTCCAAAGATATGGTGAAACATTAGGTGTAAGATTAATCTTCATTATTGTGTGTTGCTAGAAGGTGTTGGATATGTTATGAAACATGATTACTATAAATACTGTTCTGTTACTGAAGATGGAAGGCTTGGCTACACTGCAGTCCATCACTGCAAACATTCATGCTAGATTTTACCTCCTACCTTTCTGACTCTTCTACTTGCTACCAAATAGTACACTCTGCTTGATTCCACACAGCAGTGGACTGCCATTTCTTAAAGATCTGTCCCTGGGCTTTAGCATGTGATTTTCTTTCCAAGCCCCGATGACAGAGTTTTTGCTAGTGATTTGTATTCATAAATTAATTGCTTCATTTTTGCATATATCAGGGAGAATTATTGTGCAAATTCACAGATGAATTGCAAGGACAAATATGCATGCACAAAATAAACCAAGGAAACCAATAAGATATGGAGAAAATAGTTTTGCTGGGTAGCTGATCACCTTTTATGCGAGACATAATGCATATGCTCCAAATGTCCCTATCTTGCAGATTGCTGAGCCTTGGACCTGAACCCCAAAGTCAAGCTCATGGGGAACTACTCCTTTACATTACACACACCACACACCTGTTATGATTAATTTAATGCACTGCAGGCAGATTAGAGTAATGGATAATGTAGTAGATGGATGACACATGCAGTGAACTCTGGCATAAGATGGGATGTTATAAATACACACAATTATCCCAGTTGAGAAGTATCATGCAGAATGGAGGTGTGGGACGGGGGGGAAAAGCATGCAAAGGAGCTCAACCAATGCCAAACAACTGGGACGCATGATAAGGAGTACTTCAACACATTGTTGTACATCGTTGCAAACACTTTACATGAAGCATATGCCTCTCTTCAAAATGGTGTTTCTGACATATTTACAGTCAAAATAGACTGGAAGTACTTATATGGATTGCCAGATGTTTACAGTATGCAGCGAAAGGACATGGCTTATGTCAAACATCTTTACTCAGGATTCACCTGGGGTAATGCCACAAAGTAGGTAAATCTATATTTAAAAAGCCCTTCCCTTGACATTTTTCTGGTAAGTATTTATAAGACAGATTGAAGTATTTGTTGATTTGTTATTTTAGGATATGTACAACTACATTTTGTAGGACTAAACCAGAGCAATGGTGCAGTAGGCCTGCAAAAGTAGTGCCAAGCACTTTGTTCCATTTCAGATGTCTAGACAATTGCACACGTGTGTGTTCAGATTCACAAAATACATGGTGTATGTAACAGAGGCAGAGCTGGCGTTAAGGGACAGCATGGTTGGGCTGCCTCTGAGGGCTCATTTCCTCTCAAAGGGCCCAATGACAATAATGCCCAGTTCTCCTCGTCTTCTCCACCAGCACAACCTGCTTCTTTACCCACCTCTTGCTCTGGCTGAGACAACAGTTGTGGTGATGAGAAGGAGGAGCAGGATATGTAATTGCCTGCGTGTTCACTGTTTCTCTTCCTGGTAAGCAAGCAAATAATAGCAATGATGAGGAAGAGTAGCAGCAGCAATTATAAATTATGTGGTGTAGTGGCTAAAGTGTTGGACTGGGAGTCAGGAGATCTGGGTTCTAGTCCCCACTTGGCCATGGAAGCTCACTGGGTGACTTTGGGCCAGTCACAGACTCTCAGCCCAACCTACCTCACAGGGTGGTTGTTGTAAGGATAAAATGGAGTAGAGGAGGATTATATATGCCACCTTGGGTTCCTTTGTGGAAAGAAGATGGGATATAAATGCAATTAATAATAATGATGATGATGATGATGATGATGATGATGATGATGAGAAGGTAGCCTCACTGAGGGGAAGAGGTCCCTTGAGGGTGTCTTTCCCAAGAACTTTCCAAAACCTGGAGCCATCACTACACTGTACAGCTGTTTTGTTGTTGCTTTCTGTTCTGATGTTGAGCAGTAAAAGTGAACTAATGAAGCTTTTCATACTGAATCAGACCATTCATCCATCTAGCCCACTACTGCCTCTTCTGAGGGGTGGGGGCTTTCTGACAGCATAGAAGAGACTTTGTTCTTGCCTAGGGATTTTATGAGATGGGACTTTTGTATTAAGCTTGATCATGGACCATCAGTTAATGTATCCCATTCCACTTCCGAAGAACAAAGTGTCACCACCAAAATCGTAGTTTTGTGGAATTCTTGGGTTTTTGACACACAGAAAATATTTTATACAGGACTCTGAGATCATATATGTCTTTTCATCTTTTACTTCAAAACATTAAGCAATCTTAGTATTGCTTTTAACATTACTAAAAATCTAATACAAGAGCACAGACAATATACCCACCACCCCAAAATGAAGTGGTTGTTACCAGCTAAATACATTTCAAAGATCTTTTATTTATTTATTTTATTTTATTTATTTATTTATTACATTTTTATACCACCCAATAGCCGAAGCTCTCTGGGCGGTTCACAAAAATGTTTTACAAATGGCTTCAGGAGTATACTTTTCTTTTTTAAAAAACAAATGCTTCACCTGTAGAACCATTCTGAGATGTAGCAAAAGGAGTAGAGAAGTCAATGAGGATAGGTGTTTTCATCCTGAAGTTTCTCTGTTCTCACATTTATATGATTTCTTATGAACTGCTTACATCATGTAAGAATGGAACTTAAGCTTAGTACACTCCAACAATTAACTATTAGGTTTTTTTTTTCTAAAATTCCAAATAATTCTAAACATATTTGTCTGGAAATAAATACCTCCTGGGTTCAAGAAAACTAACTTCCTAATATGTTAGTTTTGGATTGCAGTCTAATAGCTTCATTCAAAGTATGTTTATGCTGAGTTCCATGGGGCTTGGTCCTATGGAACTGTGCAGAGGACTATAAGTTTATGATTGCTTACTTAAATTAAAGTACATCTCAGTGAACTTAGTGGAAATTGCATCCAAGTAAACCTGCTTAGGGTGATGCTGCAGGTTCCTGTTCTGCTATACTGAAGACACGTTAATGCACAGCCTTTTATGATTTATAATGTTTTATCATTTTTATTTTCTTTTGTTTGACCTTATAACATATTAGGCACGATTACTCCTTCATTTCATTCCATTTCACTGCTCAGCTCCCGAGGCTGTCACAATGTGGGGCTGTTTCAAGAGATGCTAAAGTTCATGAAATCTCAACGCACCTTGACATCGCCTCAGAGCACCATAGCAAGTTTCATTGATGCGATTCATTGTGACAATCAGCCCCTGTGTATCATGTCAGTGCCTGGTATGATGACAATAGAAAGGGAGCCTTGACACAGGATATCATGTCACTATCTACACTGGCACCACACAATCCTTAACACAACACAATCAGCTAGTGAGCTCTGCTGAAGAAAGCTTTTATGATCTGTGAAACTGAGATAAGAGACTTTTATGTTATAGACCAGAACTGTACAAATCTGGGTGGATGAAAATGCCTTTCTACTTTCTCAGCACATTTAACAATCCAGGCTAGAAGCTTATGCAGTTTTCAATTGAAATCTATGGCTTGGATCCTGAGAAATGCAAGTGGGAGAGATTTCAAGGAGGGCATTTTCCTCTCCCACCTTTCCATTTCTCTCCCAAAAGCCTCTCTGAAGGGTTGGGAGACTATTCTGAAGATGCTTCTAGGGGAAGGAACAATCATCCAAATTAGGCAGAGACATGTTGTGGTTCTGGGGGCACAAGGGAAGGATGGGATGAGAAAGTCTCATTCTGTAAGTTGCCTTCCACTCACGGTCCTCAGAATCCTAGTTCATGTGCCCAGCGCCCTTTATTAGGTAGAGCAAACACAGCTGTTGTTGACAACACCATAGATGGCTTAGTAAACTCTGTCTGAAGTGTACCATTTCAGTTTGTAGGTGAGGACTTGCTTGGTGGAACTCTTCCCCACCCCACCCTCCAAAAAGCACCTTAAGTTGCACACAGAAAACAAGCATGTCAATGAATAGGCTTAAGATGGATTCCTTCTTTCCAACATCTGGTTTCCTATATGTACAGATTCCTTCCCTGACCCCACCCCCACTCACATTGATAAGTATTCTGGTTCAATTACATGAACTTGCTAGCCTTGCACTCTGTCTTGGCACATCCTAAACTGGTTTCCATTTGAAGCACGGGTGGGGTGTGTGCCTGGGTTGATTAGAGGTAACTAACCACTTGGTGTCATGATGCTCCACAGGTAGAGGCTGTCAGATGAAAGCTTCAGCTCCCATGTAAATAATGTAATATGTTCATGTGACATTCATTCAGGTATACTACACCCATTAACTTTAGCTTTGCCCCAATACCATAGTATAAGATCCCAAATTGTACTTGCCCAAAGAAGGATTTATGACATTTGCATTTATGTTGTACAAAAATGAAATGAAATAGGCTGTTTGAATTGCCAATTATGTGTTTGTTGTTGCAAATGCTTATATATAATGCTAATGATATTTAAATTGCAAAATATATTCAAAGAAAATTCTCCCCTTGGGATGTTTGAATGGAAAATTAAGCTTCATTTCTTTGGTTCAAATTCCAAAATAAACTTTGTGATTTGTGGATTCCCCACCCCCTCACCCCATAGGGACTCATCATTATGATGGCAATGTAAAATTTAATCTTTTATTAATAATATTTTATTAATAAGGTGAGTGTACTCTAGGGCTTTACATGCCTAACTGCTTATTTTTTTCCTGAGGGTTACGCAGATATATGTTTCCTGCAGCACTATGCTATGCTTGGTGTGAGACTTCAAAATGCTTTCTGTGCTGAAGTATCATCAATATTGCTGGAAGAAGAAAAAAGGATTAACACTAAAACAGTAGTGACATGACTTGATAAAATAGGGAAAGGCCATATATGAATTACTAGCAAACAGCCTTGGAAGTAGTTTAATCTTAATAAAGGTGTGAGTTACAGAATAAACATATTACTACTAGCAACTAATGAATGCAAATTATAGCAACAAACATCTTCCTGTCTCTAGTCTGATTAATGGGTCGTGCTGTGCTTCAGGCCTTAGCCCGAGGGCTGAATTCCAGTCCAGAAAAGCACTCAGGGGCTGGATTCCAGTGGTGGGTGGTGGCACTGAAGGCAGAGGGGGCATGGCCAATGACAAAAAGTGGGGAGGGGCAAACATACAAAAATACCAGCATGTCATGATTCCAAGCCTTCCTGCCAAGATGCGAGACGATAAAGAGGTCTGCTGTGTAATTCACAAAGCTTTATTCAACAAATGAACATATCTTCACACCTGACAGGAGTGTGAATGCTAGGAGCTATCCTCTAAGCTTACTTAGCCTAACAAAGCTAGGCAGTTGCCTTCCAACTGAAATGGAGAGTTTCCCTGTAATCCAACTGGCACTTTAACTCTGGGAGGGTCTTTTTGGAGAGGCCTTAAGGGACTGCCTCCCACTTCCACTGAACTCTGTCCATTGGATCTGTCAATTCTGAAGTCCCCCCCTCCCTCAGAGATGGAGTTTGCAGGGGTAAGAGGAGGATGGTCTCTGAGCCTGTTTGATAAGCTCCTGGGAAGATTCATCCTTGATTCCTGAAGAGTCTTGAAGAATCTCCTGCCCCACTTTCTGTTTTGGTGGTATACTTCTGGTTCTGTTCCTTCCTCCTCTCCAGATTTTGAGTCTGATTCAGCCTCCAAAATCCTTTCCTCCACACTAGGGAGAACAGGCTTGATCCTAACACAGCATATTATAGCTGAAAGCTCTTACTGCCAATTGCTAAGCCGTAGGAAAGGCATTTCAACCTCTTAGAGTGGAGGAAAATCTGCACAAAAACTGGGAAAACACCCAGTGATCCGTGTTTGAGGGAAAGAGGTGGGCATGCAATGTATCTACATTATTAATGGCATGTGAGTGTATGAATTATGGTTTTTCTCCCCTTTAAAATATATACCAAAACCTGGTCTATTAATAGCCTAATAAAAGAGAGAAATTCAGCGATTTAGTTGCTGCATTATGAAAATTGACTGAGAGACATGTTTTTTGGATTTTGACATCTATGTTCAAACTATCTCATAAGAATTGCTTCTTCTTATTGATAATCAAGCACAAAATGTGTAGCTTCCTCATAAAAAATGAAATGTACATACGTTTATTTTCCTTTTTGAAATTTACAGGTTTTATTATTTTCTACAGAAAAAGACGAAACAAAAGTTCACAAACAATACAATACAACTTATAAAAGCACACATACAAAACATATAAGGCCATATTCCATGTAAGGCATTCTTCATGGCAGACACATACATTTATTTTTCAATGCATTTCATTTAAAAAAAAAACATGAAAGTGGGGCTAGATATAGGGGCCATATTGGAAAGCTGGTGAAATTGAGCGAACCAGAGAGATATCATTCTCTTTGGATAAAAGATCTATACCAGTGTTTGGCAACCTGGTGCCCTCCAGATGTTTTGAACTTGAACTTCCATAATCCCTGAACATTAGTCTGGCTGCAGTTAATGGGAGTTGTGGTCCAAAACATCCTGAGGGGCTTCCCAAGTTGCTTATTCTTGCACTATTGGAAGAGAAGGGAATAGTGGTGGTTGTATTGCTTTGTACATCAAAGAGGATATAGTCCCAAACAAACTGAAAACCTCAAAAGAGGCGGATTCCTCCACAAAAGTGCTGTGAGTGACAATACCCAAAGGTAGTTCTGCACCAGGAACATGTTATTGCCATCTTGACCAAAATGCTTAGTGTTGTCTTGAGCCGAAGAACAAAAGCAGGGAAGCAATGAAAGGAAAAAGTGCCTAGTAATGGATAACTTCAATTATCCACAGAGACTTGATGAATGTGTGTTCCAGTCATGACAAAGAGCTAAAATTTATAGATATCTTAAGGTAGCAATCATATTTCTCCTAGACAGCATCTGAGGGGCAGATGCTGTCTAAGAGATTCCCCGAACCAAGCTCAGAGACGGTGCAGATAGAGCTCCAACTTTGAAGGGGAGAATTGGAGATCCATCCCCCTTCTCCATCACAGCTGACTCAGAAAGAACCATGCCAACTGGCTTCCAAGGTCAGGAGTTTGGATAGTGGGAAAGGCGGTGTTTTGGTGCGTGGGGATGGGAGGAGTCTGGAGAGGCCAGGGTATGAGCTATCCTGAGCCTCCTTACCCCCACCCCTCCATAATGCACTCGCGAGGTGGGCAAAAAAACCCATCTAGCAAAAAATGCAGGGTGGAAGGATGGGGGTGGCACAGATCATCTCCGGCACACCCCTGATGTATGGGATTACTCTGTTAATTTTGTTGAAAGCGTATCAGCAAAATGCGTTCTCAATTCTTATTCAAACTGTGTGTTAAGATAATCAACCTTTTGCCTGCAAACATTATCTGAGATGACAGCGGTCGCACAATCCCGTATATCTACATCTCTTGCTCCCTATTTATTTCTATGTAATTCAAAATGTAATCTATAAAGAGGCCCCAAACCCCACACACATTTCTAGCACAAGTGGGTTTTTCCCCCCGCAGGTTGCACTTGCTGTACCTTCAGACTTTCTGTGAAGGAGGAGTCCTTCGCGCATACATTGGGGCTACTTCACACAAAATGATGAATGCACGGCTAATAGGCATATCGGTGGTGGCAGTGGGGCTACCAGTACGACCACATAACTCCCCTCATGTGTGCTTTCAGCACTTGAGCCCCTCCGCTTTATGCCAACTTTTTAAAAAGTTCTTTGAACCAGCAGCTATTGTGGTGAACCTTTCTGAGGAATTTTATAAAGCCTTATTTTCTTTAGCTGCTATATACTTGCTGACCTGGAACTGACCTAAATCAATAGCTCTTATTAAATACATGGAAACAAAATATCTAACAATTCACATGAGATACTAAGTTGCATCCAAAACAAAGGAAATAAAACTTCTACAACAAACTTTAAAAAACAAAAGTTAAAAGAAGTAACTGATCTTTTTTCTCCCTTTTGTCATCTATAGTCACCCCATTCTCTGCCAAAGTATATTAATGATGCCACTTCATTCTAAGAAAGTTCCTATGAAAGTGTGTCATTTTGAAAAGTCAATACTTTAAGAACTTCAGTCAAACAAATCGTGTTAATTTATATGCAAAATGTTTATGGATCAACAGAAGCACTATTAAACAAATTCTTTTTCTAAAATGTGTAAAATATGTTCAATATGGAATTTAGAGTTTTAAAATGTGCACCAACCATAATTTTGTTCTTAGATGTTTACTGCCAAACATGACATTACACTGCATCCATAAAACAAAAAAATGCTTCTTGGATGTTTTTCAAAAATTCTCAGTATAAATCACTGTGGAAGGAGTTACACTTGCCAATCAGGATAATCCTCCCCATTGCCTTCAGCACTGCAAAGAAACTGTAAACAACAACAAAAACCTATCAAAATTATTTAACTAAAAGTAGTTAGTCACTAACAGGTAAATACAAAGAATTACAATAGCTTGCAGATCATATGCCTTTGCCAACTTGATATTCTATTTCATCACATTAAAATCTGAATATTACATTAAATATTCTGGTGTAGTAGTAATAACTAGATTAACTCATGCAGACCATCTGTGCACTAATACTTTATTGCTCACTATCATACTTTTCCAGCTTTTCCGCAGGCACCCAGAAAAGCTGGGCACAAGGCCAACAAGGAGTCCATTGGACTCCCCCCTCCCTGCTTGCCTGTCCACTGACCCATGGGACTTACCTGCCTCCTCTCTGGGCTCCCCGCCATCTACTCTCTCCCCCCACCCCGCTCCCAGCTGTGTTTATATATCCTGTTGCTTAGCCAAAGTTCTTCTAATAGCTCAGAATCTCCAGCATACAAAGTTTGTCTCAGTTCAGAACCTCCAGCATGTCATAGTTCAGAACCTTTCTGCCATGCATCGCCATGCATCACATAGTGTGTGTGTGTGTGTGTGTATTAAATGGATTTTGGATGGATACCTAACTCTGCTCCAGCAAAGGAGATCGTTACCTTGTCGTGGTGCTGGAGCTTGAGCACCTCAAGGATGCCATGAGCTAAACCGTGAAGGGACACCCAAGACGGGACGGTTATGGTAGAGAGGTCAGACTAAATACGATCCCTGGAGAAGGTAATGGCAACCCACCCCAGTATTCTTGCCATGAAAACTAAATGGATCAGTACAACCAGAGATATGTTGGTATACCATCGGAAGATGGGACCCCCCAGGTCGGAAGATGGTCAAAATGCTACTGGGGAGGAACAGAGGATAAGTTCAACTAGCCCCAGATGTGATGATGCAGCTAGTTCAAAGCCAAAAGGACGGCTAGCGGCCGGCGGTGCTGGTGGTGAACGACGAATCCGATGTTCTAAAGATCAACACACCATAGGAACCTGGAATGTAAGATCTATGAGTCAGGGCAAATTAGATGTGGTTATTGGTGAGATGTCAAGATTAAATATAGATATATTGGGTGTCAGTGAACTGAAATGGACTGGAATGGGCCACTTCACATCAGATCACCACCAGATCTACTACTGTGGACAAGAGGATCACAGAAGAAATGGAGTAGCCTTCATAATTAATAATAAAGTGGCTAAAGCAGTGCTTGGATGCAATCCAAAAAATGATAGAATGATCTCAATTCGAATTCAGGGTAAGCCATTTAACATCACAGTGAACCAAATATATGCCCCAACCACAGATGCTGAAGAAGCAGAAGTAGATCAGCTCTATGAGGAACTGCAGCACCTACTGGATAATACACCAAAAAGAGATGTTATTTTTGTTAGAGGAGACTGGAATGCTAAGGTGGGAAGTCAAATGACATCTGGAATTACAGGTAAGCATGGTCTAGGAGAACAAAATAAAGCGGGACATAGGCTGAGAGAATTCTGCCAGGACAACTCACTGTGCATAACAAACACTCTCTTCCAACAACCGAAAAGACTGCTTTATACATGGACTTCACCAGATGGCCGACACCGAAATCAGATTGACTACATCCTTTGCAGCCAAAGGTGGCGGACATCTATACAGACAGTAAAAACAAGACCTGGAGCTGACTGTAGTTCAGATCACGAATTTCTTATTGCACAATTTAGAATCAAACTAAAGAGAATAAGGAAGACCCACAGATCAGTTAGATATGAGCTCACTAATATTCCTAATGAATATGCAGTGGAAGTGAAGAATAGATTTAAGGGACTAGATTTAGTAGATAGGGTCCCGGAAAAACTATGGACAGAAGTTTGCAACATTGTCGAAGAGATGGCAACAAAAAAGTCCCAAAGAAAAAGAAAACCAAGAAGGCAAGATGGTTGTCTGCTGAGACACTGGAAGTAGCCCAAGAAAGAAGGAAAGCAAAAGGCAACAGTGATAGGGGGAGATATGCCCAATTAAATGCAAAATTCCAGAGGTTAGCCAGAAGAGATAAGGAATTATTTTTAAACAAGCAATGTGCGGAAGTGGAAGAAGACAATAGAATAGGAAGGACAAGAGACCTCTTCCAGAAAATTAGAAATATTGGAGTTAATTCCAGGCAAAAATGGGTATGATCAAAAATAAAGATGGCAAGGACCTAACAGAAACAGAAGAGATCAAGAAAAGGTGGCAAGAATATACGGAAGATCTGTATAGGAAGGATAATAATATCGGGGATAGCTCAGACGGTGTGGTCAGTGAGTTAGAGCCAGACATCCTGAAGAGTGAGGTTGAATGGGCCTTAAGAAGCATTGCTAATAACAAGGCAGCAGGAGACGACGGTATCCCAGCTGAACTGTTTAAAATATTGCAAGATGATGCTGTCAAGGTGATGCATGCCATATGCCAGCAAATTTGGAAAACACAAGAATGGCCATCAGACTGGAAAAAATCAACTTATATCCCCATACCAAAAAAGGGAAACACTAAAGAATGTTCAAACTATCGGACAGTGGCACTTATTTCACATGCCAGCAAGGTAATGTTCAAGATCCTGCAAGGTAGACTCCAGCAATTCATGGAGCGAGAATTGCCAGATGTACAAGCTGGGTTTAGAAAAGGCAGAGGAACTAGAGACCAAATTGCCAATATCCGCTGGATAATGGAGAAAGCCAGGGAGTTCCAGAAAAACATCTATTTCTGTTTTATTGACTATTCTAAAGCCTTTGACTGTGTGGATCATAACAAACTGTGGCAAGTTCTTGGTGGTATGGGGATACCAAGTCATCTTGTCTGCCTCCTGAGGAATCTGTATAACGAACAAGTAGCAACGGTAAGAACAGACCACGGAACAACGGACTGGTTTAAGATTGGGAAAGGAGTATGGCAGGGTTGTATGCTCTCACCTTACCTATTCAACTTGTATGCAGAACACATCATGCGACGTGCTGGGCTTGACGAATCCAAGGCTGGAGTTAAAATCGCAGGAAGAAACATTAACAATCTCAGATATGCAGATGACACCACTTTGATGGCTGAAAGCGAGGAGGAGCTGAGGAGCCTTATGACAAAGGTGAAAGAAGAAAGTGCAAAAGCTGCGTTGCAGTTAAACCTCGAAAAAACCAAGATTGTGGCAACCAGCTTGATTGATAACTGGCAAATAGAGGGAGAAAATGTGGAGGCAGTGACAGACTTTGTATTTCTGGGCGCAAAGATTACTGCAGACGCTGACTGCAGCCAGGAAATCAGAAGACGTTTACTTCTTGGGAGGAGAGCAATGACAAATCTTGATAAAATAATTAAGAGCAGAGACACCACACTGACAACAAAGGTCTGCATAGTTAAAGCAATGGTATTCCCCATGGTAACCTATGGCTGCGAGAGCTGGACCGTAAGGAAAGCTGAGCGAAGGAAGATAGATGCTTTTGAACTGTGGTGTTGGAGGAAAATTCTGAGAGTGCCGTGGACTGCAAGAAGATCAAACCAGTCCATACTCTAGGAAATAAAGCCAGACTGCTCACTTGAGGGAATGGTATTAAAGGCAAAACTGAAGTACTTTGGCCACATAATGAGAAGACAGGATACCCTGGAGAAGAGGCTGATGCTAGGGAAAGTAGAAGGCAAAAGGAAGAGGGGCCGACCAAGGGCAAGATGGATGGATGATATTCTGGAGGTGACAGACTTGACCTTGGGGGAGCTAGGGGTGGCAACGGCCGACAGAAAGCTCTGGCGTGGGCTGGTCCATGAAGTCACGAAGAGTCGGAAACGACTGAACGAATAAACAACAAACCTAACTCTGAGAAAAAGTTTGGGCTTTTAAGGTATTTCAGGCTGCCTTTTTGTTTCATGATCTTGCTTTCATTTTTTGATCCATACCTAATATTTCTGCCTAGAAGTAGACAACTGTTTAGTTTATACATATTGCCTTCCCTGGTTGCTCTGAGAATATCTTGGATCAGCCTTCTATTTTGAACGGATGTATATTGTTGAAGTTTATTTACTTCCATGAGAAGTCTTACCTTTTATAATGTTTTAATAAGAGATTCAATAGTATAATCCAGTGTAGTCCTGAATATGTCTACTCTGAATTAAGACTCATTTGCTGGGTTCAGACAACATAATAACTCACACTAAAGGGTTTAGTATGGGCTGAGTATGGGTTATCATTGAACTGTGGGTTGTTGTTGAAACATGGATTCTTATCCTGTCTGAACTGAGCTGTGAGAACTAACCATGACTTTTTAACCACAAACAACCCATGAAAAGAACCCATGGTTTGTTGCTGAGTTGTGAACTGTGCATTGTCTGTGGTTAACAAACCATGGTTTGTTATTGGGTCTGGATTCAGAGAACATGATAATCCATATTTCAATAACAACCCAATATTAGTAGCTAGTTAAAAGCGTTTTTAAATGAAATAAAAATAAAGAAAGTGTCTGGTATTGTGATTTATGGTAGCAATTTGCACTTGAATTCGTCTGAGCTAAAATGTAATATTTCAAACAACTTCCATCCAATATATGGATGAAATCATCTTGACAGGTATAACAGTGACCCTATTATGGCACTATCAGAGTATTCATATAATTTGTTCTTTGTGACTTGAATATGTAATATTTTTTCAGATAATAGCTGCCAAGGCTTGGAAAGCTCAAAAGCACTGCTACCGTAGTTCATCTCCATGCCAAACCCCAGTGTAATTATAGTTCACACATGTATAATGTAATCTGAGCTCATGAAAATGACATGGTGTAGTTGTTAGGGTGCCAGAGTAGGATTAGAGATCCTGGTTTATGTTCCTAGTGTGTTAACTGACATTAAGACAGAATACTCTGATCAGATGTAACATAAAACTTTGTCTTAATACAAACCAGGATCTTAATGCCTAAGTGGTGCGTGGTGGACAGGAATAAACACTTGTCCCTGATGCTCGTTATGTGGAAACTGCTCCCTTACTGGGCAATCCCAGCTATGGGGTTTCTTATTTTTCTAAGCCAAAGCTTATGTTTCACGGCCTAAGGAACTCACGCCACTATAACTAAGAGTTCTATAAGCTGATCCTTTTCCACTGCCACCATTTCTCTTAGAGTATTTTAAAACCTCTTAGTAGCTTGCTATAAAATGTTTAGCCATGAGATGGCCATCAACTCTAGAGACCAAATGAACTATTAAACAATTGGTTTGTTAAAGGGATGTTTTGTACATAAGGGAATATTTCATTTGGAGTTTTCAAAAGACTGGTTCCTGACAATTTTAAAGACTAAAGAGACACTTCTGCCATTACAAGCCTCTTAATGACTTTTTTTAAAACCTCAGGCCAGATTATCTAAACCTCCACACTCATAATCAGATTCAGCTTTTGGGTACATTATCCCACTGGAGTCAAATTTCTTACTGTTGTACTACTGGTTGCTTGGACGGTTTGTCTAATTTTTACTAGCTGCTTGTGTACCATTTTCTTAGGGCAGCCTCTTGGCATAATGCAGCTACCTGCTCCTTATGCCAGATTTTCACCAGCTATCACACGGTTATCACACAGAGAAGGAAAGCTTTTCACTTTCTCCACACCCTTCTCCTAGACCTTCTATCCCACAACCAGCACCAACCAACAGACTTTCTCCCTAACTGACTACCAACTGTCTAACTGAATACCTGTCAACTCCTTAACCGTTAATTGTCATTTCCCAATTGCTTTTTTTCACCTCACTAGAATCAGAGCCCGATGTTTTCAGACCAATCAAAATTTAATTTACCTTTTCCAGGCTCCATCTATAAATATTACAAACAACTTCCATCCAATATATGGATGAAATCATCTTGACAGGTATAACAGTGACCCTATTATGGCACTATCAGAGTATTCATATAATTTGTTCTTTGTGACTTGAATATGTAATATTTTTTCAGATAATAGCTGCCAAGGCTTGGAAAGCTCAAAAGCACTGCTACCGTAGTTCATCTCCATGCCAAACCCCAGTGTAATTATAGTTCACACATGTATAATGTAATCTGAGCTCATGAAAATGACATGGTGTAGTTGTTAGGGTGCCAGAGTAGGATTAGAGATCCTGGTTTATGTTCCTAGTGTGTTAACTGACATTAAGACAGAATACTCTGATCAGATGTAACATAAAACTTTGTCTTAATACAAACCAGGATCTTAATGCCTAAGTGGTGCGTGGTGGACAGGAATAAACACTTGTCCCTGATGCTCGTTATGTGGAAACTGCTCCCTTACTGGGCAATCCCAGCTATGGGGTTTCTTATTTTTCTAAGCCAAAGCTTATGTTTCACGGCCTAAGGAACTCACGCCACTATAACTAAGAGTTCTATAAGCTGATCCTTTTCCACTGCCACCATTTCTCTTAGAGTATTTTAAAACCTCTTAGTAGCTTGCTATAAAATGTTTAGCCATGAGATGGCCATCAACTCTAGAGACCAAATGAACTATTAAACAATTGGTTTGTTAAAGGGATGTTTTGTACATAAGGGAATATTTCATTTGGAGTTTTCAAAAGACTGGTTCCTGACAATTTTAAAGACTAAAGAGACACTTCTGCCATTACAAGCCTCTTAATGACTTTTTTTAAAACCTCAGGCCAGATTATCTAAACCTCCACACTCATAATCAGATTCAGCTTTTGGGTACATTATCCCACTGGAGTCAAATTTCTTACTGTTGTACTACTGGTTGCTTGGACGGTTTGTCTAATTTTTACTAGCTGCTTGTGTACCATTTTCTTAGGGCAGCCTCTTGGCATAATGCAGCTACCTGCTCCTTATGCCAGATTTTCACCAGCTATCACACGGTTATCACACAGAGAAGGAAAGCTTTTCACTTTCTCCACACCCTTCTCCTAGACCTTCTATCCCACAACCAGCACCAACCAACAGACTTTCTCCCTAACTGACTACCAACTGTCTAACTGAATACCTGTCAACTCCTTAACCGTTAATTGTCATTTCCCAATTGCTTTTTTTCACCTCACTAGAATCAGAGCCCGATGTTTTCAGACCAATCAAAATTTAATTTACCTTTTCCAGGCTCCATCTATAAATATTACAAGTGATCGTCTCTCTCTCCCCCTTTCAGAATTTTCACCAAGTAGTACTCCCATGTAGGCCTTTAGCAGTAACAAAGGTCAGCCTTGGACTTATACAGATACATTACAGTCTTTCAATGCCTATGCAAAATAAACATTAAAGCACAACAGTTATATACATGATATTTCTCTATACTCATTTACAGGTTTATAAGCCATGGTTTTATGAAGCTGTGAACGATTGTCTGAACAAGGCCCTTATCGTGACCATAATTGTTCATAAACATGATGTAACTGAGCCTCAGTAATTCATAGGATTTTCATAAAATGTACAGCAATTTGTTTCCAGTACCTATTGGATGTGTGCCCTTTCAATCAGGCAGCCATTCATCATGTGTTTTCAATTTTATTCAGAAGGACCCCATACTAAATGCAGAGATTGTGGAAAATGCTTAAGAAGCTTATTTAGAAATCTGCAATATGACCAGAACTTAAAATGTGCATAAGGACTAAATGTCCTAATTCAAACCTGCTGAACCAAAGAGATTGCTCTATTAATTCTAATGGCTAAAAAGTACTTACTGCAGCACATTTACAGAGTGGGTTCATTGTAGGCTGCAGACGATGGGCATCTCATATGTCTGAATAGTATTCAAGGCCGTGCATTATGAAAACAAATGGCAAAGAAACATTTGCCATAGTCATTTTCATTTTCTGCCGCCCTAAGGAGTAAATGTGTTTACTGACAGATTTCACTTCTTGTCACTAGCAATTTTAACCATTCTTCAACAAGTAATGCAAATTATATCTATGTTAAAGTCATAGAAAAAAGCTATTTTGATGTAACTCTGGGATATGCATCATAAGAACCTGAAATGTAAATACTGTTCCATTTAATTTAGCTTATCTCCTACATTACATGAAAATTATTCTCTGTTATGATCAATCACAACACTAGCTTTTCTAAAGAAAACAGAAGGACTCAACATATTTTATTCTTCATTGTCAGCCATATAGATATTCTCATTTATTTATTGAGCAATATCATTGTTATGCTCTTCCTGCAATACATTCCTCTTAATTTACTTAAATCGTTTCCTACTGCGTTTTCAAAGAATTACTTTCTGAGGATATACACAGTTTCTGATGTTGTTCTCATTGTGTATGTGTGTGTTTCATTTTTTGTGTGATTTTTTTTACAAAGATACTTTTCTGAAGTGCAATTAATATTGTTCCATGACATTGAATAGAAGTAGCATGCCACAGGTTCCATTTGATGCTGAAGTTTCATTCCTAGAATAACAGAACACATCAGTACCTGTAGAGGTACTATTTTAATCCACAGGAGTTGCTTATGTGTGAGAAATGTTCCACACACTGTGCAAAGGCAATCCTGGGTTTCCCAACAAGCCCATAGTGTATATACTCATCAGGTAGCTAGTGGCTCTCTGATTAATGTACCTCTACGATACATGAATCTATACACATGCAGTTTGCAGAATGGGATGGTATAGCCTGGAGACAGGTTTGTCACCTTATCTGCTCTTGGTCAGACCTTAATTTCTATGTATAGTTTGATTTATCTTCAACTTTTCTTCCTAGCCTATTTACTTACAGCTTTGATGGAATTTGTTATCTGAGAATTATTATGTAATATTTGTGTACACCATTTTGGAATGCCTACTAATTCAATTAAGAAGCTGGCTTTGCAGCTTCAGATGTTCATGGAGGAAACAGATTATCTGGTTTCAGGCCAGGGCAAAGCACTGAAACATCCTTAGCTGCTCTGACCGACTACCTACTCTGGGTGAAAGACAGGGGGAGTGCTATACTGTTGATCTTCCTGGATCTCTCAGTGGCTTTTTCTACTATTGATTATGGTATCTTACTGGATCAGCTCTGTGAGATGGGAGTAGGAGGCACTGTGTTACAGTGGTTCTGCTCCTACTTGCAGGGCTGATTCCAGAGAGTGGTATTGGGGGATTCTTATTCCACCCCATGGCTATTAAGCTGTGGGGTGCCACAGGGCTCTATTCTATCCCCCATGCTGTTCAGCATCTATATGAAGCTGCTGGGTGAGGTCATTAGGGGTTTGGGGGGTTGGGTGTCATCAGTATCCTGATGATACTCAGCTCTACTTTTCCTTGTCATCAGAGTCAGTTGGAGCAGTGAAGATACTGGACCAGTGTTTGGAGGCTGTAATGGGCTGGATGAGGGCTAATAAACTGAAGCTGAATCTCGATAACTCAGAAGTTCTGTGGATTGGTGGTTTCTGAGTCTGGGAATTGGGTAAGCAACCTGTTCTGGATGGGTTGCACTCCCTCTGAAGGAGCAGGTGTGTAGCTTGGGAGTATTCCTAGATCCATTCTTGTCACAGGAGGCCCAAGTGGACTCCATGGCCCAGAGTACTTGGGGTCAGTTTTGGCTGATCTGCCAGCCACGGCCTTTACTGGACAGGGATAACTTAGTCACAGTAGTCCATGCGCTGGTAACGTCCAGATTAGACTAGTGCAATGCACTCTACATGGGGCTGCCCTTGAAGATGTCTCGAAGGTTTCAGCTAGATTGCTGACCAGTATATCTTACAGAAACCATGTAACACTGTTCTTAAAAGAATTATACTGGCTGCCAATATGCTTCCGGTCAGAATTCAAGGTGTTGGCAATGACGTTTAAACCCCTAAATGGCTTGGGACCTTGATACTTGAGGAAATGCCTCTCTCTCTATATGCCTGCCTGTGATTTAAGATCTGTTGGAGGAGCCCTCCTCACATCCCGCCAGTGTGAGACATATGCTGTGGTGAGACGCAGGAGAGGGCTTTCTCTGTTGTGGCACCCCAGCTGTGGAATGCCCTCCCTTTGGAGGCCTGGCACTGGTTTCACTTTGGCACCAAGTTAAGACATGGCTTTTTAACAAAGCCTTTGATGGTTAAATTCACCAAGCCTGTACATAGCTTTAATTGTTTGAATTGGTTTTACTGTTTTAAATTCTGTACTGGTTTTAGCTGTGTATATTTATTGTTTTATATTGTTTGTATAGTTTTATCTGTACGCCACCCTGAGATCCTTGTGATATAGGGTGGAATACAAATGTCTTAATAATAAATAAATAAATAAATAAATAAATAAATAAATAAATAAAATAACCCATTGTTAATGCTTACTTAGGTTTCAAAACATAATGCTGACTAGATTTCAAAATAGACTATTTCTGACAAAAGTAATTGAGGAATTAAATGATTATACTAAAACTCCAGTATGATGTGATGTAACAAGAGAGGGACATGAAAGAGTTGCACAAGAAGACAGACAATGTCAGGAATCCCAGATCGGACCTATTTAAACAAATAGATTGTTAATAGAACACAGCTTGCTTACAGCTGTCAAAAAATGAATCTTCCTGAACATAGTTGTCAGGAAAATAACTGATGGAAATAAAACAACCTTTAATGAGATGACATGGCAGGAAGCATTCTACCTCCGTTCCAGACAACAGGGTATATTAAATTCTCTAGAAGATTCCCAGCACCACATTGTGACATGTGTGGTTTTACGATGACAGAACACTTTAGTTCAAGACGTTGTGATGGATTCTTTTTATTTTTTAAAAAAAGCATTTTTATATTGCTCTAAATGCTAAAGTATTCAGAAATATTTTCAAGGAGCAATTTCAGTTGAACTTTGTTGGTAACCCTTTATTCAACTGAAATAATTTAAGAGGTCTTCTATGTTTCTTACAAGTTAGCAGGACATGTAATCCTTGAACGAAAACAGATTTACAGAGAAATCCTCAAATGATGTATACATCACATAGCAGGGAGGCAAAGACTATTGGCCCAATCCAGTAAAAATGAGTCATCGTTACTAAGTCCCATTGAAATCAACAGAACTTAAGCATTTAATTGTGCACTTCAGTTCCATTGATTTCATTGAAACCTAGTTGTGACTAACGCATCCAGTGTTCTTATTACTGCAGACCATGCATTAGCTATGGCAACATGTACTTTACTGCCTCTTTCTGTGCCTCCGTCATTTTTATTTGTTAATCATTCCATATCCTGGCAGCCTTATAATACTGACATCTGGTTACCTAAGCAGAAATAGCATTTCATATAAGTTTACAATGTAAAAGTGTGCTGAGATTACTGTGGTAGTGCTGCCAAAATGTATAATGCATGACTGTTTCTGGCAATGTCTTTGATGCTGGAATATGTTCCTCTACTAAAAGAACAAGCCACAAGGTGTTGATGGTATTGCTCTGACCTTGTCATTAATTCATGTGACGTTTGACTTCTTCAGGTGTTCCAGGAATAGAATGTTGCTTATTTCTCTGCAGTTAGCTATACACAGGAAATAGAATAATTCTACTGTGTTCATTATGTATGCATATTCTTTTAAAAGTGAATTAGAAGCTGACTGACAAGCACCTGTATATTTTATGTTGCATTGACTATTAGGAATTGTAATTCCTCAAACTTTGAATCAAGCTATTTTGATTCACTACTTCGTTATTGATTCCTTACCAAGAGTTCAAATTAGCTGTTAGCTGGATGGATTTATTTTGATTTAATAGAATATAGATCATCTTATTTATCTTGGTCTCTTATGAATTCTCCTCCCTACTCAAGTCGTCATACAGGCCAACTCTGGTCTTTAAAAGGCTTTTGTTGTTGTTAAAAGGTTATTAGATTATTATTTTTTTCATTTTCCAATACAGTATGAATAGTAAAGCCATCCTGCTTCCTTCCTTTTAGGTTTTCCCCTCCTTCTTCATATTGTCCTATATTTAAAAAAAAAGTAAAGGTTTCATCTTTCTCAATAGATAGATAGATAGTTAGATGATAGAGAACAAATAAAATAAAAATAAAATAAATAAAAGGGTTGTGTTAAGCATGCCTCTGTGCTGGCCTGCATTAGTTTTGCACTGCAGCCTATGCATTGCAATGCAGCCGATGCAGTCCGGGAATTGGGTAAGCGGCCTGTTCTGGATGAGGTAGCGCTCAAAATACATTGAAAGGTACACCCTATAAATGTAATATAATGTACAATTTGACCCCAAGACCTTGGAATCCTTCTGCTAGTCATATTGACTGGCATCCTCAGTTTTCTCTTGCTGTGGGGAGCATCCCCTGAACTTAGTTCCACTTGTGAGATGCTCCCACCAGCCGAAGGGAGAGGTGACTTTAAAGCACTTCTGCAACCCCCTTATGTTCTCCCCCAAATCCTGCTCCAGAGGTTGGGGAACCTTCTGGTATAGTGTATGTGGGCGGAGGGCTGTGTGTCAGGGGGATCAGCATAAATTATTAATATTATTATTTATTACATTTATATCCTGCCTTTTTTTCCCTCCAAGGAACCCAAGGCGGCATACATAATCCTCCTCCTCTCCATGTTATCCTTACAACAACAACCCTGTGAGGTAGGTTGGGCTGAAAGTCTGTGACTGGCCCAAAGAAACCCAGTGGGTTTCCATGGTTGAGTGGGGACTAGAACCTGGAACTCCTGACTCCCAGTCCAACACCTTAGCCACTACACCCCTTCTGCTGGTAGGATTCCATGAAGGATCTCTTCTGTTCACAGCAGCATAGTTGCTATCCAAGCCATTATGATTAGACAGAACTGAACTAAATGGACCAATGCTGAACTCAGGTGTGCACTTTTTATGTACATTCACTGCATCCTTTTTTGGTAGGGAATGTGTGTTCAAAGCACTTTTTTTAAAAACCCCACCACCACCACCACCACACTTAGAATATGTGTCTATCTCCATCCTAAGGAGATAGACACATATTCAAAGAATGTGGTCAGTTGCATTACAGCTAGTGAGTGAAAAGAAGCAGGTTCAATCTTTCCCTGCATGGTTTATTTTTCTTCCCCTCTGTTGTGTGTGTGTGAGTGCTGAAGAGGAGTCAGTTTCAGGAGATGTTTGGGCTTAGCATGTCTTGAGTACTCTACAATCATCATCGGATGAGGATTTTATAGCACACTTGTTACTGGCCACTCATGGATGTTCGTGGGTCCTTTTAATGATGCCGTTCTGCCTCCTGCACAACTCCCGCTCCTTTTCTCAGGGGTCCATCAGAGAAGCGTTTTATTGCATGCTAGCTACTGCCCACTCACAGTTTTTCGTGCATCCCTTAGATGATGCTGTCTGCCTCCCATGTACCTGCTGCTCCTTCTTGCCCTTTTTTCCATCACAAAATGGACCCAAAAAAATCTGGCTTTTTTTTTTTTTAGGAAATGGAATATGTTGCCATTTCCTGCTGTGTGTAGGAAAAGTGGCGTGATAAAAACAGCCCCTAAATGAGCCACGTGTTCTTTGTTTACTTCCTCTTTCTTCTTTGGAAAGAAAGAGGAAGCATTGTGGGACAGGAGCAGGGGCAGAGAAGTGACGGTAGGGAATCACAATCCCCCCATCTGATGATGCTCTCAGTTTTAGAGTCCCATAATAAACCTAATTTAATCCAACTCTTCTGAGGTTGTGCTATAAAATGCCCACTAGAGGGCACAGTCCCCATTGAAATCTACAAGCCAGATGGCCACTGGACCATGAAAAGTGCTTGGTTCAAATGTGTAAGAGAGCCAGAATGAGAGCTCACGGGAAGAAGAAAACACATGGGCTGATCCTATATAACAAGTTCGTGTAGCAGTGCATAGCAATTAACCAGTGATCCGGTGAAGACAGGTAGTAGATTTGGGCTAGATCTACACTATTGCTTTATAGCAGTATTGAAGCGCACTGATAACTGTTGGGGCACATTACACATTCCATATACCACATTCATGGTGTTATTCCCTGTTTTATTTATTCCACAGTTTCCAAAATACCACATCAAATGTGTAAGAGGGATATAGCGTTACCATGATGAATCGTAATGAATTGACATATGGTGTAGATTTAGTTAGAATAAAATTTGATTTCAGAGATATTGTCAAAAAGTTATGAGCACCCTTTTTGTATTTGTTTTTAAATTCTGGCTTTAACACCTGCAATTGCATATACTGACAAGTTTTGTGACACAGCCAGCTGTAAGCATGTTTTGTGAGCAAAGGGGACTTTGGGAGGGGTATTAATAAGTACTTCAGTGATACTTTTCCTATTGACCATTTTGGCAGACAGACTCCAGACTCTACCTCCAGACTCTCAGTGTTAAGCAAAAAAAAAACTTTAAAAATGGATGAAATATAGAAGGGAACTGGATCTGGAACTGGTCCTCACCCCATGACTAAGTTTTGTGATTCCTAACTATGTGTTGGACCTTGAGTTGCCCTTCTACAAACAGGACTTCAATCTGGGCAGGGGGAGGTGATTTCTCTCAATTCCTCGCTGCTCCCCACCCCTGTACCATCTCTTAAACTGTTCCAGGAGATCCTCCAAACTCCCAGAGCAATTTTCAGTGGACAGAGGGAGAAGGAAAACTTGGCAAAAATCAATTCCCACCCCTTCCTTCAGCAGAAGGGTCCCAGGAGTCTTTGTGTTCAAATACCTAATTTCAAGTATTTGAGCTTGTTGTTCTTTTAAAGTTTTTTTTAAAATGGCTCTATTTATTTTCATTGCTAACAGTTGCATAGCAGGACCAACCACTTTAGGTGTTTTATTTCTTTAAAGACAAGTTCTTAACTTTCTATTAGGGGATTTCAAGTTCCTCCTTGAGTTCCTGTAATCACACACCAATACGGACTTAATTTCTACAAGAAGTCTCTTCATTCATAGGAGTCTTCAGGGAGTTCTTCAATATACGCTTCCCCTCTCTTATATTTGATGCTGACATCCTCATATTCCAGTACAGTGTGCAGAGATAAAACACCTTAAGGGAAGAAGCACAGGGTCAGAGAAATTCTCCTGTAGATTAGAAGCCTGTGAAGTTGTCTCACATATGCAAAAGGGGGAAAAAAAGAAGAAAAAGTGCTTTTAATCAGAAGTTAAAAGAATGTTTGAAAGGAATGTCAGCTATGTGTATTTAAATCATAGAATCATGCATCTTTAATAAGCCAAGCAATTAACCTCAGGGAGACTGAAATGTCGTTGCTTTATTGACAAAACAAACATAAATGAGGTGCATTTTTAAAATATTTGTATTCAAACAAGAGCTAATTGTTCTCTAGAGAAAGCTCTTTTGTGCTCAGTAAAAGTATTGAGTCATTAATGAGTTTAATTTGTTCAAAACATCCAAATTTTTAACAATTTTGCCTTGATATTTAAGTTTTTGCCCCATCAGCAGTTTTATTTCAAATACATTGCTTATATACAGAAATTCACAAATATGCAAAATTAGAACTGTGAACATTTTTGGAATCCTGTTACTAATGAAAGAGTGTAAAAAGTCAGGCAGTTCAAGTGGAATCACACACAGGCAAACACCATCACACACATATACATCAAAACTCCTTCTAGAGGAAATATAATAATATTTGCTGCAATGAGCTATGTATTATTTAGATTACACAGAGACATAATTACTAGGTGCAACTGGACTCTTTTAAAAAGTTGAATAGATAAATTATACTTTAGCTAAAGGTGCCTACTATTTCAAAATGCACATTTGTAATGAAGCGAAGACTACTGAAATATTGTAAAATGCTTAATAGTGCAATCTTAGACTTGTCTACTCAAATGTAAGATCTGTTGAATTCAGTGGGACCTACTCCACAGGAAACATGCATAGGTTCACAGCAGGCCCTCCAGATGTTTTGGCATACAATTCCCATCATCCCTCACTATTTCTTCTCTCACTCGGGCTTATGGGAGGTGGTGTAGTGGGTAAAGTGTTGGACTGGGAGTCAGGAGATCTGGGTTCTAGTCCCCACTTGGCCATGGAAACCCATTGGGTAACTTTGGGCCAGTCACAGACTCTCAGCTCAACCTACCTCACAAGGTTGTTGTGGTGAGGATAGAAGTGGAGAGGAGGAGGATTGTGTATGCCACCTTGAGTTCCTTAGAGGAAAAAAGGTGGGATATAAATGTAATAAATAAATAAATAAGGCCAAAACTTCTGAAGGACCACAACTTGCCTATTCCTGAACTGCAGCCTTACTGTGCTACTCAGAAGTAAGCCCTATTATGTTCAGTGAGGCTTACTCCCAGATAACATCTTAAGTGCTGTCAATCAAATATTCTGGTATATTAAAGGGGGAGGGAAGGAAATTCTGACCCATGAAAACATGATATTGCAACTGAGAGTTAGAGTGTAACTGTGGGGGCCCACAACAACATGTTGTTATTATTATTATTATTATTATTATTATTATTATTATTATTATTATTTATATAGCACCATCAATGTACATGGTGCTGTACAGAGTAAAACAGTAAATAGCAAGACTTTCGTAGATTAATAACTTCCCCACCCATCCCTGCATTTCTCCTCCTCTTGCTTCCTTTCCCCCCATGTATTATTCTTTCTCTCTCCCTGCTGTGTCTCCCATTTTGCACCTCTTCCTTTTTCTTTCTCTCTGTTTTGTCAGTTGTCATCTCAAGGGGCAGCCCCAGGGGAAAGGTGTTTGTAAGAAGCTATTCCCTGAAGCCAGAGGGAGCTCTGGAAGCCTGAGGACCTGAGTATGTGCATGCAGAAGGGGTCATTATGGAGACAGGATGCGTAATAAGAGTTGCATGGAGGGTGACCTGGTATCGTCTTGTCATCTGTGGCTGATAAATAAAACTTCCATTTTCATAAACTGGATCACTGTCATCTCTGGGGAACAGTCTGCCTGTCTGAGCTGCTGCAGTAAGCTGCAGAGCTATATGGCAATGTTTTCTAGTGGATGAAAGTGGTGAAAATGTTATACAGTATGGTTAGAAAGGGTAAGCCCCATTGAGAATCTAGGGAGCTGCCTTATACTGAGTCAAACCATTGATCTATCGAGGTTAGCATTGTTGACACTGACTGGGTTCAGACAATGCGATAACCAGTCGTGGTTTAAATAGTTGATGGTTGGTTATTTAACCCACTGTGGGTTATCGTGTTGTGTGGCAGGCGTTTTTTAACCAACAGTTAGTTTTTTGGCCAAAACCCCCCAACACAAATAACCAACGCTGTGCAGAGTTGGCTATTTGAACCACAATTGGTTATCATGTCATGTGGAGGGCACTGTTGGTTATTTCGTGCACCGGAGAGTTGCAAGACAAGAGCAGTCAAAGCGGAAACTGTCACTCTAGTCCAGCCGGCAGGATAGATTTTCGGCAGCAGTGGCTGATGTGATACTTGCAGGAGGACTGGGGTGGGGTAGAGGGCAGGGGATGCGTGAGTCAACTCAGCATGGACTAATAGTCAACTCAACGCTGATCCTATTCCATACCATGGCTGATTATTATCATATTGTGTGGGGAGTACCACCTAGATAAACAACTGTCAAGTTGTTTATTATCACCCCACCATTGACTATCATGTTGACTGAACACAGCCACTGGGTGACAGCAGCTCTAGTGTTTTACGCAGGTGTTTTTCCAGCTCTACCTGGAGATGCCAGGAGTTTGAAGCTGTTGCTTTACCACTGAGCTATAGTCCTTCCCCAGTGTGCAGTCTTCTTTACTACAGATTCTGGTAGCTAATGCTTAACAATGCATCTGCATCCACACTGAACGTTGTGGGGTATACTTATTTTTGTCACCTATTTATTACATTTTTATACCGCCCAATAGCCAAAGCTCTCTGGGCGGTTCACAAAAATACTTCCAAACAAAATGCAAAGGATCGTACTGTAAATTTCATTAGAAGCTTCCTTTCACATCCATACTAGCCCCTTGCTGTCCTGCTTGAGCATGGGAGTTTTGCTTAGGCCACTGTTTGGTGCCAAACAGTACTTGAGATACATTTTTGATGTGGTATTGGAGAGCCCACAATCAATATACCATATAGACACTGTGTTTTGTGTTTGTCCTCTTATGGCTCCCTTCTTCCATGTAGCAGAGTGGCAGGACTGCATGGCTTTGGTAAGATATTAAGAGGTGGGACTCATGGGGATTCATTAATTCATTCATTTAAAACATTTCTTGGCCACCTTTCAGGGCACAAGCCCTCACAAGGTGGCTTACAATTGAACAGGTGTTTCTGATCCCCAAGAAAGCTCCATGTGGATGCAGTGTCAAGCGTTTCTTACCAAAAGCTAGAGTAAAGAAGACTGTACATTTGCTTAATCATAAAGGCAGAGATGTTGGAAGACTGGTTTAATGGAGACCTTTGGATATATTATTGCTGTTTTTTGTTCATTGATTATAGGATTTGCATTGCACCCTTCAAAAAAAAATGTTGTCATTGTGCCCATAGCTGTACAGGATAAAATAAATAAATAATAAACGTGCAACAATGTGAATGCAAATGACTGAAAAATAAAATGGCATCTAAAAGCAGCATCAAAACGACTTGATAGGACATAAAAAAAGATGACACATTAGATGCCAGGTGAACTTCCCTTGGGAGAGAATTCCACAGGGTGGACATTACGGTCCATGTTATGCAGGTTATAGCCTATATAGACGCCTCAAAGGTAAAGTACAATGATTATAAAAATGGGCGCACGTTAGAATCATGAGGCTGCTGGAGCCAAGTGAAATCCCTGGTGGACTGTTGTGACTCCCCCAAAGTTCTCTAGTGGGGTGTACCTGGGCAGAGCTTCCAAATCCAGATGGCATTTTGATTTGGATGGAATCTGCCAGAAATTTGAATAGTGGTGCAATGTAGAAGTCATTTATTTATTTATTTTTAAATCTCCCACATTTCATTTATCTCAGTTTGCTTGACATTTCTTTATGGGATCTCCCCCGCCCATTTCTTTTTTTGCTACAGTGGTAAAGATGAATTCACCATTCTAAATTTTTTAAACGAAGCAAGATAAAACGTATTTTATAAACCATAAAAGCATATACTCAAATTATGTGTTTGGTTGAAATGTATGAATCATAGTTTCATATCGCTAACTAATACAAGCAATTTTATATCCTTCAGCTCAGTGTAGGATAATATTTGAGTTTTGAGAAGCTTATTTTTTCTGCTTAGCCATCTGATGCATACTGAGCATATAGCGATATGTTAACTCTTCTCTTCCATGGTTACTGTACTGTCATTTAGCTGCATTGCCCTGCCACTTTATTTTGCAAAAATCTTATTGCTGCTTTGGGACATATTAAATGATGAACTTGATTGCTAACTCAGTGTTTTGCAATAATTTACTGTGAAATATATCCTTTTTTCTTCCCTTATCCTCTTCAGAATTCTAACCTGTGTTTGTGTTTAAATGTACCACTGAACCCAAGAGTAAGTTCCCAAGTGCAATGTTAATAAGGGTCTTCCTTTGTCAAGAAACTGACAATGTGTGCAATGGCTTGCGTTCCCTTTCCAGCAGTGCTTTATAGGTAAGCAATGTTATTACATGGAGAGAACATTGAGGGGAAGCATGCAGCCAAAGATTTATTTATTTATTATTTATTTATTTATCATACTTATACCCCACTCCTCAGCCAAAAAAGGCTCTCAGAGCGGCTTACACTTAGCAAAAAAGACAGTCCCTGCCCTCAGGCTTACAATCTAATAAAGACATGACACACAAGGAAAAGGAGTCAAGGAGGGAGGGAGGGAGGAGAGAGAAAGAGAGAGAGAGAGAGAGAGAGTCCAGCAGGAGCAGGCCCTGATGTAACTTCTGCCTGCTCCTGTCCCCTCGGTCCTTCTTCTTCCCCACAGGGCCAAGATGGCAGTTTGCCCTGTGGGGGGGGGGAAAGAGTCCAGTAGGAGCAGGCCACGATGTTACTTCTGCCTGCTCCTGTCCCCTCGGTCCTTCTTCTTCCCCACAGGGCCAAGATGGCAGTTTGCCTTGTGGGGGGGGGGAAGAGTCCAGCAGGAGCAGGCCCCGATGTTACTTCTGCCTGCTCCTGTCCCCTCGGTCCTTCTTCTTCCCCACAGGGCCAAGATGGCAGTTTGCCCTGTGGGGGGGGGGAAGAGTCCAGTTACTTCTGCCTGCTCCTGTCCCCTCGGTCCTTCTTCTTCCCCACAGGGCCAAGATGGCAGTTTGCCCTGTGGTGGGGGGAAGAGTCCAGTAGGAGCAGGCCCCGATGTTACTTCTGCCTGCTCCTGTCCCCTCGGTCTTTCTTCTTCCCCACAGGGCCAAGATGGCAGTTTGCCCTGTGGGGGGGGGGAAGAGTCCAGCAGGAGCAGGCCCCGATGTTACTTCTGCCTGCTCTTGTCCCCTCGGTCCTTCTTCTTCCCCACAGGGCCAAGATGGCAGTTTGCCCTGTGGGGGGGGGGAAGAGTCCAGCAGGAGCAGGCCCCGATGTTACTTCTGCCTGCTCTGTCCCCTCGGTCCTTCTTCTTCCCCACAGGGCCAAGATGGCAGTTTGCCCTGTGGGGGGGGGAAGAGTCCAGCAGGAGCAGGCCCCGATGTTACTTCTGCCTGCTCCTGTCCCCTCGGTCCTTCTTCTTCCCCACAGGGCCAAGGTTGGGTTGGACTCGATGGCCTTAGAGGACCCCTGCAGCTCTACTATTCCATGATTCTGTGATAAGATCCCCAGAGTTGTGCCCTTCTTCTTCCCCACTGCACCCTGCCCCTCGCTCCAGCTATTATAAGTCATGTTTTTAGAGCTCAAAAGTGTGACTGTTTTAGTTATATTTTCCATCCAAGAACTGTGTGAATCCCTGATGATGAACCATCCCACATTCTTTCCTAGTGGTACTTACAACAACTTAACGTATGTGGGACTATTGGCCATGATCCCAGGTTTTTGAGGGCCCTTGGCAAAACACCCACATTGGACACCCTCCTGACATGACTAGGCCTGTTTCCCTTAGGCTGGGTGAAGGAGTTCTAGGTGATCAATCGGAATCAGATTCTGATTATTGCTTTTAGCATCCCTCGCTAATCTCAGCTCATTCTCAGCTTTAGCCTTCCTGACACCATTTCAGCGCTTCTGTGCTACCTGTCTGTACTCTTCTTTTGTAGCCTGGCCTTCCTTCCACTTCCTATATGTATCCCTTTTTGTTTTCAGGTCACCTCTAAGCTTTTTGTGGAGCCATATTGGTTTCTTCTTTTGTCTTCTATCTTTTTTCCTTGTTGGAATTGTTTGTAATTGTGCCTTTAAAAATTTCTTTTTTAAGTACTCCCACCCATCTTGGGCTCCTTTTCTCTTTAGGGTCACTTGCCATGGGACCTTACTTATCATAATTCTGAGTTTATTAAAATCAGCTTTCCTAATATCCAGAGTACGTGTATGACTACACTCAGCTTTTGCTTCTTTTAAAATCAAGAATTCAAGTATGATGTGGTCCCATTTCCCCAGAGTTCCCGTAACTGCCACTTTATCCACTAAGTCAGCCCTATTGGTCTATATCAAGTCAAGGACTGCCGATCCTTTAGTTCCTTCATCCACTTTCTGTAGAAGAAAGATATCAGCCACACATGTCAGGAATTTCCTGGAAGGGCTGCTTTTGGCAGTATTTGTGTCCCAACAGATATCGGGGTAATTGAAGTCCCCCATCACTACTACTTCACACTTCCTTGAAACACTGGCAATTTGTTTCTCAAAAGTTTCATTCTCGTCTTCTCCTTGATTGGGTGGTCGGCAGTAGACTCCAACTATCATGCTCTTTTTGTTCCTTGCCACATTTATTTTAATCTAGATGCTCTTGATGGGGATGCTCATCCAACTGTATTTCCATGCAGGGATAGGTATTTTTAACATATAGTGCAATTCCGCCTCCCTTTCTATTTCTTCTGTTCTTTTTGAACAAGTTATATCTTTCAATTGCTATATTCCAGTCATGGGAGTTGTCCCACCAAGTTTCAGTTATACCTATCAAGTAGTATTTGCCTTCAAGTATTAAGAGTTCAAGTTCGTTCTGTTTGTTTCCCATACTCTGGGTATTAGTATATAGACATCAAAGACCATGTGCTTTGTAGTCTGGCTTTGTTCCTACATTCTTGTGAACACTATAGGCGCTGTTGGAGCTGTTCTCTGTGTTATGGTGCATGATCCTTCATCCATTGTTGCTTTGAAGTTTACATCTCCCGCCCCCTTAGGATTAAGTTTAAAGCCCTCCTGATGAAGTTCTTCATGCTGTGGCCAAACACATTCTTCCCAGCCCTTGTAAGGTGCAACCAATCCCTTGCCAGCAGTCCATCTTCCAAGTAGCATAGCCCGTGGTCCCAGAATCCAAATCTCTCATGTCCGTACCACATTTGTAGCCAGTTGTTCACCCGGAGTATTCTTCTTTCCCTTTCTAATCCTCTTCCAAGAACTGGGAGGATGGATGAGAAAAATATCTGGGCCCTAAAGTTCTTGAGTTTCCTTCCCAGAGCTTCAAAGTCTGACGTAATTTCTTCATAGCTCCGCTTGGCAATATCATTTGTTCCCACATGGATGACAAGAAAGGGATATGTGTCAGTGGGCTTTATGAGCTTTGGCAACCCTTCAGTCACATCTCTAATCTGTGCTCCAGGGAGATAGCATACCTGGCAAGTCCATGGCTTTTCACGACATACTTGGGTTTCAGTCCCATGCAGCAGGTAGTCTCCCACAACAACGACTCTTCTCCTTTTCTTGGCTGACTAATATTCTGCCCCCGCTCACTGTTGCACAGGGTCCCTGTAATTCTTCCTCTGCAGGCTGTGCTCCAGTCTCATCTTCTGCTGCTTTCTTTATTTTTTTAATACTGATTGCTTATTTTTGATTTCATAGACTGAAAGTCTTCTCTAGCAGTATAATTTTTGTCAGAGTTCCTAAAAATGAAAAAAGGTAAAATAATGAACCCTATGGTGGCACAGGGATAAACATTTAAGGCCTAACCTTTCTCTTGACATTGCATTATCATGCTAGAACTCTGATCTTGAATAATTTGCATTTGAAGCAACCCTCCCCCCCTCAAAAAAACCCCCAATGTGGTTCTCATGCCATAGTATACCAGAACTGGACCCTCATCTTCATACTTATGAGGCAATTTAACATTCTAAGTTATCAGTCCAGAGTATCATTGCTTAGTTTGCCTCTGATAAAAAGGCAAAACAAACGAAGTTCAGGGTAAGTCGAATGTGGGGTAAAAGTGCAAAAAAAGAAGTTGAACTGTAAAGCAGAGTTCTGCGATATCAATAAGACTAAATTTCCATGAAAGAAATACACTTTAATGGCTTGGGGTGGGGAAAATTAATTTGTCAGGAAAATAAATGATAAACCTGCAGTCTGGCTGATGCCCTGATGCCCCATTTACTCAGATAAATCCCATTTGCTTCCATGAAATTTATTTCCAAAGAAGTCTGCACATATATTTTTATTTAGATAAAAATATAAATAGGGCCAAAGAGAAATGACTTTCCTTCTCCCACTTCACCGCTCTATTTGCAGCTGGCAAATATGGGGAGGATTTTCTCATTATTGGGAAGCAGAGGACAAAAGGTTTGCAAATATTTGTGGGAGGGGAGGGTGAGCAGTGGATGTTTCATTTTCCTTACTTTTTAAAAGCGCCCCTCCCCATTGAAGCTATAGTTTCACTGAGAGGCACTGAGAAAATCTCTTCCCCCACCCCCAAATATATAGTATAAAACCAATTTGAAATATATTTATATCTAGAACATATGAAGCTAATTTAAAAGGGGGAAATTATTTGAAAGGAAAAGTACCAGCATTTTATAGCACACTTGTGACTGCCCATTCATGGCTGTTTGTGGGTCATTTTGATGATGCAGTGATCCTCCTGTGCGTCTCCCGCTCCTTCATGTACAGGAGAAGCTGCGCTATAAAATGTCCACTCGAGGGCACTGTCCCACTAAACTGAATGGGCCATGTGGTCACTGCTTTCTTCCCTTTCTTCCCCATGTGATTCTGTACATCCCTATTGCAGAAGAGAACCAGGAAGCGGACTGACGGTAAGGAAATGTGATTTCCCACCCGTCTGAAAATCCTCTTTGTCATCATGAATTGTAAGAACCCTCCTGCTTTGGATCTGAAGCAAACCCTTGGCTTAGAAAATTGGAAGCTTTGTATATCTTCTCATTGATGATGATGATTTACATTTATATACCATCCCATAGCCAAAGCTCTCTGGGTGGTTTACAAAGATTATAATGGAGAAATCAACAAATGACTAAACCTTTTTTTAAAAAAAATGTATTGTCAGAACTGAATGAAATTTTCTGGCGTTTCAGTTTCTTTTAAGAGGATGAAGTCTGCCCAATTATAGAGAAATTGATCCAAATGCTTTTGTACTTTAAAATTTCAAGGTGTTTTTTTCTTTTTAAATTGGATGCCTATAGCTTTTTTAAATTTCTTGGCAACACAGCAGGGCTTTGTTTTGTTTTTTAAATGCAAAGGGTTTTTTTTTTAAGGTTTGGAGGTTTTAAAACAAGACTCCTTCCCACCTCTGAGTTTATGGGCAATTTGTATGAAGAGGACACACATTGTAGCAAGTCCCCTGCAAAATTTCAGAATGATAGGTGCATGGGTTAGGGAGTTACGATGAGTAGAACAGGACAAGGCTGCAGCAGGGCTGGGGGACAATTGATTGCAATACATTTGCAAATCTCTACCTTCTGAAAACACTGGTAAGATCACTCCCTAATCGGAAACTAGAGCTGTCACTGTTAGCCACAAAATGAAACTACACTGCCTCCTCTCTGCCTCCCCCTCCCCCTGCCCCTGCTTGGTGTTTTCCTTCTACGAAGAACTTGCCTGGGTGGGAGGTTCAAAATGGTATCAAATGTGAATGTACACAACATTGAAATAAACTTTCCAAAGCAGATCTGAAGCTTCAGAAACAGCATTTCGGAGCACTTCTGAAAAGAGTAGTTGCTCTTCAGATATGGTGTGAATAGTTCTGAAGCAGACCACTTTGGTTCGGTATTGTGGCTTCATCTGAACCAAATGCACTCCCCTAATTGCTCCCCTGTGTCCCCTTCCTCTGTTGTTTCCCCTCTGTTGAATTTTTGATTGTAAGCTCCTCAGGGCAGGGACCTGCCCTCATGAACTTTGGAAAGTACCAACCACACCAATACGATTATATAAATAGTGAAATAAGTTATTATATTTCTCTCCTGCTTTGTACATGGCTCTCTTCCTCTCCTTTGTATCCTCACAACAACCCTGTGAGGTTGATTAGGCTGAGAGTCAGTGACTTTCCAAGGTCACCCAGTGAGCTTCATAGTTGGATGGGGACCAGAACCTGGATCTCCAAAGTCCAAGTCCAACACTCTCACCACTATTCTGAGTCTATCATTAAACAGTAGTAATAATCTCAAAGACTTTCAGCTAGAGATATTGTACAATTTGTTTGCCTAGATAATCCAGAAATGCTGCTATATCAACACATTAATACTGTGTAATGCTGGTAGGGAGACAATATTCATGATATTTAGAGCACTAATCTGTGCCTTGCATCCTAAGAGATAATAGAAAGGCAACTGCTATTTCCATACTGAAAATGGTGACTCCCAGACTTTCTGAGAGTTTCCTCTCCAGGACACATTGCTTTGAAATGGCTCTGGAAAGCACTGCCAGCACCTAGAACTCCATTTCTCCCAGGCAAGTATTGCCAGTGAATCCAAGGGAGATAAAAACTGGAGCCCACCTCCTCTACTAGCAACTTCAATTCTACTTCAACGGTTAAGATTTTTGGTGCTGCAAGGAATAAAACCTAGTTTTGTCCTTGTCATCCAATCAGCTCATGTACTCTCCAACTATTTGATGCCTTTTAGAGGAAATGATGCTCTTCCAAAATAAAATCCTAGGCTGCAATCAGCAACCCATTTATTCCAGATGAATCCATAAAAGTATGACTGCTCCAAAATTAAGTGGATTGCAGATTATAATCAAATTCTCTGCAAAGAAGCAAATTGGATCAAAATGGGGTGGGGAGAGAGAGGTTTGGGCAGATGCTTCAGCCAGTTCCTGACAGACAAAGCTATTCAGGAGTTCCCTGCCTGTGTGCATGGAGGATGCTTGAAACCTGTGCTATGCGAAGGGCAGGGCAGTATGAAATGGTGAACCAAAACATTTCTCTTGAGTAACATGAACATATGGAAGAAAGGGTTTCTTCAGTGTTGTCTTGCAGGGGACCAGATCTCACAGGAGGGAGATGGCACCATAAGCACTCCTAAGCTGAGCAGTAATCAGCAGGGCGAGCCGAGTCCAACCTGTGACCGGATGCCAAAGCAAAAACGCAGGGGAAGGCATGGGATGCTCTGAAGCAGGTCCGGAATATTGTCCATGAGCAAGAACAGGCAGGAGTTTTCAGTACCCTGGACAGCTCCCAGGGAGCTGATCCCTTGTTCACACAAGTCCTATTCAGGCTTTCAAAAAGGGGTTAAAACGAACACATGGCGGGTGTGTGTGTGTGCTCCAGCTCTGCCCCTCTCCATTGTAGCGTTCATCGTCTTATACTCCACAGTCTGAAGAGGAGAGCCTCCTCCGTGCGTGGAGACTCTCCTAGCGATTGAGAAGACTGGAAAACCCGCACTTTGCACACACAACTAAAAGTCAAACACACATAATTCCAGTATAATTTCCACCATTTTACCACACATCAAGAGTAGCTGTGTGGATAGTAAACGTGTCACTTGTAACCACCCACATAGTGGCAGTGTTCTAGGTAGCAACAGGACGTAACAGGTACTGAAGAACAGGGGAGAAATTAACAGTGGACGATGGGACTGTAGCTCAAGGATCAAGAACATGCTTTGCCTGCAGAAGATTCCATCTCTGGTATCTCTGCCTCAGAGCTGCCTCATGTCAACAAAACTGGACTAACTAACCCTACTGGGATAGATATTATGAAAGGCAATGCCAACATAAAATGAAAAAATAGATGAAGAAATAGTCTGACCTGGTATAACGCCTGTGTTCCTTATGGTAGTAAACGGCAAATAGTGAATAGTGGAGGAGTAGATATAGTGACGGGCTAGAATAGGCCTTGAAAAAGGTGTAAGTAGTAGATCAGGCCCTTCTCCTAGGAAGCTGCCCTATGCTGCATAAATTGATCAGTCTAGCCTAGTATTGTCTACACTGACTGGCAGCAGCGTCCCAGGGCTTCTGTTAGTTTTTCCTGCCCTGGCTGGAGATGATGAGGATTGAACCTGCAGCCTTCTGCATGCAAAGCATGTGTTGTACCAGAGAGCTATCGCTGCTTCTAGCATCATGTCATATCCTTCAATTTGTTCAAGCAACATGAAATTAATGTAATTTAACTGGGGTAGAACTTAAGCCATGTTTGCTTCTGCATACTAGTTTTCAGTGAATATAGTTTGATGAACCCTGAATATTGCTTTGTTTCTCAGTTCCTGGTTTTGAAAGTGAGGGAATGGCAGTTTTTCAAGCTTAGCCTGAGGCACAGTAAGTTTATCTAATTATCAGATCTAAAAAGCAGAAGCACACTGACTGCCAGGGGATTGGAACAGATTTTGTCTTCTTGACACTTGTTTTACTTAACATTCTAGATTTAATTGTTGAGGAACTTCCTACTATTCCTTTTACTTGGCAAAATATGATAACCTCTATTAGGAAACACACACCCCAAAGGTACAAAAGTGCAATGTATTTGGCATGTAAGTGATTTTTATTTGGGATATGGCTTTATATCTCCACTGAGAAGCATGCAATAATCACTTGGGAGTCACTGCTAATAAAGAGAGTTGCAGTAAGCCCATTACCCTCACTCAACTGGTACAGCTTGGGCGAGGGAATTGGCAGTTGCGGAGGGGAGCAAGGGAATAAAGGACTCACATGTTGCACATGTGGGCCACATGAAGCAGGGGCGGGGCCAAGCCTATAAAGGCTGGTCCTGCCCTGTTCTCGGCCTCTCTGCTTTTTCCTGGCTCCCACCTTCCCTCCATTTTTCTAGTATGGGACTTAGCCAGTTGCTCCCTTTGAGGGGAGGGCTGAGTAGGATTTTTTTCCCCCTTCCCATTATTGGTGGGGAGGTTTTTGCCTACTTCATACTGAAGATTTCATTAGGTGAGTGGATAAATAGGTTGATTTTCTGGCGGGATATGTGGGAATTTCATATAGCAGAATAGGGAGGGTGAACACTCTGGCACCTTCTGGTGACTGGCATGCCCGGAGCTCCTGCTCCTTGCAAGTTTTACGGCTCCTGTGCCAGGATATGGTATGCCTTCGGCGATCCTCCTGCCACATCTACTCAGAGTTCTATGGCTTTGAGTGGGGATGGCATGGGGTGGTCTCCCCACACTCTCAAAGTGTCATATAAGAGAGGGACCAGTTTTACTCAACTCCTGGCTTAGGAGAGTGGCTCACCCATAATGCCAGGCAAGTTGCCTGAGGTAAGGACATATAGATTCCCACACTTTTCACATGCAGATCGAGGAGGGTTTGAATATCCCTTATTGTTTAAGTAAAGAGGCCCTAGTTTATCCCAAACTCTGATGTCCATGTCTTTATCCCATGCTTCCTTCGTCATTTGCAACATACCAGCCCCTTTACTTTAAAAAATAATTGTCAAATACTCAATGACTCAGTTCAGACAACACGCTAAGCCATGGTTGTAAAGCATTTTGAGCTAGACATTATGGTTTAGCGTGTCGTGTGTACCATTCCTAACCATGGTGGCTACATAACCATGGTTTAAACATACTCACAAACCATTTGCTGCAAAGGGGTTAGCAGCCTAACCATGGCTTCATGGATTGTCTGAACAGGCCCAATATCTAATCAAGTAACTTTCTAGCTTCTACAGGGATCATACTGTGGCAGATGGATCTGGGACTGGAAACAAAGCCAACTGCTTTGTCCTTTCTTTGGCAGAAAAAGACCCTAAAGTTAGTATCAGTCTATAGCAGGAAAATACTACTATTACTACTACTGATAATAATAATAATAATAATAATAATAATAATAATAATAATAATCCAATATTAAAACATTTAAACATTTAAAATGACAGTTTTAAAAGTCCTTGGCACAGACAGAGGTCCTGATTATTCGCCAAAGGCCGGAACAAAAAAATCTTTGCCTGCCTCCTAAAGCACATCAAGGAGGGAGTCAGTCTAGCTTCCCTGGGAAGAGAGTTCCAGAGCACAGGAGCAGCCACCAAGAAGGCCCTCTCCCATGTTCCCACCAGGCATGCCTGTGATGGTGGTGGGACTGAGAGAAGGGCTTCCCTTGAATGTTTTAAAGCATGGGCAGACTTGTAAAGGAGAACTTTCAGATAACTTGGACCTGAGCTGTATAAGGCTTTATAGGTCATAACCAGCATTTTGAATTGTGCCCAGAAACAAACTGGAATCCAGTAGAGCTGTCTTAACAGAGGAGCTGTATGTTCTCTGTAACCAGTCCCAGTCAACACCCTGGCTGAAGCTCTTGGAAGCAGCTGAAGTTTCTGAACACTCTTTAAAGGCAGCCTGACGTAGAGCGCATTACAGTAATACAAACAGGATGTAACTAAGGCAAGTGTCACCATGGCCAGGTCTGGCATCTCTAGGAATGGGCGCAGCTTGCGCACTAGCTTTAACTGTGCAAATGCACTCCTGGCCACCGCTGAAACCTGGGCATCCAGGCTCAGGGCTGAATCCAGAAGAACACCCAAGCTGTGGACCTGTGTCTTCAGGGGGAGTGTAACCCCATCCAGCACAAGCTGACTTATGCACCCATATCGAGTAGCAAGCATAATTTAAGCCATCATCTTTCAATGTTGTTCTGTTTGATTAGATATTTTGTGTGTGATTCAGAAGCAGATTGCTATTTGACTCTGCTGTCAGCTGCAAATGGCTATCTCCTGCTGTATTGAGATGTAGGTGCTAATAGAGTGAACCTGTTCTGTCAGGCCCCGTGTGGGGGCAAAATCAGAAAGTAGGTGAGGATGACCCAGCCCCTACTGGCCCTCAGCAATGGGTTGACTTGCTTCCCCTTTCCTCTTATTTCACTCCTGCGGGGCTCCCTCCATCCACCCAATGCAAGCAAATGGAAAGAAGAAAGGATATCAACAAAGTTTTCCTGACCCAGGCCCAGAAATGAAATTCAAGGGCTCATTGAAGCTGATCTCAAAACCAAGGTGAGATCTTTAAGGAGCCTCAAAATTCCCTCCAGCTCAGATCTCTGCCATCACATTAGAAGGAGGGTAGGAAGGAGCTAAGCAGCAAATTCCCAGGGTGTGAATGTCTGGTCTGCAGCAGGGGTTGTTCTCAGCCACCACGCTCTGATTCTGCTCATACAACATTTATTTACTAGTCCCATAGGAACCAAGCAGCCATTACTATCTATGGTGGCAGGGAAAAGGCTCCTGAGAAGAGAAGAATTTCCACTCTTTTCCCCAGAGGAAATCAGATAATTTCTGAGTTTATCCAAGGGGAACTTTGGGAAGTTTAAGCATGCTTCATTCTACTAAAGCCTGTTAGCTTTATGACAGGGGTAGGGAACCTCAGGCATGTGGGCCAAATTCAGCCCCCTCCCCTAGTTCCCAATGAGGATAGTTCAGAGGTTTCCTGGCTTTTGCATCATTTTTGTTTTGTTTTGTTCAAAATGATTAAAATGCCCTTCCTAAGGCTAAATTGCTGGCACTAACCTAAAATAAGCTGGCATTTTGGGCCCACCCTTGGAATGTCACCCCGGGACTTTAAATTCTGCCCGTGGGCTCAAAGAGGTTACCCAGCCCTGCTTTTATGATATTCCAGAATTCTTAAATAGTAAATAATGGCTGAAACTAACATTGAAATGGCAACCCTAATAAGTCTCTCTCCTGAGTAGATTCCTGGGATCTTTAGAAAGAGAAAACTAGAATACCATACAGAATTGCAGATTATTATTTTTAAAAAAATTGAAATGCAACCATTCAGTTACGCTTGCTGACCCAACAATTTTAGGTGACAATTTAAATTAAGGCTCAAAATGTCATCTAGCACAATGAAAGATGGAATTAATATTACCTCGCTTATGAATAAATTCACCTCTGAAATAAGGTTAAGTAATTGAATAATTATGTTTGTTAAGACAAGAGAGGAGCCTTTCAAAGAATTTTTTCAGGCTATACATGGCATAAGTTCAAGATTCTTCTTCTTTCTAAACTTTTGTAATGCTACTGCTGCAGAAAAACAGCAGCAAAATAGTTTAAAGAAAGGAGAAAATAGGTTTAGAAGAAGAAGAAGAAGAAGAAGAAGAAGAAGAAGAAGAAGAAGCCTTTGACTGTGCTGTCTTTGACTGCTAAAAATGCAATTCCCCCTACCTGAGAAATTCTTCTGAATTTCTCCAACCCACTTAATCTAATGTCACACAGACAGACCTCTGCTCATCCAATGTGACTTTCCCTTGCTCTTCTTCCCCCTGCAGCCCCCTGTGTACCCCCTAAATCCACTCTAAATTCCCCAATCCTCCAGAGCAGATTTGTGGGGAACTAGGAGGCACACAGGGACTGGGGGCGAGTTTTCTGCAAGTGGCTTCCATTCCACTGATAGATGGCCAGAGTTGGATGCAACCTAGTGCGCCTCCAACTTGATTGCCTGAGAATAGCGTTGAGACGATGGGGACCAGATCTAGTTCTAAACTGATCCAAACCCCTGTGCAGGTACCAGATTGTTTTTCCATGCAGGTTAAATAGCGTCATGGGGTGAGTGGGGACAACTTAGATTAAAAGAAATGGCACAATAGGAGATGGTAAATGGACCTCAGTGTTTCAACTCCATTCCAATTCTCTGCCACCTGCAGCTGTTTTTATCTTTTTTATAAAAAAAACCCCGCAAGTGATCAGTTACAGATCTACTGTTGTTGCTTCAAGTTTAGCCCTAACAGAAAGCCCATCTAAACATGGGAAAGATACCAGTGTGGAATAAAGCAAGCATGTGTCATGTCAAATAATATTTTGTGAATGGTAAATTAAAAACTCTTGTTTTTAAGGTAATGTTTGAAAACGTTGTATCTAATAAATATTTTTGGACTCGGCTACAGAAACCTGTACTTTTTTTTTTATTACCTCATTGTAAATTATGTTTACAGTATTAGCCCACTATTGAATTTACTGTTGCCTCAATTTGGGAGATTTCAGTTGCCCTACTCTTATGCCTTATATGATTTTATCATTCTTTTTCTTACTACTTTGAGCACTTTCCCCCTAAAAAGTGATTTACAAGAAACATCCAAACAGTCACCTTGCATTTAAAGTATGCACAGTTTGGAACCCAAGGACTGCAGAAAAAGAGTAGCATGTGTAAAAACAACTTACACTAAAGAGTATCACCTGAAATCTGATCACGTAGCAAATCAAAGACAAATCAGCAGTCATTTGTCAGTAATACAGGTCCCAATAGGAGGCTTCATCCTAGAGCTGGAAATATTTACTGAGGCAATATAAGATCAAGATACAGCCACCAGAGCATTACATAAACACATCCTGAAATTCAACATAGGATGTGTGTATATGAAGTATATCAAACAAATATGAAAACATGATGAGATTATAGGACTTTCAATATTAGCCAGCTGCTATCTCATCTTAAAGCACAATCAAGTTACCGAGTTAGGAAAACACTATGCTGTTTCGAGAAGATTCTGCCATTTAACTGATAATGAATTTTGAGTTCTGTTGGGATGTGCAGTTGATCAGAGACTAAATAGTTTATCATAATAGGCCTGGAGCCTATGGTAATCGTAGATGTTACTAGTATAATTAAATGTAAAAGAAATATCAGCATTTGGAAATGGAAGTAAGAGTGTATTATAATGAATAAATAACAGCAGCCCATTTTTCTGCCTCAGGCCCTATTTTTATAGCTACTTATTATGCAACGTTTTTCTACACAGATGTCCACTCATTCAAATACCTGTTTTGCTGGGTATAAGCTGTACACTTATTGGGCAGTTATAATTTTATCTTTATACATAGTTGATGCACAAGTACTTTTCTTTTCACTATAGTACACTCCTGTAGAGAGAAAAACGTTTGTGTGAAGCAATGCTAAGTCACCACTTTTAAGGATATGACAGCACATCATATGTAAGAGTGGTAATGTTGCTTTTCCAGTCAATGGACTCATTGCTGTAATCAACATAATAATCTGTGTTTTAACTCTCCAAGACCTGTATATGTTTTAGTGGTGGCATAGTTGCCAAAAACAAAAAGGCAATGCTGATGACTCTGTGCCTGGTTACCTGCTTATGTGCCCTCATGGTTCAGGACACTGAGGTTTATGTTAATGATGAGAAACTTGAATCCCATTTACTTCAGTGGGACTACTCTAAGTACAACCATGACTGCATCCAACCCAATTCTTATAACCGTATCCAGGAAACTTTATTTTGCAAATGTTCCCTTAGTTATAATCATATAGACCATAATTGGACAGGGATGGGATAGATGTATCTGGCAATTTGGGTTTCACTGAGACTATCAAACTTATTCCATCCTCTTTCCACATGAATTGCACTTTTTTAGAAGGATCTTCATGGAAATTCATGCACATGTTTGTAATGTACGAATTAATATATGCATTCTGAGCACAGTTTTAACCATATACATTTTTGGATGCATGCAACTATTAATGCTAAGGAGTGTTTGCATTTTGAAAATGTACATATTTTTCTTTGTGCATTTTTCAGATGTGGAAATGTTCTCAAACACTCTTGTTTTGTTATACTGATGGTCAACTATACAGATATCTGACTCTGGATTTTGTTCAGGTTTGCATTCAGGTCTGAGAGGTGCAATTTGTGTATATTTGTGAACAAGAACAAAAAATCCCCAAAATCGACAGGACCCAAAATGTGTCATGGTCCCGAAAATCGACCATGACACATGAGTATCCATGCCTAGAAGCACTCATGTGGTTCAGAGACATGGCAGCAGTTGCTATGCCAACACCATGGAATTATAAAAAAATCAAACATGGTATAGTTGAAAAATGTTCAATAGTTTTCTGTTTCAATATCGCATTATTAGTTCACTGACATATTTTGTGATTTTTTTCACTGTGTAATAAAAAATAAATCTATTTAGTTCTCAATTTCTCTTGTCCAGATATATAGGATATATTTGGGATATTTTCACAATATGATACAACTTGATGGTTATTTGAAGCTGGCTATGCATAGCATCTGTACCATGTAGTTAATGATTTGTGTGTATCAGCCTACTAATGCAACTTAATCTCACAATATAGAATCTTTTCCACTCACAATTTCTTTCAATAGCATTTGAATATTCATTATATAAGTACTGCACCTTCACAACCATATTATTTTAATAACATTTGGCTAAGGATTGCCCAATTGTAAACATGTTTACTTAGATGTAAACTCTACTGAGTTCAACTACTTCCTAATAATTATCCTTGGAATTGCAGTCTGAGTTTCTTTTTCTTCTTGTTGTCTTTGCAGTATTATTTTTTTACTTAAGCAGGTCATACTCACTGGCATTAATTCATTGGTTTTTTCCTGACAGAATTTGTAAGGAGGTGCTTAGTTCTATTAAATGTAATAGGCAGCTAGTGCATTTTTGCTGAGTAGTTATGTATATTTTACTATTCTGTATTGTTGTTCTGTTGAGTAAAGTGTAGCAAGGGGACGAGCAATGCAGAAAAACATAGATTGCTGCAATAGCATGAAAAGCATAGGGCATGTCTACACCATGCCTTTTTCCTGGGATCGTCCCTGTGCATCCACATGACACACAGGGGATCCCGGGAGCAGGCAGGGATGATCCCTCCATTTCCACTGGATTTCTGGGACCACTTCCCCCCCCCCCCCGGTTTTTCTTGTGATCCCTGGACGATCCCAAGGATCACAGGCAGTGTGGGCGCCTGTCCTGGCTTCTTCTCTCCTCCTTGCAAGTAGTGGAGGTCAGCAGAGGGAAGGAGCTGGGTTGGGGCTTTCCCCCCCCCCCTACTTTTTCACCAGAGCACAAGTGCGCTCCAGCTCCTGTCTTCTTAAAAAAAAAAAAGGCAGCCGCAACAGTGCGCTGTCCCTTTTCTTTCCAGGACATTGCACTTCCATTTAGACAGCCAGGGATGATCCCAAAAGTAGATAAGTCTGGGATCATCGCCCCTCCCTCTCTCTACACCCTATGGTGTAGATATGCCCATAGCATTATGCATTAAATTATTTAACATTTTGAGGAGAGGTAGGATTTTGAAAGGTACAAGGATCAATACACACTCTAAATAAACATCCAGAAAACTATCTTCTTACATCTTTCCCAGAAAATATAGGGCGCAAGGGCTGCATCATACCAGGCAGGCAGCCCTCCAGCACAGATGAAACCATGCACAAGCCTATCCAATCAGGGATCAGGCCAACAAGTAAACAGTTTGCCTCTTTGAAATGACTAAAAAAAAATCCCTAGATTGGATCCAGACTTAGTTTGAGTATGACTCTCCCAAATCACTTTCAAGGTGAATATCAAATCTGTAGTACATGATGGTCAAAGCTAACACAAAGCTATACCTGCTGGGAAGAGAAAGCAAAGAGCAGGGTGGAGTTTAAATAGTCCTTCTTAAGTTCGACATTCAGGATGCACTACTTGCATACTTTTTCTCAGTTGAGAATAGGAGCTTTTCTACATGAGCCTGTTCATTGCTGTATTTACTTTCAGTTTTGTTGCAGAATTGAGATCTGAGCTCTACACAAAAAGCTTCTTCTTTCCTGCTTTGCTGTTACATAACCTCTAGGTGGAGCTGTTATAGCAGAATAGCACAAATACACCAGTAGAAACGGTACTTTCAGAAATAATACCACATTTTCCCCATTTTAATCCACTTTTTGTTGTTTATTCGTTCAGTCGCTTCCGACTCTTCGTGACTTCATGGACCAGCCCACACCACAGTTTTCTGTCGGCTGTCACCACCCCTAGCTCCCCCAAGATCAAGTCTGTCACCTCCAGAATATCATCCATCCATCTTGCCCTTGGTCAGCCCCTCTTCCTTTAAAGTGGAGGATCACAATGTTGTCTAAAGTATCCACAAACATCAGTGACTAAAGAACCATGGGCACACAATAAATGTCTCGTGTAGAAAAGTTCTGGATCCAAAATTGTGCTATAATGAAATATTCAAATATTTAGAAAGTTAATAACATATCTTTACATTATTTTTCCAAGCCTTAGATTTTTATCAACGGAGTGATATTGTAGAAGCTGCTGGTATAAACACTTAAATTCTGCTATTTCATTTTGTTGCTATACTTACTAACAAGAACTATGGCTTCTTTGTTTAATCTCATTATTATTTACTTATATCCTTCAGGCTTTCCGGATTTCAGCTGCCATCATCTATAGTGAGCACAGGTTCTATTCTTACTCTCTGCTTCACAACTGACTTCGCTGTGAGTGCCCAAGGATTCAAAGTTATATATGAAGGTAGGATGTTGTATCTATTTTTTTTAATGCTGTAGAAATCATTGGAGAATTAGTGGAGAAAAGTGTTTCAACATTTGTATCTGAATATTTATATAATTCGGTTGGTGAACCTGTTTCTCCTGTGGAATGATTTGGATTCAAAACTGAACTTGTGGAATTATATATTGTGAGAGTTGTGTATTTTGATTATGTTTATACTACAGTACACTAGAATAGCTTGTTAAAATTCTGTTTAGAATGGTTGAACCTGTATTTTGCAAAACCTTGGGTGTTGATTTTGGATTTTTTCTTTATACAACTTTGACTATGGTTATATCTGTACAAAACATTTTGAAAAATACTAGCTTTGTTTTATTTTGCATATCACTTTCCAGATGCTTGCTTGAACTGCAAGTTGAATTGCATGGATCTGCATTCTAATTCTGATGTCTTTTTACATTCTGATCACATGTAGTGGGTACATTCCACCTTTAACCAACGCATTTTCAATCCTTATCTGATTATTTTCCTTTGAAATTCCAATCTTCTCAATAATATCTAAGATAGCTACACCTTCTTCTTCTTCTTCTTCTTCTTCTTCTTCTTCTTCTTCTTCTTCTTCTTCTGGCAATATCTTTATAAACCCTTTCCAATCAGTGGGAATCTATTCACATGCTTTTTTCTCCAATTTATTTCCTTGTGTGCTGTGTTGGAAGAAGAACTCAGCCCCATTGATACACAGCCCTCTTGGGATGTACACCCATACCATTGAAATTAATGTTGTGCAGAGGAACCACATCTCATTGAAAGAAATGCAATGTATAGGAACAAAACCCACATTTAGTTGTGCACTGAAATGCACATCCAAATGTTGCTATAGTTGCTCTGCTTGCATTCAATGGAATACACATCTGGAAATGTATCTCAGTGCAAGGCAATCCAAATTGCCTTGGCTGCATCTGTTAAAAAATAATAATCATGGAACATTGAGAAGCATTTTGGGTGGAGGTAATACACCCATAAATCCCATTCATAAATAAAAAATAGAAGGACAAAGAGTGAGATCAGGCTGATATCTTTACAGCACAATCCTATGAATATTTACTAGAAAGTAAACATAATTTTATTCATTGTGGATACCTTCAGGTAACTGTGCATAGGAATGCAGGCTTAGGGTGATTCACAGTACATATGGGTGATTCGCTCAATATAAATCTCATGGCTACAGTTAATGAGTATGGAAAAACTTCTCCCTGTAGAAAACTAGCATGTAAAGGAAAAGTCTAGTCTACACCCCTTCTCCCTGAGACCTATTTTCTATGTGCAGGGAAGTTTTCATATGGGGCAGCTTTCAGTCATATGACCTCCACTGCTCAATGTCCGAAATTGAACAGTATAGAAACAGTATCTAAACCAGGCCTCAGTAATTTATGGAGGTGATAAATGTGAGGCATCTGGGTTCATTAAACTGTTACAATCCACCTGCTGTGCAGATAGAATCAGTTTCATCATTAATTAAGACAGGTTAGCAATTCTGGGCTACTTGAGTGTTTTGTAGTTGTTCTGCATGTATCAGCATATGTAGTTAAAAATTAGAGATGAGCTGAATTTCTGTGAGTTTCGATTTTTGTGACAAATTGCGCATGTTCAATGAGGAAGAACCCTTTGTCAAACAGCTTACCTGGGCAACCAGAATGGAAATCAAAGTGTTCTCTGTTTTTCATCCAGGAGCTAGATACCAATGGAAGCTTGGATAAAGCTGTGCTAAAAGCCCCAAGGTCTGCATTTAAGGCTCTAGAAAGTTGTACAGACTCATAAATAGCCCACAAGATACAGGTCAGGAAAAGCCTTGAATCCTGGGACTAAACTGTTATGTAATTCCCAGAGCCGGCCTTGGATTGTGGATCCTGGGGGTGGAGACTGGAAGCAGGGAGTGTGTCTTTTTTAAAAGAACTTGCCTTCATATGAAGCCCTTCTTATAATTCTTGTTTGGGACATGTGTCCCTAGTCAGAAAATCTCTGCAGACTATTTTTCTGTGTTCAGGGAAGAAGTCCTTCAGGAACACGAGTGAGCAGGGGGATTTTACACCGACGTGCAAAGGAAACCATTTCCCACTGTGGCCCTGGCTCAATTCTGCCACTTCAGAATGGCTCTGTCCCACTTCAGTAGGTGTTACTAAACAGTAGGGATGTGCTCCGCTTCTAATCGGACTGGGGAATTAGAAGCGGAGAGGGGTGCTTCGCCTCCCCTTAAGGCGGAGGCGAAGAGGATTGGGGGGCCGGCGGAGCGTGGCGAAGAGGATCGAGGTGAAGGCGGATCCTTCGCCTCGATCCAGAGCTCCGCCGGAAAGGTAAGTGGGGTTTACCGGGCCCTGCCGCTGTCGCCCATGCAGCGACAACAGCAGGGCCTGGTAAAACCCCCTCCTCTCCCTTACCTGCCTCCGTCTGCAGTCCCTCAGCTTCTTCAATTGAGCCCACGGTTCAACCAGGAAGTCTAGGCTGCACTTGCGGCCCAGACTTCCTGGCTGAACCGTGGGGTCAATTGAAGAAGCCGACGGACCGCGGACGGCGGCAGGTAAAGCCCCCCTCCCCCTTGGTCCCTTACCGGGCTCTGCCGCCCTCCTCTCCCTTACTGGTTGAACCTCGGGCTCAATTGAAGTAGCCGACAGACCACGGACAGCGGCAGGTAAGCCCCCCCTCCCCCTTGGTCCCTTACCGGGCTCTGCCGCCCTCCTCTCCCTTACTGGTTGAACCGCGGGCTCAATTGAAGAAGCCGACGGACCATGGATGGAGGCAGGTAAGGCACCCCTCCCCCTTGGTCCCATACCGGGCTCTGCCGCCGTCGCCGCACAGGCGGCGACGGCGGCAGGGCCCAGTAACCCCCCCGCCCTCCTCTCCCGGCCTTACCTGGCACCACTCCCCTCCACTGCGGAGCTCCGATTCGCAGAGGAGCGGAGTATGGGCGGAGCGGCGCGGAGCGGAGCGGGCCGATCCGAAATTTTCAGATCGGCCCACAGGGCGGAGCGGGGGTCCGTGCACACCCCTACTAAACAGGCCTTCACCACAGTAACAATGTTAGCCCTCTGGCCTACACAGATACATTATAGACTCTCAGGCCTAATCTACACCAAGCAGGACATTGCACTATGAAAGCTGTAGGAAAGGCAGGAGCCACACTGCTGCTTTACAGTGGTACTGAAGTGCACTGACAACTGTTGGGGCCCATTGACACATAGCATATACTGCTTTCATACCACTTTCATACCGCTATATCCTGCTTGGTGTGGCTCCTGCTTGGTGTAGATTAAGCCTCAGAGATCATGAAGAGAATTTACAGAATGATTAAATACATGACATTTCTTCACACCTGGGGTATGTCTACACCTTAAGGGTCTAGAGGGAGGGAGGGGGAGGATTGCAGACTCCCCCAGTGTCTTCACAACCGTGTGGCAACCTTCAATTGTGCTCCACCAAAAAAGTGAGTTGGTTTTTTAAATAACTGAACCAGCTCCCCACCCCCATGGGCATGGACTGCCCTCACACAGCTCAGTGCCCATTTTAATAGCCCCACTACTTGTAGGGAGGAAGGGACGACTCGGGAGCAGCGGCCACACGGCCCATGCTCCTTAGAATGGTCACGGGACCATGGAAAACTCAGGTTTTCTGCGGACCTGGATATCCTGGAGAAAGTCCCTGGTTGCCCCAGGTTGCCCCTGGGAAACCCTGTGCATCATTTGGACACACAGGGATGATCCAAGGACTACCCCAGGATGTAGGGCTGGTGTTGACATGCCCCTAGTGAGGCTTGACTAGAGGAAGGATGGACATAGGCAATCTCTGGAGGTCCTATACTGTCTAAACAGTGAGGGAGGGGTTGCTTCTTTGTCTATCTCAATAGAGAATTCATTGGGAAACATTCCTGCTTGGTTCATCCTTGTTAGTTATATGTCTGCTAGCTCACTTTCCCAAGGATACTGGAATCTTTAGAGCTAAGGCACATACTGATGAAGGCACTGATGAAGAGTGGCAAAACCATGCTCCGTGGCAATTGGCACATAGCTTCATTGTATAGTATTAAGCAAAGCTGATACTTCGTGGATGGTATCTTTTCTGAGTAATAACTTACATATCCTCAATGGTTCTATTTTTCTTTCTTGGTCTGTCTGTGTGTGTGTGTTTGGGGGTATTGAGTAGGAATCTTTGATTTTTAGAAATAAATAATACCAATGTTGTGAATGATACAATTACATATTGTTCTCAGTTACTCAGGGCTGGAATTGCACAGGCATTTCATGGCGTTCCAGCTACCAGCAGTAAAGCTGGAGAAAATCATTGATGCCTATTATTTAACATTGTTAGCAGTGAAAGGAATTAATCTAATGGATTATGTATCTGGGGACAGTTAAGAGAACCACGAGAATGTCCACTTTTCAGTGACTGATTATGTTTGTAATTCATGACTCTGTGATGAATGCTCATTATGTGAGGTACTCAAAAAATACAGCCAGAAAGAGAAAAGTTAATTTCAAGTACACTGTTGCTCATCACTATGAGATGAAATGCCATTTTATCTTAGGTTGTTCCACACTGCTTTGCATCAGAAAATGGCACTCTCTTAAGTCAAGACAAGAGGTTCTTAATTTAATTCAGATGCCAAATTTATTTTGTCATGTAGAAGAAGAAACTGTACTTTCAAGAACTAAAACATCAACAAGCTGTGAGCACTGGACTCGTATGTTCCTTTTACCTCTATGTTTCCAGACAGTATTTTCTTCAGTGCCAGGGTAGCTTTCTGCGGTTTTCATTCTTCCTTCCACAGCCTTCAGGGCAAACTTTTCTTATGTCTATTTACATTCTCAGAGCTACCTACTTCCATTCTGTGTTAACATTTGTGAAATGTCACCTCATTCTGTCTTATATTCTGTTCCATTGGAGCTTCTTTTTCTGGATTCATTTTGGCAGTGACATCTGTAGATGTGGGGGCTGTCTATACATGTTAAAACCCTGTGGTGGGGGCATGGTGCATGGATCATAGCTCTTGAAAGGCCTTTTGGGTAGTGATAAGAACTCCATTTTTTTTCCTGTGGTACCTAGCACCCTGTTTTGCAAGGCTGAAGCTACATGTAGCAATAAACCACCTCTATCGCATGATGTCGCTAGCCCCAAGGTCAGAACAAGGCCTGATTAATTGGACTGAGTGGTCTCAGCTGTGTTCCTCACCTCCCTTTAGGGTCCTGAGAAAACTATTCTAGCCATCCAGTGATTGACAATCAGGGATCACTAGTGATTGACTATCAGGGCTTGAGCATATAACAGAGGGGAGGGGTGTTTACAGCTACCCATCATCTTCGTCTTCACTTTGGACTCCAGGTATTCTCTGTTTGGGACTTCTTCTATTATTTTATTACATTTATATACCGCCCCATAGCTGAAGTTCTCTGGGTGGTTTACAGAAGTTAAAAACAGTGAACATTAAAAACAAGTATACAAAATTTAAAACCATCAAGAACATAAAAACAACAATATCCTTTTAAAACAACTATTCTGGGGTCAAGTAAGGGCAAACAAACTCAGCATGTGTTGTTAACTGCCTGGGAAAAGAGAAGACCCATGCTTTGGTAAATATAAGCAGGCTTAGATGGTTTTCTTCTTTTTGCCTTGAAGTATTGTTTCCAAATGTCACTCTGGTGCTTGTGTGTCCTTTATCCGCCTTCCCCAATTAACTCGCTATCTCTTATTGGTGCTTGCCTGTGTGCTTCATTTTAAATTTCCTCAGTACCAAATCCAGAGTGTTCTTTTTGGTTAATGCTACTTTTTCAGGTTTCAGGCCTAAGCCTTAGAAATAGAGGGTGCTAGTTCGCCCCTGCTCCCAATTTTATAAGCCTTAGGGCTATCCTGTAAGGTCTGAGAGTCCCTTGGCTGGCTCAAGCAGAGTTGGATATAAAGGGTGGGGGTGCCTCTCTTCTTGGATTGGTATTCAATCCAAGCGCCCTGTTGTCCCTGCCTACATTACCAGGAGTAAGGGCATCCCCCTTTCCCATAGGCAGTAACCTCAAAAGGGTGAAAAATATCTGTCCTGGGTCTTCTGTAATCAGCAAAGAAAACACGATTGTTTTCTATGCTAGTTTAGTAAAATGTTGATGCTGTTTTTCCATTTTCAACAGTAGATATCCTTGGTGGCCTCCATTTCTGAGTTCTGTCTTGGCAGACTTGTCATATTGTCTCTGTTCATGTTATGTCTCAGTATGTGTTTCCTTTACCTAGCAATAGCATCACACTGTGTGTCTGTGTTTGTCTGCATGTAACATTAGGATTTGTATTTTGAAAGGATGCTGGAAGAAATTATTGCCCTTGAGCTCAGTCCTTTATTCAGTGTCCAACCTGATTTATGTTTTCCACTACAGTGATTACATAATCTGAACCTGAATTAAGTCTTGCAAAATGAAGTGCACACTGGGCCAAAAACCAAAACAAAAACCCACCTTTTGTCACAAACTGTAGAAGAAAGACGTTTTGAGAGAAAAAGAAAGGCAATCCTACCTCTATTCAGACTTATTTAATCCTTTCCATTAGCGGATTTAGCCCTTTTGTTATCTCAATTGCTTCTGGAGCTTTTAAAGTAGTCCCTCACTTTTAAACACCTTCAGGAATTGTTTACTAGAATCATACAAAAGATCAAAGCTAAAACACCTTCTCCTTAAATCATATTTTCTCCTTCAGTATGAAGTTATTATCCTCTGTATTAATATCAGAGCTGCTGCAGAACCTGCTGTTGCTCCCCAATTCCCTAATGTTTGAGGGGAGGAGCATAAGGGGAAGTGGCTCCTAGGTCAAAGATCTCCCCATGAACAGTCTCTGGAGTCCTCCCTTCAATGGCAACATTCTAGAACTATCTTTTCCCTCCATGATCTTTCTTCTACTTGTAATGATAGCAAGACCACCTTACAATCATAACTTATCGAGAAAAACTGAATTGCCTAGATTGTTAAACTTCTGAAAATTAATCCCATTTTTCCAGGATCCACTGTCAATTAGCCTACTGATGTCATAACACAAACAGAGAATTGAAGACACACACAGGAAACCTTATCCATTTTGTTTGTTTGTTTGTTTTTTGAATTTTATTTGCAATTATGATGACAATAACAAAAAGGGTGTTGGGAACTACAAACAACACGAAGAGCAGGAACATAGCAAAAACAAACATTCATTTTTGATAACTTTACACTATACTACTGGTAAAACTAGAGGACCTTTTCTTCTTTCGCCCCAAGACTGGAATGGCCTGCCGGAGGAGATTCGTCAATTTAACACGCTCTCTCTCTCTCTCTCTCTCTCTCTCTCTCTCTCTGAGTTTAAGACAGCTATAAAGACTAGCCTCTTCCGGCAGGCCTCCCCAGATGAATTTTAAACCAAGAATTTTAAGATGTCTTGATTGTTTTTTATTATTATTATTATTATTATTATTTATATAGCATCATCAATTTTCATGGTGCTGTGCAGAACAAAATAAAACAGACTACAAAACACCTTGCCATATGGCTTACATTATTTTTGATATTGTATTGCTTTTATATGCTTTTTTAAAATTAATTTTATGTATTTGATTTATATTGTATTGTTGTATAATGTTGTTCCCCGCCTCAATCCAAAGGGAGAGGTGGGTAAGAAATACTACTACTACCACCACTACTAAAAACAAAAACAAACAAACGGATTTGACGCTTCTTTTTCAAATATATACATTAATATAAGTAGTCCATATATCTAAATAAGCATCCTTCCAGGCTTGAAGCATTAGTTCTTTTTCAACTGTTGGGCTCCCAGAGTCGACTTTTACTGTTCATCTGTTAATCTCCAAAGAACATGGGTATAATTTTCAAGAACACAATTTATTGTGCATTCGGGTCACATTCAGTTTCACAAGGTGTGAACCACGTGAGTTCTGGTTCAAAATGAATTGAAGTGAAAAAATATCCCATCCCCTCAAAGGTTCTAGATTGACAGTAATGCTTGTTGCACTCTATCATATTATATACCGTTTCAGGCATTGAGTTCTGATAATGCTCTGCAATGTAGCACTGCTATGGGTCATATCTTTAGAAAGGGTCTGGTTTCTTAGTGGTCAGCACCACAAGATCTCCAAGTTGGAATGGAGGCCAAATAGAATTGTCTGTACGCTGCTGCAACATGGAGGAGATCATGACTGAGCCTTATGTAGGAGTTTGGTTGCATTTAGACTGGTTGGCTCCACATCTACACTGACTGAGGCTTTGTCTCTTAAAGGGCCCTGGCCTGTTCTAGCAGCCACAAGCTGTGATGATGTGGGAGTGGGTGTGACGCATGAGTGTCCTCATGTCAGGAATCATCAGAGTCTGAAGATGAAACAGCAACCTCCTCTGGATACAGGGGAGCTGAATCCTGGAATCTACCTGGAGAGCTAGGTTCTGGAGAGTTCATGGTGGCTTTCTGTGACCAAACCCTCTTCCTAAATGGGGACAAAGGTGCAAGATGTTCTCTTAAAGGGGGTTTAGGATCCTGGTTCATGATCCATTGCCTTGATCTTTCATTTATAGTTTGGACAAAATTATAGACTTTAAAGCAGGGGTGGAAAATGAGTAAAAATGGCATCTGGTGTGGCCATGTTGATCTTTTTTTTGACCCTTGACAAGCTAATTTTGACACTTTCGGCACTCCGTAGCCACTCCAGACACATGTTAATTTATTAAATATTTTTAAATTATTCTTTCCTTGCCATGGGGACGGCAGGGGAAAAGGTTTTGCTTTTGCAAGGGTGGGGGAATCCAGATGGTGAAAATGGCCTCTGGGCTTCCTGAAGTTGTTGTCTGACTCTTGTCACTCCCATGTTATATACCATGCTTGAATGCTTTGGCTTAACTGGTTACCCATGGATCTGATCCTGTGTCCATTTCCCTTGCACAATGAAAAGGGGAAAAGGCTTTTAAAATAGTTTAATTAGGGGAATAATGGACTGGAGGAGGATGCAGGGAGAAAGTGACTTTTCTTTAGTGACACCTGTAGAGACTCAGCTAGGGCAATCCATGTGAATTTGTAACAATTGTGATAGTAAATAACCTAAGAACAAGGCTACATGCACCCTGCGGTCTCCTCACACCCTGCTGAGTTTCGTTACAACTGGCCCTACAGAACAGATGACATTTCTAGCGCACTTTCTTTTTGTTAAAAATGTGTTTTGTATCTAAGAACAGGCCAGATCCTTAAGGGAAAGCAAGAAAAAGAGGTGGGTGAACGGACAGCTGCTGTGCGTAGGATGTTAAACTTCTTTTTGATGCTGGCATGGCAGCACTGCTGTAGGAGTGTAGCAAATGGTGGCATCGTTGAGGTAAAAAAACACAGTGCTGAGCACAGTTTCAGCTCTAGACGCATGACCAGGTTTTATGTTGGCAATTAAGGAAATTCTCCCACAGCTCTCAGGCTTGTGTTGTTGTTTTTAAGTTCTCCTGAAGCGCTGAACCTACTGACGCAGCCTTGTTCCTGACATACTTAACAAACACAATTGGCTAGTGGAGGGGAATCACTTGTTTATCAGAGTAATCTTTTTATTGGGGGGAAAATTGATTCTTGGAGCTCAAATGGATCATAGCTCAGCAGTCATGATTACAATCTCTTCTCTAATAGGAAATAAATCATTTAAATTCACTTCATTAACTGATTGTTATATTTTAAGCTGTATAGGTTTGTTTTTGTTTTTTAAAAATGCACTTGAGACATATTTGTCTCGGGGGAGGCGGTGGTGGTGGCGAGAGAAAGCAGCCGCATTATGTTTTTGTACTGTAGTATGCTGTACAGGGTGTACTGCTGAATTAAATGTCATCGTCACCTTTTCAAACGCTATCGTAGCAGTGCTTTATATAACACTTTGATTATACATGGCTCCAGCATTTCAAAATCAGCCTGTCATTTCCCACTGCCTTTTCTTTTTCAACATTTTTAGACTTCTCTAAAATTGTCTTGGCTTTAACAATAGTTTAGGTAAGGACTGAATCTCTAGCTTCAATGAATATGAAGTGATTCATTTGGACGTTGGAAGAGACTCTTATTCCCAAATTATGTGAGAGATGAGGATGAAACCATTATGGATCTCTCCCGCTGGTGGAGGTTTCCATCTTGAAGATTGGGATACCAAAGCTTCAGTGCACATATGGAGATGCTTTTTGCATGAGGACTTCCTCATTCACTTTGATGGAAAAGTGCACATGCCGTTTCCCATGTAGAGCATCCCCTGAAAGTGAAGCAATTGAAGAAACTTGCACATTCAGATAACCCACACTGGATTTCTTATGGATGTTTGGATCAGAGCTAGTTGGAGAAAGGAGAAAATTAAACGTGGGGTGGCAGCTGTTGCCGAGCTTTTGCACATGACACTTCAGCTTGGGTCAACCTAACCCAAGCTGTGAAATGATGAAAGGATCTATTCTTGATGCAATGTTCCATGGCCAGCATGATGCAATGTTCTGTGCAGCATTGTTGCATGCAAGCTCCGGATGCTTTTTTGATGCTACCTAGAGAGTCCTGTGACATGTTCTTGCATGGGGTCATCTTAAAATGTGGCAGAAACTTCTGAACTTCAATTATTTATTGCAAGCAAAGTTTCTCAGGTAACCTAATTTGGGGTGGGTAGGTTCTGGGATGGGGAGCAGCAGAGTAATGTGACTGCCCAGGTCACAGCCACTGCCCATCTGATCGGCAGTGGGGAAGGGGGTCTGAGGAGCCAATCAGGGCTCCGATTAGCTCAGTAAGGGGCAGGACTTCTGGACAGACCAGACAGAGAAGGGAGAACTTTCTGCCTCTGATCCATCCCTGGCCTTTATAAGTAGGGCTCAGCCGCAGCTTCACCACTGCCATCACTGGTTTCTACAGCTACGTACTTCAAAGTAGTAACATTTCTTGCTGTGTAGTTAGTTACAGGTTGATAGGGCTGAGAATTAATTTTACCTACACACAGAATAGGCATGATGGTGCAGGATTTTCACCTTCCCCATGTCAGGATTACTCCTGTTACAGTTGTTTTGTACCACATGGTGTGCTATCGCTGACAGATCAGTCGCCAATTTTTCAAGTCACAACTTTGTAGGTGTGGGAAGCATTGGGCTGGATCCATTTGTAAGGGGGAACTGGATCCTCTCCATGATGGGGATCCCCCTAGGGATGTTGGAGATTATGGCTTCAAGGCCCAGCCCATTGCAGGGGGCTGCATGCCTGCCACATCCAGGGCACCAGAAAGGGTTCTCAAGTTAGTGGATTGTGTCATTGTCAGCCCTAGTCTCCTGCCTTCACCACTAATGTTCCTGGCACGTGGGTCAGAATGGTGGAATTGGCTCGCAGGTAGGCTGCCTGATGATCGGATCCATGCGTTATGTCTCCACCAAAATCTATTTCAAGCTAAACCTAATACCATTGTGGCCAATTTGTTAACCCATCTAGGCCTCCTGTGGGTCATTTTGTTATTGTCCCCTCCCCTTCTCCCCAGAAGTGAAAAACCCTGCTGAAAATAAAGTTGCATGTGTAGGAGGGGCTCCAAGATTGTTAATTTGCTAATGCTTGTAGTTTTTGACTCTTGATCCTAAGTGCATTATGATTGATTTCAGTGGAGTTTATTTCCAAGTAAACCTGCTTGCTAATATCAACAGTGGGAATATCAGTAGCCTTCAGAATTCATGAATTCCTGCATAGTTTAAAGGTGGAAGAAGGATATAAATAAAGAAATCAATTACACATAGTGGAAAACTATAGAAAATAGTTTATGCATTATGAAGTACAAGACAATCATATATTAAAGGTTCAGTGAACAAGCTTTGTCTCATACTTTATTTATTAGTAGCATATTGTCTTGCCTGTGGCAATAACCTCTTGGGCCATAATCTTATTAAATCTTGCAGGGTCAGATCTACTTATGACTTGCAAACATTTGAAATGTCACCAAGAATCTGTAGGTTAGCATTCAGAATTGCTGTCTAATACTCTTTTTGTGATTTTGCTGCTGAATATAGTTATAGTTCAGCTTATATCACTACCTATAAAGCGGAAAGTATGTGTATGTCCTGAAATGTTTACCCACTTCCACATATGGTACTGCCTTAATGGTGTTCACCCAGATAGGTCTTCATATACAGGGATCAGGGGAAAAAATCTAAAAACATGAATTTTGAGGTTTTATGTGTTTTTAAAGAATTTAATAAAAAAACTAGGTTTACATCTACAACTCCCAGCATGCCTTGGGTGGGAGGCCAGACTTACTGGCCTTTGGTGGCCATTGTGATTCCTAAAGTCAGTCAACCCAATTCCACATAAAGGAAACAACCCACATAAATTGGCTGCATCTATTTGCAGTGCCTCCTCCCACCTGCCATGTGTGTTTTTGAAATCATAACTAGATACAACAGTATGTTTTTGAGAGGCTGAACTCTGGACATACTCAAAGGCATCCTATCCTGATATTGCGTTTTTTCCAGAAACTGAGGGAAGCTCATGTGCAACCTTTACCCTTAAGAGGGAGGCAGGGACGAAAGGGAAGCACTCTGCGCATGCCCAGAAACAAGCTTGATGAAGGGGGCAAGTGCCCGGCCCAGTTCCAGTCCTTCAGTTCAGGCAACTAGTGGAGCACTTCGTGGGTGAGAAGTGCACGCTGAGGCAATTCCAGCAGGACTTGGCCAGAGTTGTGCGCATCCACTAAGAGCTGCTTCCCTGCATAAATGTTTGCCTAACTTTATCACTATTATTGAAATCTAGCATTGCCACTGATCTTGCCTGAATTGCCATAACATTCGAGAGACAGGTGGAGGTGTCAGTTTGGACAAAATATCTGAGAAGCTCAACACTGTGCTGGGGCAGCTGGACAGCCATCTGTCAGGAATGCTTCAAGGTCGATTCCTGCAATGAGCAGGGGGTTGGACTTGATGGCCTTATAGGCCCCTTCCAACTCTACTATTCTGATTCTGTGAACTAGCTTTCTATATGTTTTGATGTGCATAAAGATGACTCTATGGAGCCACTAGCTTGTACTTTTGTATGTGGTTCTATCTTGATCAAATAGGGATGGGTTGTAAGAGAAAACTTCCTTCTCATTTAACATTTTGTACTTAACATAACACAAGTACAAATGACACCTGCAGTGTGTCCACTGAAAATGGCGCACACCCCTTTAAACTGCTTCCTTTCTTACCAGAATTCATGGAATTGCAAACCAGTGGTACTTCCACATCTTTCACCAAGAGAAACTGCAATGGCAATGTGAAGGTTGGTTTGATTCCAATCTGATGTAAGCTATGTGGATGGTGTGACATCTGTACCTGAGTCCAAAATCTAAAGAGGAAAGTGGACATTATATATTCCAATGTGGTGTAGTGGGCAGAATGTTGGACTGGGAATCAGGAGATCTGGGTTCTAGTCCCCACTCGGCCATGGAAGTTCACAGGGTGACTTTGGGCCAGTCACAGTCTTTCAGCCCAACCTACCTCACAGGGTTGTTGTTGTTGTGAGGATAAAGTGGAGAGGAGGAGGATTAGGTACGCCACCTTGGGTTCCTTGGAGGAAAAAAGGCAGGATACAAATGCAATAAATAAATAAAAATAAAATGTGACATAATTAATAGAACCTTTGATACAAGGAAGAAAAATCAGGATAATAAATGCTGCCAACCTAATCACCATTTTCCCCACACAATATTTCTATCAACATCATTCTGAAGTACTAGGATAGCACCTGCTGGCCTTTAAGAGGCATTAAAATAGATTGCTGAATGATTTTCATAGAGACTAGATTAAAAACAATAGCAGTTATACTATGTTTGATGCTACAAGAGAAGATAACAAAAATATGCACAATGCTATAAAGCAATGATTTATGAGGTGTCAGTGTAAAATTACCCAGAACAGATTACAGACAGAGTTTTTCCAGCAATGATTAGCAGTTGCAATGTGCCCCAATATAACTCGAAGCTCAGAACAAATAAGAGTTTTGAGAATAGGTTACAACTCAAACACATGAAATAACTTAATGTGACCTAATTCTTCTGTCTAAAGAATTATTACTCATGATATATAGTGTGGGAAATGACAAAAGTCGTGAAGTTAAATCTTGGGTTTGTTATAGGTAATGGAATGAAGTCATACATGGATCTGAGAATGGAGCAGATCCATGTATGAGGTAGAAATTAGGGGTGTGCACGGACCCCCCGCTCCGCTTCACTTGCAGATCCGCCATTTTTCGGATCGGGCCGCTCCGCCCCGCCCCCGCTCTGCCCACTTCCGCTCCGCTCCGCCCGGAGCTCCGGATCCGGATCCGGAGCTCCGTTCCCCCCCCATAGGCTTGCATTGAAAGCTAAAAAATTATACAACTTTTTTTCTGTTCAAGTTAGAAACCTCATGTTTGGCACCATGACACCTCATGGGGATATACACACGCACGCCAAGTTTCAAAGCAATCCCATCATCCCCTGATTTTTGGCGAATTTTTGAAAATCGGGCACCCCACACACAACATCCCTGCGAGGTGTGTTAAAAAACACGGGGAAAAGCCCGTTCAGATGAAGAAAGAGAAGTTTCCCAGAATCCCAAGTTACCTGTTTTGCCTATGCCCTCCTCCAACTTTGGGATCATCATGACCGGGAGCTGACTCTGCCCCTCAGCCCTTTGAAAAAGGTATTTTTCCCGCCGATTATTTAAAAAATTCTAGCCCGCGACCCGTACGATGCAGAAAGTTGAGAGTGGTCTCAAAATGACCCCCATCCACGACTCTCTGTGCACAAGAATTTTCAGAATGATAGCTTAAACCCCCCCCCCAGTTATCCCCGATTCTTTCCCTCAATGCAATCCTATGGGCGAAAAGCCAAAAACGCAGTTTGAGCCGCGCGGTTGACCCGATTTTCACAAAAATATAGCCCGCGACCCGTACGATGCAGAAAGTTGAGAGTGGTCTCAAAATGACCCCCATCCACGGCTCTCTGTGCACAAGAATTTTCAGAATGATAGCTTAAACCCCCCCCAGTTATCCCCGATTCTTTCCCTCAATGCAATCCTATGGGCGAAAAGCCGAAAACGCAGTTTGAGCCGCGCGGTTGACCCGATTTTCACAAAAATATAGCCCGCGACCTGTACGATGCAGAGAGGTGAGAGTGGTCTCAAAATGACCCCCATCCACGACTCTCTGTGCACAAGAATTTTCAGAATGATAGCTTAAAACCCCCCCCAGTTATCCCCGATTCTTTCCCTCAATGCAATCCTATGGGCGAAAAGCCGAAAACGCAGTTTGAGCCGCGCGGTTGACCCGATTTTCACAAAAATATAGCCCGTGACCCGTACGATGCAGAGAGGTGAGAGTGGTCTCAAAATGACCCCCATCCACGACTCTCTGTGCACAAGAATTTTCAGAATGATAGCTTCAAAAACAACGTAGTTATGCGCGATTATTTGCCGCAATGCAATCCTATGGCGAAATGTTTTCAAGATGGCGACCGGAGCGCTCCGCCTGAACTCGGAGCTCCGAAAAATGGCCGCTTCTCTTCGCCTTGCTTCTAGGGGGTCCGCGGTCCGCTCCTACTCCGCCTCTGGGTAAGGCGGAGCAGGCCAATCCGCTACTGCTTCTACGCTCCTAATCGGAGCGGAGCACATCCCTAGTAGAAATCAATGTGAAAATATATGGCTGTTCACAAAAGATGCTGTTTAACATCTACAGTATATGAAGCCATTGAGTGAGATCATTAGGGGGTTGGGTGCCATCAATATGATGATGATAGCTCTATTTCTCCTTGTCGTCGGAGTCAGCTGAGGTGGTAAAGGAGCTGGACCACTGCCTGCTGGCTGTCATGGTGTGGATGAGGGCCAATAAACTGCAGCTGAAACTCTGTGGATTGGTGGTTCCCAAGACTAGTATCAGATGGGTTGCACTTCTCCTGAAGGAGCAGGTGCTTAGCATGGGAGTACTCTTAGATCTATCCTTGTCACTGGAAGCCCAGGTGGACTCCGTGGCCTGGAGTACTTGGGGCCAGCTTTGGCAGATCCAAAAGCTATGGACTTTCCTGGAAAGGGACAACCTAGCCACAGTAGTGCATGCGCTGGTAACTTCCCGATAAGACTACTTCAATGCACTCTATGTGGGGTTGCCGTTGAAGATGTCTTGGAAGTTGAATATAGGATTGCATATGCCGGAGGCAGCCAACATAGTGTCCTTGGGCAGGAGTGTATCCCTGGACACCTTTCTTGGTGCCCTACCCCCCTCCCACATCTTTAAAACAACAACAACAATGGGTTTTCTTACTGGCACCTGGGATTGCTTCCAAGCAGAGTCAGGGCTTTTGGCCACTGCCATTTCCATTTCCCCTTAATGCCTTGAGGGCCACACGGGGGGCTCAGAGGCATTCTTGGGAAATGAAGTTGGCAGGTGGCTACTGGGCAATGCTTTCCTCTGCAACATGCCCAGCCACCAAAAAAAAGTGGGAAGGGGGAGAAAAAGGGCCTCCTGATATTTCTATGTGGTAAGGTGGGAGAACAGTAAAGGCAGCTGTGGTAGGCCAACGAGAGTTGTGGTGGCAGGAAGGGCAATGATAAGCCAGCTGGAGGGTCAGGCAGGCCTACCCAGTCAAATTTTCAGATGTTTATCTGTTATTTTAATAGTGTATTTGTTTTATATGTTTTTAATCAGTTTTATGTATTTTTGTATTCAGTGTTGTTCCTCGCCTTAATCCGGAGGGAGAGGCGGGTTGTTGTTGTGGTGATGATGATGATGATGATGATGATGATGGAACCTAGTTGGAATCCAGGGAGGAAGGGAATGGAGAACACCAGGAAGCCAGCAGAGGCCAGGGAGCCAGCTGGAAGCAACCTGGGGAGATGAGTGCAATGGTCTCTCCTGACTAAAAAGTTAGAGATAAATAGAGCTAGGCAGGATTTGCACTGCTGCTTTGTAACAGTTTATAATGGTATTAACAACTGTTGGGGCCCAGGACACGTTCCATATAATGTTTTCAAACCACTTTCAAAGTGTTATATCCTGCTTGGTGTAGATCTGGCCTTAATCTCCTAATGGCCACTCATAATAGCTTCCTATAGATGATAAGCAACACTTTTTAAGATCTAAGCACTCAAAGCCTTCTGCCTGAATGGGTGAATCTGTTTTTCTTCCTCTGGCATTCATATTTTTTCAACCCCAAGTTTTTTCTGTCCTATTTATGAGGGGGCGGGGGGCTTGCAGAAGTTTTTATTACAAACCTAACTGGACGAAATTGACACCCATCTCTACCTGAGGGAATGTGTTAATAAATTGAAAAAGCACATGGTTCCATTGTTTACATACATATTATATCCCCTTGGGTTTGCGCCACAGGGAAACTATGCCGCTGCACCAGTGAACGTGACTGGACCATCTGAGTCAAACAGTACAAAGAGAATAGTACTAGCACTGTGGATACATGCAAGGTGTCTTCTTAAAAACGAAATCTTTTAGTAGATCAGTACAAAAAACCCTTCCCTGCCAGTAGTAGAATCTTGCTACTTTATCTCCTTTATCTATATTGACATTATTACTTCAGAATATTTTGGCTGCAGCATCCCGAAAATAAGCGTTGATTTTGCTTCAGATCCTGCAATTGTCATTCACTTCAATAGGTTTTGCACAGGCATAATGCCTTTCATTTGGGGGCACTTTATGCCACTGTAATAGAGAGAAATTTTCTTTGGTGTGTTTCTGTCATTCTTAAAATCGCACCTTGTCTCAGCTTAGACATCTAAAATTTGTTTCGTGCTTTAAGCAATCTATAGCCTGTATAAAATGTAAATTATTCAAAAGAGGGGCTACGTTCTGTTCAAGAGAAATGTGAACTTTTCCTCCCATGAATCACTTCTCCTTGATCCTTCTGCTGTCATAGAAATCGAGGAGGTACTTAAATAAAGTGGTAAAGATGCTTACTGCACACATTTCGAAAACGTTGGTCAAAGCAAGTATTTAAATGCATTACCAGTTCTCCTTAGGATTATTATAACAGAGGATTAAGTTGAACAAAAAATGCTTAACACAAAACTGTCAGTCTAGCTGTGTCTGTGGAGGTGTTGTTTATTTTGCAACCATCTCCATTGGTAGTATGCTGATGGTTGCAATATTTGGTATGCTGACACCAGCTCATGAGATGAAATTCACTACCGATAAGCTCCTGGGCTATAATCTTAAAAGTATTGAGTGTTCTGTGCCATTCTAGGCCCTAAATGAAACTTGGCAGGGAAGGGGGGGCATAATTGAATAATGTGAACAAAATGTGATCCTTGCATTTTCATTTCACACATCTCATTACCATTGTGATGCTTTGAGATCTTTTTCAAAAGGCCCAGTTCTACGTTTTGTAGGAGTTTGGTGTTTTGTAACTGGGATAGTTCAAGACCCTGTTTTAATTATTGCTTGGTCACTCTACAAGTCTGGACATGACCTGTCAGCCTTGAAATATTTTGGTAGATTTAATTATGCATTTCCATGTGTATAAATAAGACTATCTTTACACATCGCCAGAGCCGCATGGTGCTGCTATTTAGACGTGCAGTCCCACCTCGGCTACAGACTGCGTATGACTGAAAGATCCGCATAGACCAGGCTGAGGACATGGGTCTTTCCCACCGTTCTATCTTCCTGTAAATGTGGGGAAGCAGGATCTGCTCCTCTTCTTCACCAATGTGATCTGTTTTTCATCTGCCACTCTCTCTGGGCCAGATAAAAGTGATGTCAGGAAAGCGGAGCAGCAGATGGCATTGCCTACATGCTCACTAGCTCTTTTCCTGGCAAGCAAGCCTGTGGTAGCAGTAATGAGGAAAAGGAGAGACAGCAGCTGATGATAATGCTGGTGAGAAGGTAGCTGGGAGAGGGCCCCTTGAGGGTACCTTGCCCAAAGTTCTTCCAAAATCTTGAACCATTCAATGTGATCAACTCCACCAATATGGTTGACTCATTCACAAACAGTTCACAGCTACATGGATTGTACCACCAAAGTGTCTTATGAGCCACAGCAGTGACAGCTGATGAGGACCTAAAATTGGTTGCATTCAGACCAGTTTCTGTTTTGTAGTGATAGGAAGTATCTGGAATCATTCTCTTAAAACTAACTGAGGCCAGTCTACAGCAAGGATATGACACTTTGAAAATGATTTGAAACCTGTATATGGAGTGTGTCCTGGCCCCAACAGTTGTTGTCAGTGTAGATCATGCCATACATATAGATTAAAAAATAACATTTTGCATTAGATAAGGATTGAAAAATAACCTGCCTGTGATCAAGTGATAAAATAAGTTGCTCATCTTCTGACAACAAGTCTGTGCCTTGCCTTCCTTTTATTCATCTTCTCTTCTTAGGATCAGTACACAGAGTTGGCAAGGCTTCCACTCAGATCATTGAAATTCCAGAATGGGATATTGGCAGCCATATTGCCCCAAGTTTTCCAAGTTTATGCTACAATTTCCCTATGCCTTCCCTACATGTTGTTCAGGAATTAAAACTCAAACAGAATTTAAAATAATAGTTACATAATAAAAGCAACAATATATAATCTCCTAATACAGTCTTTTTAAAACCCTAAAGATAATAGCCATTACATACCCATGCTATTTTGGCAGAATTATAGCAGCAGCACAAAAAAATTGGTTTTAAGAATATGCTGGTAATGCATGACAACATAATTGCTAGGTACCCTATTTCTACAATTAGCTGTGAAATCCATGCCTTAATTAGAGAGGGTAAACAAAAACATTTCTCTTTAACACCTACAGTATGTTATAAACACACATAGTTATCTTAGTCCATTCCGGTTTAATATAGGATTGAAATGTTGTAGCCACATTTTCCCCAATTAAAATATTTTTCCAATTGCCACCTACATTTCCTTAACGTATTTCGTACTTTTGCCATAAGAAGACCAGATTTTAAATCCTTTCTATGATGATGACGATAATTATTGTTACTTTAATTTGTATGCAACTTTTCCATATAGATATGTACAAATACAAGAACAGTAACACAATAACTTTAACATCCAGTTTTGTTTTATTAAAGATATCTGAATCTGTGCTATACTAACATAATGAATGTGGTCTTCTTCTGGCCACCATATTTCCTTCAATGGCAGAAAAGCGGTGTACTTTAGAGCAAAAAATCTGAATGTCACATATATGCTGCTGAGGTCTGAGTTGGCAGTGACAGACCATAACAAGGATTTTGAAGTTGTAGCTTCGTAAAAATGTTGGCCCAGTGTGTGACTGCTGTGAAAAAGGGCAAATGCCATGCTGGGAAATAAATTGAAAATCAAACTGCCGATATCATAATGCCTTTATAGAAATCTGTGATGTAACCACACTTTGAATACAGTGTGTAGTTATGGTCACTGAACCTCAAAAAACATACTGGAGAGCTAGAAAAGCTCCAGAAAAAGGCAACCAAAATGATCAAGGGTTTGAAGCAACTCCTCGATGCAGAAAGGTTACAATGCTTTGGGCTTTTTACCTTAGAAAAATGATGAGTAAGAAGGGACATGGCGGAGGTATGTGAAGTTACGAATGGTCTGGAGAAAGCAGAAAGGGAGAAAAACTTCATAATACTAGAACCCAGGGTAATCCAATGAAGCTGAATGGTAGGGGATCCAGGACAGATAAAAGGAAATACTTCACACAGAGCATAGCTAATCTGTTACCACAAAGTGTAGTAATGATCACCAATATGGATAGCTTTAAAGGGGCCTTAGATAAAGCCATGGAAGATCTAGTATCAATGGCTACTAGTATGATGGCTGTATATTGGCTTCAGATTCAGAGGCAGTATGCTTTGCAATATCAGTTGCTGGGGAACATGAATGCTGTTGCCCTCATGTCTTGTTTGTGGGCTTCCCATAGGAAACTGGTTGATCACCGTGGAAACACATTGCCGGACTACATAGGCCTTTGATCTGAATGGCTCTTGTTATATTCTAAATACTGTCATTCCCCTCATAGCAGATATTGCTTTGGTTACATGTACAGCAGACATGTGGAGACATTAGTGTACAGAAATAACTGGCATGTCCCCATGAGGGGAATCCAACCATAAGCACAGTTGCAGTCCTCTACGCTACCAATATGATGTGATATTTTTGAACCAGTCCTAATTGGCCTCATCATTATCATCATCATTAATTCAGCTCATGCAAATAGACTTATGAGTCGTAGGGTGACCAACTGTCAGGATTTCCCCGGATTTGTCCTGGTTTTCGTTCTTTCCATGGTGTCAGGGCCCCCCCCCAATTGGAGTGGATGGTGGTGGTGCAGAATGAAATCCTTTCCCCTCCTCCACTCCAATCGGGTTCTTTAAGGTGGCGGGGGAATAACGTACTTTCTGCAGGACTCAGAAAGCTGCTTCCCCACACACACACTAGGTGTCCTCTTTTTTGGTTTCCCAAATATGGTCACCCTAATGAGTTGGGATGAAGAAAACTACAGTAGCATCTTCTGGGGTCACTAGAACAGTAAAGCGTGTTTTATCATAGGCTCTAGAGGTTGCTGCTGCGGTAGTCTTGTCAATTCCCAGTTCGCATTATACAGTCTTCACACAAGGAGACCTCCCAGAAAACAGAAAATAAAACAGTCAGTTGTAATAACAAGAGCTGCTCTGTTTTCAGTGTTTGAGTTTCCTTGATCGGTGTTTTCAAAACAGCCAGAGCTTTGGCTCAGCTGCCTAGCTGTGTGTGTACGTATACAGTGAAGACTACCCAGTACCTTTGCCTTTTGAATCTCCAAAATATCACAACAAGATATCTGCTCAGGTGGAGAAACTAGTCGCATTGTCACTCTTTCATTCTTTTCTGGCAGATTCTTGACAAAAGCTGAGTGAAAGGGTTGCCCAGTGGTCAATTTTTAAATTAATATTGCTACAGAAAGCAAAAAAAAAAATACACTCTCTGCTTCTGATTCTGGGCTGAAATTTGCCTTGAAGAAAATTGTTCCTCTCTAATGTCTGTTAGGGATCATAGCCTCCAGATCTAAAACAATTTCATGTCTGAAAAGATTCGGAAAGGAAATATGAATCATCGTCTGGAGCAGTCGCTTAGAAAGAAGAAGGGGTTGTTGCTTTTTTCTTCATTTCATTCACAAGAGGAAAACTTGGACAAAACTACTTCTCGTTACTTATTCAGGTCGAAAAAATAAATAGTGTAGCCCAGCAATTTGTGACACATAATTACTTGCTTCACTACACTACTTTGATTTGCTGAGCAATTATCTCAATTAGGGCTACTTGCACTGGTAGGGCCAAGTATCATTCAAGACAAGTTGAATCTGATTCTACAGCATCGCCATTTGTCTGAGATAGCACAGTAAAGGGAGGGGGGGGGAAGAAGAGTTAATTCACTCACTGTTTTCTGCTACATTTATTTGGAAAGAAAATACTAGGAACCAAAATAACACCTTTGTATTTATAGAAGGCAATCTTTCCATTTGAGTAATTCAGCTGAAGTTGACAGTGGCGAGATGTGTAAGGTTTAGAATGACCATTCCCCCACCTTCATTCTCATCGTAGCACTAAAACCTTGAGTCTCTCCCTGAAACTACACACACACACACACACACACACACACACACACACACACAAACACATATAAAAAGTATGATCCAGACTTATACTTCCCATGCCCCTTCCCATACTGTTCCAGAGGGTTTCCCAATCTTCTGGAGATGGTTACGAAGGTTCAAGTATCTGCCCTGTAGCCATTGTTATTAGAGTATGTTTTGTTTAGTTTTGACATGTATACATCCTTCTTTTTTGAAGGAATACATGGAGATTTTGTTTGCGTGTTGACAATTTGCTCACCAAACGTGCCCATATAAAATATCTGGCTCCAACAATTCTCCTTTAAAGTTTGTTGTTGTTGTTGTTGTTGCTTCTCTTGTTTACTTTTATAATCCACATGGAGCCAAAGGTAGCGTATATGGGGGCAGGGACCCAGGGGTTCTCCCATCTGCTTGGCTTCAGCAAGGTAGCAGTGCCATGTGCCCTTAGGCCATGCTCTGGGACTCCAGTTGGTTCTTATAGTCATACTTCACAAAGAACTGGTAATAACTCTGGGGAGGGACCAAAGTTCAATGGTAGAGCACATATGATGACCAGGATGATCAGGGGTCTGGAAACAAAGCCCTATGAAGAGAGACTGAAAGAACTGGGCATGTTTAGCCTGGAGAAGAGAAGATGGAGGGGAGACATGATAGCACTCTTCAAATACTTAAAAGGTTGTCACACAGAGGAGGGCCAGGATCTCTTCTCGATCCTCCCAGAGTGCAGGACACGGAATAACGGGCTCAAGTTAAAGGAAGCCAGATTCCGGCTGGACATCAGGAAAAACTTCCTGACTGTTAGAGCAGTGCGACGGTGGAATCAGCTACCTAGGGAGGTTGTGGGCTCTCCCACACTAGAGGCCTTCAAGAGGCAGCTGGACAACCATCTGTCAGGGATGCTTTAGGGTGGATTCCTGCATTGAGCAGGGGATTGGACTCGATGGCCTTGTAGGCCCCTTCCAACTCTGTTATTCTATGATTCTATGATTCTATGACATTCCGGTTTTAAAAAAGAAAAGAAAAAAGGATCTAGTAGCAGGTGATGAGAAAGACCTTTGTCTGAGGCATGGAGAGTTGCTACCCATCTTAATAAACAATACTGTGGGCTCATCTATACTTGTGAGCCTTCAGGGAGTGGGGGGGGGAATCTCAGGTTTTCCGAGTTCCCCTCCCATGTACACACGTGCGAGCGACATCCCAGAAGGAAAGAGGGACGTCACAGGTGCCTTTTAAAAAAAAAAAAAAAAATTGAAGTGGGGTTGGTTGTGCAATTGCAAAGCTCTGATCCTTCAAAAAAGTAAGTGTTGTTGTTTTTTTTTAAAAAAAAATCCCTGCCGATATCGGGGCCCAACCCCCTGCCCCCCGAAGGGCACAGGGGGATGGCAAAAATGCTGCTCCCCGAAGGGCACAGAGCCTGCCCCTGCAGTTCCATGCCCGTTTCCAGTGCTGCGCTTACTTGCGAGGAGACGGGATCGTGCAGTACACCTCCTGTGGTCCTTGGGATGGTCCCAGAACCACGAGAAAAATCAGGATAACTGGGCAACCAGTTATCCTGCAAAAATGAAGGGGTCATCCCTGGTTGCCCCCAGGATCCCCTGTGTGTCATTTGGACACACAGGGATGATCTAGAAACGACCCTGTGAAAAAAGGTTGGTGTAGACATGATCTGTGATGGATGAACATACATTCTGACCTGGTATATATGTCTGCTTCCTGTGTGTTTTTAATTGTGAAAGTTCTTTGAATTCTCTTGGTGTTTCTGCATTTTACCTTTGGAAGCCAGGGTGGTGCAGTGGTTAGGGTGTTGGACTGGGACTCTGGAGATCTGGGTTCTAGTCCCCATTCAGCCATGAAGTTCACTGGGTGACTTTGGGCCAGTTATGGACTTCCATCCTAACTACCTCAAAGGGTTGTTATGAAGATGAAAAGGAGAGCCAGAGGATCACGTAAGCTGCTTTGGGTTCCTTGCAAGAGGGGGAAAAAGCATGATAATAAATGTAGTAATAAATTTTAAAAATATCACATATGTGTGTCGAGTAATAGTTCAGAAACTGCAAGGAAATAGGAGGTGCCTACAATTTTTGGCTTGAATTTAAGGAATACACATGCTTTGTTTTGTTTTTTGAGTGCCTACCCTACATAAGCGAAATTTTGTCTTTTAAGCCCTAGGTACGTGTTTTAATTCAGTCTTTAAACGCAGCCAGTGTTGCTTAGCTGCAGTGTGTTTTGTGGTACACCTGCTATGAGAAATGCAAAAGAAAATAGAATTATCTGGTGTGCTGGAGCCCTGAGAAATACTTAGGTTCATGGAAGTTGCGTGGGCTGAGTTTATTTTATTAAGCTTTATTAGTTTTGTTTTTGCTTGTGTGGGCTGAATCGACTGAGATTTCTCCATCCATTATCATTTCTCTGTGCTATGCTACAACTCGCAAATAAAAAAATGGTTGCTGTGTTCATTTCAAAGTAATATGAGATACAAAATGAGCCAAATAATGGTATGTTTTTTGTTTGACCAACCTCTGTTGGTAGAATACTGTGTAAACTTTCTGAGATATAAGAACCTTTGCAGGAGCAGCTAGAAGGAAGAAACAGACAGAGTTGTTAGGACTGGGGAAGTCCATAGTTTTGTTCATGGTCTTGCAACCATCAGAAACTTACCAACGTGGAGCTAAAAATTATTTCCTCTGTTTCAACAAACAACCTTTTCTCACTGGGGCCCACTTTCTGGCCCTGCCCAACTGGCCCTTGAAATTAACTTGCATGGATTTTACTTATTTTGAATTAGTTAGCTAAGATAGGTTGAAACTTTCATTCCACTTCTGATTAATTTGGGCCTTACCATGAAACTACAATTGTTTTCTGTGCCAAGAGCACAGCTTATATAAGCTCAGAAACACTTCTCTGCTAGCCTGCACTGACTGCCAGTGAGGAACATTGCCATTGCACATGATATTTTTGCTCTTTGAACAGCCATGGTGGCTTTATCCTGCAGGTAGATCCCATAATTGGGGAATATGTATAATGCATCTTGCTATAATACAGGAAAGCACATTGCTATAGTACAGAAGTACCCAGTGCTGTTTACCACCATTGATTTGAACATACAATTTGATCTAGAATTCTGTGCCCATGGAATAATGCTGGTTACCTGGGGGGAGAATGTAATTTCCCCTTGATTTCTCCTTCCTGCTGTACCCTCCTGCTCCAGAAGTGTGGAGGATTCTTCAGAACAGCATAGGAGTTGGCAAAGGAAACTGCAGCAGGAAGGAGGAACTGGGGAAAATCACATTCCTCTTCCTACCATGAGGAGCTTCCACTGGATCACAGCCCATTCCATAAGGAGTAAGATCTCTGCCATTCATGGAAGGAATACTCTGGATCCAAGCCACAGCCTAAAGTTTTGACCAGCTTCACTTCCATCAGCATGCTCTACTTTGTAAGGCATTTTACTGAAGTAAAGGGATTATTTGTACACCGAACAGGCAGGTAAAGTCGGGTGGGATTAGTGACAATGTAAAAAATAATAATCATGAGGATATTCCCATAATTATGATTTAGCTACGTATATTATCTGTTGGAGTGGCATAACTGTGCAGAAGGAGGCACAAAAGGCACCATCACTTTCCTTTTCATTTCCCATATAAATTCAAGAAGTGTCTCAAAATCTAAAGTAACTTGCACTCTTTTGAATATTTACATCACTTCCAGATCCATTTGAATCACTGGGAATTTTTTCCACTAACTTCAAATAGCTCTGCAATTCACATCCCGCTGTGCACGGATAGGTAGGGAGGAGATGCAGAGTCAAAATCGTACATGAAAATGATTTACAGCCTCTTTAGGGATAGTACTCTGGAACATAATATAGTATATACAAGCTGACATGCAGAGGAGATAGAAGCCTCTAATCAAGGCATAACAAAAAATACCTCTGCTGGATGCCAATTAACATCACAAAATAATCACAAAATAACTGAAACAGAAATTAATTGTAATGAGAATGCATTCAGATACATTTCTAGCTACCAGTGAAGGAGAGCCTGAGGATCTGCATCACATCTGCTCCACAAGCAGCATCAGTAAATGGTTACATGGCGAGATCGTGGCAATCAATCAGCAATGTGGATGATGAGGATTCAGGAAGAAGAAGAAGAAGAAGAAGAAGAAGAAGAAGAAGAAGAAGAAGAAGAAGAAGAAGAAGAAGAAGAAGAAGAAGAAGAAGAAGAAGAATCATCTAAGTGTATTAACACAAACAACATTTTGCCCCCAGTGGTTTAGAGTTTAGCAGACCTGGATAAGAGAATCAATCATCAAGTCTTTATGTATCTAGGGCAAAAAGAGGCAAAAACGTATTCATTTAGCTCTGAGATGTAATTGGAATGAGACACCAAGAAGTTCCCTTCGATGGATGGGTGCTGATCAAGGACAGTTCTATTTAACTTGTCTTATGACTAATAATAGAGGAAATAAGGCAGGTGCCTGATGTGCATCCCCATGTGTAAAAGGGTGCTATCACAGTACTTGGATGTCAGTCATATTTCATGTTAAGGTTTCTTTTTGCATGAATTTTCAACCCTTTTCCCTTTTATTAAAAGAAGGATATTCTGCATTCCTTTTTAATGTTCCACTTACATATGTTGTGCCAATGTAGTTATTATAGTGACAAATTCAATCTGTTCTATACAATTTCAAAGGGATGTTCTTTTCCGAACACACTGTCCATCTAATTATGCTGCAAAGGGGCCCAATTGCAAACACTAGGTGAAAAGCCAACTTTTTATTTCAGAATCAAATGAGTACTGCAGCACAGTGTGTGATAAGACACCCAGGACAATAACAGAGAAATTATTTTCCTGTGTGCTAGACATATTGCCAAAGGCACAGGAAGATGCAGTATTATATCCCAGTGGCTGAAAAGATTTGCAATATACTTATCAATTCATTAACAAACTAATTAAAGCATATAGATGAGTTGCTTCATGTACTGTTACATTTTAATGAATGAACTTAGGCTTGCTTTTCTCTAGGGGTAGGTGAAGTTCGCTTTGGCAGGCACTCACCCCACTGCCAAAGGGCCATGTGACCCTCTTTTGAAGCTTGGCTTGGCCCAGCAACTGCACAGCAGCCATCCGCTTGCACATGGAAATTACTCCCTTCCTCTTCCTGGGTCACTGGAGGCTGTCATTGATGCAAGGGGAAGGGGAATTGTGCATTTTCAGGAGCCTCCATGAATTGCACACTCCCCCCCTGTGCCAATGTTGGCTTTAAAGTCCCCATTGATGCAAGGGTAAAGGTGTGAATGGGGAATCTGATAAATCCTCTTACTCAGATCATAATCTGATACCTTTCCAAGGGCCACAGGATTGCAGCCTTAGACCTGCTAAAAATGCTGCACCGTAACCCCAACTGTGGAATGCCCTCCCCATGGAGGCCCGACTGGTGCCAACGCTGATTTTATTCCGGCGCCAAGTGAAAACATGGCTTTTTAACAAAGCTTTTAATGGTTGAATTCACTAAGTTGGCACATTGTTTTAACTGTCTTAATCGTTTTACTGCTTTTAAATTATATATTGTTTTAACTTGGTTTATGGTTTAATTTGGTTTTAGCTGTGTATATTTACTGTTTTATACTGTATGCTTTTATCTGTACGTCGCCCTGAGATCTTATTGATATAGGGCAGGATATAAATGTGGAAATATATAAATAAATAAATAAATAAATAAATAAAATGAGTTTTGTGTAAGCAAACTCTATCTTTTTTCTTGCTGACATTAAGGCTGCAATCCTCTACACAGGTATCAGGGGGTAAGCCTCATGGTACTCACTGGAGCTTACTTCTAAGTATATATGCATAGGATTGCTGTGTAAGTGAAAGAAAGAAGACAGGTTCTAGACAGGTTGCCATGAGTTTTTGCAAGTATGCACAGCTTGAAATGAATGGGAACTAACAGCAATGGGAACTAGGGGATGTATGTGAAATTCATTTCAGTTTGTTTTGAACAAGATTTACCCAGTTCGTACCTTTTGGACCGAAAACAGATTTGCAGTTGGAGTCTGTACATTTTCAAACTTGCAATGTGATTCGTGGACCCAAACTGAGTTCGATGCGTACATTTGCAAAACTCACATGAAAAAGATGCACACAAGTATGGTTTAATGATTGGGAGAAAAATGCGTACATTGCAAAGAAGTGCACAAGTGAGGCATACATTTGGAAAAATATGCACAAGAATGCACATGAATTTTCATATAAAAAACCAGCTCATAATCTGAGTCTGACTATATATTTTTATATAAAGTATTTCTTGGCACCTTTCAGGGCAGAAACCCTCCCAAAGTGGCTTACAGCAATAACCAAAGTGGCTTTGTTTTACATCTTCTCTGTTTCATCCATGCTCAAAACAAGGACTTGGTTTTCAATGTAGGCACAGTTGCTTACTGTGTAGCACACTGAAATAGATAAGCCTCCACTATTTCTAAATTCCTTTCTGCCAACGGTGAATTTTGAGAGGCGGAGCACTTTCATTCCAAATTTCCACACATGCAGGCTCTGCTGGCTCTGCTCTTTGGCCCTTTCTACACCTAAGGGTTATCCCAGGAAAATGGAGGGATCATCCTTGCCTGCTCCCGGGATCCCCTGTGTGGCATTTGGATGCACAGGGATGATCCCAGGACGATCCCAGGATATTGGGCCAGTGTAGACATGCCCATTTACTCCACATATGATCCATTAGGACATCTAGAGGAGTTACAGCGGCCCTTTCTACACCTAAGGGTTATCCCAGGAAAATGGAGGGATCATTCCTGCCTGCTCCCGGGATCCCATGTGGCATTTGCATGATCCTGGGACAATCCCTGTAAAAAAGGCAGATGTAGAAACAGCCAGTGGCTCTCCACGTGGTCCAAGAATGCATGAGGGAAACATGGGGCATGCAGGCCAGTCTTGCTGCCAAAGCACCGTTGGCCACATCTCACCACCACCACCACCATGGTCCACGCATTAGAAGCTGTTATACCATAATAACGTAGAGTTCTTCCATGTGAGGAGTGGGCAGGGCATTCCTGGCACTATCAGTTGGTATGCAGCTCCACACTAGCTGCGTTCCCCTTTCTGTGTGCTTGGATTGTGTGAGTGGAGTCATCACAATTCTCTTCTGAATAGAGCCTACATGTGTACAAGACAGAACTCTGCAAAAGACAGGATCCTTGATTATGCATGCATTTACTACCCTAAACTGACCGTCTTCATACTATCTTTCTCACAAATTTCAGCATTTGTAGAAATCCTCCTGAGAAATTTCACTACTCTTACTGAAACTCTGTTTAATTCTCCTGACGTTTATCTGATGTTTCACCTGAGATGGAACCCCAAAGTCACTTTAAATTTACTTTTAAGTGAAATTTCAGTGGCAACTCTATTTGCCGTTAACGTCACTCTGCCTGCATTCTAAAAGAAAAAAAGTCATACTTGAAATGGTAAGAGGTGGCAGGTGCTGCCATAATTATTTCAAACCTTGCAAATTATGCAGAGAAGCTGATTCCATGTAATTGTTTTGAATTCTGAATAACGACAAACATTATAGATGCACGGTTAATAGATAATGCTCATTTAAAGTGTAAAATGGCTTTAATCACACAGTTAATTACTGAAGTGAAAAGATCCAAAGAAGAAATCATGCCAGGATACGGTCTTGCTCCTAAATTTACTTACTCTAGCAGAGCCCCATTGATTTTTATGATTTCTGCTGACAGCACTTTGTTTAGAACAGCAATTTAATTTTAATCAGTCCCCCCGCCCCGGTATGCTCCAGGGGAAAAACCCATAGATTTTATAGGAATTAAGACAGACAGTTCTAATGGTAGTTAGCACACAAGGATTTATACCTGTCTTATTATGATTCTTAGTGGTAAGAACTTCCGTGGTGTAAATAGAAGTCGTACATAATAGTAGATCTACAGTGGAAGATTTACAGTGAATATCCTACGCATGTCTACTCATAATTGGGTTCAGTGGTGCTTAATCCCAGGGAAGGATTGCAGTATATAAGACATGCAATCTAAGAGCCTGATTGATCCTGATTGGTTCCCCCATAGTCAAATCAGGACCCTGGTATTTGCAACTAATATGAGCAGTACTTCAGATGCCCATAGCCAATCAGTGTACTTGTGTGTGTGTGGTTTTTTAAATCTTTTAAAAAGCTCACACAGGGTCTGTTCAGACAACACACTAAACCATGGTTACGCTGCTAACCCTTTTGCAGTAAATGGTTAGTGAGTGTATTTAAACCACAGTTATCTAGCCACCATGGTCAGGAATGGTTCGCACAGCATGCTAAGTTTGAATGTTTAGCTCAAAATGCTTAACCACTGTGGTTTAGTGTCTCATCTGAACAGGGTCACAAACTCTTGGTAAGCATCACAGAAGGTGTCTGGGGCCACATTGGTGCCATGTTGCCTACCCCTGTTCTGTATCCTTGCAAAAGCATTGTGATTTGAAGTAGAAGGGATAGCCCTGGTAAAGATGTTCCCTGGTTGGAAGTTAGAGTGGTCACTCATGAAAATGCACCACTCTCTTCTTCCCTTGCATTTTCTTTATATGAAGAATCTGTTGTTTTTTGCATACACAGTGGGCGGTATCCAATCAGGCCCTCCCTGCAAGTTCCATTACCTGCATGGACACACTTGTTTCTGAGGTGCAGAGGAGGCCACTGGAGCCCTGTACCTTCCAGAAACGAGCATTTCTAATCATTTCAGGGTTTGCCCCCCAAAACCACTATATCTCGTTGTGCAAGCAGTAGCAGCTGCATGCAAACCAGGACTGGTGGGGCTGGCCACAGAGCAGAAGTGCCTGATTGGATACTACCCAATGTCTGTGTCTTCTGAAACTCTCATAAAGTTTCAGAAGGACCCAGAGAAATCCTAAATTGACCCAAATTTGCCCAATTCGGCTTGGATTTCAGGATCCAATTAATACCCTTAGGAGCAATCACACTGCACTACTGGATGGAGTATACACTGCACTACATTATGCCTCATCTCAGACAGCTTATCATAAAATGTTTTCTACTCCTAGAATAGAGTCACAAATTCTATCTCTGATTCCAAACTATTATGCCATCTCATGGAAGATACAACAATCACAAGATACTGCATTAACCCCATGGTAAAATATAGTTTCCAAAAACTGCTAGTGAATGAAGTTATGTTTAAATTAGCCATATAAATTTAATACTGAAATGAATTATGGGGTAAATTGAGTTCCTTAAGAAAGATGGGAAGATTTTTTTAAAAAATAAAGAAACCATTGAATCTAGATTTCAGAATAATCTCTTGATAGAGAAAAGACTAAAACATTCTTATGAGCTTATATAGGTCTTTTAATGCTTTAAATATTTGTGAAGTGAAACTTGTCAAATTACCTTCAGGGAATGCATGAGCCTTTTAGGTATGGGCTTTGCTAAATGAAAAGCTATTTCATATTCAGTGAGAAGCTCAATAAACTGACAGTTATCCATGAAACATTTAAAACTTCTTTTTAAAGTGATTCATCACTTCTTTTTCGATTGATTCAGCATTCTGTCAAATGCTTGTAAACATGTGTATCCTTCTGTTTTGGAAGAATACAATGTTCAGATTTCTATAAGGTTAATTTAACACACATTTCTGCTCTGTGGTTGTCCACATGGATCCAGTTCATAGTGTGCATAAGATACGTGGTTGATGAACGAATATTTCCAGCTGTGTGTGATTGGACCGGCATACTAAGTTTCTTTGTCTATTTCTTTTATAAGGGTATAAAAGTAATGAGGCTTCCACAATCAGATAAATCAGACGAGGTCACCTCTACTCCCTTGAACTTGCGCTGTATTAGGATTATAGCAGAATTCCCCACCACACACTTTCTTTCTTTCTTTCTTTCTTTCTTTCTTTCTTTCTTTCTTTATTTATTTATTGCATTTCTATCCCACCTTTTTTCCTCCAAGGAACCCAAGGTAGTGTACATAATCCTTTTCCTCTCCAGTTTTATCCTCACAACAACAACAACAACAACAACAACAACAACAATCCTGTGAGGTGGGTTGGGCTGAGAGTCTGTGACTGGCCCAAAGTCACCCAGTGAGCTTACATTATTAGAATGTAAGCCTATGCGGCAGGGTCTTGCTATTTACTGTTTTACTCTGTACAGCACCATGTACATTGATGATGCTATATAAATAAATAATAATAATAATAATAATAATAATAATAATAATAATAATGGTCAATTGGGGACTAGAATCCAGTCCAACACTCTAGCCAGTACACCACACTGGCTCTCACTTTCATAGTCCCATTCAAAGGCCACAAAAGTGGAGGACATTTTGGAAGTTCAGGCATATGGCATGATTCATCAGCACTGCTCTCAGGGCCTCCATGCTTCTGTCTGCCATGTTTAAATACCCCAGAATTGTACTACATGAAGACATGACAAACGATCGAGGGGAGAGGTGGCCGCCACCACAATGCCGCTTGGAACATGTTTCATTATGATGAAGAATTGTTTGGGGGCATTATGGCATGGCACAATGGAGAAACCTGGGATTAGTTGTGTACTCCGCCCTTGAAACTGGTCCCCAATGCCTGAAATGTGGGAGAGTGTCAGGAACGGCTGGATCTATGTGCAGGTGTCCCATGAGGAAATTATTGAACTGCAGGTGGCAACCTTCTCAGTGAAGGAGATTTCAGACTGACTCTGCCCACCCAGGCTAACCATTAGATCCTTCTCAGCAGGAAGTAGTATAAAGAGCTTCCTGTTCCAGATGAGTCTTGTTTGTGTTTTAGCATGTCTTCTATTTCCACTCTTGCTCTTCAGTCCTGAGATGTTATCTTGCTCTACCTCCTGGTTTGTCTTTTGATCCAATTTTCTTTTCAAGCCTGACTCCTGATATGTTCTCCAGTTCAGTGGGGATGGGAGAACCAGAGATTCTCAAGCTCACTGGAATTCTCCAAACTTCACTTCAAAGCTCAGTTCAACTTGCTTCCATTTTCATTTGCTGTCTCTTTTTCAGTTCGTTTGAATGAGGAAAGTGATCATTTCTGTGCACATTTTTCAAAAATGTACACTTTCCTTCCATTTGCTAAAATGTGAAAATGCATATTGTTTGAAAAATTTGCTTATCAAAGGTGTGCATTTCCCCCCAAAATTACACATTTTCTAAACATGATTGCAAGTTCTCGGACATGTGAACATTTTTTGAAAAAAGGTGGTCCTGTTTATCTTCGGGGTTGTGAGTAGAGCAAGTTTGGATGAATTATGAACTGAAACAAAACTTTTGTACATCCCTACAGCTCAGCCTTCTTGGTTTCCCTCCAGTCCTGATTGCTTGCCACCCTAGTTCTTGATTCCTGACTCACCCCAGGGTGCTGCACATATCCCAGCCCTGACTTGGAGGGCATTTTGCCCCCTTCTTTTGTCTGCATTCTCCAGAAACCTTCAAATATTTGAGCTGGTTTTGAAAAGAAAAGAAAGATATCAGCAGGAGAACATGCCATGGAAGGAATTCTGAAGGCAGGGTGCCACAGTAGGAAAGGTCCTGTCTCTGCTCACCACCCACCTTAGTTCATATTGTGGGGAAACATGGGCCCAGAAGCTGATTTTAAAGTTCAAGCAGGAGCAGATAGTCCTGTCAATAAACTACTTTTAGTATCACTACTTATTTATATGTCTTTTCCTTGTGGTCAGTGCACATAGCTATTAAATATTCTGCATGCCAGGCAACCCAGATTTCCTCTCTTATTCCAAAGAGAGAGACAGGATGAGGAAAACTGCCTGGAGTTTCTCAATAAATTAGACCATCTGTACAAACTTTTTCTATATTGGATTGGGGTCTCTAAAGTTTCTACAACCTTGTTCCATTAGAGGCTGTCTTTACAAAGAAATGATAAAGGTCAACTAAGCAGAAATAGTCATTTTTTTTCCTTTTTAGCTGATTTTATACTCCTGGCTCAACTCCCTCTAATAAGATTAATCCACCTCACCAGTCTGCATTGTACTGGAGCATGTTAAGGTCCACCGGACTAGAAACTTCAGGCTAACCTTATATCTAACAATCTATCTATCTACTGGTGCCAACACACTCCATTCTGAGCAATCACATCCAGCCTATAGAATGGAAACAGTTTTATCCTCACTACCTCAGTTTCTCTATTCTTGCTGCTGCTTCCCTGCCCTGGAGGAGGAGCTGCACAGCAACATATCTGAAAGTCTGAACTCTCTTCCCCCTTTTCCCCCCAAGGTAGGTGTCTGCTTTCTGGGATTTTCATACTGACTGTGTTACATTAAGCATTGCTATCTTTTGAGTCCTAATTAGAGAGAGCCAAATTTGTATGTGTTAGTTCAGCTGTTCATTGGTAGGATTCTTGAACATTCTGATCTTTTCCTATATAAAATGACTTGCTCTGCACGTCTTGGACGAATGTGTGAGTTGGAACTTAGCAGTCTAGTGGATTCCATGTGTTTCCTGAAGTTGTGATGATGTTCTCAGCAGTTTAAGCTTATCAAAACCTGCATTCATATTCAAAATTCATATATTGAGAGAAAAATCCACACTTAAATGTGCATTTTAACAGAATTAAAACAAAATCAATACAGATGAATGTGGAAACAGAATGGAATAAAGACCTAAAATATGTGAAAGTGAATAAGACCTTGAAGTAGACAACCAGGGTTGGATTGATTGTACTTTTCCAATCAAGTCTGGAAATGGCTGGTGGTCTGAATCATGTACACAAACAAAAGAAAGGAACATTCAGCAGCAAAAGCCCCTGAATACGTGATCCACAGTTGCATGATCCATACGTTACCTCTCCTGAAAAAGAGACTCACATGATTCAATGCATTCTTATTCTGCAAACTGCAGTGATTGCCAGTTCAGCTTGGGCTAATTCAGTTTGGGTTGTCTAAGTACTTTGAAGCAGAATTGAAAATTCCATCAAAGGTTCTTCCTTTTTTTTAATAAAGGAAATATTGATGGATGAATTTCTTACTGTCTTCCAGACCAGTCTGTCCTAAGCAAAGCATACAGCAGTGAAGTAGCTCATTACTACACTCTCTGTTCCATGCCTGCAAGTTGTAAAAGACAAGGGGGAACCAAGAAGATTTTGAAGCTATTTTTCCTGCCGTCTCCCTGGAAACAGAAGACTATGAATTTTTGTCCAGGACATTTAGAGTTCTATGAAATCTCCAGGTCTGAGTTTAACACTGCATTACACATTGGTATATGTGCCTGCATGCACTCACACAGCTATTATACTTGATCATTCTTAAGCTTTCTTGTTTCGGAATTGTTTTTCTGTTCATGTTTGAGAGATTGAACAACTCTATTACATTTTGCTAAATGGCTTTGGGCATACCACATAAGGCTGTGCTCACCTGCCCACTGGGTTGCAGATGCTCAAACGCCTGTTTCTCTCTAAGATTTCATGATCCATGTAGTCATAAATTATTTGTTATAAATACAAATGGTACATTTGTGTTCTTTGTCTTTGACTTATTGGATATGGCTCCTGCTTTGTACCCAGTGGGCATTTGCTTACAGAAACCTGGAATTAGAAGCCAACCCAAATGCATAATTTTGCTCTCAGTCACAAACGTTTTTATTATTATTATTATTCAAAACATTTATATCCCATCATTCAGTCAAAAGAGTCGCTGGGTAGCTTATGAGAATCAATAATCACACAGCCCCTGTCCTGACATTCACAATCGAAAAAGATCCTGGTTGTGCTTTTTATATTGTATTTGTGTTTTTAACCTGTTGGTTGTTTTATGATGGTTTTAATTTTTGTGAACCGCCCAGAGAGCTTCGGCTATTGGGCGGTATAAAAATGTAATAAATAAATAAAAAAATAAAAGACATGAGACACAAGGAAAGGGATTGGGCGTGGGCTGGGCATACACACCTGGATCTGCCCCATTGGACACTCACCCTGTTGCCACCGCCACCCACGCCCAATCATTGGCCACATGAGCTCCATCTGAGGCTCAGCTCGGCCTGACAAGTGCTCAGCATCCATCCAGCCCTGCTGCTGAAATGGCGCGTTTCCCCCGACTGCATCAATGGTGGCCGTAAAGACCCCATTGATGCAACAACAGGAAGAGCACAATTTTATCAGCAGAGTCAGATGGCTGCTGAGCACTCACTGGGGCCTCGCTCATGCTGTGGGCACCTGACTGGGTCCGGTGTGTGTGTGTGTGTGTGTGTGTGTGTGTGGGTGGGTGGGTGGATGCAGGGGAGTCCATCAGACTCCTGGACTCAGTCGGGCACTTGTGGCACCCCTAGTTTATTTATTTATATTTATTTATTACATTTATATCCTGCCTTTTTTTTCCTCCAAGGAACCCAAGGCAGCATACATAATCCTCCTCCTTTTCTCCACTTTATTGTCACAACAACAACCCTGTGTAGTAGGTTGGGCTGAGAGTCTGTGACTGGCCCAAAGTCACCCAGTAGGTTTCCATGGCCGAGTGGGGACAAGAAGCCGGATCTCTCGACTCACAGTCCCTAGCCACTACACCACACTGGGAAGGATGAGGAGGGAGCCAGAGAGAGCATGATGGTGGGGTTGGTTCAGTTGCCCATATAGATAGAAATATATCTATTGAATTCAGGTTTGCACTGCATCTATTGTCCATGTGGTCTGTTCTGTTCTTTGGTGGCCTGTTCCTCTTTTTTCTCTCTCTCTCTCTTCTGCAGTTTCTCTTCTTTTGAGTTCAAGCCTAACCTGTTTCTTCTCCCATCCCTTCATAGCAATATGTTCCTCAGAACCCTTCTGGTGACAGTTGGGAGAGGGAGGGGTCAAAACCAAAACCTGCTGTTCCCATCCAGTACAAGTATGTTTGTACTCAAATGCACAGTAAAGATTTTAGATGCCAAACCCAGCAGTAAGGCAACTTGGCTCCCACATCCTTCACCCCGTTAGGACTGGGCCAGTATGATGAAGAGGCATGGGGAGGAAGAAACTCCAAGACTTGGATCTGGCCTGATACGCTAAAAGGGATTTCTCTGGCCTCAACACAAGTCCTTAGCACCCACTTTCTCTTGCATTTTGCCTCTTTTATTGCTAGTGTGCGCTGATCACTGTGGACTAAAAGTCATCAGTACATAAGGTTTAGAAATACTTTTTTTCCTGACTGGTCTGCTGAATTACTGGTCTTTGCCTTCTTTGCCATCATCCTAAAATTGGATTATAGTTAACTTTCTGGTATGTATGTTTGCTTCAGTAGGGCCAGCAAGAATTTGTATCCAGATGCATGGTAAACATCTAAGCCACTTTGGGAGTTCAGTAGCTGTAGACGATCAAACTGAGGGAAATAAGGCAACTTTTAGGGATAGTAGTCCTGAAATGATACCTGGTTTTGTTTCATGTTCTTATACATAGCTAGGTCCTAACAACCTAGCTGGATGCTATGAAGTTTTGGATGACAATGATTGGTTATCCATTGGTTATCTTTGCATAGGACATCTGTTAAACTATATAAAGATCTGATTGCGAGCTGTGTGTTTTTTACACCTAGCTCTAAACTGGTCTGGTTCTCTCCTCTGTGGGCAGAACAAGACATGCTAATTCTGTAACACTTGCAAAAGGTCCTTGCAGAAATTATTATTATTATTATTATTATTATTATTATTATTAATTTATTAATTTATATAGCACCATTAATGTACATGGTGCTGTAAAGAGTAAAACAGTAAATAGCAAGACCCTGCCACATAGGCTTACATTCTAATAAGACTAGGAAAGTTAACCAAAGCTGGAAAAATGGGACTAAGACCGTGGCTCTCTTATCTATCAGAAATGAGTGATTCAGGAGTATTATATAGTGAGTAGAACTTGGTAGTTCCATCCACAAAGATGAGAAGAATTTTGATTATGAGGTGAAGACTGTCTCTCAGAAAGGAATTTGAGTTCAATTCCACATAGTCTGGGGGCCATTTCAGACATTATATCTGTAAGATGTTTTTAAGTGTATATCTGCAAAGTGCAAATGTGACAAACATATGTTCTCATAAAGGTGCACTTGCCATGGTGATGTGACTAGTTTCAGCTTGAAAAGGAAACTCAGATTTGCTTCCACATAAATGTGCGAAGTAGCCCTCAGGTTCATAAAAACTAGGCCCATGGATGCTCGAAATGGATACCTAATTAACATGATAAAAAAATTAAAAAGTTATAACCAAAATCTAAAGCTAGAAACCTTTTCATTTTATGATTGCTGTCTTGTTGGTGAATATGACAAATGTTTTAGTATGCAATCATTTTCTTGAATAGCTTAATAGCAAAATGTTGCCAAAGTCTAATTTATTAATATTTAAATCCACGGTACAAAGCCATTATAAAGTTTTCTCCAGTGCAGTCTAAGATATTAAACTCAGAAGCTCCATTTGTCCACAAAATATGTGAAGCTTACTAGACATCAGAACAGATTTGTCAGTCATGAAGAAGAGGCAAGGAATGGAAATACATGATCTTCTTAATACTTAGCAGCAGGCAGATTTTAATGTTTAGAAATAAAGCCATTATATTAGATTAATGGCATACATAGACATCTGTATCACCCCAAATGAGAATCACAGATGTACCATTCTCTAATACACAGTCGTTCTGTTTATGGTGGTTAATCTACATGTTTACATATGCATTCTTTCCTTTTCTTTTTAATTACTACTTATTTATATAGAACCATCCAGTATATTGTCAGTGTGCTTGAGTGGATAACACTAGATAAGTATTGAGTGGCTGGACAGACAGGTCCATGTCCTGAGGAACTTGTAATCGAAATCTTGTAAGTGAGACAGAGGGCATGTCTACACTCTGGGAGGGAGCAGGGGGGGATCTTGCGATATGCTGATCATGAGTTCCTCCCCCTCAGTCCACATGGGCCGCGCAACATCCCAGGCATCACGCCCATCGCAGTGGCCTTTTTTTTTTTTTTTAAGAGAGAAGAACTGGAGCACACTTGCACTCCAGTAAAAATTAAGGTATAAAACAAACAAAAATGGCGCTGCTCCCCACCCCACCCCAATGGCCCTGGACTCTTCCCTTTCCAGCTCCTTCCCTCTGATGACTCCTGCTACTCGCGGAGAAGAAGGAATAAGCCGGGATGGGCGACCACACAACCTGCAGTCCTTGGGATCATCCTGGGACCATGGGAAAAGGGCCTGCCGATATCCCAGGGAAATGGAGGGATCATCCCTCCCTGTTCCCGGAATCCCCTGTGTGGCATGTGGACACACAGGGATGATCCCGGGACGATCCTCAGGATATCGACTGGTGTAGCCATGCCTGTGGATGCAAAAGGATGATCCTGGGATGATTCCCAGCATATTGACTGGTGTAGACATGCCTAAAGAGAAGGACATGGAAATGAGGGTAAGGGGGGATATGTGCCAGCTGTTTTAACATCGCAGAAGCACTTTGAATACCATTTACAGTGTGCAATCCTATACATGTATTGATTTCAGTGGGACTTAAGCCTCAATAATAGGATTGGGGCCATAATGTGCAGAATCCTGGAGCAGGCTGAGCAGGAGAAATGGCAACACATTGGAGAAAGGGGCTGCAGTAGAGGTGACTGATAATTAGCTTTGTTTGATGTTACAGATAACTGCTAATAAGCCAAAAGTTACTAATGAATGTTCTCAGCAGTAGCCAGGTGGTAAGGAAGAAAGGCAATATATCATCAGATCAAACTGCTGAAATCCCCGACTATACCCAATGTAAGCCTTGCCTAGAAGCAGCTTGCTAAACAGGCCCCTTTCCCCTGACAGTGTTGCTGTAAAGCAGATGAGCCGTAATTAAACGGGGCTCATAAAGGAGAGAAACAGTGGATTTAATCATCACGCCATTTATATTACTCTAAATAAGTAAATTGTGTGCCATGCCAAGGGGAAATCAATCCCGTGCAAAACAATTGGTCTGAATGAATGTGAACTATTTCTTTCGGACTTAAAGTATTATTTATTTATTTATTTATTTATTTATTTATTTTAAAAAGAAACCCATGAGGACTATTGAGTTTTGTGAATCCTGTGTTCAAAAGAGGATAGTTAGATGCCCTTCCTGTGTTATCTATGGATATCAGATCCTATATTCTTTATTGACACATAATAGCAGGGAAGGGAGCTGTTAAAGGCTTCCTATGAAAGACACGCAGGAGGCAGCAGTGTTTGTATTTTGGAATTCCAGTCTTGCATCCTACCAGCCTTTGGTCTCCACCATTTGGTAGTATCACAGTACTTTTAGGGTGTACCTGAAGTGTGTTTGGGAGTCTTGTGTGCACTGATTGAGGGGCTAGTTTAAGGCAGTTAGAAGCTAGATCATCTGTAATGTTTCCACATATTACATTTCCAGTCATACCTTTGATGGGTATCCCAGCCTGGCTGGGATCTCTTTTGCAGTCTATTAGGAATGCTTGCAGCAGCCCAGCACAAGGTATGATTCTGTAAAGAAAGTATCCTGTGAGTTTGCACTTTTCTGTTCTTTCACAGAGCAATCTCAGCAAGTGTTGAGGAATGACTGTAATTTCTCCATATCAATTTGTTTTTATGAATGGCAGATAGAAATACAACCATCATCCCTTGCGGAGGCAGGGGAGAGCAGTAGAAGATGGGCATATTGCAGTTTCACCTGTGATGTACAAGGTGTGTTCTATGTGCCCTAAACCCCCACCCACCTACCCATCCACACAGCAACACAGAAGTTAATGGGGAAACCCTCTGGTTGAGGAACTCTGCCTGTGCATTTCAGAGCACATGGGGCTCTGGAACAAGGTGAATTTGTAATTTAGGTTGATTTCTCTAAATGTGGTTTGTCAGGGCTTATTAATTCCTGATCATTACTAGTACTCTGACTCCTCTAAAACATTTGACTCTAAGCAGTCAGGAAATTAATCACTTGTTCCTCTATTTTACATTATCCACCTACAAATGGGATTCTTATTTTTATTATTAAAACCTGAAGCACTGTTTTTATTTGGATTAAACATATTTCACATACTGCACAAATATATAGCTAGACAAATAAAATAATTTTGTATTTAGTGTTCAGTGAAGAATTCATGCAAAGATGAATTTTATACTTAGCAATGAGAATGAATGAGAACATAAATCCTGGATGAGTATTTTTGCTAGTGTTTCAGACAAGACAATCTTTGAAGCACTAAGCCTGATTCACTGTGTGCAGTTGAGCTTCAGATAATTCTTCTCATCTTTTTCTCTTGTTGTGTTTCTACATAGAGTAATACAACTTGCAAAACTTACATTACATGTCAAAGGAAAGACAATACCATGTGACTTAATTACTTAATTGCATGAACGACATGAAAAGGAAGCGGAATGAAAACATTTCTGTTTTCATTGAGTTGGATCCATATTTTGCCTCCTGTGAATGTCCAAGGAAATCTTCTTATCCAGTGGAAGAACTAAGAAAGAGGCATTGTTTGTTAATTATCCCCTCTCCATACAGTCCCCATAGCCTCTGAAATTTTGCTCCTGAGGGTTGGGGGACCCTCCATAACAGTGTTGGAGATGATGCATTGGGGAGAGGGTGTGCAGGGGTGAGCGAAGATAGGTGACAAATGCCTTCCCCTCCCCTTTTCTCTCAGGGCATTCTGACCCAACTCAGGGGATGCATTGTGTTTGTTCCCTTTGTTTTTTATACTATGTTAAAAACCTCTAAGTATATACATGTTACTTTCAGTACAAACTTGCAATGTCATTTAGTAATTTTACTTCAATGAAGGTTAGGGATGAGTGGATTTCTGCCTTTCCTTTTCCTTTCTTTTTCCTTTCCTGTTCTATGGGTTTGCTTTCATATCTTACACTCTTTCTAATTTCATAAGAATAATTTTCTTAAATTAAATCCAGAATTGAAGCATTTACAGTTTAGCACAGCTTTCAGTTCATGAGACACACGCCTGCATATGCATCCGAAACTGAAATAAGTCTCTTTAGAACATGAGTGACTGAGTGGCAAGTAATATATAAATTGGGGGGGTTGAATAAGGATTCACAATGTCAAACTTTTCCTTCCATTCAAAATGTCACTGGTGTATTAGGATATAGCTATTTGTTTTAGGATAACACACAACTGAGGCCTACAGCCTCTGATTACTATCAGCCATCTTAACAGTAGCAACCAACAACAAAGGGGTTCTTGTAGCTGAAACAGATGGCCTTTTCCTACAATATTAACTCTTCATTCACAACAGTACTGCTGCATGTGCAGGTGGCCATCTGTTTAAAAGCCTCTAATAATGGAGAATCCACTATGTTCAAAGTCAGTCAGTTCCACTGTCAGACAGCTTGTACCATCAGGAAGATGTTTCTAATGTTTCATTGAAATTCCCTTTCCTGTAATTTGAATGACATCGAAGTGATGTCAAGGAAGTTGTATGTGTTCTCTTTCCTAATTCTTATACATGTGTTGCAGAATGCTGCATACAGAATGCTGTTCAGAAAGCATACAAGTAATTTAATCGCCATTCAAATTAAACATACTAATCTTCTGATGACTGAATAAGGTATAAAGGTCTATAGTCGTGGGATATCTCTTGGCTAGCCTTGGACCCTTAATCATAGATAAACGTAATCTATGTAATTTGATGTAGGCCCTTGCTCACATTTGAAAAGAAAATCCCATTTAATTACATTTGCATTTATCAATTCATTATCCACATGAAGGCCACAGCCACATGTACCTTGTATAGATGGTGAACTTTGTTTTCCTAATATGGATGCCAAGCAGAACTAATCAACTATAGCACAAAAGGCCAATGACCTTTTTAATTTTATTAGCAGAAGCATCCCAGCCCCCCAGCCCTAAACTGATTCCGTACCTGGTGAGATCTGAGAGTTACAGACATCATCCAGCATGGGTGAAATTGATGGGTCCGGTTTGTTGGGGTGGCAACAATGAGTGAATATAGCTGGACCAATTCCTTACTGTCTAAAGGTGTAATTGGTCTGTTCCAACAGCAGGTGGACCTGTAACTATGCTGTTATTTGGTTAGAGTGCTTATGAGTTTTCTTTCTCTCACTGATCCAAGCGTCTTCCTCTCTAACTTGCTATGTTTTTGTTTTTTGCTGGCATCGTGCTGCATAATGTTATTTCCAATCGTTGAAATAAAGGATTTTAAAAATGCATTTCTACTGTAAGTGAAGCTGACAGATGTTTCTTAGCAATACTAGCACCCTGATAACACACTTCACACAACAGGCAGATAAGAAGGAAAAATGTGTCACACTTTTTCTCCACTTCAATGTAATATATGACCAACTGTTAGCCAATGTTCCTAATTCCTTTTTCTTTGAAATAAATACCTTTGATAGCCATGCAACATACTTCCAAGAAAATATGTGCAGAAGCAGGGCATAAGGACTGGCAGGGGAGAACAGCTTCAGGTTTTACAGAGTAATTTAGCAATAGAGGATCAGTGGCTCTGTGACTTCCTGCGTAATGTCGAAACGGTGAATGGCACTTTCCAGCTGTGGAGATGTGACAGCTCCTCACCCTGGGGCTTTCTACAAACGGGGAAAGCTCTGCGATACTGCATTTTGAAAATGTTGGGGATCTACCCGGAGTTTTTCAAAAGGAGGGACGTCAACACAGTCACTCAGCAGCCAATCCAGGATCAACCTGGGGGCAGAGCCTGGTGGAAGGCAACCAGCAATTGGTCACCTTCCATCAGGAAAAGGGCAGGTGTGGCTCCGGGACCTGGACAACCACTCAGAAACCCCACACTCCTTCCTCGTCATTGGGATTACCCGACATCGCTCCGGGAGAGGGAAAGTGTTGGGTTGAAGAGGGAGGCAGTGCCAACCCGGCACTGTGAAGTCAGCCCCCCATATCTAGATTTTGAAGTAGACATGTGCACTTCTCACACTTCTTGTCCTAATGCATTATGGAACACCCAAAGCCAGCCTAATGGAAGAAGCCTTCTATTCTGCACTGGTAAACATGGCATATAAAGAGCTACATTATAAGTACCACAGTTGCTGACAAACTCAAAAAGATTCAAAAGACAGCTAGGATTACCAAGAATGTAGAGGGTAAGAGCTTGTAAATAAAGGATAGATTATTTATTTTTTTATTTGCCTAGTCTAAAAAAAAATGAGAGTGTGTGAAAGGACTCAAATAAAACAGCAAATGCACATTCATCCAATATAAATTGTGAACATAGCAGAAATTAAAGGGTTAAATTACGGGGTAGGAATACTAGAAATGCATTCTAATAGCATTTTGGCTATTGTACAGTTCCCTATAACTAGGCTGTGGAATTTCCTCGCCATGCAACTTTTGGGGGAGAGACTACATAGACATCTATCAGTAATGATTTAAAGCGCATGACTCTGTAATATAGTTTTCATTTTCTAAATAAGAAAGCGAATCCTACCTGGGCAATATTTTTATGTTGTTGTTTTTAAAAAACATTGGCTAAAAAACACTTTCAGGATTTCATCGACAACATTCACATCCAAATGTTGGGGCCTTTTCCCAGAGTTTATATGGAAGGTTTATCTTGTACAATAACGGATTTGTTTCTAGATGCTGTTTTCTCCAAAATAACGTTCTGTTATAGAAATGAATGTTCCGTTTATCCTAGCCTGAAGAAGTTTGTCAGTGAAGGAACTAAAATTCCTTCCAACCTTAGGTAGCACATCAGTGCTGAGTTCCATGTGAAATATTATCATGCGAGAGTCACAAGCACTGCTTCCTGTTCTAATGCTAAAAACCTAAACAGTGAGTATAAGGAGTTGCTATGTGAGTGTATCCACTCCTGACAGCACCTCAGTGAAGAACGTGTCTCCTCATGTTTTGTGTGGCTTTACTGCATTACAAGGAAATAAGGACATTAGTACGGACATAATTGATTTTGGTCATTTCCAGTAATATGCCTAAAGATAACAAGCCACTGAAAAAAAGGCAACCAACATAGATCTTGATGTGTTTAAGTACTGCATTGTGGTTTGAAACCCTACTTATATCCAAAAATACATTTATTTTCTTGTATGTTGATACTGCTATTTTGTTACAGTAAGAAGTCAGGGGAAGTTGTAGATTGCAAAATGTGGTGTTAATTGAATTAAAAAGCACTATTTCAGTTAATTATATCCAAGGGAAATCTTTCAATTGATTTTTTGTGTGGGTTCAGAATGCAAACCCCCCCGCCCAAAAAACCCACCCAATTTATTACATGTTAATGAAAAGAAAGAATAGTTCCAACCCCAAATCCATTCTGACAGTATCAGTTTAAAATTTAACTGATTCAGTCTTTATTAAACCTATGCAACGCCTCATTGACTCTCATCAAAATATCTGCTATATTAGAAGGGCACACTATTGTGCAGAATTTACAATGGCTTTCATATAAAGCAAAGTTAAATGGTCAAACTGGAAAATGAGACCTCACTATAGGTTGTGAGCAGAATTGCTTGGTGGACTACAGAATTCCATCATCAACACTGGGCAGTTGCAGAGAGACTTTCCTTAGCTACACCTCCCAGTTCATGCTCTAATGTTTTGGTCACAATACAAGGGGAAGTGATGTTCCCTCCTTCTCACTTTAGGATGGGGCCTAGTAGCATTTCAATAGGGTCCCAAAGCACATGACACTCACCGCCTAAGCTCCAAGATGCCGACTCTGACAACAACACGGCTCTCTTGACACTTTGGAATCCTATAGGCATGTGAGGTAGGAACCTAATTTAGCCTGACCAGGGTAGCTCATCCATCTGTGATAGGTGGATGAATCTACTGGGATGGACGAATCTATCAATTTTGATTTTTCTCAGTTTCTCATTTTTTTCCAATCTTAAATTCCATTTGTCCTGAACTTAGGTTTATTTATTTTTAAGTTCATATAAAATTCATATGCATTTTTGTTGTGCATTTCTCCTAATGCAATGCATTTTTCTTGCTATTTTCACTAGTATACATATTTTTCTGTGATTTCCTTTAATTTACACATTTTTGTATGTGTTACTTGACTGGAGATCTCCATTGCAAAATTTAGAGAAGGCATATTTCAAAGGAGAGCCAAGGCTAGATCTACACTACTGCTTTGTAGTGGTATTGAAGTGCACTGATAACTGTTGGGGCACAGAACACATTCCACATACCACAATTGTAGTGTTATTTCCTGCTTTTTATTCCACATTATCTAAAACACTGCAACAAATGTCGTTGTGTGTCCTACAAGGCACAGCCGGCCCTACCATGAAGTGGGGGGAAGCACCCACATGATGCGGTGGAGCAGGAAAGAATGGTGAATTCACCCCACTCCTTGCCCAGGAGAGCTCATGGCTTCTTTCTGACTGAAGCCACAAATGTTCACTCACTCGGCCAGCTGCTCCCTCTAACAAGCTGCCCTGGCCGGCCTCTTGAAATAGTTGCTGCACAAGGTGGGAGCAGCAGCCATGCTGTGGGAAGGAAGGGACACATGCACAATCAGGTAGTAGCTTACAATGGTGTTGTTAAGCAATTTTAGATGCTGGATGTAATAGTTTTATAGGCCCCTTTATATCTTAAAATGCATTGCTTCACTTCAAATGGCAGGTATGCCTTCCACACTGATAACTGCTACATTTCTGGGCTGCTTGAGGTAGCTTGAGGCAATAGAGAAGAAAAGTCACACTCCCTTAGTTCTCCGCATTATGGTTTCTTTTCTTTCTTATTATGGATATTGTCAGGGGAGAGGAAATGTACCAACTATTAGCAAAGATTAAGATTAAAATTCAGGTGTGGGTTTGCAAAGCAAAAGTAAGAGTTTTAATAACTTTATTACAGAGTACTTATAATGTTAGAATGAGAATTACTTAATTTTGTAATTGCATCTAAGGTCCTATTATATTCTCTTTGGATCTTGGAAAACTGTTTTCAATCAAGGTGCAAGTAAGCTCAAATGTTTACAGTTCAGCTACTCCCTTGTCCAGAATTAAGCACTAATGAAATGTTCAGCTCTCCTTTCCTGTCCCAGCTCCCCAAACCACAATTGGAAGTTTCAGGAGATAAGGGAAATGATGTATCCCCAGGCCTCCTCAGCCTCCTTTCCTCCTTCTCTGAGAAGCCCCAGCTAGATGAGTGAAAAAGCCCATCTGACCGAAATGTAGAGCGGGATGCAAGGATCACCTCTGCCACCCTTCCTGCTCTGCATAGGATGCCCGTAAGCTTCTAGATTTGGAGACTTACGGGTATATCAATAGGACTGAGCTATAAAAGATCCTCATTGCAACTGCATTGCAAACTTCTTTTTTAAACTCATACTCAGCTTCAGATGCTTGGAAAATAAGGCTTCCATAATTAAGCTACCCAGTCAGTAAACCTCCTTCTAATTAAGAACCTGTGAGTGTGAAGAATGAACAAGACCAGTGACAGTTACATTTATTTCAACAGGATACCTTCCCCCACTACTACCCATCATCAGCTTTTTCAAAAGATACATCAGTTGTTTATTCTGTAATGTTATTGTTAGAATGCTGCTGCATATCTCAAAACTAAGCTAGTTATTTTGCTAAATTGGTTTACAGTGCAATCCTATGTCTACTCAAAAGTTAGCTCCACTTACTTTAATGGGCCTTATTCCGAGGTAAGTGTATATAAAACTGCAAGCCGAGGAGTAGGGGTAGAAATGACCAAAATAAAAATTGAGTAAAAAGAAAGATGCCTATTCCTGGATCCAGCACACTCCGACTAAAAGAAGATAGCAATTGTCTTGATCCAGAATTACTCATGTGTAGCAGATTTTGAAACTGTGCATAGGCCCAGCTACTAGATCAGGTTTTCAGCCATATTGCCACTACGAAAGTGTATATGGAAGCCTACTTCCATGGGTACATAGTTCTAGTTGGACTGGGCCAAATGGACCTCACTCAGCTATGCAGCTTTCTATTTAACCTGAATTCCCACAGGTTTGTTTGGTGCTGATGCCTTTGTTATTTATTTATTTTTGCAGTCCTGTGTTTGTGACATATCCATGACTCTAAGATACCATTGCAGGGATCACGTCATTATGAGTTTCCACTTCACAGGATGTTGTAAATCAACATTTCAGTGTGTGTTTTCATGTACTTTCAGTTCATCTATTGGTACTTCACTGCTTTTGTATCAATTAACTGTAATTATGTTTTGATGCAATTTAGATGCTACTTAAAATGTCCTTGAAAGTAAATTTCAGATAATTGCCTTTCAATGAAAACATAGGTGTACGGGTTTTTAGAAAAAATAGTGCTGGATTCTTCGTAAATATATCGATTTCTATTAGAGAGAGAAAAAGAGAGAGAGAGAGATGTAAAAGGAGCTCTGACGCTACCATCCCATTCCCTTGGTGACCACGGTTCTCATGATATATTGTACAAAATATTCGTACTCAGCCCTCCAGTACAGGTAAAGGTTTCAGTAGGGTGGTTATCTCAGTTCATCAAAGTGGAAAACACAATTTCTGTTATTTGTTATTAATGCAAAATATACTGTTAGCTATCAGGATTTCATTGATTATGAGATATATCCATAAAAACAAACAATGTGGAGTAAATCCATTCACAATGATGCTTCTACTTATTATAGGTAGAACTCCTGAATTACAAACACAACCATTACGGATAAGTGGAAACCCTATTTATAGTAGCACAGTGCCCTTGATCAAAATAGTGCAATCTACGTTGCCATGAATTTCATTTCATATCACTTCAAGGCAAAGTTACCAGGTACAGAAATTTTCTTCATATTTAATAATTAAAACAATAATTATACAACAATTACAACAGTGGGAACCTAATCCACATGGTTATGCTGTAGTCACAATTTCCTTCCTGTACTGTTCATTGCCCTCCCCCCCCCCCCAAATGCCCAGCATGGGAAATGGTTGAACGATCCATTATTTGTCATTTTAAAAATTAGAAAGCTTCTGAGATCATCACATGCGTTGTCTGCACATCTACCCAAGTCTAAAATGTTCTGCGAATTGAACTGAGCAAATTCTAATGTTTTCAAGTTAATGTGTAAGCTATGTGTAAACATTTTTTTAGTTCTTTAAGGATGCAGTCCCATACCCATGTTATCTGGGAGTAAGCCCTATTGAATTCAGCGGGACTTACTTCTTACTTCTGTGTATAGGATAAGAACACACTGTAAAAACAGATAATCATGAGAGTTGTGATTTCAAATGTGCCTGTCGCTGCTTTCATTTTCCTGATTAAATACCTGTAAACCAGCATAGAGTTAATCACACACAGGGATGTTGGAGCTTTTTCCAGCTTGGCTCCCTGGACTCTGGTCCATCATCAGCCAGCTGGTCCAACTCAGTCTGTAGCTTGTACAGCAGCGGCAGTGACAGGGAGGGAGGATTCCCAGCGGCAGGGAGGACCCCCTTCTCCTGCTGCTGCCCCGCGCGCAATCCCACTGCTCTCCCTGCTGGGGAGCTGCATAAACCTCCCTCTCTCCCTGCTGGTGTTGACACCGGCAGGCAGAGAGGGTGGGCTACGTTGCCGCAACAGGAACATTTTTTTTCTTTTTCAGAAATGTGGTGCTCTGCAAATTACAGTTGTAATTTACAAAATGAAAAGAAAAAAAAAGTTCCCAGATTTCAGGAGCAACCTCTCAGCTCAGCTCATAAAGGCAAGCTGAGCTGGGCTGGTGTGGGAATCCTTTGGGCCCTAAAAGGGCTGGAATATCCTATGATGGACATCCCTAGTCACATGTAAACCCATTCATAGGAAGATGTTGTTTAGAAGCAAAGAATTCTTTCTCTTTTCTCTTAACACACACACACACACACACACACACACACACACACACACACACAGAGGCCTTAGCTAGACCTAAGGTTTATCCCGGATCGTCCCAAGGTCATCCCTGTTCATGTAAATGACACACAGGATATCATGGGAGCAGGCAGGGATGACCCCAGGACGATCCCGGGATAAACCTTAGATCTAGCTAAGGCCCTAATCTGACCTGAAAATGCAGCCTTTGGTGTTTTCCTCCCATGAATAATCACTTGTAATAAATATTCTTTATACCAGATAATATTCTGTCTATCATCAGTGTAACTCCATTGCCTTTGATAATATTACACAAGTATAACTTAGAACTGATTATAATTTGTTCACCCATAATGATATATTTAATGTGTGTAAATTGGGGTCAGAGCATCCAGTGCTTCTTGTTTAAATTGTAGTGGTGTTGGTTCTGACATCCATCCCTGGGAAAACTTTGGAGCAGATTGTAAAGAAGCCTGTCTGTAAGCACCTTGAAAATAATGCAGTGATTACTAGAAGCCAGCATGGATTTGTCAATAACAAATCCTGTCAGACTAATCTGATCTCATTTTTTGATTGGGTAACCTCCCTTGTGGACTGTGGGAATGCTCTGGACGTAATATATCTTGACATCAGCAAAGCTTTTGACAAAATGCCCCATGATATTCTGATTAACAAACTAGCTAAAAGTGGGCTAGATGGAACAACTATTAAGTGGATCCACAGTTGACTACAGAATCAGACTCAAAGACTGCTTATCAATGGTACCTTCTCAAACTGGGGGGGAAGTAACAAGTGGGGTACCGCAGGGCTCAGTCCTGGGCCCAGTGCTCTTCAACATTTTTATTAATGATTTGGACGAGGAGGTGCAGGGAACGTTTATCAAATTTGCAGATGACACAAAATTGGGTGGGATAGCTAATACCCTGGAAACCTTTCGTGGGGCCTGGTGTTTCCTGGATGTGAAACATCCATTCTTGCAGATTTGGGGGCAGAGCTAGTTGGTTTGGGACAAGACCAGGTGTTGTAGAGGCCAGCACAGATACTATCTATTAAACTGATTAGCAAAAAGAAATGGCTGAAGAAAGCTTTCCCCCCTTTTTTCAAACAGCAGGGGTGGGAAACACATCACAACATTTTTTCTGCTTTTTCTAGCAACCCTATTTATTTTGGCCCCTACATTGTAATTAGTATCATGACTTGCTATTGTCCACTTCCTATGGTAGAAGAGTAAGTGTAATTATGGGCTTCAGAGATGAGAGGACTTTGCTTTGAGACAGTCAAGGCATCTTTCTCCCTGCCCCCACTTTCTTTTCATTTGATGAACCAAAAAAAAAAAAAAAGAGAGCAAAGATCCCAGCTAAAAGGATGCAATTAATCATTATCTTTAGAAGGGTATATTTAAGACTCTCCAAGGTAGGTCAAGGGTATACTGACCATATGAAAAGGAGAACAGGACTCCTGTATCTTTAAGAGTTGTATAGCAAAGGGAATTTCAGCTGGTGCCATTTGTATGCATGCAGCATACAATTCTCTCTTCATCACAACAGTTAAAGCTGCAGGAGCTTTGCCCTCTTGACCAGATTCAAAAGAGGCAGCTGAGGTTCTAGTTGACCATAAATATTCACTGCTTCTTTCATATATATATATATATATATATATATATATATATATATATATATATATAATCTTGGACTGAATGGAAGGTCCTTCAGCACCCTCACCCACCTAATTCGGTCTCCCCCTTCATACTGTGCGAGTATATATGCATACACACACACACACACACTCATTTGAAAACGCAGACTATGTGACCAGCATGACTCAGTGATGGCATTGATTCATTACAGCAGTAGCTGCTGTAGCTTACTTTGTGACCCAGCCAATCCCCCTGGTTGCTGTTATTGCATGGGGCGTGACATGCAACTTCCTGTGCTTCCTAGCATTTTAGTTTTGGCCAGCATTTGAAACATAGTTGTTAGCTTCAGAAGAGCCAGGGATCTGGTGTTGTTTTTGCTTAAATATTTTGGAAATTTCCATCTAGCATTCACATTTTTTTTCAGAAATAATTTGAACATTTTAAAAATGCAATTCCCGTAGTTTAGAAATAAATAGCAATCTTTTCTCTTTAAGACTCAAGAGGCCTGAATGGCTTATCCCGAGCAACTGGGTTGCTCAGGTAAATATGCAATTAGAGAAAGTGATAGGTATATATTTATTCAAAGACAGTCATATGAGTCTCTTAGGTAAACAGTGTATGCAGTTAGGCTGTACTTGCAAAAGTATAATTAAGGAAATATATGCAATAATTCACTTTAAAAAACAAGATGCATATCTCTGGGTAGTTCAACATTAATCAGACTGCTTTGCCAGTGAATTATCCCTTTTCCAGGTAAACCACTTACGGGATTGATCAGATATGGCCTGTTTGAAGCAGTTGTAAATGTAGATTGACTGGGTGGATAATATCTGGATGAAGTGACTGAGAGCAAACCTAGACATTACGTTGATATTGTAGCTTGCAACTATGTATCGAGTTGTTCTTTCTCTAATTACAGGTGTAGAAGGGGGGATCCTTACAGGAAAGATAGCATATGGAGAAGAGAAGCTTAGCTGTTCCCTTGCCAGCACAATGAGAACCAATCCCTTCACACTGAAGCTATAACATCCCTTTTTGCATTACATCCAATATTTTTGAAAGCAGGATAAAGGGGGGAAAGGACAGGAGATGTCCTGGAGGTTGATGGCATCATGTAAATGACCCACTAACTTCCGTGAGTGACCAATCATGAACATGCAACAAATTGCTCATGTAGAGAAGCCCTTAGACACCAACAATCCATACTTCTCTGTCAGCATGTCCAAGACAAGTCTCAAGACCCATGAAATGAAGAAACTCCAGAAAGTTCTTCCTGACTTCCACTGATTTGCTGAAGTCATCAATGTCTATATATTAGAGAACAACTGAAAGTTGCTTCTGTTTTGAAATACCTGGAGTATAATTTGCAATGATGCTGAAGTACTTAATTTTTTTAAACTCTTTCAATAAGAGCAATGGCCTGGCGTGGCGCTTCTCTGCTCTCATGCTTCCTTGTGCACAAGATGCAAGCGCTGACTGGGTGACTTGCTGGCGTGGAACACAACAGCGGCCACCTCACTGGCACTGAGTTGCAAATGTGGGCAGCCCATCAGCAGTCATCCTGGAGCTCCTGCTGGCAACACAGCTCAACACAACTACAACTACCTGGTTTGCCTTGTAGTTGTTCTACTCTGCCTTGCTTGGGCAGTGTAGAACAGCTGAGCTGCTGGCAGAGGCTCTACTCATCTCCAGCCTTAAAAGTTCAGTGAGCTACTATGTGAACTCCTGCTGCTGTTGCCTGATTCAGTTGCTGCCTGCCTTCACTTGTGCCTCTTCATGAAGAGTGTGGTGTACGTGGAATAATCGTTGGCTTTACTGTGCACACACACACACACACACACATACACACACACGGGCTTCAGCGATGGCTGGGACCCAGTCCAGGAAGTTGGAAGAACAAGTGTGAATACAGCAGCAGCAGCAGTGCTCTCTTTTGTTTCAAAGCCACTGCTCAGAACAGCAACGCCTCTGAAAGAGCCACAGCTTTGACAAATGGGCGGTGGGCTCTTCTGAACCCCAGGGCTGTTGGCAACAGCCCCGCTTTCCCGGTCTTTGATGCTGGCTGCTTCAGTGCAGCTCTGATGTACATACTGAAAAGTGTCTTTGCACCTCTAACATTGCTGGCTCGCCATTCCTTTATTAGACCATTCTGGTTAGTAATCCAGAACTGTCAGCTGAGGGCAGCTGACAGGAAATATTTGGGGATCCCTGTGTTCATCTTTGAGTAAGAGAGTAATCAGAATTTGGAGAGAGATACACACTCACATACACCAGATATGTGTGACGTGTGTGTGTGTGTATGTGTAACAGAAACAGAATTTTGGAGTTTGGAAGGGACAGAAACCCTGTTCAGATGTTCACAGCAAATGCATGAAGGGAGCATTGGGTCTGTGCAGGGATGACACCCACCCACACACCCACACCCGGATGCATAAAGGTCAGAATCCTCTCTGCGATGGGGAACCCTGCGTTATCAGGGTTCCTCGTAGCAAGGAGGTTTCCAAGCATGTTCAGCTGAACAAGCTTACAATTCCCCTTCAATGTGGGAAGGTTGGGATGAAGGCAGGTAGGAATGGGGCAGTGCATGGCCAGCACATTCCCTCCCTTACGTGTTCTTTGAACACCTGAGTAGAGTTCTAGAGGCCAAGAGTTGTGAGTTGATTGATGGCATTTTGTGTGTCTCTCTGGAGTGGGAGCTGAAGTGAGGTACTGGATCAGCTATTTTGCAGGGCTGCCTGCTCTTCTGCTCTGTGCTTGTATATTTGTAGATAAAGCAATTAAGCAAACTCTACCTTATCCAAAGGAAACCCTCAGTGATGCCTTATTCAAAGGAAGCCAAAGCCAGGTTTTATTTTGTATGCTTTGGGAAATGGGAACACAACCTCCATATTACTTTTGATGTAAGCTTAAAGGTCATGGAATCATAGAATAGTATAGCTGGAAGGGGCCTATAAGGCCATCGAGTCCAACCCCCTGCTCAATGCAGGAGTCCGTCTTAAAGCAGCCCTGACAGGTGGGTGTCTTTTTGGACACATAACCAACATCAAGTAATTCTCAGTCTGTTAGTGACACCACGAAATGGATGGCACTTCTTCTGCAGTAAGAGGAAGATTTTTCTCCCCATCAGGGCTACTGTAGGCTGCTTGTTGCTGTGATCAGTAGGCCACAGCTAACCATTTGCAGAATCATGCATATAATCACACACATTCACCTTGCAAAGTGCTGATTATTGACGAGAAGAGATGACAGGTTTTAAGCACCCCAGCTGTCAAGGCAGATGAAGGCTATCCTAATAAACCATAGGAGGAGAGTTTCTTTTTCTAAAAAGACCTGCTGGGAACAATGGGAAACACAAATTGTTGTTGACATATCAAGGTTTAATTATCTATTCTTGAGAACTAACAGCCCAATTTCAAGCCTTGCTCTGCCAGCAAATAAATTGTTAGGGTGAGGCATGCTGACTGCTGTTATCAGTGCAGCATCTGACAACATTCACTACAATGGCAAATGTAAGAACATTCTAATGTAGGCAGCTGTACCAGCACAAATCTTCTTCAGGGTAGGTACGGAAGTGAATAGAATGTCTCATTAATCATACATGAGTGGAAGTTATGTATGAACTCAGTGTGAGTAGAGAAGTGGGTTTCCATGCTGGACATCTGAGGTTAAAGGCTATAGTGTCCGTTTTGATCCTGAATAATACTATTGCTATAACTGAAGGTTCATAAATTTGCTGATCTAACTACAGCTACTGTGTAGTCTTTCCGATTTTCAGGCTGCTATTTAATTAATGTATTAATTGTGTAGTTTTCCCACTAGTTTCATCTAATTTGGGATCAACCAGAGATCATTATCATTATTTACCATTATAATTATTTATGATAGCAACTCTATAGATATAACCAATAAAAGAATATCCCATCTTTCCAACAAAAGTGGACAGACAATGTCATGCCCCATAACTCATGTGAACATTTCTGGAAATTCTCCCAGCTCACAGGTAATGCAAAGGAAACAGCCATTATGTGATGTGGCTGGAACTTTGGCCTTAGCTAGACTTAAGGTTTATCCCAGGGTCATCCTTGTTCATGTAAATGACACACAGGATATCCCGGGAGCAGGCAGGGATGATCCCGGGATAAACCTTAGGTCTAGCTAAGGCCTTTGTCTCAATCAACTTGATATCAGACAGAGGTAGCAGCCTGCAGTTTTATCCTCAGCATCTTTCCTGATGCTGGAGTGCTTCCTATAGAAGTCAATTAACTGCTTGGCTCCAGTCGGCTCAGGGGAGATGCCATTTTCAGTCTCCCACAATGCAAAGCCAGCAAAGCTACAGCAGGCACTCTGCAGCATTGCATTATGGGAAATTAGTGGTGGGAGCTGACCAGCCACTCAGCTCCCATAGAAAATATCTTGCCAATTGGTGGTGCTGATTGGTGGGAACACCCACCATGGAAATGGGGGTCAGCTAGGCAGGCAAACAGGTCATGTATCATCCCTGGTAGGCCTCCTTCCATATGTGCCTAACTGTTCCTTAAAACTCATCAGTAGTGGCCCTCTTCTGAATGCTCTGAAGTACAGAAGATGGCTCCTAGTGAGAGGATGTTTTTGGCTGTAGCCCCCTGGTTATGGAATGATCTTCCCCAGGAAAGCGTGCCTATTGCCAAGATTGTTTTCTTTCCGGCACCAGGTTAAGACATTTCTTGTCCTCTCAGGCCTTTTAAGATCTTTGCTATTTCAATCCCTTTGACAATTTGATAGGTTTAGCTCCTGTATCTATCGGTTACATTTTAGCTTGCTGATTTGGATTGTATTTTATTGTGTTGGTTTTTGTATTGTTGCATTTTTTAGATTTATTGTCAGATTTTATTGTATGATTGCTCTCCTCTAAAATGGTTGTCTGATGCCTAGGGAGCTAGTTTTATAGGTGCCAAATAAATATACTAATAATAATTCTTACTTAAAAGTTAAGTAAGCCAACAAAACATATTTGGAATTTACATTTCTGGTTTAAAAAGAACAAAACAGAGGAGCTGAAATGCATTTGTTTTGTGGCTTGGCAAAAGAGCTTGGTTCAGACATTGCCTTTGGATTTTGCATCAGTGAGAGGGTTGACATCTGGATGAGGGCTGACCTTTCTGCTTCTGAGAAAAATAGCAGCCAATTTGGATTCCGGATTCCGACAGGTACTTGAGTAAACAGATAGGATGTTCAACTGCTTGCTTGTAACAAGATCACAGATATGCTACAAACGGAATCTCTGGCCATGTTCATTTTTGATAAGGAAGAGCTCAATATGTATGCTAAATACATTCCCATTAAAGTGTTGAGGAAAAAACAAAATCACCACCCTTGTACTAAGCAGCAGCAGCAACAACAACAACAACAACAACAACAACACACACACACACAAAATAGCCTCCCATTGACAACTGGTAGGGGATGACACTGTCAATGGCTGCCACAGGGCACCTGTGACATCTAGTTCTGACATTTGTTTCCAAAGCACCATTATTTTGTGTTCATGCTTCCATTTTGTCTCTTAGCTTTCATCTATAGTTGCTAAGCTGACTAGAGCTGGCATCCAATGACAAGGACAGAGCTGGCATCCAAGGGCACACTACCCAGTGTGACCAGACTACCCCCCTCCCCCCGACCCTCCATTCAAATGGAAAAGAAGACTGTCCAACTCTTAAATGCTCTATTGAACCCTTGGGCATGTGAAAGCCAGTTTCCCCAAATTTGTAATACAATTAGGGTGAAACCCTGCCACCCATTAAAAGATAATATCAGAGAGACATGGACACCTTTGTGACCTTCCAATTAGCACAAAACATACCCATCCAGAGCTTTTCACCCACTTTCATAAAACATATATGGCACCTCCCCTCCCCCCCTCCTTGGTATTCCTAGAAAAACTACTTTCAATGGACACCCTGGTTTTTGTTTTCTAAACTTGCTGGTATCCACACATTGCCCCCAATTTGGTGCTAAGTCTGGCACCTCTGCAACCTTCTGCACTCCTGCTTCATAAAAGCTCTGCGTTGTCTTAGTATGTTTGTCCTCCCTGCCTTTTGGATCTATCCTACCACTAAGGATCCTTCTCCCATGCTCTGCTTGCCTGAGTGGATTAAGGTAAACTCCTCCTTTGCCTTCTTTCTCAAGTGCAGTTGCTCAGCTTCCCTTGACTTTCTGACCCCTGACCACCCCCCTCCCCATCCATTGGGATGGCAATCAGTAACTTCCTGCAGTGTACATGTCTCATTACCCTTTTAATAAAACTCTTGGCTGTTTCCCTCCTGGGAATTTTATGAGGACATTACGCTATCCAGACCAAAGACACAATTAACCACGCTGTGCTTCAGTTAGTTTGGTAAATTCTGTAGCTTCTAGCCCAGTTCTATACCAGACTGAGAGCAGCCTCGCAGGAACAGAACCAGGTTGGTAGAAGAAAGTGGTTCTCCAATTGCAGACTAAATTCCCCACTCTTCTATTGTTCCTGAGGGGCTTCCTTCACAAGAATGGAAGAACAGGTCCTGAACTAGTGTGGCAACACCTTAAACTGATAGATACAGAAAGCTCAGCAATAATGATGCAATTTCAAGCCCTTCAAGCAAATAGTTTATAGACTAATAATATGACTATTTTACCAGATTTTACCACACAGTGAGATATTTATTCTACTGGCTGGAGTGTCCTTGAATGTAATTAAATTCAGAAATTCCCACTGGTGGAAAGGGTGGGAGGGGAGAAGACCACCTCCCTTTGCAGCACCCAGCTCCACTTCCCCACTGTTCTAGAGGGTCTCCTATGACTCCAGAACAGACTTTTGGGCAACATAGGGGACAGAGTAGGTGAAGATCGCTTCCTCCCCTGTTAACTAAGCAGGAAAGCACCACTAAATAAAGAGCCTCCTATAGATGGAATGAACATTCATCGGAGGCCTTGGTTTATTTGTTTCATTTCTCCTGCCTGGAAACCCTATATACCAGGCAACTGTTTTGGACTATGATTCCCATATCTCCTGACCATTGTTGTCTCTGAATAGAGCTAACGGGAGTTGTAGTCCAAGACATCTGGAAGCAACAGATTTGCTTATCCTTTCTATATACTAATACTACTAATAATATACAAATAATCTTATCTATCAACCTGGTGCCCTCCAGATGTTTTGGTCTTCAACTCCCATCAGTCCTGGCTCATGTGGCCAGTGGTCCATCAAATTGAACTTGAATTTACAAAGATCAAATTCGTCAGCCATCCCAGTGTGTCTGTCAAAATTATTTTTAGTCTGCAATCCTGAACGTGCTTACTAGAGAGGGAGGAAAGTCCTTTGAACTCAGTAGGTGTGAACATGTTTTGGATTGTGCAGCTAGTCTGGTATTAAAACAATACTGGTGACTGATAAATATCAAGAATTAGCTATCCTGAGACTTCTATGGTCTACTTTTTTCTTTCTTTTTTACTACAATCCCTGCGATTTAAATATATCATGCAGGACTGCATATTCATAGTCTCTTAACAATTAAGCCATAACTAATCTGTACAGGTGACTCTGCATGTGCATTTTTATAGAAGAAGTAACTTGCTGGAGATGACCAGATCTAACTAGTCCAGTCTTCTTTGCAAGAATCCCAGCAACCAGCAGTCACTAGGTGTTCAGCAGAAATTGGCTAGTGGTCCACTGGGGGAATGCTGCCTACCTTCTGCCCACCTCTGATGTAATATAGCAAAATAGCTATATTACATCTCTCCTAAACAGAGAGAGAGAGAGAGAGAGAGAGAGAGAGAGAGAGAGAGAGAGAGAGAGAGAGGATTGTCATCAAATGTTCTCATATTGGTGTGTTAGATAAGAAATAGTCTGGCTGAGCAATGTATCACTTTATAGCTTTATAGTTTGAGTTTGAATATAATAATGGCATCCTTTGATGTGCTTGCACCTATGTACTTTTGTCATGATTTGTGTCTTTGACTAATAAAAAATTTATGGGGCTCAAGCTGTTGACGCAGTTGGCATCTGTTTCAGATTCATTTTTACTGACAGCAAGCTGCTGTTGGCAAGCACTCAGCCTTTTTATCGTCAAAAATACACACACTGGCACTCCTGGCACTGCACTTTATTCTGCACTAGATTTTACACACACACACACACACACACACACACACACACACACACTACATACACTACATTAAAATCTGTGCTGGTTAACAAGCATTATACAATATGTACAGTATTTGGAGTTGCTTAACTATAATTGCCAAGCAATTCTAGAATTTATTGGGAAGTCCCCAAAAGAAATGTAATAACTTTTAAACATGCAGTTCTTCTGCGGTGCATATATTAGGTGAAGATGCATAGGAAATTACAAAATAGCAACAACAAAATACTCAACATTAATCACTTTCCCCTTCAAAATACGATGCAGTTCTCCCTCTTAGAGGTTCAAGCTTGCTCACAATTCATTCCATTTGATCTAAAATCCCTAGAGAGGCTTGCTGTGGTGGTAGTGCACTGTAGAAGGAAAGACTCTTCATTAGGTATGAGCCGAAGCAGGTAATTCTGTTCCCAGAAATTAGAAAATTCGTGGCATCAAGAATAGGGGTGTCAAAGAAATCCACAATAGATTCAAATGAATAGATTCAAATAGATTCCATGAATCTGATCTGCGGATTCTTCAGTGGACCACCTTTTCCAAGTTGCACAGACTTGTGGACTTTTTTTTTGGTTGAACTTTTAGAGGGGATTTGTGTAAGTGCACATTAGAGTTAATGTGCACCAACCCTAATGCAACTTGTGCTAATGCACACTTACACAAGTGGAGCAAAATTCTTGTACATCCCCCACTCCACCCCCAAATATCTGGTTCTGTCAATGAACAGGCGATGGAATGAAAGACACCTGGCAATCTGCGAAGCCCAGAGAGAACACACTAATAAAACCCATACATCTCTAATCAAGAATGGAACTGTTATGCTCTACTCAAACTCTTGAGCAGATTATAGAATCCAGATTAATGCTAAGGGCAGCCGGTATGTTTCTCCACATACTGCATGTTCTACAATCACTGGAGCTTTGTTATACTATAGGCCTCTAAGAGCTTTATCACACCAGCATTATACTGTGCAATCACTGCGAATTGCATGCAAAGGACTCCAAAGTTTTCCAGTTTATAATCTGCTTTGACTGTGAAGTACTCCCATGCATCCTATTTATTTATTTATTTATTTATTTATTTATTACATTTCTATACCGCCCAATAGCCGGAGCTCTCTGGGCGGTTCACAAATCCTCCTTTAATTGTGCTATAAAGGGAAAAGAATCGAGGTATTTTACTAGTAGTTTTTGAGCAAAAATCATTTTTTGTTTTCAGAGTGTCCACTGGGGGCGCAGGAGCAGGATTTGATATGTTTAAAGAAAATTTAAACAAATGCTTACATCTGCATAAGCGTTAAAGATAATGTCATCAAAATTGGCACAGTAATAGATATTAAGGAGCGCTTTAAGCATACCAAATTTGAATTGGATTGGGTCATCTGTTGATTTTTAATGGGTTTTTTTTACATTTGCAAAGGATCTTAGGAGCGCTGCTGCCCGGGGTGTGATTTAACAACTACAACAACGCCAGCTTAGCACTGTAGAGGATAATTCGAGGGAAACAGGTACGTGGGATGAAGCTTTAAGTATGCCAGACAGGCCTAGCACAGTCCGGGGATTCCACAGGCTGTTGCAGTAGGTCTTGCCTCATGTTACAATGTCTCTAGGATGGTTATGGGGCAGTGATGATGACACCAGCCCACTACTGGGCTGGAGGCCATCAGGCATATGAGGCAAATCCCACAGCCTGATTCTTTAAACAAGTACCACGTTGTCTTATATGTGTAGAGAAATATTGAATAACAGGATAATATCTATTTTCAAAGGGAATTACAGGTATGTTTTGTGTGTGGTTTGCTTGTTTGGTTTTTTAAAATCATGCATTGAAAAAGGATTAACAAAAATCACACGATTGGCTGCCTTCTGTAGGGCTTTCTACAATTAAATGTTTTCTGCTCTGTTACCAGCCCCCTTCAGTCTTGTTGAACAGAAAAGCATAGAGGCACACGGAACATTCTTTCCAAAACAAACTAATTACTTGTTAATCATATAAATATCTTCGTTAATTTTTCATATTAATCTCTCACTTTAGAATTCAAGAACTGTGATTTGTTGGAGGCAAAGGCTATCATAACCAAACATAGGCAGAAACCCCTTCGGTTCACAATGGACCGAGTTTTCCAGTAATGTTCCTTCTATGTATGGGGCAATAGGAAAGAACAATTATGCATAGAATTTATATAGAGTGTTTTGAGTGTCTAAGCACTTGACATAGTTATCTTAATAAACCTTTCAACTATTTTGCAAAATATTATTATCATTATTATGCCCACTACGGGTGGGGATGAGCCTGCTAGTGGCTTGCAAATGGCCTTCTCAGGAAGACTTGTGAGGTGTGAGGTGGACTCAGTTCTTGGCTTGCAACACACCCTCTTCAAGATGAATTAGTTGCAGGACTTCTTCCAAAGAACAATTTCCTAGGCACCAATCCTATTAGTGGCTCACAATCCTATCTGCATCACTAATCCTGGATATAGCTCACACGAAGTCACCCTATCCGGCCTGCCAGCCTTGTGCTGAGGCCTGCCCCTCTCAGCAAACTCTTCTCTTTGTTGCCCCTTTTCTCACTGCAGACCTCTAATCTGATCACCTGAGCAGCTCAAGATGGTGGTGGGGGGTGGAGGGGAATTGCAGAGAGGGGAGGAATTGCAGCTTCTGGATTGGGAGGTTCCTATTTCTGATTTATGTTAAATGTTTTGCTTCCCCCACTTCCTGGTTTCTATGGGTATTAACTGTATTATTAACTGTATTATACCAACTCCTGTCTCACAGTCTCTGCTTGATTTCAGATTATTTAGATATTTTATTACCATTCTTTTCAACGTGTGTGTGTGTGTGTGTTGAGCCATCTTAGATACTTTACAGGCGAGATTGAAACGTTTTCAATAAATGTACTTACCTTTTAAAACACATGCCCCACACTGTTCATACCCTAAGACTAAAAACATTGGATAGCTGGTGTGTGTTTTTAATGGATCACCACATTTGAAGCTGCCTCTTCCATGTTTTTCCCATTAACTTTGATGACAGAGAGACTGCCAACTGCAACTTGTCCAACCACATTTGGGAAATATCCGACAGCATGGAGCTTGAGTCTTGTAACACCATTGTAACCTTACAAAGGGAAATAATTGGCTTGCAGGATGGAAAAGGCCATAGTAAACACCTCTTTTCTCTCTGCTTAGCACTTGCAACTAGCTGTATTTTCCCCCAGATCCAAACATGAAAAAGGCTGGCTTTGACTCAACTCTCTGCTAGGCTAGGGGCAATTTGGAACAATACCATGATTATCTGCTACTATTTTCTTCACAACAATAAACTGAGAAAGGGATAGTTCTCAAGGTAGTGTTAGCACAATGGTTCACATATTGAGATGTACATTCCCATTTCCAGGGCCTCTTGTGAAGTGAGAATCAAGCCATTATTGTATCATCAGCATCTCTTTCAGTGGAACCATCTCCTTTTATCTAAAAAGTCAACCAATCTCTCTGATCAAACCCTTTTCATCTAATCCCTTTGTACTGTACTCTTAGGTGAGCAAATCCACTAATCCAATTTTAGTTATCTAGTTTAATAATTCACTTTCTGCCTCCTCCACCCCCACCCCATGGCCTGCACTATCTCCCTCTCCATTCCCACACTTTGGGCCTTTCTTCTATAGATTTGTGGAGAAGTTATGTGGGATAATTATCTGTAAACTTCATAAAGTTCATTAAAAAGCAAAGTTTAAAGTATTGTAAAGTGCTAGATATGGAAGTGCTACACAAATGTTAAACATGTGATGATGATGATGATGATGATGATGATGATAATTGATCACTCCTATAGAGAAGCCCTCCTTAAACTAGCATCCTCCAAATGTCTTCATCTACAACTCCCAGAATTCATGACCATTAGCCAGGATGGTTGGGGCTCATGGGAATTGAAATCCAAAACACCTGGAGGATATGATGTTGGGGAAGGCTGCTATAGAGGATTCCAACCGATCAGACAACTTCACAAATATTTTCTCATTCATTCTTACCACAGCCTGGCAAATAAAATAAAATTTCTGGTTTTATTTTATTTATTTTGAAAATATATACACTGCCTTTCGATTGAATGATCCCCAAAGCAGCTTGCAAAAGATTTCGCACAATGTGCTTCCCTTCAATTATGAAACCCTAGGGCAACTAGTAATTGGAGCAGAGTATTCTTTCTGGTGGCAACGGCTGCTTCTCTGTCCTGTTGTTGGGAGTACGCTGTACTTTCCATTTCCAGGTGTCCTTGAAAGGCAGAGGTGCAACCAGATTTGGCCATGGTTTTCTGGGTGGTTGAAAGGAGAAGAGCAAAAGTAAATATTCAATGTGTGCATACCATTCAAGGTATTGTAGGAGAATTTATGAGTTTTGAAAAACTTGAAAAATACATTGTCATTTATGGAAAGTCCCTTTCAATGAAAATTTTATCCTTTCAATTATATTATAAACCAAATCTTTTAACAAATTAAATGTTAGAAACCCCTTATACTCATATTAAGGGTATGGCCTATGGCACGAAATACCCACTGATGTTCTACTTCTTAGACGAATAAGAGGAAATTATGTAGGTATTTACTGATCTCTCAAAGATATAATGTGCCTCTCAGCTAAAGCCCACCAGGTGGTTAACAATAAAACTATGTATAAAAGTACAATAAAACAATACAACAAAATATATTGTAAAACAACCCATCAATCACAACAAACAAACAGGCAAGAATAATCTAAGCAGTCAATTAAAAATCCATAGATAGTAATCATTTATGTCTACGGTAGTTCCAGAAATAACAAAACCTTCCAGAACAAGGCTAACTTTATAAGTCTCCTAAAGATGGAAAGATAACTAGCCACCTGAGCTTTTCTGAGTAAGGAATTCATCTCATGACCACCACAACCAACCCATATCACACCCAAGCTTCCTTTGAAGAGTTGAAGCACTGGAGAATTATATGGCGAAAAATGTATCACATTACCAGTACCCATACTATTTAGGGCTTTAAAACAAACACTTCAAATTGTGCACCCGAACCAACTGATAACCAGTTCAGCCCTTATAAAGAGTTTGGCTGCCAAATTCTGGATCAGCTGCTATTTCCAAGCAACCTTTGAAGGCAGTTCCGCAAAGACCCTGTTATAGTAATCTAATTTAGAGATTACCAAAGCATGTATCATGGAGGCAATGTCTCTATCATCTGAAAGTGATTGCACACCCAAAAGTAGAATAAGGCACTCCTGCCTGTAGCCATTGTTTGAGGTTTGTGGAGCTGAGACCAGCAGTACCATCAGACTGCAAATTTGATGTTTAAGGAGAGTACAATCCCATTCAGAGTTGACCATTCACTTACTGACCTGGTTCACAAGTAACAAGAAGCCACCAGGGGTGAATTTCCCTGTGGGGCTTCTTGTTGTGGTGGGGGGATGACAGCACTTGTCATTATGTGTGGAGCCAGCAAGAGTAGGTCGTTGGAGTGGTTAATATGCCACCTAGAATCCATGGCCTGTTTTAGAATTGTGGGTGGTTGCTTAACCACCCCAATAATCTACCCTCCCTGCGTTTGCACATAATGACAAGCTATAGCGCACCCGCACTGCAACTCAAGCATTCAAAATGGCAGCTGCTATCACAATGAGAAGCCCTGCGGGGAAAGTCACTCACTCACAGTGGCTTCTTGTTTTGTACGAACTCTCTGATTGAAGCATACATACCCCTAGCATCAACATTTCAGTCTTATTATCTGGGCTGAGTTTATAGCCCACATCCAGCCAAGCATTAAGTATAAAACCTGAATAAGTTCTGCTGCTGACAAGAGCAATTGATGTTGTATCATGATTCATGAAATACAAGCATCTAAATTAAATTACATTTTATTACTAAAACCTTGAAAAGTTCTTTAAAGGTAATAGTACTATTATGATCCAACACGAACTGCAATTTTATGGAGATTAGAGGGCTACTTTACACCAACCTGCTTCCAAACCAAACAGTACCTGCATCTTTGAATACAATATTATTTCCTCTTAAGTATCTGTCAAGTACGGAGCCTTTCAGTAATTAGACCCCTCGGGCATTTTATCCCCCCCTAATTGTCATACTGAAATTCAAAAGAAATAGGCAACAACTTGAAGCAAATGCTCACTTTTCAGTGATGCACAGTGAACAGACATAATTGCCCAGGTGTGTGAAAGGGTAGAACTATAAAAGAGGAAGGATTAAGATTACAGCATATAAATTACTTCACTAGCATTTTCCCTCTGCAGTCGTTTTCGTATCTGTGCCATTTGATAATGATCATTGTTGATTACTATAGATGGCCATTTGGCATGTACACAACGCCGGTTTAAGGTGTTAATTCACACAGATCCAAGACTTGCCTCCGTAGCCGTCGGCAATTTACTCCAATCAAAACAGGCACAAATTCCCTTATCGTAGAATGACTTGCTGTCACTCTATTTCTCACAATCTTTCATGCTCTTGGGTATTCTTGAATTGCCACTGACATTTCACCTACTGTTGGGGGTTGGGGGTTCTTCCAGTTGGGGGTTCTTCCTCAAATGTATCATCTGAGAAATTTCAGGGGAAGCTAAACAAATTTTCATTTCTACTAGCTTGCTAGTGTTTCATTAATTCTAGCTAATGGTCTGAAGAAATCAGGCTGCACTAGTTTTCACATTGTTTGTGTCACCAGTTTTCACATAAAGGAAAGAAACTTGGAAGTCCCTTCTCAAAAAGTATATTTGAAGAATTGGAGGGGGGAGAGCCAAGAATTTTGATAAGATTGGCTTAATCTTGTGAGGAAGGGAGTCACTTTTTGCTCCTTCCCATTTCCTTATTATTATGGCACATCATGTTTTGAAGAGATATCCAAGTGGGATTTTAAACTGCTTTCTTCTCTTAATTACAGACACCATTCAGGTCAGTCATGAATTGCTTTTGCCACAAACACATGAGATTGGTGATGTGCTTTCTTGGTCCTTCTAATTTTTCTTCTTCTTTATGTTCTATGAATGAGAACCTGGACCTACATGACAATTAGGATAATGTGATGTCCTTTCGAGGTACAACATGCCAACCAATGTGGGATTTTTTAGAAGTCATATAATATAATTAGCAAATACGGGTTCGGAAAATGGCAGTTTTAAAACTCAGCAGGTACAACCTGTTGAACCTGAGACAGAGAACTAAATTAGCAGAGATCTATGTGTAGCATAAATATTAGTGCTGTGCTGAAAATTACTCCCATGATTATTTCGACCATTCCCATTCAATTTGATAGAAAAGAAATTCCTTTTTAAAAAAAAAATTCAAAGGAGAATAAATTTTGGAGAAATTCTCATGGGTTTGGTTCAGGGTTCTTGTGCTTCCCTTACTTATTAGAGGGTTAAGGAGTGTGTGTGAGTGTCCCATTTTTCATTGTACCTCATCTCTCTGACAGACTGTAGCCTCCTTGGCTTCCTGCATTTCCCGCCCAGGGGAAGATATCATAAAATTATTCCTCCAGATCAGGAAGTGTAGCAGCCTGGGAGACTGTAAAGCAATGGTGAGATGTGTAATAGAAAGAAAATATAGATAGTAGGGCTGTGCTCCACTCCGTTATGGATCCCTGGATCCAAAGCGGAGCAGGCCAAGCTGGACCTCTGAAGCCCGGTTCCGGAGCAGATCGGGGGAGGTCCAGAGCGGAGCGAAATGGTCCAAAGTGATTTGGGCCATTCCGAAGCTCCAGACCCAGGTAAGTGGGGGGGGAGGTGGCTTACCTGGCACTGCCAACACCGTTGATGCCATTGCCACTTGGAGTTGCAATGCAAAAAAAAAAAAACCCCACCCCAAAACCCTTAAGAAAAAGAAAGAAAGAAACCACTTAAAATTTTATTTCTCTCCCATTTCCAACCAATGATGCAGTAATTGCAGATGTATTGGCTCTGGGATCATTCAACAGAAATAACAATGTGCATCCAAAAGCTGACAAGCATACGTGCATAATTAGCTGAACATATAACTTAAGAGCATTCGTCAAGGTGCGGTGGCTACTTTAAATACTCAGTTTTACATGAAACATCAGCAAGACTTACCCTTCTTCTGTGATTTCAACCAATAACTGATTCCATTTTTCACAACAGTGAATGTTTTCTGTGATTCTAGGAGCTTTGCTCATCTTAATTAACTTCCATACCAGCTTCATCCAGAACTGTACCTTTGCCACATGGCATTCTTTACTGTGCAATCCTAGCATGTTTACTCAGATTTGATTCCATGGGACTTGTTTTCAAGTAATTTTACAAAGGACTGTAACCTTAATGGGCATATTTCAGGCAAAATTCAGTGAAAACTGCATAGCTATGCCACATAATTTGTTACCATGTGATTTAGTTGCAATAAAAAATTCAACAAGAACAATTTGCTCAGTGCCAGAGAATAAAGGTCTTTCCAAAACTGAATGTACAAATAGGTTCCATTTATATGAAAAACTGTTTGTTTTAAATTATGCCTACCATTTTAGATTAAAAGCGGACTGATACGCAAAAAATACTGTAAAGATTGTACCAAAGCAAATAATAAACTGAATATGTAAGGAGTAAAGAGCAACATTAGTTTGTCTCTGGGTGCCCATAAAAAAAAAAAGCATCATAAAAAAAAAGCATCATGTCTCCATCCTACCTGGGGCTGGTTACCTGTTTCAAACATGATCAGTATGACTACCACACCACAAAGGTACATCAGAATCAGCACAGTCCTAATCTCCTTTTAGCAAATTCAAGTTATAGTCATTTCTCTAAGTAGAGTAGACATAAGCCATTATGTAAAATACATTGCATTTTGACTTCAGAAATGAGTGGTGGCAAACCATGTTCTATAATATAAGTAGCTCTCTTATCTCATGAACTGATGCCAATCAAAAACATCACTGCATCGAATAAAGCCATTTCTACTATTTATAGTATCATTGGCATTAGAAATGGAAAACAACTGCTCTGGGCTCTGAGCCTAGAAATTCTTAATGAGGAATAAACAAACACCAGTTTGCACATCTATTGTGTGCATGGTTGGTCACTTCTTCTTTTTTTACTCCATCATCGCAAGTACCAAATGTTTTCTTTCTCAATGCCACTGCAAACCATGAGGGTTGAAGGAGGGGAGAGCGGCTGAAACAAAGGGCATGTCTACACCATGCCTTATCCTGGGGATCATCCCGGGATCATCTCTGTGTGTCCACAGGGGATCCCAGGAGCAGGGAGGGAAGATCCCTCCATTTCCTTGGTATAACTGGTCTGGCTTTTAGCCCAATTTTCCCCATGAACGCAGGAGGTGTGAGTGGCTGTCCTGGTTCTGTCCCGGCTCCTCACGAGTAAAAGCGAGAAGCTGGGAACCAGGCATGGGGCACGGAGCTCTTCAGGTGCTCCGTGCCCATCAAGGGTGGGGAGGGGAGCAGGGTCAGGGCTTTTTTTTTAACCTTTTAATTTTTGCTGTAGCGCAAGTGCACTCCAGCTCTTCTTGTCTGTTAAAAAAAATGGCCACTGCAACGGGCGTGATGCCCAGGACGTTGCACAGCCCATGTGGGCTGAGGGAGAAGACCTCGCAATCAGCACGACATCCCCCCTCCCTTCCCTTGGTGTAGTAGACATGCCCAAAGAAAAAAAAGAACAACCTTGTGATAAACAATTCAGATGGCATGTTCAGCACAACATGATGCAGTCTGTATAGAAAAAATGGCTTGCTACAATAAGAAGCTGGGTTATGTAGACCTTTGGCTTTATAATAAGACTCTTCACGTGTTTTCATTTTCTTCATGTGCAGGCTAGCTTTCAAGTAAATATGTTTATCATTGTGGTATTGCTCTGCTTCCTTACTAGTAACCAGAATTGTCTTAAGCTTTTTATTGGCAAACAAATAATCTATGGTTGAATCACAAATTGTAAATATATATATCACTTTTTCTACTGTCTGATGATGCAGTTAGAACTAATTTTCTGAGTTCTAACCCTAAATGAGGATGATCTTAAAGTTTTTAAAAAGGTAAAATGAAAAGTAGCAGACTTGAGACATCAAAACTAATCTGTTTCCTATTTCATAGAAACTGAACATGTGTTGTATCTTCTCCAGAGCCTTTCTGTTGATGCTGATGTCACTCTTTAGAATATCTTGCATAAAAGAGAAGGTTTTAAATACAGCTCGAATCATATTTTCATGAAAAGTTAGGAAAAGAAGGTATACCTACCTACCTGCACAATTTCCTTCTAGGTTTCCTTTCAAGTTCTTGTTTGAGAATAGCAGAATCAATACTCCTTCTGAGAAGAGCAAGAGTGACCATCAAGCTTGATGAATGATTTGAACCCAATATTTCTGCTTCTGCACCCTTAGGGCCAATTCACACATCACACAGTGGTAACCTACGATTGCTACTGAGTCTACACTCAAGACAGAGCAATAGCTTACTGGCTGCTAGAGTTGCTGCTGCTGGCAGCCTCTGTCTCATCACCCAACTCCAAACAACACTATTTATTTCTTATTTATTTAATTAATGTATTGCTTAACATATCTAATATACAGTTACAAAAGCAGACATTAAAATATATAATAACTACTGTTACCGATGGGCAGACTCGTTTCTGGTCCATTTATGCCTGTAATGTTAGGTAAGTATTTTATTTTATTTATTTTATTTTATTTATTACATTTTTATACCGCCCAATAGCTGAAGCTCTCTGGGCGGTTCACAAAAATTAAAACTATCATAAAACAACCAACAAGTTAAAAACACAAATACAAAATACAATATAAAAAGCACAACCAGGATAAAACCACGCAGCAAAATTGATATAAGGTTAAAATACAGAGTTAAAACAGTATAATTTAAATTTAAGTTAAAATTAAGTGTTAAAATACTGAGTAAATAAAAAGGTCTTCAGCTGGCGACGAAAGGAGTACAGTGTAGGCGCCGGGCGGACCTCTCTGGGGAGCTCATTCCACAACCGGGGTGCCACAGCGGAGAAAGCCCTCCTTCTAGTAGCCTCCTGCCTCACTTCCTTTGGCAGGGGCTCACGGAGAAGGGCCCCTGTAGATGATCTTAAGGTCCGGGTAGGTACATATGGGATGAGGCGTTCCTTCAAATAACCTGGCCCCAGACCGTTTAGGGCTTTAAATGTCAATACCAGCACTTTGAATCGGGCCCGGACCTGGACTGGCAGCCAATGAAGTTGTAAAAGGACTGGCGTAATGTGATCTCGCCAACCAGTCCCTGTTAGTAAACGGGCTGCCCTGTTTTGTACCAGCTGAAGCTTCCGGACCGTTTTCAAAGGCAGCCCCACATATAACGCATTGCAGTAATCCAAACGAGAGGTTATCAGAGCATAGATAACTGTAGCTAGACTATCACTGTTCAGATAAGGGCGCAGTTGGTATATCAGCCTAAGCTGATAAAAGGTGCTCTTTGCCACTGAGTTCACCTGTGCCTCAAGTGACAGTTCTGGATCGAAGAGCACCCCCAAACTACGGACCCGATCCTTTAGGGAGAGTGCAACCCCATCCAGGACAGGGCAAACATCACCTCGTCGGACAGATGAACCACCCGCTAACAGTACCTCCGTCTTGTCTGGATTGAGTCTCAGTTTGTTAGCCCTCATCCAGTCCATTACCGTGCCCAGGCACTGGTTCAGAACAGTCACTGCCTCACCTGGGTTTGATGAAAAGGAAAGGTAGAGCTGGGTATCATCCGCATATTGATGACACCTCAGTCCACATCTCCGGATAACCTCCCCCAGCGGCTTCACGTATATGTTAAACAGCATAGGGGATAAAATAGAGCCCTGCGGAACCCCATGGCTTAGGAGCCACGGCACAGAGCAATAATCCCCCAGCACCACCTTCTGGAATCGGCCATCCAAGTAGGAGCGGAACCACTGCAATGCAGTACCTCCAACTCCCAGCTCAGACAACCTATCCAGAAGGATACCATGGTCGATGGTATCGAAGGCCACTGAGAGGTCTAGGAGAACCAACAGGGTCGCACTCCCCCTGTCTCTCTCCCGACAGAGGTCATCCCACAGGGCGACCAAGGCAGTTTCCATTCCAAAACCAGGCCTGAAACCTGATTGAAATGGATCTAGATAATCCGTTTCACTCAAGAGTGCCTGGAGTTGTCCTGCAACCACCCGCTCAAGCCCCTTGCCCAGGATAGGGATATTAGCCACCGGCCTGTAGTTGTTAACATCCTCCGAATCCAGATTAGGCTTCTTCAGGAGTGGTCTAATTACCGCCTCTTTTAAAGAGGCCGGCACCACTCCCTCTCTCAAGGAGGCATTTACAACCTCCTGGACCCAGCCGGCGATCCCCTCCTTATTTGATGTAATGAGCCACGAGGGGCAAGGGTCAAGCACACCTTGTCCACATCCTCGGGCCTCAATAACTGAAACTCATCCAATAAAACTGAGCCGGACGGCGCTCTGAACGCCTCTACTAGTGGTGCTACATTAAGTGTGGTGTCCAATTCATGACGCAGTTCTGGAAAACTCAAGCCACCATTTTTACACAAAATGGCAGCTTGCTAAAAGGATGGGCAGCTGGTGGGTGCTGGCAGACTATTGAGTGCCCTGTGAATGGGTCTGGTAGATGGTGGCAGCTCAGTGAGCAGTGGGGCAGAGAGTCCATTGAACTCCACTACCCCCACCCCATGGACTCCCACAACATCCCTAGTTTTACAACATTTAAAACCAAAAAACTCAAAACACAACAATTAATTAACAAACTTGGGTGCACAATCAATCAAGGACAGCCTGGAAAAAGAGATGGGTCTAACAGGTGCCTAAAACACACCAGTTGGCATCTCCTAAAATATTAGGAAGGAGGGCATGACATAAGGAGGCTGCCACTGTGGAGAAGGCCCGATGCCAGGTTTCTGCCAGATGACTATCTTCAGGTACAACCAACAAGGCCTCTTTCGATGACCTTAGCAGTGACCAATGTAGGTGCCCAGAACACTCAGTCCCTGAGACTGATGACAGTCAGTCATTTTGTGATCAGAGTTGATGGTGGAATCAAGCGGACCCGTCTGTGCTCTGGGGCTATTAGCAGGTGTCCAACCATGACACCCTTGAATGCTGGCTGGGTTAGAGGGATTTCTGTTTCTCTAGCATTTCCTCAAGATCCTTTCCTACCAATAGAATTTAAGAAAAATCTACTTTATTGTGTCTCTTTAAAGAGTGTGTCAACTGAAGTAAAAGAAAGCAAAATAATTTGAATACAGGTGCTTATTTGTTAACTATGATGTGTTGAATTGGAGTGCTTAAACACCTCTAACATATTGAGTCATAAAAGTGTGGAAAGGCTAATGAACAAAGGAGAACTTTTAAACGAGGCAAGGCCTATAAAGGCTGCTTGAAACATAAAATCTAAACAAACGTGGTGGGTTTTTTTCTGCCATCTGTATGGCATAGCTCAATTTGCCTTCATCTGTATTCAGGATACATTACTATTATCACTTTAATCTGATTAAGCTCTTTACAAAATGAAAAAAAAACCCTCACCATAGTACACCCTTGATGATTCCTAAAAGAGTTACTAACTTGACCACGGAAAGATCAAACAAAACATCAAGCACTAAATACAAAAAAAAGATGTCCCACTATAAAATGATCTAAAACTGAAATACTGGCAGGAGATTTTGATTTAAATGAATGGGAGGAGGGATGGTCATGGAACAATAATTCTCATGCCTGTGGGATTTAGAAAAGACACTTCTGGATAGGAAAAGTAAGGGAGTAGCCCTAACACTAAATACTTTACTGCGCTTTTAGAACTGTAAATCCCCCCATGTCAAGTGGTGTTTGCAACCACTTAAGAATTAGGCAGGAGTTATGTAAAATAAACTTCTTTATTTAACAAAGCCTGCTTCTAAATCCTTCACTCTGTGTCGCTCCTGCTCTCTCTGTGCTGTTATGCTGAGTCACGTGCTGGTACCTGTTCCTTCAAGCCTTCCCACTGTTTCATTGAGCTATTCTTCCTGTAGAACTCCTACCTAGTTCTACATACATGTACCTTCCCCCATGCCTGGATTGCTTCGTCACATGGTGAGTGTTGGGGGAAGGGAGGTAGAGGGGAAACCCTGGATGAAGCCTGCGTATCAATGTAGGCGGCATTGCCAAGGGGAAGGGCTTATGGGTGATATTAGCCCACAAGGCCCCACCTCTTGGCCCCGGAGTTAGTTTGGTTCATGGGTTGATGTTTAATTCAATTTTTAAGTTGATTTGGTCACATCAATGGCAGGTATGTGTTGGCACCTTTGGTGCCCATTCTGAGGCACCTTTGCGATAAGAAAGGTCTGAGGCTTCCCACTCAGGGCTATGAGACCCAGTGGGGAGATAAGGATTGACTTTGAGGCTAACTCACCTCACCCTCTCAGAATTTTGTGGCTCTGGGATAGGGTGACAAGAAGGCTTCCCAACCCCAAATGGGGAGACCTAGATGGTGGCAATCTTACAGATGCCACTCAACATGGATAAGATGACTCATCCAATGAACTGCCTGCATACTGTATATACTAGAACTGTGCAGAAATGGCCTCTAGAAATTCTCCATTCTATTTATGATATGACTGGGTTTGTTTAATAAATGGAAATTGATCATAAGGGGGAAAGTCACACATTCTTTAAGCATAAAGTTTTTATTAAAATGAAATACCAGATATACCTATAAAAGCTTCTATCGGCTTTTGTAGCCAAGATTATTTATACTAAAAAAAAATCACGTTAGCCGCAGGAAATTTGGCAAAAAGCTTGTTAGTACAGCATTTCAGAACCACCTGCAGTCACTAGTATGATCCCCCATCCCAGTTGCTAAAATTATACTTGTCATTAGCAGTGATTTAAGAGCGATCACTGTCTAATCAATGCAGTCTGCAACATTTGGCTAAAGGAAAATGCTTAGCAGTGATTAAGACCGCATTGTGCGAAAGCCATCAATGCAGCGAGAGGAGAGTACATCCTGCAAACAGTGACACTGTGCTGGCTCCTTCCCATGCTTCCTTGTGTGGTCTTTTGAAATGAACCATTTGCTGAAGGAGATGTGGGATTTACAACCCAAAGCAGTCCGAATATCAATCTGGCCTAGCATCTTTTCTCTCATTTGTTGCTATTATTGGAAGGTTGCTAAATATCTAATGGAGTGTGCCAGGAGGAGACCACATCTGCTTCGAGAGATACTCTCTTTATAAAATCTTAATAATACACCCAATATCCCTTTAGAATATATTTAGGAGGCTGTGCTGCCTATCTAACCTTCTTGATTATGTGTTCATTGATTCATTCAGTCCGAATATTTATGCTCACCCAAGGCCTAAACCCACCAGCCACTTCTTTAACACAGTACGCATTCATCTCGATAAGGCTTGCACAGGATATAGTCAGTATAGTCACAGTGGGAATGTTGCTGAATGGCAACAAAATAGGTTTGCTAGGTTTCTGGAGGATCACATGCGTAGCCTAGGAATTCAGAGAAGGGGTGGAGCCTGGAGGCACCAGGGCTGTCACTACAATTACGCAGGATGATGCAGGAGCACCAGGCAGTGCGGAATGAGAAGAATGACGAACTCTGCTGCTCTCCCCACCCAAAGGGCTTGCCGCTGCCTGCCCAGCTCAGTGGCCAATTGGCTAGCCACTGTCTTTCTTTCTCCTGCCTCGTTCTGCCGCTGCTGCCACCAATGGCACTTGCCCACCTCCCGGTTTGAGACCTCTTGTGACATATTGGAGAACGCTGCCATGAGACATCCACAGCTGTAGAAGAAGATGGAAGGAGCTGGCTGGTAAGCTGCCTGGTAAGCATGGAGGCAGGTAAGCTGGTGCCACAGGAGGTGGCTTCTCCCCTCCCTTCTTCCCCAGCTGTGAGGGGCTCCTGCAAGGGTTGGCCAAAGTATCACAAGAGGTCCCGTCTGTAAAGGAAGCATGCCCCAGCAAAGCTGGCATTTCCACTGGATTTTGCACAGATCCCCAGAACACACGCACACAGCTCTCAATTTAGAGGTTTAAGACCGAATTTTATTTCAGGATAAGTGGTAGGTTACATGGGATTAGCATACTAAAACTATAAAACATGCATATATAAAAGAACCCAGAAGAAGCAAGCTAAAACTAAGTTACAATTCATACATCACCCAACCTTGAAGTCAGCCAACTCAGACCAACCCCCCTCCCCCAGAATACCCTTTATAGTTTCTTTTCCTCGCTCCTTCACCCCTCCCCTCGGCTTTCCATGCGAAGATCTTTTCACACCTCCCGGCAGAGATGTTAATTTTCTCTCAAGGCCGGCCAGCCGGCCTTGCCCCAAGCGGTTCCTGGATGTGCCAGTACGCCCCCATGCAGCTGGCCGCTTATCGCCCAGTTCCTAGGAACCATAATAATAAAATTTAACATATTAAAAGATGAACCATTCCCAGTAACATTAACCCTTCCTTACACCGTCCACTCCTGAATAGGGAGGCAGGCGGGTGCCAGAGCCAGAGGCCAAGAGGCCAGCCAGTGAGCAGTGAGGTGGGCGGGTGCCAGAGGCAACAGCGGCATGGGAAAAAGAGAGTAGCAGACCCTTTGCGTGGGGAGTGGCACAATTCACCGCTGTTCCCATTCTGCATTGCCTGATGTGCCCGCATCATCCTGCATAATTGTAGGGCCTGCCCTGATTAGAGCCCGCATCACAATCTGCCATGGAAAGGGATATATTGTAGTGAAGTGGCCAAGTTTGCTGACAACACAAAATTATTTAAGGTCGTTAAAAAACAAAAAGGGATTGTGAGGAGCTCCAACGGGATGTTTAGCTTGGAAAAAAGGAGGCTAAGGGGAGGAATGATAGAGGTGTACAAAAATATGCATGGTGAGGCGAATGTGGATAGGGAGACATTTTTCTCCCTCTCCCATAATATTAAAACCTGGGGTCATCCCATGAAGCTGATTGGTGGGAGATTCAGGACAAATAAAAGGAAGTACTTCTTCACACAGCACATAGTTAAATTATGGGATTCACTACCACAAGATATTATTATTATAAATTTTGGGAGAAGGCTATCACTGGCTAGTAGCCCTGATGGTTATGTGCTACTTCCAGTATCCGAGACCTATATGCACCAGTTGCAGGGGGACATGGGTGGGTGGGTGCTGTTGTACCATGTCCTGCTTTGTTGGTCCCTGGCCGACAACTGATTGGGCGCTGTGTGAACAGAGTGCTGGACTAGATGGACCCTCAGTCTGATACAGCAGGGCTCTTATGTTCTTGTGTAAGTGGAATAACATACTGAATGGGGAAGTGTTTCAACTTGAGATGGAGAGTGAAGGTTGCAAGTGGGCCCTGGGCTAGCCTCTCTTTACCTTAAGATATTACTCCCTCCTCCAGAGGAAGAAAAAGAAAGAGGCTAAAACCTTTAGACCTTTAGTCAAACTTGGCAAAAACAACAACCCCAAAGCACAATTTTCTAAAGGAAAAGAATAGAAAGATTTAAGGTCTCAATAAAGATCATGTACAGAAAAAAGAATAAAATATATGGAAGACTGTATTTTTACAGTGTCCCTTTGGTATTAGCCTATCACAGATATTATCAAGCATAATGCAATTTTCTTTGGTTTGGATTATTTTAATCTCAAGTGGTTATTTCCTAAATAATGTTGTTGGCTATACAATGTAGCTAGATATTTGATAAACTGTAGGATCTAGGCTGTAAGATTAAGAAAGCAGTCCTTGTAAGAGTTCAACTTCTTTCCAGCTGGTAACAGCTAAGGGATTGGCGTGTTAACTAATATTGGGGGGGGGGGGGGGGAGAATATGCTGTTCATGTAAACCTGAGCTTATATTATGGAAGTGTGATCTGGATACATTCAAATATTGAAATAAGTGGCCTAGTTTAGTAAACTGATCTGCAGTAGTAGGTACAAGCCCAGAATTGAAAAGCCTGAGTGTAATAATACTGAAAAGAATAAATAATAGTATATATGTATGCATAGAATATATAGAAGTTCATAAATTCACAAGTAACAAATCAAAGCCTTTATGAAATTTACAGTTTGCATTTATGTTGACGTCATAAAGGTTTGCTGCTTGTTTCTCATTTGGAATACAGAGGCCCCATCTGCTTGATAGCCTATCTTGGGCTTCTGTACAGTAACCGTGTCTGTGACATCCGCATTCAATCTGTACACTGACTGAGTGCCATACCACCATGCTGCTATTATCACTCCTGCTGAAATATCCATCCATATGACTCCAGCTTTTGGAAAACAGCTACACCAGCTGTTAGAAACACATGGAGAGTATTTGGGCAACTGTCAGCTCCAGATGTTGAAATATTAAATATTTTCACTGCTGGAGGTCAGATGTCTCTGATTTTGGAGGGGTGAGTGGGATGGGGGAGAGGGATAAGGTTTCTTCTTCACTGACTTAATTGGATATGACAGCTATGGGATGTCCTAGAACCTGTATTCTACCTATTAGCTCATTCAGTCGTTTTTTGTTTTATGGAAAGCAACACAGAAATTCAGACTTGCACATCTATTTCAAAGAAGTTCCATAAAAATAAGTCCTATCATTTTAATCTGGGCTGTCTTCATATAGAACTGATTTACCACATGCACCAGTCGAGTAGTAGTCCTCTGCTGGAATTGGTCCTCCCAATTTCCTGAAAGCCCTCAGTGCCTCCACCCCGCAAGAGTCTTCTTTTTTCAAGGCAGTTTAGAATGTCTTTTGGTGGTGTTTTGAGCTCACCTACTTGTTGTAAGGTGTCTGAGAGTGCTTGTGTTTTTCTTCGTCTTTCTATTATATATCTCCCCATTGCTATGCAACTTCCCTGGTTGGCTATGCTTCCTGATCTGAAGACGCTCCATGGGAGGAGTTACCTCCTGACTTCTTCCCCATGCCTGCCAGAGAGATAACTGCACAATGACAGACTCATATTCACACATGCACTCTCACATAGCCCTTGGCTACCTTGCAACTAAGGTAAGTGCAAGACCCTGCACCTCGCCCACAAGAATTGCACTATAATTTTCTTCTCCTTAAGAATCAATTAATCAATCAATTTTGTTTTTATGTGCAAAAGAAATTTTAGATTCAGCACTCTTTGAATTCCTATCTTTAGATCACTTTTGCCTGATTGGCTGAGCTGTTTCCATTGAAAAAAGTGTAGTCAAACTATACGAAATCTCTATGGTATATCTGTGATGTGTTTGCCACGTCCATGTAATCTCTTAATGGAGATACATATTTGAATGCAAGTTAAGCCATTACTGAATAACGAGTTTCTTAGGGAACTGAAAGCAGTATCCCATAGGCCTTTTCCATCTCAAAAAATAATGTACCTTTTAGAAATCATGTTAACTGCATTAATGTAGCTAACAGCTATTTATAATTAAAGGAAATGCAGTAATTTGAAGTCTTTTAGGGTAATGTAACATTAATTTGTAGCTAAAAGCTGTCCACATGTTTACTTTGTATGCTATTCAAATTTGATGATGGTGAGAGTCATTAGAGCTATGAAATTTCAAGATACTTCATTTGCACCTATCAGAATAACTAATATTTATGATTGTTAGTACTTAATTTTGCCCTTATTATTGGTCTGGTAATGAGCCCCAACCATTTGCAAATAAAGAATAAATCAGTGGAGCTATGGAACTGTGAAAGTGGTGTGAGAATCAGGCTGATAATTTATTGTGTAGTTGAAATATCGAACTAACACTGAATCAGTGTGTATAATTTATAGGAAGACTTGACAAAGGCCTAATAGATAAACTGTGTGATAATACATCATGTTAAGGATTTCTAACTTGCAGTGGCTACCTTTGTTGATGGTCCTTCTGACAGCTGTTCAGCACAAGTGGAGCACCACTTACAGCAATGGCCATTCTGCCATGCCTGGCATAGCCTGGGCATGGCGAGGCATTTGTGGGCAGGGGAGATAGGAGATGTGCCCGGCTGGTATTGGCCAGATGCTGGGATGATGCCACGTGGGGTTAGCGAGTCCATAAAAGGATGGCTCTCCTTCTCTTCCCCCTCTTTTCTACGCGGCTCCCTCCCTGTAGGCAGTGTGGGCTTGCTGGTTGCCGTTTGGAGCCGAGTAGGAATTTTGCAGGAGTTTTTTCGCCTACTCCACACTGTGAGACAGTCTGGGTGTATTAATTAGGTTAATCTGTTATCTAATTTGGTCACATTTTGCTATTTGGTGCTAGGTACAGGCATCCAGAGTAGGAGTGGGAATGGTGAGCATTCACATGGCACTGTTCACAGTGACTGATAAGTCCAAGACTCCCAGCTTTGAGCCCCATGGCCTGCCTGGGAGATAAGACTTACCTTTGGCACCAACCCTACTCACCCACTCAGAGCTGTATGGCCTGAGATAGGGCGTGACAAAAGAAGATTCCCCCAACCCCACAAGGGGCAGGCCCGGGGGAAGGTGAAAGATGCAGCGCCTACCCTTGGGCCACGAATGGCTCGCCCAACTTCAGGGGCCTGGCAACAGGCCATACTGGATGCCCGGTAGGATTCACCCCCTTTTGCAGATCATTTAATAAAATGCGGCCCTGTTTAAATCCAGCTGTTGTTGCCTTGTCTCCTTATTTATTGACCTTTGCACCACAATGTTAGTAAGACCACTCATGCCAACTAGAGGTGGCAAAAGGAGAGCCATTTGCTTGCCTATCAGCCCAAAATGCAAGTGTCCCATCCCCCCCACCCCAGTTTCTATCTTGGTCACAATATAGAGGCATATAAATACCAGTGGCTGAGGGTTGCTTGTGAAAACTAAAGGTGTGTGTCTCCAGCCTGGAACTTGTATCTTTTAGACTTCAGGATTGTACTTTTGGGGAAGGGCTGTGGCTCAGAAGTAGAACATCTGCCTTGCATGCTGAAGGTCCCAGGTTCAATCTCCAGGCAGGGCTGGAAAAATTCCTTCCTGAAATCCTAGAGAGCCACTGCTAGTGATGTACACCTTTTCATGCATATTTTTTTAGATGTACACATGTTGTTGAACACGTTTTCTTGATCTGTGAATCGCATTGCAAGCTCGGAAATGTATGAACTTTGAACGCAGATTGCTTCCAATGGTTGGTCCAGAGGATGTGAACTGGATAAATCCTGATCAAAAACAATGTGAAACAAATTTCTCATACATCTCTAGCTTTGGAATTTGCTGAGGAGCCACACAAGCTGTACTCTGGAGAGGGCACTCAGGAGCAATCATGTCAAGTGTCCAGACTAGTTCTGTATTCTACAGATTGACAAGAATTTTGTCAGAACAGCCAGCTACATCAATCATCCCCGCCCCCCGCCACCCCAAGCCCTCTGGAAACCATTTTAATAGGCCTCCCAACCTATTAGAGGGGGGGAAACTGCCATATGTAAACTTTTTTCTAGGGATGGCTGAACCTATCCTAGTCAGAGTTGAATGTCACTCACAGGACTGCCAGCCGCTGCATGCAGAGAGACCCAGGGTGGTCCATGAGGGCCCAGTGAACAGCTGTCTGATCTCTCACCAAGCCACCATTTTGTCTAAAAATGGCAGATCTCTTTTTTTGTAAAGGCCTGTTTGCGCAAACGACACCCATAAAGGGGCCATTTACACATGATTACAGACGTAACGGCCTGTAATCTTAACAGCTGCCATTTCAACAAATGAGCCATTACCAAAAAGGACAAGTTGCCATTTTTATACAAATGGTAAGGGACATAGGCATGCACAAGGGATGTGCCAGTGTTCCCAGACACATCCTAATGTCTCAAGCAACAAGCACCATATTGAGGGGGTCATTAAGTAAGGATCCAGAAAGGGAGCTAGACACATTGGGAATGGTCCTCCAGCTGCCCTCTAGCTGCTCCACTGCCGCCACCACCCTAACAGCATGCTGTTTCTCCCTGCAACAGGAGCAAAAAGGAATCACTCTGCTGGGAGCCTCTTTGCTGGGAGCCACACTTCACAGAGGCCAGCCAGAGGTGTCTCAAAGGTCATATCACCCCATAAGCCCTTCCTCTGGCCAGTGGAAAAGCTTGAGGAGTGTCTCTTATTCTCCCCCACCCCAGCAACACCCTCCTATGGTCAGACGAATGTGGAGTAGAGCATCAGTGTCCACAGTGTTTAATAAATAAATGAATTTTCAGGAGTCCTTTATGATTGAGTAAATGATTGCCTTTTAAAAAATGAAATAAAATTTCCTGGGTTCATACCCTTATGAAATGTGCTACACACACCTATGGTAAGGAATTGGGCAGCCATGCACTTGCCTAGCACATGTGCCAAGTCAGGCAAGTATCCAGGGTGCCAAGCTGCCGATTTCCTGTCAGGCCTCAAGCTGCAGCGAGATGATTGCAGCATTGCAGCATCCCTAATTTTTACCTCAAACCAAATTCCCTTACCCGCCAAGTACAACCACAACCATGCCCAGCTCTTTGGTACAGTCTTCCTCTTACTATCAAAGCTCCTCTCCTGTTGTATTTCTGGCAGCTTGGACAATTTCTTTGGTTTTACTTCCTGTTTGTATAGCCTTTTTCTGGCAAGATCGTACGGCAGCCTCCTGGCATAACCCAGCCCCCTACTCCCTATGCCTGATCTCCACCAGCCGCGTGTGGTTACCCTACAGAGAAGGAATAGCTTAATAACCAGGCCCCAGCTATTCACTTTCTCAGATTTCTCGTAGCCCTTCTGTGACATCATCCACCAACCAGCAGGCCTTCTCCATCATGCTCTATCTATCTACAAACTTCAAACTCCTAACTCTCATCCCCTTAACTCTCATTTTCCAACCACTCTTTTCCACCTTGCTAAAATCCCCAGGTAATTAGAATTGAATTTACCTGATCAAGGCCTGATCAATATATTCAAAGCAACTAACTCTATTTCCCCCTTCAGAACATTGCTAAGCAACTAGTACACAGGCCTTTGACAATAACAAAGCAATGCTTCAGGCCTACTCAGTTACATTATAGCCTCTTAGAGGCCACACCAGGTAAATATCATAGGACAACCGTTATATACAGGGTATTTCTTCACAGGGAACAATTGACCTATAAACCTTCCCTCATTTTTAAAACAGCAGTGGTTTTCAGAAATATATTTATTTTGCATTCATTCAGAAAAGCTCCATCATAGATAGTGTGGTTCCCATTCATTTCCTGGGGGTTTATAGCATTTGCTCTTTGAATTTTCTCTAATCATTGATTTTTAAATATACAACTATTGTTTAGGCCATTCGTGTTCAAGTGGCAACTAACAACCTTTGTCAGCTGACTTTTACTTTGGTCAAATTCTGAAAGTTAGTTAAAACTGAAAAGTGCTGATGGTTTTTTTTCACACGCAGTATAGATGCACTGTAATATGGGGATACATTTGTGCATGTATTTTTAATTGAGAGAACATATGGGTTCCAGGAAAAGTTGCAATTGTAGTAGACACACAAAGATTTTGTTGGCCGTAGTACATATCACACCCAGTGCTTGCTTTTCCTACAAGTTGATTTGGCAGTACTGATATTGGCTCTGAAAAGAGCCATTGGCCCATTCCTTTTGGCACAGTTAAGATGTCACAATGGCAGCTGCCAGACTAAAGGAGCAATGTCTGATTAAGTATTAATGTTTAACATGCACATTTATAATTCTCCTATTAAATACCTAGTCCCGCAAGGGCCTGGTATTTGGATGTTGTAAATATGACTTCAGAATATAATTTCCTTCAGATAAATTCTGGCCATCACACACAGACAATACAAATGAGATAGTGAAATACAATCATATCTTCTAAAGAGCAAAAATAAAATTGGCCTGCATTTAAATTTGCTCTTGTATTTCAGTTGTAGGTGAGCATGTGGCTCGTATGGACAATTCAACAAGCCTATTGAAAGCTTAAATTTTTCATATTTACTGTATAACAGTTCTTTATATCCAACGAAGATAATCTCTGTGTTACAAAGCAAAGACATACACCATATTGCCAACCTTTACACGTGTACGCATATACCAAACTCTACTTGCCAAACTTACAAATACTTACCAAGCTCTAACACACTGGGTTCTTTGTAGTTTGTTTGCGCTCATGTTGTTTCAGAGCTCAAAGTTTAAATATTAACAACAACAACAACATGTATAAGGGTCAAATCTATCAACAAAATTCAACAAATGTCTTCCCTAAAACATTTCGTAATCCATTGCTGTCTATGGAGTCTAAGGCCTTAGCCAGACCTAAGGATTATCCCAGGCAAATGGAGGGGGTCATCCCTGCCTGCTCCCGGGATCCCCTGTGTGTCATTTGGATGCACAGGGATGATCCTGGGACAATCCTGGGATATAGGCCTGGTCTAGTCATGGTTTAAGTACAACCCGATACGGATATGTCTTTCTGACTTCTTCAAAATTCTCTCCTATTATAACATCATTCCTTAATATTTTCTTTTCCCCCTGTGTATGCTGGCTGTACGTGCCAGTTAATGTGGGTTTAGGGCAGTAAGCACTGTGGCCTTTGCTAGACCTACCTGATAATCTGGTGGTGAGGAGGGGAGAGCCCGCAATGCAACTATCGCGGGCTCTCGATGTAGTCTACACCTCAGGTTCAGTGAAGTCAAGAAAGGACCCCATCGCGTCCGCCATTTTTTTTGTCTTAAAGGGGCCATGCACACGAACGCTTGTGCGCTCAGGTAAGGTTTTTTTTTAAAAAATTAATGGCTTTCCCCACTCCCCCCACCCTAGCCCTGATGGCCGCAGTGCTCCTGAGGAGCACTTTGCCTCGTCCGCCACTTTTCCCAGCTACTCGCGAGTAATTGTAGTAGCCTGGAAAAGCGGCGGAATGGTCTACGCGCTTGCAGTCTCAGGCTCAGCCCGAGGCCGCGGTAAATATGGGGGCAAAAGTGGTGCCTGTTACCCCAGGGCAAGGGAGGGTTGACCCCTGCCTGAGCCCAGGATCCCCTGTATGTCATCTGCACAGGGGCGATCCCGGGTATCAGCCCGGGCTAACCCATCATCTAGCTAAGGCCTGTGTCTGTGACCTAGCAGGTGGAGAGCTCTTTTCCAGCTATCGGATGAATTGCTGTGATGTAACAAAATTCCAGTGAAGAACTTGGAAAAACCTAGAGATATAGTGTGGAATAAATGAAAAGAAGCAGTGAGAACGGAAAGTCATGGCTGAGAGGGGAAATGGGGAGTGTTGAGAAGGCTAAGAGACTGTGAAATAACAGGTGAGAATGCAAAGGAGGTCTTTGAAAGGAATAGAGGAAGCAGGGAGTCATGGGGAAATTGGGTTAAAGAAAGTGAGACTTCTGGGATTGGAGAGCAGACTGTAGAGACAGAGCTTCCATGCCATTGTGGTCCATTGTCAAGTTTCCTTGGATTTCACACACATTCTGGGAAGAGAAGGGATGGTGTGCTGATGGTGGAAATGGAAAAGAGTGTGGATAGGTGCATATAGGAGCATGCACTATGTGCAGCCTTTTTTATATCTAACAGCCATTTGCTATAAATAGCAATGGCTGACATTTCTAGTCAGTGATCCTTTGCAGGCTCAGAGAGGTTGCACAAGGCTTCCATATCAGCAAAGCCTTCTCAGGTCATTGCAATAAGATGTCCCCTCTAACGAAGTACAGGGGATAGGACTGATGTATGCACCAGAGTTCTGTCTACTTCTATGCATCAGTGTACATGGGGCTCTTTCAGATGGGGGGAAATCGTGTTTCCTTGCTGTCACTCTTGCTTCATGTTTTTCTTCTGCAATAGGGAGAAGCAGAATTATATGGGAGAGAAAGGACCATTCAGTTTAGTAGGACAGCACCCTAGAGTGGGTGTTTTATAGCAAAACTTCTCCTGCACACGGTAGGAAATAGTGACAAATATCACTATAGCTCAGGAGAGTCATGTTTTCTGAGGATTATTTTATAATAAAAAAATGGCAGAAGGAGTGGGAGACAAGCGGGAGACACGCAGGAGGATCACCCTGTCATCAAAATGACCCATGAACAACAGTGAGTGGCCAGTCATGAGTATGCAATAAAACACTCGTCTGAAGAAGCACATGGGCCTTAGCTAGACGAGGGGTTATCCTGGGCTGATACCCAGGGTCGCCCCTGTGCATCCAGATGACGCACAGGGGATCCCGGGCTCAGGCAGGGATGAACTCTCTTTTGCCCCGGGATAATGGGCACCACTTGTAGCCTGATATTTTCCGTGGTCTCGGGCTGAGCCCGCCCATTCTGCAGCTTCTCCTGGCTTTGGCGATTACTTGCAAGGAACCGGGAGAAGCCGCTCACGGGGTGCAGCGCTCCACAGGAGCGCTGCGCCCATCAGGGCAGGGTGGGGAGATCAGGGCAGGGAGGGAGTGGCTAATTTTATTTTATTTTTATTTTTTAAAAACCCCTCACCCTTGCCATTCCAACATTGGTGCGCAGCAGCCCCTTTAAACCAAAAAGAAAATGTCGGGTGCGACGGGGCTTTCCTTCCCCTTGTCACGCCTGACATGTGGATTAGAGCAACAGCCCACGATACTTGCATCGTAGGCTCGCCCTTCCTCACGCCCGGATTTTGAGGTAGGTCTAGCAAAGGCCATAGTCAAGGAGTAATATTCCTGCTTATACTAACATGTAGAAGTGACATGAGATGTAAAATAAAAAGTGAGTGATTGCTCTGAGCTTTACAACAGAGAGCTGTATATGAACATTATTTTAGCCAGGAAATTAATGTATGGCAGTAGAATGGGAAATACGTTTTGTGTTCAGGTGGCAAGCCTAAGTATATACTTGAGTGAATTCTTTGACGCCTATTACCTTTGTTTGGAGAGCAAGTTCATTCTTGCTGCACACCTGAAATCAGGAAGCTAAGGGAGGGAACTCTTATTAAGCAAGTGATCCAGCTAAGGCTGACGAGGAGTCTGGTATTTTGTGCAAATTAATCCAATGATGTGCAAGATGCCATTTGACTCTATCTTTTAGGAAGCAGGTTCATGGAACTGTTTAATACAATTTTAAACATAAAGCTTCAGGAACAGTATGGTACATTGGAAAGATATCAGCTGCAAAATAAAAGCATTTGGATTCCTTAAAAATCTCACTCATTCAAAAAACGGGGTGGGGGTGGAATGAAAACTACAAACACCATGCAATATGTCATTATGCAGTATGCCAGGAGATATATTTTTAGCATTGTGAAAGAATTTATATTGTAAGGAATTAGCATATTCGTAGAAAATACTGAACTCCATATATTAACCTGTAAAGTATGAGGGTGCTGAGAATTATATGATCTTCATTTTTCTATAACTTTCTCTCCCTTCTTCCAAGACGGTTTTTCACTGCTCCAAAACCTTTTTCTGGGCTACGTTTTATTTTTTTTGTAACAGTCACATTCCTAGAAACATACTTCCCAAGAGAGGATGCACCATGTGTCGCTGTAACAATACAACAAAGGCTGTACAACCACGCTCGGCTTGCCTGGGCGTGGGGAGGCAATTGTGGGGGAGGGGAGAGAGACACTGTCTCTCTTTGGTGCCGCAGATGTGAGGAGGGGACTGGAGATCTTACTTAAGCGCTTGCCCTCCCCAGCCCTCTCTTCATCCTTTGCGGCTCCCTCCCTCTCTCCCTGTAGACTGTGCGGGTTTGCCGGTTGGCCCTAGAGGGGCCAAGTAGGAATTTTTTGCTCTCAATCATTTCTTTTGGGAGTTCCCCCCCCCCGCGTACTTCACACTGTAAGACAGCAGTGGTGTATTAACTAGGCTAACTGGTTGAATTTGGTAACATTTTGACAGGGGCAGGTGTGTGGGTATTGGGAGCAAAGATAAGGTTGGTGAGCATTCTTAGGTACCGTTGTGGTGATTGGTAATACCTGACGCCCTGAGCTGGGAGTCCTGTGTCACCAGATGACAGGATAAGGGTTACCTCTTAGGTCAACCTTACTCACTCACTCAGAGTTTTGCAACCTGAGGAGGAGTGACATCGGAAGGCCTACCTACCCGAAAAGGGGAATCCTGACTCGTCACTGGTCAGGATATGAATGGATCGCTCGATCCCAATTGTGGCCAAGATGTTGGCCAAGATAGGATGCCCGCCTAGGCCTCCATCTTCCTTTGCAGGTATTCATAAATAAATGTGGCCAATTAAATCCAACTTCTTGTCTCGTCTCGTTATTTCGCCTTCCATCCACAGTAATAATTTTCTATTTTGTTCCCAAGGTTCGAAGGACTATGGAAGTTTTTTCATGAGCCAAAGGGGAGTTTGAGATTGTAACTCTAAACAAACAACTAGGGATACATCTCAACTGGGCTTTCTTCCATGTGTATATGTATAGGGTTACACAGTACAACTGCAATCCTATGCACACGTTTATAGGAAGTAGTCTCATTAAAATCTATGGGATTCATTTCTATGTAAATTTGCATAGGATTATGTTCCTATAGTTTTGAAACTGAGAAGGATTTCAGATCCAGTTTCTCATATAGCATGCAGACAGTTATTCAAAGAGCAAAATAAAATTCCAATGGGTGTTTTATAAAGAATATTTTATTTGTTCAGTTTTACTTCCAATTTAAATGAAATTCCATGTAAGGCCTGGAATTACATGGCCTTAGCTAGAATGGGCCTTAGCTAGAACGAGGAGAACCCCAGGATTGTCCCTATCTGTCCACATGATGCACAGGGGATCCCGGGATCAGGGAGGGAAGATCCTTCCCTTGCCCTGGGATAGAGCCCTCCCCTTTGGGCCCGCTTTTGCCGTGGTCCTGGGCTAAGCCTGAGACCACGGTATATGTGGCCCATTGCCATGGTTTGACCTGGCTTGTGTGGAGCCGGGAGCCGCACACAGGGCACAGCACTCCTTAGGAGCGCTGTACCCATCAGGGTTAGGGTGGGGAGAGTGGGGAAACTAAATTAAATTAAACAAACACTTACCTTCAGCGCACAAGCATTCGTGCGCTGCTTCTCCTTTAAAAAATAAAAATGGCGGGCACGATGCCTCTCTTCCTGAGGTCGTCACGCCTCACATGTAAACGGAGGAGGGATCTCGCGTTAAACACAACGCTAGATCTTCCATCCTGGATTATAAGGTAGGTCTAGCTAAGGCCTGAGTTTCAGTTGTGCTTGGTGGCTTCCGACCCTCCATTTCCCCTCTTTCTTTCTTTATCTTTCTCCCTGGTTTTATTTGTTTGTTTGTTCTTGTTGTTTTTGCCATCTTCCAGTTTGTTCTTCTGTCAAGGATTCAGTCACATCATGTTTCAAAGTTGGTGGATTGCACCTTATTGAATCAGACATTCTAGTTTATAATCAAACATTTATTTCAACAAGAGGCCTTTCTGCAGAGCTTGTCTACAGGTTCTCCTCTCTCCCAGGAGAGCCAGAAAGAGTGGCTATTGATTGCCCTTAACTACTTTGTGGTTCTTTCCACTTATTCAAGCTGAACACAGTAGTTCCTTCTTATAAACCCCACCCCTCCTAACTGCCAATGTTAGAAATACTTTGGGCCCCAAACTGCCTTTGCCATAGTCATATTTAAAATATTATTATTACAATATACCCAAACAATATTTATACCTGACTAAAGGCCCTTAAAGACAGTTAACAATATTGAAAAGAAATACAGCAATTAAAAATAGCAAACTAGAAAAATTAAATAAGCATCAAAGCTTAAACAAGCCAAATACAAAGGAAAATCCCAGCCCAACCTTGCTGTGGTGGTGTCAAAGGTAAAATGGAACCCCTACAGCAAGGCCTCAGTATTGTAGCCACAGGCATCTGTAATTATGGATGGGAAAGAAAAGGAAACTGTATTGAATAGGGCTGGCACCAGGCCAAGAGAGGGCAAAACTTCAAGAAATGCAAAAGTTCATTTAATTAATTTATTCTTTCTTGTAAACTCAGCAGAAGTGGCTGAATAAAGCAGAATGAATCTGGAAAGTGAAGTACTTGGCAAACTGGGGAAAACAGAAGTATAAAACAGGAGAGCAAATGAGACCAAGCTTGTAATAGAATCAGTAGGTGGCAGCTGGTGTTTTGGGGAGTCCTAGAAAAAGTCTGGACTCAGTGAACTCTAGGGGCCAGGGCCTTATATGGGACCCCTAGATTAAATTACTGGTGGTATAATAATGTGTTCATTAAATACATTGGGTTGCTTTCAGTAAATGGCTCCCATAGACAGAAGAGCTCTCTTCTATCAATGGGAGATTTTTGATCTAGAAGAGCTTTTTCACTGGTGGAATGGGGAATGAGGCTATCAGCACTGATTACCCCCCCCCCACTCCCATAGTGCCCTATGTTCCACTAAAATTGCTGCAGAGGATTAGGGGATCAGTGAAACAGTGGAGGAAGTGGTGGTCAGGGCTACAGAGGAAAGCGGAATCAGCAAAGATTGCTTCGCTCCACCCCTTCCACCAGTAGGGCTAATATCTAAAAACTAATTCAAATTTCATTACCTAATCAAAGGATAGAAGCATTTCTTTCTTTCTTTCTTTCTTTCTTTCTTTCTTTCTTTCTTAACCATACCACTTCTTCTAACATGTGAATATTCACAAACATTTGTTCCATCGCTGACTATCAGTTTAATGACAAAGTTTCAATTACTGAAATTTCTGCTGCGATTGAGATGGCTCATAATACATCTTCAAATCTGGAACACGCAGTCCTCCCTTCTCAGCAGGGTGTCAGAAAGTAATCTGGAGTGCTTGTTCTTCCATGAAAAGATATGAAACACTCTTTGCTACCTATGAATTGTACGAGCTGGAATATATATATATAGGCATAGTTTAAAATATTCTTTTTGGAAAGATAATAATCCTAATGACAATAATTTTGTCTAACTGTGACAGGCTCAGATTGCTCGCCTCCAGATGTTTTTCACTTCATGGCCAATGGTCAGGAATTATGGGAGTTGTAGTCCAAAACATCGAGAGTGCACATGGTTGGGGAAGGCTACTGTAAATCTTTGCTTACATCCTGTAAAGCCTATCAGAATTACATTGGTAGAGTTCATTGGCATTAGTTGTCAGTTGGATTTCCAAGTATTTCCCAATTTTATTAACTCATTTGTATGGAACTAGGGATTGATGATTATGTCATCATCTCCCAGGCATAGGAGGCTGGGGACTTCCACACCTCGCATCATATTATGAAGCCTTTCAGTTACGGCAGCTCCACTTTATCATTATTATTATTATTATTTATTGCATTTTTATACCGCCCAATAGCTGAAGCTCCCTGGGCGGTTCACAAAAACTAAAACCATTCAAAATATGAAACAAACAGTATAAAAACATGATATAAAATACACATTAAAAACTGATTAAAAACATACCATATATGATTAAAACATTTTAAAAACATCCTTAAAACATCCTAAAAGCATTCTAAAATGTTATTAAGGCAAGCAAAAACTGGATACGCCTGGAAGAAGAAATGCTGAACAAGGGCCCTTTATGGGCCTTGCCCTTTTTCAATCTATAAAAATAAAGGAGTTAAGTAATATCAAAAACCCATATATCAAAACTATTTTCACAATTTGGAAAAAGTGGCAAGCCAGGCTGTCTCCAATGTGGTCTCTCCCCCCCCTCCCCATTACAAATATATCTTGGAAATTAAGACACAACTGTCATCACTAGAATTTTGGAATGGGAAAAGAAGGGATATTTTCGATTGAAAGATTTTTATGCTCAGGATAAACCAAAAACAACAGAACAACTTAGAACTGACCTAGGATACCTAGGCTTAGGATGGCTATAAGAATTACAATTATCCCACCTCCTCAGAGATCCCAACATAAAGACATATGCACTCAGAACCCTAACAGGATTAGAACGAAGGAGGGAAGGGAATTGTATCTTCAGTTTATGCTATCCTAATAGATGGGTTCGATGGTGGGCTTGAAGAAAATGTGGGAAGGAGATTTTGGAAGGGAATTAGAAGATGCTAGCTGGAACAAATTATGAGACAGTAGACCACTCAGATCAATATCACCCTCTATCTGAGGCCATGGCTAGACCAGGCCTATATCCCAGGATTGTCCCAGGATCATCCCTGTTCATCCAAATGACACACAGGGGATCCCGGGAGCAGGCAGGGACGACCCCTCCATTTGCCTGGGATAATACTTAGGTCTAGCTAAGGCCTAAAAACCTCTTTGAAAGTACTACACAGATGGTATCGCACACCAATACGGCTGGCACATATTACTTCAACATCCAGCCCCCTTTGTTGGAGAGGCTGCAGGCACATATTTTCATTTATGGTGGACTGGTCCACATATAAAGGGATTCTGGATGTTAGTACATAGAGAAATAATGGTTATTACTAGAGAAATGATTGTATACGACGCAGAATTATTTTTTACTATTAGTATACAAAGGATCTTAATGTAAGTCTGAAATGTAAAGATTTGCTATCATTTTTGTTAATTGCCGCTCGCCAGACAATTACAAACTGGATAATTTGAACTTACCTGTATGGTACCAAAATATATGGCCTGTGGCAATATCAGAAAAAATAACTCATGATTTATCCTGATCCAAGGAAAAACAGAAGTGCTAGCATTTTATACTATATGGTGGAGATTCATTCAACATACATCAGAACTGGACTTACAACAATATATGCCCGCTTCTGCTCAGACATTATAACAACAAATGAAGATCACACAGCACACTTATTAATTAGTTTATTTATTTATTTATTTTTCTTTTCCCCCTTTCTTTTGTCTTGTTTCCCCCCTAAAATTGTATTAACCAAGTTTTTTGTAACAGCTGATTAAACCCCAATTGTTAAGGGACTGTTTTGTTTTCTGTTATATCTAAAATAAACTATTTAAAAACATTTTTTTTAAAAAAAAAGACCTCAAATTTTAATTAATTCACCTCAAAGTCAACTCTGTTGCCATAGTTAAATATATTACCTCTTGCACAGCCAATAAGAAAGATTCAAATGAAGCTAAGTATAAACCACATTGTGACAAAATCATGATGCTTGCATTTGCAGTGTTAGATAGAACCCAGATATGTTAGGGTTAATTGTTTGGTAGAGAGTGAATGAAGGGTGGGAGGGGCTTGTGTGTGTGTGATGACACTGAGTTTATATAAAAAGGAGCAGACAGGCAGAATTGGATAGGGCCTTAGGGATCGATGAAACTGCATCTAGTTAATGGGAGTTTGAAGGGGTAGAATAGGCAGAGTAAGACCAAACATCTATTGTATTAAATAAACATTGTTTATTTTTAAAATATAAAATCTCATATGTTGTTCATCTTTCCGCACTACCAATAGTGTTCCTATTTCCTGGGTACTTCTCCTGTGTGGGTAAAGGAAACCAATTTGATGGGTAAAGGGAACCAGTGGGCATATTGGTTATTTCTTTTACCTAGAGATTATAGTGGCTGAAGCTTGCGGATCAGTGAGGACAGCTGACCTAATTTGGTTGCAGAGGTATTTGAGGGCAGATTGCATCTCACACACATCATTGAAAAATATAAGAGGGCCTGTATTATTTATTTAAAAGTGTAATAAAAAAAATCCAAAATAAAGCATTAAAAAACCCTGTTCCTTACCTGAATATCTTGCAATTTAATTTGTATCATGCACAGGTTTGCGCAATCTGATTCATCCTGTTTCTTCTCTGAATAATTTGAAGCCACCTGAATAAGGCCTACTTAAAATAGATCCTATCTTCAAAAAGGTGTAAAAGGAGCTCAACGTCAGCCATTTTTCACTATGGCCTTAGCTAGACCTAAGGTTTACCCCGGGGTCATCCCTGCCTGCTCCCGGGATATCCTGTGTGTCATTTACATGAACAGGGATGACCCCGGGATAAACCTTAGGTCTAGCTAAGGCCTATGTAATATATTATGCACCAGAGGTACCAAACCCTGGACAAGGACATGGTATAGAAGAGAATCGTATACTTATAGGTGTTCCCTTTTTTGCATATCAATAGAACAATGAGCAGTTTTGCTCCCTGCTTTCTGAGTTTACTGCACTCTTGGGACACAATGAAAGCTAATTTAACACCTGGCTTGAAGGTTGTATCTCATCTATTTGTGTGTATTCTGTAACCTTCTTACAAAAGAAAAAAGAAGAAAGAAAAAAGAAAGACAAACGAAAAAGAAAAAGACAAGTAAAAAATGTTCCTGTAAACACACACACACACACACACACACACACACACACACAATCATTCTGACAAATGGTCGGATATTTTCCCAAGAATAGACATTGATAACATATTCCCTTAGGAATTTCTCATTCAGGAGACGATAATAGTATTCTAGATCAGCCATAGTACTTCAACAATTTTGGCAGCTAACGTTATATACATGTGCCTTTTAAAATCCTATCTTGTTTGAAAACTGGGTTTGGGGTGTTGCGTCAATAAAGTGGCCACCCAAATACAAAATATATAAGCATACCCCATGAAGTGTGAAGATTATATGTGGTAAATATATGAAAAATTAGAACATAAGTAATGAAAGTAAAATTAAGGTGAAGACTCAAGAGAAGAAGTCTTGGGGGACTTCTTGAAGGAGCAAAGAGAAGGAGCTAAATGAATACTGAATGGAACAGAATTCTGTGCAATATGGAACAGCAAGCAGAAGTGGTTAAATGTGAGAGGTGAAGTAAAAAAAAGTATAATGTACAAGGAGCAGAAAATAAAAAAGTGAGATGTTTTCATAGGATTCAATCCAGAAGTGCCCTACAGCTATCAAAAAACTTCTTCCACTAATAGAAGGGCTGCTTCTGACTTAATGGAAGAGTGTTTCATGAGAAAAGTGGTCCCAAATTTTGAGTAGTTCTTCCATTTGTGTCTGCTTTGAGCAAGACTTTGCACAAGCTGATTCTCAAGAACTTTTTATGGCACACTAGATTTGTTTAGCCAGTCTGTAGTTTTCTTACCCACTGTTTCTTATATTGCAGTGCCTTCCCTGACACATTGCGCACTGCACTTCAATGAAAAGCTTTTGCTAGCTCTTCTGCAAGAATTTGTGGAAGAGTACTGATACGTTTTCTTTTTCTGTTCATGATTCGTTATATTATTACGAATAAGCCATAAAATGGAATTAACTCCCTCTGATTGCCTGAAAAGGTATGTTTGCAGTTATAGCTCATTAGCAGCACTCAGGAATGTAGGACGATAGCATTCTACTTAGTACTATGTGCCAGGGCTGAAAGATGGATAATGTACTCAGTATTTCTAACCACTGCAAATACTGCTACACAATGTGCATTTCCATCATTTAGTTAAATAGTCAATAAAATCAAGAATTATATTCCAGCTCACAATCTGAAAACAACAATTCTTCCTAAAATGCTGTAATGCAACAACCCATTGCATCATATATATAAAGAAACTATAGGAAAAGTGCAACATATGACCTTCATAGGTCTACTTTTTGAAAATGTAGTGCTTTTGCTCAAACACTGAAATTATAAATATACCCACATAGCAGAAGTCAACAACAACAACAACAATCTAAAGTACATCTAGATGCAAATACAGAAATACAGTTTATTTTATTTTTAGACTCCCTTTGCACCATCTAGTGGGAATTGCAGGTATGAGCCCTGCATTACATATCTAATGTGAACTCAGATGCATGATAATGGCAAAAAATGTCTGCACTGGAAACCCAATACTTCTAAGGCAGCGATTGTCAAACAGCTCCGGGGAATTCTGAGCTTCCTTGGAACCTGTATGGTATGTTAGTTTTCCCCATAGGGTAAAGAGTAGCTGCAGGAGTAAGTGAAAAGTGTGTGTGGGTTATATCAGTGTACAGGGAAAGGGTTAAATTCCTTTCTTCCAGAGCCATGAGCCTAATCCAAATTGGGTCCCACCATGGCTTAATTTAAATAAACTTGCAAGAGTTGATCACTAAACGATCAATGTCATAGTAGTTTGACCCTGATAGTCCTTGGGCTAAATGATATAGGAATTGTTCCTTATATTTACCGGCAGTTCCATTGAAACTCACAAAATGTCCTTATTTTTCAAATGCACCTAAATGAATGCAATATATTATGCTGATTGCAAACCTCAGAAGTAACTTTGCAAATAATACTAATACTAATACACATTGTATGCCTATTAGGACTGAAACACCTGTGACACAGACCTTGGGTAAACCACTTCTACACATGCCCTGTTGGGAAAACATTTACCACCTGGGTTGGCCCACTTGTGTGTAGCTGTAGCATGCTAGTGGTGCACTTGCCAAGGCCACCAAGTAGTTGGTGTAGTCATGCTACATATAAATGGCTGATTCACATGATAATTGCATTTAAATACTATGGATGTGTGCATTATTATTATTATTATTATTATTATTATTATTATTATTATTTCTTACCTGCCTCTCCTTTTTGATTGAGGCGGGGAACAACAGTAAATATAAAATACATAAAACTGAATTAAAACATAATACACATTGTTAAAACATCCTAAAAACATTCTAAAAGCATCCTAAAATTCCACTGGACAGGCCTGCTGGAAGAGATCCGTCTTGATAGCTTTCTTGAATGCTAATAGACTGTCACACAACACAACTGTGTGCATGACATCCACACAGGTATATACTTTCCCCACAGCCTGTATCACATCTGATTCATTCCTTAAATTTCCTCCAAGACACTTATTTTCTCTGCAGATACACCATTATGCTGCTAGGACCCTTTACTGATTATCACAATCCAGCTCAACATAATTCCTGCAACAAATTGTTCTCACCAAATGCCTCTTCTTAATCATTCAAAGGGATTTTCAGAATTCTGCTAATCTGTGGCATTTGTACAGAATTCTGAATTGCATTAGCCCTATTCAGGTGTTCTGTACCTGAATAGAACAAATATGTATGAGAGGAGGCATTCCAACCCCACCTGCCTGTATCTGTGGAGACTCTCCAATATTCTGCCTCACATGAAGAGCCTCCATGGATGCACGAGGTTCTCCTTTTCAGACTGTTGATAGAAACACATGAGGAAGGCCCAGAGCACTCTCTCTCTCTCTCCACACTCTTCAAGTAGAGAACGCCTGAATAGGGCTATTGCTCTTTAAGGATCATGCTATGAATTTCCATCCTTACCATTAGCTTCCACTGAATTTGGGTGACTTCACTGTATACACATACATGTAGAGAGATAATTAACTTTCCAGCTTTCCATACTTTTCTGATATATATTATCAAACATATTAAAACTTTACATTGGCTCAGAGGAGATCCAGAATCATAGAATAGCTTAGCAAACTGAAACAACATGTATTTTGGGCAACAAAGAGAACTTTCTGAAACAATCCCATCTTGTGGAATGTTAAAAAGGTGACATTCCTTTCACTCTGTAACCATCGTTTCATTTATCTTAGTTTTTTTATTTCGCAATAACAATGTCTGCCTTTTTAATGTTACATTTGAAAAAGACACTTACTGTTTCATTTTCCAAACCCAACATAGACATAAATAAGAAAAACAGAAAAACAGATGGAGAATGTCATCAGCGCTAAAAAGCACCTAACACACATATCCTGCCATGTATTTTAGTAATCTGGGCAGCTGCCTTCTATATTAGTGAAGGCTCACGGTTGCCTGAAGTTTAGTTTATGGGAATTACTGTACTGAACTTGGAGGTAACCACTGCCTTGTTCCTGGTTACATGGCTTGTTGGACTCAGTGGAGACTTTGTGCTATAATTAAGCCTGTTGAGAGGAATAAGCATAGGCCTGGTTCAGACAACATGATAAACTATGCTGCTTAATTACAAAATGGCATCAGATGGACAAATACAATGGTTTATTAACTCAGCTCTTTTCTTTCACTGACAGTGACTGAAACCAGATCTACACCAAGCAGGATATAGCACTATGAAAGTGGTATGAAAGCGGTATATAAGAGGCAGGAGCCACTCCAAGCAGGATATAAGTATATAGTATGTGTCAAGGGGCCCCAACAGTTGTCAGTGCACTTCAATACCGCTATAAAGCAGCAGTGTAGATCTAGCCTTATTCTGAGAAATTTATGATGGCATAACCCACGAAAGCTTAGGACATAATACATTCATTAGACTTTAAGATACCATACGACTCTTTGTTATCAATTGTATGGAAACTCTTAGTTTTCCCCTCAAAATTCTTTAGATGTTTGCCTGAGCAGAATGTTTCAAATTCATTTCCACTTTCATATGGGCTAAATTATGCAATGACTTTTGGCCTGAATAAATTTAGGCACTTCAACAGTACTAATTTTATTGTATTTGGATAAAGGACAGATTTAGAAAAGAAAATGCATCTTGATGGCATACATAAAAACCAGGCATTATTAAAATCTTTCCCCAATCACTTCTTCTGTGTGTCAGTCACCTCTTAAAAGAACAGGAGTCCTGAAGCCCTGAAAGATTGGTCCTGACATTGTAGTCAATGGAAAAGTCATCATGTAACAGGAGTCATATGACTGGCCAGTGTCCAAGAGCTACTAGAAATCTTAAGGACTTCTTTGTTTAAACAGCAGACCCTCTTGCTATATCGCAGACTGAGTGCCCCATGTGGGAAATGTTTATGAATGTAAGCATACGTAGAGGAGCATGACAAAGAAATTTAGGAAAATAAATGAATAAATCATACTACATTCTTTTAGATCCACACTCCAAAAGAACTGAATGTTTGCAATTTGTTAAAAAGAAAAGAAAAGGAAGAAATAGGAGAAAACATTTTCTTACATAAATTAAGCAATACTTTGAAATCAGTATATATCAGCTGATATTACAAGGCTTACCAAATAACATCTTGTAAGAAAGAGGGTCCATCTAGAGGTTATAACTTGCTAGAATATTTATGCTACCAACACAAGGTTACCCTTGTTCTCTGTTTGATTGCTGTGCCTATCCTCTAGCACTGAAATCTAGGTTTGCATCCAAAGAACTGAGCTCCTATTCACATCCCTGCAATAGCCAGTATTGTTATTTTGCTAGCTTCACAGTTTTTGTGCCAATCCAGCAGAAAGCTAGAGAACTGGGGGGGGGGGGGGAAGAATTACATTTGGCTTCCTTGGTCATTGTGACAGAGTAGGCCCTGTCCCTAAACCCTTACATGAAGTATTGCTTTTTTATGTACATTTAAAGAAACAGAGTGGAGCCAGCCCCAAGAGCAATTTGTACTATATTTGAACATTGGCGGCTGTGAAACATTTTTCATTGCACGTCCTGCTATTGTATTTAGATAGCTAAATAATACTGCTGGCGTACTCCAGCTGTATGAGTGACCAAAGTGCTGTGCAGTAGTTCTGACAGTGAACTACACAAGTATGTCCAGAGCATAGGTTCATCTTCATCCTTTTTTAAAAAGTAATACAATATATGTCAAAAGAAGTGGGAAGAAATCCCTATCATGATTTTATGCATGGTCTACTATATTTGTGGGGGGGGGGATGGGGTGCAGTCTACTTTTCTCTTCCCTAATATTAGAGAGGTATTAGTGAAAACATAATACCAAATACTGGTTTTATAATTCTCTCCTGGTGATTTATCTGAAAGAAATTTTGATAACTTCAGAAACTTCAGAAGTTTTGACTAACAGTGCAATCCTGTACATGTCTACTCAGAAGTAAGCCTGATTGAGTTCAATGGGACTTACTCACACTTAAGGGTATAACAGATTACACGCTAAACCAGGTATATACATATTTAATATTACTCTGTTGTTACCTGTTCTTAATCTTATTGAATTAAGTGGAGTAAGGCCACAGCTAGACCTAAGCTTTATCCAGGGATCATCCAGGGTTCGCCCCTGCCTGAGCACTGGATCCCCTGTGTGTCACCTAGATGAACAGGTTTGACCCCTGGATGATCCAGGGATAAACCTTAGGTCTAGCTATGGCTTCAGTGTTTAAATGCATTAAAGAGCATAAGTGGAGTCTATGGATCTAAAACTTTGAGTCCTAGGCATGTCTGTATAACTATTTCATTTGTTTGTTTGTTTGTTTGTTTGTTTGTTACATTTATGTCCCTAAAGAGCCTAAGCCAGCATACATGAACCTCCTCCATTCCATTTTATCTTCACAACAACCTTGTGTGGTAGATTAGGCTAAGAATCAGTGACTGGCCCAAAGTCATCCAGTTAGCTTCATGGCCATATGGGGACTAGAACCCAGATCTCCTGAGTCCCAGTCTATTACTCTAACCACTACACCACATTGGTTCACCTAGTGGTGCCCCAGTGAATGGTCCTGGGGCATTTAAAGCTGTTGCTTATGGGTGTGGGCCTAATCATTGATGACTGGGAGCCCCATGTAAGCCTCTCTGAACGTTCTAAAAGGAAGAACATGATATTATCAATTTAATCAAATCAATTAAAATTAATGTCTAAACTTACATATTTTTCATTTGGGAAGTATCAAGAGCTCTGAGAAGGTGTAATCATGTTACAAGTTTTATTTTCTTGTCTATCATTTTCAAGATCTTGAAGAATTGTTTAATTCTGTATAGTTGAGGGACAGAGAGAATAAACCCTTTAAAAAGGATTTGTGAATATGTGGGGTAGAGGTCTCCTGTATATTAACTGGAAAGTGTGTGACTACTATGCTTTATCAGTTGCTGAGCAACGGTCATACTCTGAATTTTAAAACCCATTAGCAGGCTGAGCAGGCTGGCATTTGGCAGATGTTTGATTTTGCTTAGTGGAAGACGATGGGGGGAGAAGAGCAGAAATTCTGCTCTCTGCTCCTATGCCGCTTCTTAACTACCTCTAAAAAAAGTTTTGAAGAGTGTGCTCTCTCTCTTTTCAGATTATTTTTCATCACCTTTCTCCTGCCAGTTTCAAAGATGCTAAAATATGTGCCAAGTTTTTTCAGTGAAGTATTTATTAGTAATGGCAGTACGCCCATTATTTGCATCCTTTAGTCATCTAACAGATGGGCAGATCTCAAATTTAAACTGAATTTTAAAACCTAGTGCATTTTAGATCTTAGAAGTATTTTGAAAAGAACTGGAAGTGGAATGATAGAAGCATTGTTTTTATTTATTTATTTATTAATTACCCACTTTTCATTATAAAACAATCCTAAAACATGGTGTACATAAGAACATGAGAAGAGCCACGTTGGATCAGGCCAAGGGTCCATCTAGTCCAGCACTCTGTTCACACAGTGGCCAACCAGCTGTCGACTAGGGAAACAGTGCAACAGCACCTTCCCAACTGTGTTCCCAAGCAACTGATATATATAGGCTTACTTCTTCTGATACTGGAGGTAGCACACAGCCATCAGCCCTCTCCACCAGGAATTTATCCAACCCCGTTTTAAAGGCATCCAAATTAGTGACCATCACTGCATCTTGTTGTAGTGAATTCCATAGTTTAACTATGCACAGTGTGAATAAGTACCTCCTTTTATCTGTCCTGAATCTCCCACCAATCAGTTTCATGGGATGACCCTGGATTCTAGTATTATGAAGAGGGAGAAAAATGTCTCCCTATCCACATTCTCCACGCCATGCATGATTTTATACACCTCTATTATGTCTCCCCTTACCCTCTTTTTTTCAAGCTAAACAATTCCAATTGTAACCTTCCTTCATAGGGAAGATGCACCAGTACCTTGATAATTTTAATTGCCCTTTTCTACATTTTTTCCCAGCTCTACAATATCTTCTTTTTAAGTGTGGTGACCAGAACCATTCTAAGTGTGGTCGCACCATAGATTTGTATAAAGGCAGTACGATATTGACAGTGTTATTCTCAATTCTTTTTCTAATTATGGCTAACATGGAGTTCGCCTTTTTTACAGTGGCCGCACACTGGGTTGACATTTTGATCGACACACACACATGCTTTTTGTTGCACAGCTATAAACTCTGGTGAAACAGGTATTTAAATATCAACAGTAACAAATATGCAATACAAATATGACAGAGACAATAGTGGGATTTATTCATTTATTTGTTGAAAAGGGATAAAAACCTTCTCAAGGAGATAGATAGATATATCAACATCAACATATTAAAACATCAAGAACCAGGGGAAGCTTATCTAAGCCCAGTTGTAAACCTCCATGGATTAAGTCTCAACTGGTTCACCCTCACCCACCCCAAAACCACAATTCCACAGCCACCCTGGGTGAAGTAAATGGAAACAAAAGGCAGAGGTTAACCTCAGCCACATACTGATAGCACTTCAGCCCAAACCTCCAGATGACTTCCCCCAGCAGGTTCATGTAGATGTTAAAAGTATGGGAGATCAAATAAAACCTTGCAGTACACCATAAGCCAATGACTTATGACATAGAAGAAAAGTCCTCCAGCACTACCTTCTGAGACTCTTCAAAGAAAGACTGGAACCACCATAGTACTGTGACTCTGTTCAAAGCAGGGTCCAGGCATCTGAAATGCGCTTGGCAGGAGTTGGATGTGAGTGATAAATATGCGTGTATGAGTGAGAGGGCAGGCTCACATGTCATATTAAGCCGCCCTCTGAATAAGCCTTGGTGGATGGGTTGTTTGCAGAACAACTCACAGTACACCTGACAGGAGATTGGGTGTGCTGTGCCTTGTTCTCCTCACAATATGAAAAGTTGTGTGTTTGCCTGATTTGATATATTAGCTATTGAATTGTTTCTCCATAGACTTTCTGGATTTGAGAGCACGGGGAAAGCTGTGTGTATGTAATATGTTAACATTCATTTGGCAGTTTTATTTTTCTGTTTTCTTCACAAACCCTCAAAAAAGTGCAGACTGGAGTACAGATAGAACCAAATGCTATGAATAAAATGGTAGTGTGGTAATTTATTTCAGCTGAGCCTGAGCAGAATAAGCATAATCAGAGCAGCATTGTATTTTCCTGTTGTTCATGCAGTAAATAGCCATTGAAAGGTGCCTTTGTAGCGTATGTGTTTACAGTTCAAAACATAATTCATCTCTAAATCAATTTACTACAGTTCATGTGAACCTGCAAAAATGATCAGAATAATTATTTGAAATTCGGATGTATTTTATTTTTATTTATTTCATTCGATCTAGTTCTTTCTATGGGAAGCTCAGTCTGAAATTCCGTTAGCTTTAAAAAGTATGCCAAACATATGTACCCTTATATCATTCTCAGAATCCAAATAAAGAGTAAACTTGTCTTTTTAGAGGAGAAAAATGTAGCCATTACATCAGGGGTGCACAACTTTTTTTGATCCTTAGGGCCGCATGGGTTATCTGCTGGGGAGGGGAGCAGCATACATGTGCATATATACCTGAGTACACACACACATTTACATGCAACATACAGCACTCACTGGTTGGTCGTGACACAACAATCCACCATAGGCAACTAGCCATAGTGGGTTGTGATGTTTTCTCTACCCAGTTTGCTCTTTGCAGGTGGGCTTAATTTTTATTATTATTATTATTATTATTATTTATTTATATAGCACCATCAATGTACATGGTGCTGAATGGTGTTCAATTTTTGTGAACAAGTCACCCTGAGAACCCATGGCATGTTGAAAGGTTGTTCGTAGCCATGGTTGGTTGTCTAGGGTGACCATATGAAAAAGAGGACAGGGCTCCTGCATCTTTAACAGTTGCATAGAAAAGAGAATTTCAGCAGGTGTTATTTGTATATATGGAGAACCTGGTGAAATTCCCTCTTCATCACAACAGTTAAAGGTGCAGGCGCTATACTAGAGTGCCCAGATTTAAAAGAGGGCAGGGCACCTGCAGCTTTAACTGTGGTGATGAAGAGGAAATTTCACCAGGTTCCCCATCTATACAAAAGACACCTGCTGAAATTTCCTTTTAAATACAACTGTTAAAGATGCAGGAGCCCTGTCTTCCTTTTAATATGGTTGTCATATCATCAAAAGCTGGGACAGCAATTTTATAGTAAATTGCCGGGATCAGCTACAAAGTGAATTGGCAAGAGCAACACACACACACACACCGGCCAACCACCCCCCCTAAAAAACTGTGCTGCTTTTTATGATCTTTCTAGGACATTGGTAAGACAAGACTACACATATCAGGCAGGCAAAAGTGTGTTCTTTGAACAACCCACCCACCAAGGCTTATTCAGAGGGTGGCTTTACATGACATTTGAGCCTGCCCACTCACTCATACACGCGCATTCCCCACTCACTCACTCACATCCAACTCCTGCCAAGTGCATTGCAGATGCATAGAACCTGCTTTGAACAGATAAAACCAACTAGAAAACTGTTCTCAAACCACCCAGCCACCCAGAAATCCTAGCTCTTGGCCCTTCACCCTCCTCTAACCAACTCTCTTGCTCAAGGTTCCTGACATCCTATACTCTGTTACCTGGAACGTTTTCAGAAAAGAAATACAGAAAAAATACTGAGACCGTATATGTAATAGGAGTTCCCACCTTGGAATCACATATAATGGGCAAAATAATAAATACTATCTTTTCAATTTGGTTGTTTCAAAAAACACTATGATAGCTTAGTACCAAAACTCTTCAATAGTTAGGTTATAATTTACCAGTATATTTTGACATCTCTGCACCCACCCCCTCTACCCTTAATTATTCCAACCAATATAATTTGACAAGGCTGTTATCATCCTTTCATGTATCCCATTCCAGTATCTCAGATAAAATGGATCAACTCTAAATCTGATTTTATTCTTTTGCTCTAAAGTTTGGCTCCACATAATAATTGTACTAAGACCTGCACAAAGTAAATCCTTTAGACAAGGTCTGTGGTAAGGGGAAAACTAAACAGCTAAAATTCCAGGGGCCTGGTATTAAATACTCGGGCACACCTATCTCAGATTGCCTTGGTTTGGCCCAAGTGTTGTAGGTGCAGGTGCACTTGAGGATTCAAGACAGCATGTTTGCATTTGCCCAGATTACACTTAGAACTTAAAACATCTACGCAAACTTTAAAAATGTAATGTATTTTATTAAAGAAAAGACAAAGTTTAACACAACCACATCTTCCACCAAGCAAAGCAAAATGTCATACACACAAATCTTGCAGCTGTATACTCACACATTCTGCACCACTCATACCGACTCTACAAAGGGACACCTTCTTTGCAGAGGGACTTCCATTTCTTCCCAGCAAAACCAAGGAGTTACTGAGGCTTATATGCTAGGCTCAATGCAACATCCTGCATCTCATGCCTGAGGGAAAGGAAAGACATCTTCTTCTGTGTTCAGACTTAAAAATCCTTCTCAAAGACGGTGACCTCCTAATACCTATTAATTCATATAAAAATATTTAAGTCTATTGCTCCACATCAGCAGTTTACACTAACTTCTTCCCAGAATGTCTCAACTTTGGTCAGATCTACACCAAGCAGGATATAGCACTATGAAAGCAGTATGAAAGTGGTATATAGAGGCAGGATCCTTACTGCTGCTTTATAGCAGTATTGAAGTGCACTGACAACTGTTGGGGCCCATTGACATATACTACATACAGCTTTCCTACCACTTTCATAGAGTTGTATCCTGCTTGGTGTGGATGTGTCATGGGCCCCAACAGTTGTCAGTGCATTTCAATACCACTATAAAGCAGTAGTGTAGATCCTGCCTTTGTGTGACATACTTGTGTTTATCCCTAAGCTGGACATCACTTCTGCTTTTCATGTGAGCAACCGTCTGGTTTACTTCTCTTTTCTTCCAGACATGAGGATTTCTAAACTACAACTGTACCTTTCTATAACCCACTCACCTAGTTCCCTTCTAAGGAACAAGACAGTTGGCACAAGTCACAAGATTCTAATGACTAATGTCTTGAGCAATATCAAATCATATTTCATCCAGCCTTATCTATACTTATATCCCAAAGCATCTAACCCCTGATACAATGTTTTGCTTGTTCCCTTAACCTTAAAGTGTTACCCCCGCTACTTGTATATCCCTTTAAACCCTTTCTGTGGCCCAACGGCTTTTCCCTATGTTATGCTAACAAGTCCTTAAAAACCCTCCCCACTTACACATACTAAATAAAGTTGCAAGGCCTAAAAAACCCTCCATCATTACCAATTGTCCTATTTGCTGCATAAAAAATGGAGCTGACAAATTATCGAAGAAACTGATATTTTAATAATTGCTAGTTGTTGTTTCCAAGACAACCTTTTATCAAATATGAATCCCAAATATCTTAATGGCTGAACCCGTTCTATTATTTGACCATCAAGCAGCCATTTATATTTCTGGCATCTGTTACCAACAATCGTAATTTTAGACTTTGAATAATTAATAGATAACTGCTCTTTCTTCCAAATGGAACCAAATGTAAGCAACATCCTTTTAGAACCTAGATTGTTTAAGGATAACTGAACCAGTCCCTTATCATAAAGCAAAACTGATCAAAGGCTGAGGTAGAATCTCTGAAGGCAGTAAATAGATGTTTGTCCTACAACTCCCAGCATGTCCCAGCCAGTCATAATATAATGGCTGGGGCGTAATGGCTGGCTTGGGAATGCTGGGAGTTGTAGGACATTTTTTCTGTCTAAACATGGATAGGATTGTGTCCTTAGTGTACTTGGAAATTAGATGGCGTAACACAGAAACCTGACCAATCGTACTCCAGTCCTTCTTAAAATCAGCCTGCTTCTCATTGAATACTCCCAGTATTGCAGCTTTTGAAGAAGCCAGATCCAGGAGACTAGTAGGCCTACAATTCCTTGGGTCTGAAAGATTGCCCTTTTAAAATACTAGTACTATAATGCTGGATGACAGTCTTGAAGGAAAAATACCAACTGAGTTTATGTGTGTGAATAATTTCTTTAAGAGCAGAACCCACCAGTCTAAGATCTAATTTGAAAGCCTCAGTGGGAAATCTTATCTTTTCCAGGCACCTTCCCTATCAATAAAATCAATACAGCTTTACTGTACATGAGAGGGAGGAGAACAAAACAAACACAATCAGGAGCTCCAGGTTTTTCTTTCCTCCACTCTATGACCAGTCTTCCCCCAACAAATACATATAAGTGGCTCCTTCCGCTGTGATGCCTCTCTCCCATGCATGTGTATTGATTTTCCATGCAATAAATATCTGAAAAGTGCCATAGTCTTGTGTGGCAGCCTTCTGTTTTACAGTTAGCAGGCAAGGGTGGAGTTAGATGTCACTGATAGCATGAGGAAAAGAGATAGTAATGTAGTAAATTTGTTCATATTTTTTATTCCTCAAATAAAATTACTCCATCCCCTTGGTTCTTACCTGGGTGGTATATTGTTGTTATCACACACTGACCAACAGTGGTACACAGGATTTACACTGACCAACAGTGGTATACAGTGTGGTTTACAGCAGTGGTCTTCAACGGGTCCAGACCTGAGACCTACCTCAGACTCCCAACCTGCAACATGGAACCCACTTCCACAATTTTACCATTGCCTAACATGGCAGCAACAGTTTTACTGGACTGATATTGCAACCTACTTTTGGGTTGTGAGGCACCAGCTGAAGACGACTGGTATACAGCACTGATGCAATTACTCATGAGTTCTCCTAGCCTGGCTTATCATTTTATTATGTTATGCTTATCATTTTATTATTTTCCAATACTTTTGCAAACATTGCACACTTCTGAAACAGCAATTGTTGTTTATCAGGTGGAAAATCACTGATATATGACATCGTAGTCCTAAGCTACCTGGTAGAATCTGTGTTTTGGCTCAACTTGAAAACTTTGTTTAAAAACTTTAATATGCATATTAGCCCTTTTAACTTAAAAAAAGATTGTATTTTCTTCAAAGATGAACAACAATGGAAATCACCCTGATGAGTTTCTCATGTGGATTTTCATTTTTCCCTTTAATTGAGCAATGCTGTTCCCACTGAACCATATAAAGGGCAAGTATCTGCAAAAAGGTATTACATAGCTGAAGTTCAATCAATTTTCCAGCCATATGATTCTCTTATGTCATTCTCAGAATAATTATGCCTCTGTTTTTCATTTTCACAGGAGGTGAAAAAAATAAATCTTCCCCTAAATATTATGACTGTTTAGAAATATTTTCTGCTGATTCTCTGCTTCTAGAAAGTTGCTGAATACTGTATGAATGTTATTGGACAAACGGGGGGAGGGGGGACAGCTCCTTGGTTGATTGGTTTTCCCTGAAAATCATTCATGCTTCATGACTATTTTCTAGATATAAGCATCAGATTATATCTGTTTCTTCCTCCTCCTCTTCCTTTTTCTACTAGTTCAACTGCATCTTCATCTCAGTTTCCTCCTTTTCTTCTTCCTTCAGTCCTATTCATCTGTAGACCATCCATGTGACAATACTGGTAAACTGTTCCCAATGGCATAGCAATGTGGCATGTGTGCTGTTGATATACTAGAGTTGTTGATTTTATTTTAGCTTGACCCTAATCTTGAAGAACGTGGACCTACTTCCCCAAATGGTTGCACTGTCCATCAGTTGTTTTTTCCAGACAATACCTGCCTTGGTTTTTGTTCACCACATTCAGGCTGCAATCTGATACCCGCTTACCTGAGAGTAAGCCCCACTGAACTCAATGGGGCTCACTTTTGAGTAAACATGCACAAGGATTGTGCCCTAATTCTTGTGTCTTTGCTTCCAGGCCTAGTTAGCATCCTTGTTTTCTACCTTTTTATTTGTGTGAGGTATGTTGGTTACTTAACCTGCAAGTAACTGTTAACTTTTCACTTTTATATCTCTAAACAGTCTGAGGCCAGCACATCTGAAGGTACACCCTTGCATTCATTGAGACATGTATGAGGCAGTGAGATCTTGGTCTTCTCTGTGGTGGCTCCATTTCCATAGAATTCTCCTCCAGGGAAATGTACTTAACCAAGTCCCAACTAGCTTCCATAGACTACCGCATAGTTTCCTGATGAGGGAGACATTTGGTTTATAAATTGCTCGGTGCTTTGTTGTATTAAATCTCAAAGTTATTTTTTTTTAGCTCTGTTATCAGTTTAGGTATATTACATAGTGCTTTAAAATTATAATATTATTTTTAAAAATGTATGTTGCTGCAGGAGCCCCCTGTGTTGGTAGTGAGCATTGCGAATTAAAAATGAAGAATTTCAGATTCGGGGTCAGGGCAAGTGGGGGGAGCCAGCACAACTCTGCTTCCTCAGTTGATGATCAATACTTGCTCACAATGCCCCAAAAGGATCTTGCAGAGGGAAGTTTTATTCATGACTGTTAAGCTGCCTTGAATGCCATCTAAAGCTTCTGCAAACTTCTTACAAAGGAAGAATGCCTATTGAAAGTGGAAGAGACAGCACTAGCAGCTAGCAAAAGCTTGGTGGTAACAACTGGAGCAGCTTCCAGGCATTAACAGCTCTAATTATACATTCAAATTGTAGGTTCCATATAATTCCAAAAAAGGAAATGTTGACCAGTGCATTAAACCCATACAGTTCAAACCTACTTGTGCTGTGGGTCATCTAAAGCAGTAAAACAATTGGTTCAAATTAAAGTGGGTTACTCTTATGTAGATATATTGGGTTGCACTGCAGATACAAGTCATAATTTTAGATTACAGAAGTTCAGATAACAGGAGATTTACGACATTGAAGACCAACATGTCCACACACACACACCCCACACACCCCATTCATTAGACCAGGTTATTTCACTGTTGCTGTTAAATTTTCCTTTACTGAAAAGTTGGAAACTGAAAAGTTGGAAACTGAGTTTAGTGACTTGTCCCAGGATGCCCTATTGAAGTAAGAGTCCCAGTCCAATAACCTATTTATTGGGCCACAGTGATTCTATAGGAAATTTCTAGTGTATATTGTAGTAGGATTGGATGATAGTGGTGATTGGATCACCATTCAGCTATCTGCATTTACAGAAATGTTAGACATCCTGAATGACCTCTTGCAGTGTTTGACTCAAAATGGTCTTCTAAGTCCTCTACTTCATCTGCAAGTGACTCAACTGTACTGTTATACACTGTGCACAGTAGTACATCCACTTGTGATATGTCTTTAAGGAATTACCTGCTAATTAAGTATAGGGACTAGAAAACTTAAATGGACATATCACTTCCACAACCATGATGTTTTAGAAAATCATAAAAGCAAGACTCAAGCAATCCACATAGATCCCCATGGGAAATAATTTAATTGTTTTACTGCTACCAATCCAGGTTGACCTTTCTACATAATGGAAATTACTGATCAGCCCATGAAAGCTAACTTCATATAAATATAATCCTGAGTTGGAGAGAAGTCCACATTGATTAATCTTGAGATTAATCTTGAGAAAGATTAGGGAAAGTGGAAAGATAGAAGAGAAATCTCTATGGTTGCCTTTGTTTTACTTTTTATGGGCTATGGACTGTTTTGACTTTTCCACATTGCAAATTGCCCATCTTCAAAGTCAGGAAAAATACATTTTCATCTGGTTCATCACAGCCCTTGTAGCTTCCAACAATTTTGCTCAAATTACCTCTATACAGAAGTGAACCTTTTATAATTTAACAAGAGCAATTTATCATTGATATGTTTTATATAAATGTTTATTTCCCCCTTCCATACTAAAACTGCATAAAAGGACAATATACACTTCTAGAAGAGTGTATTCATTTTTTACAAAATAACAACAAAGAACACTGTTACTTTAGATGTCCTAAAAGTTCATATTATCAAGATTTTTTAAAATGCATAGTAGAATACATACATATGCATTTGTGTTTGCTTAATTTTAATTCTTCAGTGAGGAAGATGAATTTGTCCTTTTCTCCCAAAAAGAAGTGGAAGCCACTATTTCTATCATTACACCAATCACTGATATTTTTCTTTGTCTTTGCCATGCATACATTTCTTGTGGCTTCTCTTTCCTTTGTCTGGTACCTTCAGGTGTGAATCTCCACCTGAAATCAGCTGATAACTAAATATAGCTAATGCATCTGTGAGAAGTTTCTTTGCTGCTGCTCTTTGTTGAGACGTGATGGGGTCCTGGGATGATATGAAGTTAATGCGGCCATACTTCTGAAAGAATGTTTCCTTTTGGTACCATAAAGAGGAAAACTATAAACAACTAGGGCAGATGTTTTCCTGTCTAGGAATAAAGAGTATTGGAGATTTTTCTAGATTGTCATGAACATAACCCATAAGTGTATTGCAGACTATCTCTCTCCTTGGCAGTAGCTAGAAGCAAACACATGTAGAAAAATGTGTAATATATACACCACTGACATGTATTTTAATATGAAGGCTATTACATTCCATTTTTACCTGTTGGTTCCAAGGTTGGAGTACACACACAGGCTTCCAAGTCCTGATAGATCCTGCTGTTGGGTAGGTTCCTAATCACCTTTTTTTTTAAAAAAAAAATAATAATAATCAGGAATAACAATCAGGAATTACAATTATTAGATTGTAAGCCTATGCGGCAGGGTCTTGCTATTTACTGTTTTACTCTGTACAGCACCATGTACATTGATGGTGCTATATAAATAAATAAATAATAATAATAATAATAATAATAATAATAATAATAACACATAAACATACACACAGAACAAACAAGAACCACATGCAGTGGGAAATGGCTTACACCCATGCCCGGCCAAGCCTGGGTGAGGAAAGGCTAATTGTGGGTGAGGGTGGCACAAAGAGTCATGGAGGTTCACCATTGGCGACCTCCGTATGGCACCACTGGAGCTGGAAGGGACAGAGGAGATATAAACTTGCACACCCCTCCCAGCTATCTCTTTGCTGTGCGGCTCCATCCCTCCTTCGCCTGTAGAAGGTGTGGGCTTGCTGGTCGTCTTTTCAAAGGCCAAGTAGACATCTTTTGCTCATAATCTAACTTGGTTATGAGTTTTTTCACCTACTTCACACTGTAAGACAGGCAGGGTGTTGTAAATAGGTTGATTTGGTTAGTCAATTTGGTCACATTTGGGTAGGCGGGTAGGAGCGGGCATCTGGAGCAAGGTTGATATTGGTGAGCATTCACAGGCACTGTTGTGGTGATAGGTAAGGCCTGAGGCCCACCACTGGGAGACTTGCGGCACCAGCTGGTGGGATAAGGGTTACCTTTGAGGTCAACCCTCCTCAATCACTCAGAGCCCTGCGGCTTGGGGGGGGGGTTGATACCAGAAGGCCTCCCTACCCCAGAAGGGGGAAGCCCGTGAGGTGGTGAATTGCCAGGCGCCACTTGGCGGGCAGTGAATGGCTCGCCAATCCTAACAATGGCCTGTGAAGTGGCCAAGAGATTATGCCTGCTTAGGCCTTCTCTCCTTTTGCAGATCTTTAAATAAACATGGTCCATATTTAATCCCATTTCTGTGTCTCCTCTCATCATTTCTCACCCTTCACATCCGCAATAGATGACACCAGGCAAATATGAGAATGGGGAACCAGATTGTTCCATTTCAGGCTCCTTGAAGATGGAATCTTAGGATCAAGTTACACATTGATTGGGAGGTTTAATCCTTCTCTCCACAGATCATTCCCCCCTCCCACAAACAAACAAACAAAACTGCCCCCATGAAAGTTGAAAAAATGAAGAAGCTTCATTGGCTCCTCTCCCCACACATGGTGGACCTAATCAGTATTAGGACCCTGTGTGCTTACTTTGGAATATGAAAAAAATACACAAGAGGCTCAGCTGCACATTCTGTAATTAACGTAATGTGTCTTTCAATCTATAGAATCATAGAGTTGGTTGGTAAGTTGGAGGTCATCTTTTATAACCCACTGCTCAATGCACAATGCAATTACAACACCCCTGACGGATGATCATCCGGCCTCTGCTTAAATACTTTGAGACAAAGAGGGCCAATCACCTTCTAAGTCAGCCTGTTTCACTGTTGAAGTTGTAGAGGTTTCTTGTAATGTTTAGATCCAATCTGCTTTCCTGCAATTTCTACCCATGGTAGTCCTTCCCCTTGAAGCAACAGAGATCAGATCTTCTTCATATTCTGGATGATAGGAGCCCTTTCAGATATTTGAAACTATTTAACCTTCTCTTCTCCAGGCTAAACATCCCCAGCACTTTGAACTGCTTCTTAAAGGTCTTTGTTTCTACATCCCTCACCATCCTAGCCACAGCCCTCTGGACTTGCTCTAGTTTGTCCTCTTTAAATGAGGCAAGCAAAACTGGACACAATACAACAAGACAAACGTCTTCAAATGTATGCATAGAAGATACGTACAAATATGCAAAGCTGGGGTTGTGCAGAGATGTAGTTAAAGCAAAGTATTATAGTTTAGTTTCGGCCTATTCAGATATTCAGACTGAAACATTCTAATATCCTGAAAAGATCTGTTGCCTGTGAAGCTTGGAGCACTTTATACTTATTCTCTGTGAATTTAGCTTATGACTTCCAAATTAATCATTTTAGCTCAGTTTGAATATGGCATGTTTTCAAGGTAGACAGGAGAGAAAGCATCAATATATGAAAACTTTATTTTGAAATTAATGTAACCCAAAATACTGTGTATCTATGGATATTATTTCACTGATATTTATTTATTATTTAAAACATTTACTTACAAATAACAAACATGATACAGCCAAACCTAAGGAATTTTAAATCTCATTTTTTGCCAGTGGGTGAGCTAGGCTGCTGCCCTATAAATGTTTTGCTAGGAATAAGAAAATGACATAGAATGCAATGGGACTTACATCTGAGTAGACATATATACAGTTGCACTGTCAAATGTGTTTTTATAGAATTCAGCTGTTTTAATTTTGACAGGGTTATGTCCAAACCTTTAATAAAAACAGGCGGTAAACTAAGTGCCAGAAATAATTGTACATTTTCCTCAATTTTCAGACAGCTTTGGCTATGATTTTAATTGTATCTATCTCCAGGGCCACGATTTATCTTCCTTTTACTCTTTGAGGGATCAGAATCTTTATTGAGTCCAATGAAGTTCACTTGTAAACTGCTGGATATGGAAACGCTACAGCATTTTAATACAACATAACAAGGGATTTTGAGTGCTTCATAAACATTTATGATGAATAGTTACACATTAGGTAGGAAGGTCCGAGGAGCAGGTAAGGTCATTTAATTGTCACCTGACTCCTGCTCATTGTTAGTTGTTGAGCCACTGCTGAAGCAGAGAAGGAAAGGGCTGGTTGATTATTTATCCTAGCCATTTATACACCTGCCTTTTTTTTTTCTAGGGATCATCCTGGGATAATCCCTGTGCATGCAAATGCCACACAGGAGATCCCGCGAGCAGGCAGGGATGATCCCTCCATTTTTCTGGGATAATCCTTAGATGTAGAAATCATTATTTTCTCTTCTGGGTTTTCCCCCAACCTCAAAGGATTGTGTTATCATTCCTAGCTTGCACTTTGATTTACTAATGCTCTTGTTAAATGACAGGTCAGTTAAAAATATGATCACCCTCATCCATGACTTGATTATAAATGAGGAGGATGCCTTGGTGTATAAAACTACAACCTAGTTTGGGTGCTTGGGAGAGTTAGGGCTCATCTACACCAAGCCACACTACTGCTTTATAGTGGTATTGAAGTGCAATGAAAACTGTTGGGGTCCATTGACACACTTTCATACCGCTTGGTGTGGCTCCTGCCTTTTATATACCGCTTTCATAGTAGAATATCCTGCTTGGTGTAGCTGAGCCCTTAGTGTCTCCCTTATCTGCCCTGCTGGACATAGTTCAGCATCAGTTTAGACTAGACAGTTGGAGTAGGGAAGTGTCTGTGGTGATTGTTCCTCTCCCTCCAGACTTCCTGTCTGCTTGAGTACAATTTGAAGTATATGTATTTTGTGTTGGGCTTTTAGGACAGATTAGAGATTCTGCTGGTGTACCACCCACCCTACTGGATACTAGAGTCCTTGTCTGAGCTGACAAAAGTGGTCTTAGATTTACTGTTGAGGACTCCCTCTCTCTATTAGTTCTGGGGAACCACAATATCCATGCTGGGGCTGTCTTGTGTGGAGCAGCTCTGGAGCAGGTTTGTGAACCGCCCAGAGAACTCCGGCTATTGGGCGGTATAGAAATGTAATAAAATAAATAAATAAATAAAATAAATTCATGGCCAGCATAGGGCTATATCAACATAGTCATGGCTGTGTAACCTTGGGGGGAGAGAAAAAGCAAGAAAAACAGAGAGAAGGGAAACGGAAGGGCGAAAGCGGGGGAGAAAAGATAAGGGAGGAGAAGTGGAGAAAGAGAGAGAGAGAGAATGGGTGGCAGAGAGAAAGTGGATGGGCCGATTTACAGTACCTGTGGCACTGGCCAATCTTGACTTCAGCCCCCCCACACTCCCAGCCCTAGTCCTATCCGCTTTTGGGTGACCCACTTTTGGCTATCCTTGGTATGCTGCCCTCATACATCCTTGGTATGCTGCCCTCATAAGATTATCCCTGATCAAATGCTGCCTGCAACATTAAAAAAAGAAGATTCCCCACCCTTATTCTAGGGCACCATCAGAACAGAAATAACTCCTATGAGTTTATAAGCAAAACAGGATACTGTAGAACCAGCCTCACAACAATGAACTTATTGAATTATTTAGGGCCATGTTTTGGTGCTTTACCCTTCAAAACCCTGTTAAAACTTTTAAGATGAATCTTTGCTGAAATCCAATGATGCATATTTTAATAAGTGATATCACCCATAGCAACATAGTACTTGTTTTGTTTTTCAAGGCAGTAATTTATTGTAATTTATCATGTAGAAATATATATTAAAAAGAAGTTGATTGGGAACTGCAGTAATGACTTCAAAATAATCCTACCACCTGTTTTCCAGATTTAATCAGCTATATAACAGGGTTTTTTTTAGGGGTGGGGGAGAAAAAGAGGCAGACTTCATTAATCTCTGTACTGTGAACGATTGCAAATTACTTTTTATTATCTAAAACCACTTGGCTATTATGCCATTTAAAATGTGACATGTGCTAGCAATGATGTGTTCAAAATAGGCTATGACTTAATATTTATATTATCTGGAAAGAGATTTTCAGGGTTCAATCTTAGATTGTTTCCTATTTTTCTTAAATTACCACACTTCTAGTACTGTCAATTGCTTTTCTAACAAGAGTTAATACAATAGTAATAATGGGTTTCTCATCCTTACTAAAATAAATTACTTTCAGTAATAAGTGCTAAACTTCTTTTGAATGTGTTTGATCTGTCAAATTAATGGAAACTTACTTCAGGACTTAGAAGAGAGAATAATCCATGCGTTACCTTTGCCACCTGTATAATGCCAAACTGTATTTCTGTAGGTGAGGATCTGCATAATGGTCTTTCACACAGGATCTATTCATTTTAATAGAGGGATGTCTGTATCTCTTTGCAGTATAATAGATCAATTCATTTGTGGGGGATTAAAAACAGAAGTCTTTTAGATGGCTAGCTCTCAAATATGTTTGTTTGTGTAAACTGGCCTATCAATGAACTATTAATTAACTATGACAATATACAGGGATTTCCAGTATATTGTCATATTTAATATATATCAGAGGGTAGGATCCAGACTTAGGGTGAATTCAAAAATCAAGCTAGTAGGCATGGGACTTTGCTTTCCCTTCCGCCCAGTGCAGTCCTCCTTACCCCAACCCCCCTAAAATGCGCTCTGGAGGGTTTCCCAACCTTCTGGAACAGATTTTGAGGGCTGCAGGGGAGAGTGGGAATAGCCCCATCCTACTGGTGAAAGTCATTTCATTAGTGGGAGGGTATAATTAAATACTCCTGCAGACATGCTTAGGATAGATCTACTTAATCATGACTAACTTAAATCCCATGGAATTCAGTGGATTACTCTAAGCATGATGACATCTAGATTCACCCAGTTATAACATTCAACTGATTACCAAGTTATTTTTCCAGCTTGGGGTTCTCTGAGCCTGCTGGTACTTTGCTTGTGAGCAGTGCCATTCTGCCCATATAAGCAGGAGCACTCACATCTTGAATATTGGAGCTAGAACTTCTTCATGAAAGGCAGGAATTACATTGTACAATCCAAGCTACATGTTTTCAACCAGTTGACAGTTGTATTTCATTTGCTAACCCACACTTTTAAAAGAAAGCTGTAGCCCTCATTAAATCTGGCTATATTTCCTTGATCTTATTCAGCTTTGAAAATGGTTCAGCCCATTGACACATAAGATGGTTACAAGTAGGGCTATGCTCCGTTTCGCTTAGGGTCATAGAAGCGGCATCAGAGCGGCCTGATTAGCCTCCATTAAAGGCAGAGGCAGATCAGTTCAGGGGGCAGTGGAGCGACATGGAGCGGGTCACTGATTTGCGGAGCGCTCCGCTTGTTTTTGGCGCTCCACCTGCCATTTTGGTTTCTCCCCCATAGGATTGCATTGGCTGAAAATACACCTATAACTTCTTTGGTTTTTAAAACTAGATCCCTGAAACTTACTGTGCGTAGACATTGATGATTGGGGGTCATTTGTGTCGATTTTCAGAAGTTTTCGTTGTGCGGTTTGCTTGCTATAATTTTTATAGAGTGGCTAAAACAGAAGGGGGGAAGCGCTTTTTTCCCACCTTGATGATTGACAGATTCAATGCCCAATCATGATAAGTGATCACCTGATGTGAAGCATCCTCTAATCCCAATGTTGGAGGGGGGGGGGAATAAGCAAAACGGGATACTTAGTAACTTGGGATACTACTAGTAACTTTGATTTCTTTGTCTTTCAATTGGACTTTTTTTCAGTGTTTTGCAGCAGTAGCCCCAGTAAACTCTCACACACAACTTTAAATCATATACTAAGTAAAATAACAGATAGGAAACACACTACTGCAAAGTACCCACCATAACCTTCGGGAACAACTGAATAGATGTGGTGCAAGGGGATGATGTCCATACAGCATGTGGCCGTGCCCAGAGCACGCTGCCCTGCCTTGGGGGTCATCAGAACCCTCCAAAGGGTAGCCAGTGGAGAAGCCAATGATTTGCACGAGTTGAAGTGTGATGTCACTTCTCAAAGGCAGGTACCTAGACAGGACCAGCCAAATGACTGGTGATACAGTCCCCTGTTCTGCTGGGCACATCCACTTTCCCCTTACTGGTAATAAAGTCAGACAAAGCCTTTTTAAAAGAAAATTCTTGTTGTGATTATTACTAGATTCAGCAACTCTGTTGCTTTTAATTCCACCCCTCCTGTGTTTGTTTGTTTGTTTGTTTATTAAATTTATATACCACCCCATAGCCAAAGCTCTCTTGGCTTTCCCTCTTCAGTGAAGTCAGGCAGGCTTTCATTGTGATTCAAGTTCTTATTGTTGTTGTGATGATGATTATTAATATTAGTACTGCTATTACTAATGTTATTATCATTATTTAATAATGGCTGTGATCACAGTGCAGTCAATAAACTTTGAAGCAAGGAAGACAAAGGTTTACTCTTATCCTCCTAGCCCCCTATTAGTTATGGGATGCAAAAGGCATCTCTCTGTGCTGTTCCCGCCTCACAGGGCTGGTTTGTATTACTCGCTTTGAATGGCCTGGAAAGAGGAAACAATCCTTGGCTCACTTACTTGTGCCCCCAGAAATGTCTGCTGCATGCCCGCCTTCCTGCCTCTGCTTGGGTGCTGTCATTGTGGGGTATTGGGATCTGCTGCCTGGGACTTACTTCCCCATAGATCTGTGGCACAGTGTGTGTGTGTGTGTGTAGCATTTCTCTGCCTGCCTCTCTGACTTCCTGGTGCCTGGGAGATGTAGATGGGCTGTGTGGGTCAACCCCACAAGCCTCTTGCATGCTTGCTCCCAGTGCTTCAGGCAGGGCATAGCTGCCACCTGCTGCCTCTCCTTTTCTATGCCCGCCTCACAGGGCTGGTTTGTGTGTCTTACTTTGACTCAGGGCATTAAGTCCTTCCTGGTGGTGAAAAGGCAGCTGCATTGCTGCTGCGCTCACCCTGTTTTAGACTTCTTGAAGTTCCTTGTTAATTTTTGAACTGTTGAAGATTCTTATTTAGGTTTATCTTTAAATATTCCCCACAATTCAGGGCATGTTCAGATTTCCTTTGAAATGGCCATGAATAAGGATCTATTTAGAAGCCCAGTTAGCTGTCTGCTGCAGTTTACAAAATCCCTGAGATAGATGCATTCCTGAAAATGGGGTGGGGGAATATTTGTAAAAATTCCCCAAAAATCAGGGCATGCTTGGATTTCCGTGAAAATGGGCATGGATAAGGATCTAGGTGGAAGCTGTGATCTAGGTGCCCATTTCCAAGTTTCTAACTGCAAAAATGACAGAGATGCATACCACAATAGTTTCAGAGTCAAGTGCATTTCAACTTACTGAAATCTAAGGGACTTATCTGTGTTTGAACTGTAGCTTCACAGTCTGCTCCTATTTTTCCACCCGGAAGTGTGTATCACAGAGTTCAATGACCCTTACTCCCAAGTGATTGTGCCTAGGATTGCAGCCTTACATGCTTAAACTATTATCTATTGTCCTCATGCCCTGCTTTCGGACATGCAAGGAGCATCTGACTAGCATCTGTTGGACATGGGACGCAGAACTAGATGGACCTGATCCAGTAGGATTCTTCTTAGGTTACTGATGTCCCATCTTTAATTAAACCTATTTCAAAGAATAAGGGCACAATCCTATGCATGTTTAGATAGAAAAGGCTAACATCATCCAGCATTTCCCAGCCAGCCATGCTGGCTGGGAAAAGATGGGAGTTGTAGAAGTTTTTTCTTTCTTTCTAAACGTGAGTAGGATTGCACCCTAAAACTCCCCCCCTCTCTCTTTTGCTAAAGGTGAGCTAGTTAAATATTTCTCCCTACTGCTGTATTCATGGTCTGTTACTCATCCTGAATCATGAACCAGAAATATAAGTGTAAATATTATTAAAGATGCTACAGGAATATCACAATTTTAATTCCTTGGTTTGCAAATGAACTGAATAACTAACTGGAAATGAACATGAATATGAGGCAGATGTTCTTTTAAAACAATGACCAGAAGCTGTTAGGACTTAGTGTATTCTCCATTCTCCTTTCTGTAGTACTGGGATTTCATACAAAATGTACATGCCTTCAGTAATTCAATGCTTTGTTACACGATCCCTTTAAAAACTCTTCAGAAATTGATTCAACTGGAGAAAGACTTTGAAATGTATCTTGAGAAATATATAGTAAGAGGGACCTGGAAAATTCAACAGATCCCTGAGAACCAATCATCTTATAACTCCCAAAGCAAACCAATTGTGATTCTTCCTTTTTTAAAAAGATGATCACCTTAAAGGTGGTCTTTTAAGAGACAAGAAACAGGCGTAAAGAACAAATTAGCAATCAAGAAAGAAGAATATGTCCCCATTTATTTCCTCGTGATCAATATAAATGCTTACTGTCTTGTTTACTGAGACATTGTAAACTTAAGTTAGTATTTATATTAATCAAAAATTGATTCCTCTCTTAATCATATATCATATTCTATGCCATGAAGGAAAAGCAATACATAGCCATGCAGAAGTGTCCTAGAAATAATATGAGCTATTTATCTCTTACTACAAAAAAATAGAATATTATACACCGTGAGCATTCCTCGCTTCATAATTAAGTATCTAATTCAAACTCTTGGACAATAGACAAATTCATTTTGCTGGGTCTGTGTGAAAGATAAATGAGTCCACATTAATCATTAAAACAGACTCTATAGTTCACAACTGCTTGGTAGTGTTTGATGCTCATCATAAATCAATAAGATTAATCTTATTCACATACATTCAATGCCATCAAATCTAATTAATATAATATCAAAATGGCTGACGGCCACTGTGGTATTATTAGTCTAAAGAAAACATCGTATATTGAAGGGACGGTGGGGTTCATTCTCATCACGTACTATTGCATACTAGGCAAGTTAAGTAACTACAGACATGGCCTAGGCTAAGTTCAGCCATTTGAGTTCCCGTTGACTTCACGAAGAGAAATTCAAGCACATGCGTCTCTCATTGACATATAGGGATTTAAAAGTACTTTATTTTGGCAGGACACTAATTGAATTCTGAGCAATATCCAATGCTTCTCTAAGAGAATATAGTTCAATGGCAGAATGTAAGTTTTCTATGCAGAAGGTAGCAGGTTCAGCTCCTTGCATCTCTTAGGTAAAAAGGCCTGCGGCATTCTTTTTCTAGTCCATGACATTTTTGCATGTTTCTTAACCCATAACTGCATTAATCTGAAAACAGAAAATATATAAACATACACATACATTATATATATATATATAGAGAGAGAGAGAGAGAGAGAGAGAGAGAGAGAGAGAGAGAGAGAGAGATAACACCTTTTTTATAGAAAAACAGGCTAGAACATAAATAAATATAATAAAAACTATAATCTATAAAATATTTCTTAAAATCTCAAAATGTGTCTTTAATACATATTAAGTTATTCTTCAAAATACATGTTAAGGTTGCAGTCATATACACACATTTATTCATTTTGAGATGCTTACACACAGGAGTAAGTCCCATTATAATTATTTTTTGAAAAGGAACAATGTCAGCTAGTGACCGTCACATCTTGTGGTAGAGAGTTTATTGCGCATTTTGTGAAGAAGTCATATGCCTTCTTGCCTTTACTAGACCTACTGCTTTTTAACTACATTGGATGGCTCCAGGAACTCTGACAGAGAGTTCACAATTCATTAGTTCCTGAGTCTTTTTACCTCAGCTCTTTAGCAGCAGCAACAACAGCAGCAGCAGCAAGATAATTGTCTATTCATGGGAGCTTCCACACACATTTATGAAAGCACACAATAAGAGAAGTTTGAATTTTCTTTCTCTCAGAGAAATGATCTATAAAGGGTTTGAAAGGTTTCTGCTAAGACTTAGCTCCAGCCCTTTCCCAAATATAATGAGTTTAATTTATTAGTCACATTTTTCCTTCCTGCTGACCTATCCTTAGATGGTTGTGCAGAGGGCATGGCATCAAAGATGGATTTGATTTAATTATTTATTTATTACATTTATGTCCCTCCTTTTTTCCTCCAAGGAACCCAAGGCGGCGTACATAATCCTCCTTCTCCTCTCCATGTTATCCTCACAACCACAACCCTGTGAGGTAGGTTGGGCTGAGAGTATGTGAATGGCCCAAAGTTACTCAGTGGGTTTCCATGGCTGAGTGGGGACTAGAACCCGGATTTCCTGACTCCCAGTCCAGCACCTTAGCCACTATACCACACTGGTTGGGCACCTGCCAAGGGGCTACACCTCAGCAGAGGCCCACTGCAAGAGCCTCCTGAAGTTGCTCCTTCTCTTCATCATGGCAACCTGCTTGTTCACCTGCCTCTCACTCTGGCAATGGAGGTGATAAGAAGGAGAAGCACTAGAGGCCAGTGTCTACTTCCTCACTGGCTCTATGTCTATCAAGCAAGCAATAGCAACGATGAAAAGGAGGAGGCGGGACAATAACAGCTGGTGACAATGGCAGTGACAAGGTAGACATGGGAGCCCATTCAGGGTGTCTTCAGAAACCTGGAGAGCTTTCAAAAACCTGGAGCCAGCACTGCCTGTGCATTTATTGGGAAATGAATCCTATTGATTTGAATAAAATTTACATTTGGGTAAGTTTCTTTTTAGTTGTTAACTTTAGTCTATGGGGGGATCCATCCTACCTTTGGGCTGGTAGGGACACAGGATGAATGCAGGTGCACCCTAGAGAGTTTTAAAAAACTGTGGTGTAAGAAAGTGAAAGTGATTTCATCCCCCCAAAAAAACTCTTAGCGTTACCACCATAGTACCTGATAATCATACCGATGCAAAAATATGCCAGCTTCACTCCTGCACCCTCTTATCTGGGAATAAGCCTCACGGAAGCCAGTGAGATGTACTTCTGAAGAGACATGTGTGGGATTGTGTTGTCAAATAGCGATTGTTGATACCTATTACTGACACCATAAAGTAAGTTTCAACATTACTTTGCTCCAGTGCAGGTTGAAATGATTTGTAATTATTTGTATACAAGGGATTGTTTGGTAATAAATGCCTTCTTTAAGATGTATTTGTCCCACTAAAGATTCCAGTTAATAGCCATTAATAGCAAAGCTATTTGCTCAGGAAGAGAAAAATATTTCTTTCTCTGCACAAAATAAACAGCAATGAATATATACTGTATATGTGTGTATCTGCTATTATAACCTGATCTGCTAAGCAGTGAACTAGAGAGAATCCTAGGGACATTTTATTCTAGGAAATCTCCTAAAATCATTCTAGTTACCATTTCCCTCTTGTGGTTCTGAGCATTCTAAAATAGATTATATCCCTGTCTTTCTCCTTTATATCTCTAGGAGCCGGTAATATAATAGCATTTTTCTGTGCCTCACAATTATTCTTGTCTTTTATCATTTATTTCTTCTTTTGAGAATTTCCTACAGGATTTTGATTTAGACAAATGATTAGTAAACTCAATTTTCAGACAACTGTTTAAAGAATAAAAAAGCAACCTAAGGGTAGCAAGTGTAGAAAAGTGATTTCAAAACTTCTGAAAGCAGCATCCGAGTGTTGTAAATGACATGCCCCATATATGCCTCACCACATGTCCGGCTTGCCTGGCCACAGGAAAGCGATTGTGGGAGTGGGGGAGGGAGAGCATAGATAGGAGAGATTGCCACCAGCTGTGGGAGGAGCTCACAAGATACTTTAGCCTGAGGGCCCCTCCCTTCAGCCTCTTTGAAGCACAGCTCCTTCCCAATATGCAGTGTAGTCCTGCTGCTCACCCTTTTGGGGCCTACTAGGAATTTTTGGCTCATGGTCTGATTGGCCATGGCTATGAATCTTTTTTCCTATTTCGCACTGTAAGTGGGTAAAGAGACGGATGCTGCGACTACCTGATTGAATTGTAGAATCCTGAAGGGCCCCCAGCTCCGGGCACCCCTGGCATGAACATGGATCCCCGCCCAAGTGCTGGCGAGGCCCTGGTAGGTGCTCAACAGCCAGCCACCCACCAAAATTGTGCACTTCACATTATTATTTATTTCATTTTTATACCGCCCAGTAGCTGAAGCTCTCTGGGCAGTTCACACAAATTTAAAAACCTTCAAAAACCAATCACTTTCTGCGTCAGTGGTGGCTGTCATTGACTCAAAAAAGGGTAGTGCACAATTTCAGGAGCCTCTGTAAATTGCGCCTTTCCCCGCTCATGCTAATGGAGGCCTTAAAGGCCCCGTTGATGCAAGGGTAAAGGTGCAAAAGGAGTGCACGGGTGGGGAATGCTGGGAGCTGTAGGACTTTTTTCTGTCAACATGTATATGGTTGTGCCCTACGTGAAAGAGTGGCGGGTCATGTTGCAATAGTGCCAGCATGATATCACTCATGGAGGTAGCACAATGTTGCACACTCCATATTTAGAGCAGCATTGTGGCAATCATTTTTTGTGTTAGGGCCTAGTTCTGTGTTACACAAACCATAACAAAAAAATCACCTTTGAACATGTGCAAAGTGGAATTTCCTCCTAAATGAGTCACTGGAACATTTTGTAGAATAGATTTTAGATAAGACAGTGTTCATTCTTGCAAGGTTCTGAGCCCCAGAGCAATATTAAAAAGAAGAAGATGCCATGCCATTTAAAATAGAAAGCAATGTTGGTATACTACTGTTTCACTCCTCCTACTTTGTCATGGAAATTGTTCCTCTCCACTTTTTATAGCCTTCTCCTCAAGTTATTTCCCCCCCTAGTGAGGGTGATATTATGAGAGAAATCAAGATTATAATGAGAACTTAGGAAGAGAAATATGTACCACTAGGGATGTATGAAAATTTGATTTTTATTTATTTATTTTATCAGAATTTGCCTTGTTCACATCCTTGAACTTGAATACAAGTGCATTTTTCAAGCAAAGTTCACATAGTCCCAAGCTTGTGTTCGTATTTGGAGAATATATTTGATAGAAAAATGTGCACTTTAGCATGTACATTCGAACAAAAAACTTACACACTCGTATTCAGAAACTGGAGCAAGGTGAATGAAATTTCACGGTAAAAATCAGAGGACATTCATGAGGTAGAGCATCCTGACTTAGTACTTATATGTTAAATTCTTCAGAGTCCTTTATATACATTGCCTTACCTAATTACCTAAAAGGCAAGCCTCTTTACTTAGTGGGCAATGACATGGCATGAACTAATACTACAATATTATGGATTTTTTACTCTGTCATGATGACAGTTCTTACATATGGCTTACATTTGACTGAGTTAGTTACGTCATGTAGAAACCTATGAAATCCAAAGTGTGACTCCTCCCTGCACCATAAACTCAAAAGTACTTAAAATTAAGGCCCTCTTCCTCCCTCTTTCTCAGGTCTCTTGCTCATTCTGCACTATGAGAAAATATTAGCCTACTGTATGGGGTGTTTGTATAACCCTCCTGTGTGGGTGATGTAGAGGAGAAGTAAGGCAGTTTAGTTTACCTGTGGTAGCAGGTTGGATTAGATTAACTTCAAGGTCCCTCCCAACTCTATCATTCTATGTAATGGTATTGGTTGCCAGATGGACACTTGTAAATTAGAAAGGCATCTTCAGTTGCATGATATTTTCAACTGCATAGACTTCATGTGTCTGTTCCAGTGAACAGACCTAGGTTCATGACTGCACCACTGACAGTCTTTGAGCTCCAAGGTAGTGGTTGAGCAGGACCTCGCTATATCATAGGATACCATACCATATCCATATCACCTAAATAATCCATCTGTTAAGGGTGTGGCTTCAAGTACCCATTATTTTGGAGCATGAATCAACACAGAAAGACCTTAACACAAGATGTTAAACCAACAGAGGTATTTTTTTATTAAATGAGTTGTATTAATGGGCTTGATCTCATATATTGTGTTCTGTCAAACATATAAGGGTATAAAAATGATATATTTTTATGTTTATGATATATTTAATGTTTATTTGACCCAGTTGTACGTAGTTGCATTTGACTTCTAGAGAAAGAAGCAAAACGAGACACTTTTCATCAGCCATTGCCTTCAAACATTTTTTCTCTTTTCTCTTTCCTCCCAAACAAACACGTTATATGAGACACCCACATGGTTACATCTTGAAGTCAATATAAACCACTTATCTAAATATATGTTCTACTTGACCTATCCAGTTTGCTTTTTTCCTTTGTATTTTAATTCCTTTGGAAGAACTGTCAATATATTTACAGTTCTCCTGTTTCTGCCCACATATGATCAGAACCTACTTTGAGAAGTGCATCAAATCTTATCGTTTCCTTGTAAGGGGGGAGGGGAAGATTAGTGGGCCATAAGAGAGATCAAAATAGGACTCCAAACTGTTAAAAAGTAATTAGGAAAGAATGGTAGATGTAACCTATTGACCCATGCAGCAGTAAAACCCTTTTTTTGAGAGGATGTAACCCTGCCGTGGAGGTAATTAAATTTAAATAGTTTTGTTTAATTGGCTGGCATTGTGATATCACCTTAGTGACTTCAGTTAAATCTCTCTCGGTAAGAAGTAATTAAAAATCACTTTTCTACAATGATCTTTCCTTCTGGTCAAGGTCTTTGTATTATTCTACTGATAATGTTTTCCATGCTGAATTTGGTTTTTGATAGCAGTTAATACTAAATAAAAGCCTACTATATTGCAAGACAGGCCACAGGATGGCAAGAGAAATAATGTCTTTACAGTGCAAACTTACACATGTTTACTCAGAAGGAAGCCCAATTGAGTTCAGTGGGACTTACTCCCAAGTAAGGATTGCAGCTTTAGGCATGCCTACTCCCAGACACAGTTATTCTCAGGTAAGAGTGAATAGGATTACAGACTTAAGCACACTTACTCTCAGGCAAGTGTGAAACCTATATACATTTACTTAGGAGAAATCGCTATTAAATTTAATAGGATTTCCTTTGGAGTAAACATGCACAGATTAATCACAGTTCAGATTAACATTTCATCAATATGCTAAACTAATATGCAGGTGATATATTTTCATCCATATACAACTTAAAAAGCAAATCTCATTCATTTAAATGAGTGAGAAATACCTCCCAGAATATGGTGCAGGACAAATAGAATGACTGGGTTTGGATGTCACAACAACCCATGATAGATTAAATAACCCATTATGGCTTATTTAACCCATCATGGGTTATCATGTCATCTGTTGGTAGGTTTTTTTTTTAACCCACAATGGTGTATTTGGCCAAAATAGCCCACTTTGATAACCCACTCTGAGGACTACAGAAGGACAGGGGGCAGGGTGATAACACAGTTTATGCACAGTAGCTTAATAATCTATGCATGGTGGCTTATTGATCTTATCGTATGGGGGGTGACACTAGCTTATTTTCAAAATAAGCTACTGGGAGTAGTTTATTAACCCATCATAGCTTCATGTGATGTCCGAACGTACCCAAAATGTAAATACATTGAACACAGATGGCTTATTTACCAGTTGCCAACTTTAGAACTGAGCCCTGTAGTTATGCCTTTAGCAGTAGCCTGACCTGTAGCCCTTAGCACAGGATGATTTTTGTCTCCATACTGTGATGAGCTTCACATCCTAGAACAAGGATGGGCAACCTTTTTTTTCCCTGTTGAGGGCTGCTTTTCTTCACAGGTAACCTGTCAGAGGCCATATGCTGGTGATGGGCAGGGTTGCCATTCCTTTTCTTTTTCTCGGTCTCTTTCTCTTTGGGCCACTTGCTTTTCTCTCTCTCCCTCTCTCTTCTCACACAGCAGGCTGCCTGGGGAAGGGGTGAGAGTTTTCTTGCCAGAGGTCTGAACTGACCACATTAAGAAGGCTTTTAGAATGAGGCTAAGGGCTGAATGTGGCCAGACGCAGAGGGCCATAGCTTGTCCATCCTGTCTAGACCAAGCCAGATCAGTTATCCTCTGGTCATTTGGTCACTGTACAAATGATTGCCTAATGATTGGCAGTGATATAAATGACCAGGGATAATATTTCAATATGAAAAATGGATGATTGTCAATGAAAAGTTAGCAGTGTAATACCACTATTGGCTCAGTAATTAGTGATTCTGGAACAGTCTTTTTAGATCTGACATTGATCAAAGGAACATAGGAAGCTGCCTTATACTGAGTCAGACCATTGGTCCATCTAGCCCAGTATTGTTGACACTGGCTGGCAGCAGCTCTCCAGGGTTTTGGGCAGGTTTTTTTTCCAAGCCTACCTGGAGATGTTGGGGATCGAACCTGGGACCTTTTGCACACAAAGCAGGTGCTCTACCACTGAGCTCTGGCCTCTCCATAGCATGAGTACTCTGAGCAATGTTAAATAACTTTAATTACGTTTTATGACATCGCCCCAGTGACATTATATTAGCATTACATCTCACTTGGACGTGATGGCTTTGAATTTTGGCTTTGACATTCCACATGCTAGAGTACAAAGAACTGCCATGTATGAATGAATATTTACCTACATGTGCTATGCGTCCTTTTGTGTGACAGACATTGGTGAAAAGCTCAATTTTGTCCAATTTGAGAATAAATAGTCCTCGCTATGCATCATCCAGTTGGCAATTTTTGTCCTGTAGCAGCATGTGGTTAGGAATATGTGCACTTACCAATATTTGTGAATTCCCCTGTATTTTTAAGTATATCACACATATTTCAGTAGATATTTGTATGTTGCTAATAGTGTAGGAAAATGCAAAAATTGGAATTTTTGCTATGCTTGCTTTGTCATAGCTTTGTTATTAACAGGTCCTTAAGAAAGAACACTGTTACGGAAAATAGGGAATGCTACATCTACAGCTAAATACTGTGCATTTTTATTAAAATGTGTCAATTATGAGGCTCTCTCAGACTTTTTAAACAATTAGGTTGTGCTTCTTCATCATTTCCATATTATTTTCTTTAGTATTATAGCTACACTAAACAGCAAACAACATAGATGCTTCATTCCTATAAAACTCTATCACTGCAATGCAGCAGTTGCTTTAGGTGTATGAGAAAAGTCCAACATGAAACTGAGGTTTTATACTTGGAAGTGTGCACATTGCATGTGTACAGGAGGGGTCAGATCCTGGTATCTGATTTCAGTATAGCATGGGATAGTGCTGTCTGGCTGACATTTGTAAAGGTTGCTTTTTTTTTTGCACTACTCATGCAAATAAGACTTTATATGAACACTGCAATTATTTGAAAGAGATGGCTGATCACTAAAACCAACTCTTATTCTCACAGTTTGTTAGACTCAACAATCACGTACACCCCCCCTTAAAACAACATATCCCGTTTTTCTAATTTAAACCATCCAAAAGAACTCACCAAAAATATCATTAAAAGCAACCAATACAGTAAAGCAATCATAAAGTCAGCAGAGAAAAATAGCACAGCAGAAACCAATAAAGCAAAATGAAGTAGAATAAAAACTTAACACTCAAATGTCTGTTGGAACCGGGGGTGGGGTGGGAGAGATCTCAACCCAGCGGAAAGCCAATAGGAGAGGGCAAACAATAGGGTGACCCTATGGAAATGAGAACATGGCTCCTGTATCTTTAACAGTTGTATAGAAAGTGCTCCAGATCCTGGGTGCAATGGCCAAAAGCACTCCACCTAAGCTCAGAAGGCACAGGATTGCAGAGCAGGGCCTCCGAGCCAAACTACACATTACATTAAATCCATAACATGCAAATTTCCCTCTACTTTTTACTTGCTCATAAGTAAGTCTATGGGGCCCAGATCCAGATTGGGACCAGCCCACATGGGGAACAAAGGTTTAAACCCTTTCCTCAGTCACTTCCCTCTCAATACTCCCTTCCCTGGTGTGTGTGGGGGAGGTTAAAAGGTAGGTGGAAAGACTCCATTGTTGCCAATGCAGGATTTTCTTTTCTTTTGTTTATTTAACCTTCAAGGATTCTGTCCACTTCCACTATACAAGCTGAACATTATCCATATAAATAGGAGAAGCAGAGGCAATAGGAACATCCATTATTATATTTGTCATTGATGTCAAGACCCGGTAGAAAGGGATACAGCAACTTTGCTTGAAAAACATTTTGAAAACTGTTCACATTAGACTGATGGCATGTCCAGACCTCCCATCGTTCTGGGAGGGAGTGGGAGGATCTCATGGTATTCTGCTCGCGAGATCCTCCCCCTCAGTCCACATACGGTGCGCGACATTCCAGGAGGAAGAAGGATGTTGTGCACCATGCCCAGTTCCCAGCTCCTCACGTTTACTTGCGAGGAGCCGGGACAAATCTGAGACGGCCGCCCACACCTCCCACTCTCTCGGGACTATCCTGAGACTGCAGGAAAAGTCGGGATTAAAGCCATCCCGGTTATTTATTTCATTTCTATATCGCCCAATAGCTGAAGCTCTCTTGGTGGTTCACAAACTGTGAGTAAATAAGAAAACTAAAAGGTGCAATCGATGCAATGTCCCGGTGACTGCAGCCCATGGAGAGTGCATGGCAGCAAGGATGCCTTGTCCTGAAAACATCCACTTTGGATTTTGGAGAAAGGAGAGCATGGGAGCAGAACTAATGCAGACAATCCCCAGCTCTAAGGAGGCTTTTCAACTCAGCCACGAGGGCCAATGGAAGTATCAGCATCCCATTTTTTGGAGTGGGAAGAAAACTGAAAAAGAAGCAAAGCGACAGACTCGTCTTCAGGGTGGGACAAGCTTTCCTGCCTTCCCCATATCCCCGGGGAAATAGAGGGACCATCCCTCCCTGCCCCCGGGATCCCCTGGGCATCATGTGGATGCACAGGGATGATCCCGGGGCAATCCCTGGGATAAACACTGGTGTAGACATGCCCTGAGTGTTCCCCAAAGTATTAAAAGTTAATGTTATGCTTGTCTTCATGTATTGAAGAAACCCAGATTCTGCATGAAGGTAATACAAACTCTGTGGACAGAATAATTTTATACGTACCTGTTCACAAATTAAATTGAACTTAATAGGGCTAACTTTTGAGTAGATGTGCATAGGATTGAACTTCAAGTTGTCATTAAAGAACTACCAAAGCAAAAGACTGAATAAGTAAATACTAACTAGATTATTATCTTCACTGTCTCTAGTTGGGAATATTTGATGATAGATATATTTGATTAAAAGCAAAAATGTTTTTTAAAGGAAAAAATGAGAAGCTAAATAAAGAACACTGATGCAGTGCATATTTCAACCACTATTAAATCTGATGAAACAGAGGTCTTAACATCTATTTTTTAGATGAAAAGGAATACTGAAAACATCAGCGACAGAAACCTACACAAATATCAACTTTCAGAGTTTTTCTTTTGGGAAATATATAATTAACTCTTTTCATTAAAATTAATTATAGCCTCAGTTAACAAAATATAATCTGCATTCTGTTTCAAAATTTATGTCTATTATTTTGCCCTCCCCTATTGCACTGATCTTTCCAGAAATGAAACTGAGCCATCATTGCAGTAATTTACTTTGAAGTTTAGTGTTCACATGTATACCTCAATAGGTTTCATTACAGTGCAGTAAATCTGAATTTCATTCTGTTCTCATTACTATTTCTATTCAGACCCTTGTTCCAAGACTCATTATTTTTGTCTGGGTAGGTTTTCCCCATTTATATCAACTTCAAATCAGCTTATTTCCCCCCCCCCCTCCTTTCCTCATTCACAACTTGTCAAACCACATCATGCCACTGTAGAAAACTCACATTGCTCTTTGAGACTGAAAATAATCCTGATTTTTCAAAATAACCTTTCCCACTTTTTAGGGCAATTGTTTTCTTTCACAGATGTTCTGATAGAGTTACAGAATCTGGTATCACTTACTAAATAATACTGGTCATAATTAAACTTCACTAGGGCATGCCATGGATTCCAGTTTGAATACAGTGGAGATACACAGTGCTCCTTAAGTCCAATCTGGTCGCAGTTGCTTACATGAATTACAGTTAATGTAACCACATGGTACTTGGAGATGAGCACGGTAACACCTGTATGGTTGATCCATGTCCAGCTTTGCTGATAACATCTAGCCATTGGTATTTGAAAGCTAATAAACGAAAAAAATCGATATCCCTCCAGACGTTTATGTCTTCCTTATAGAGACATAAACTGATTTCACAGTAAGACCCTCTTCCTAGGAATTGTAGTTCTGCAAGGAAATACTAGGCATCTAAAATATAGAATTTTTATTATCAATACTGAACTAGGTTTTCACAGTATTCTTAATATGAAGGCATGCTAGTAATAATGTTACATAACTAGTTAGGGTCATACAGCTCCAACATCTATGCACTTTATCTAGTGTAATATTTCAATGTGGGGAGCCAAGTGTAATATTTCAATATGAGGAGTTAAAAATGAGTTATGTATCTAAAACCATATTGAGGTATGAGTTAAACTTATTGAGGCACAGCTGGAAAGGTCATTCAGATGCTAGAAGGGTTTCACATATAGTAGACACTTTCTAGCTGTAAGGTGTAGTTTGTTTTTTTAGATATAAGTAGTATAATGAAACAGATTTTATTAATTATGGTCCCTTTTAATCCTCAAACGATTCTTAGGCTACCTGGATGAAAGCTTTTTAGACAATCTACAAGGTCTGGCAATGATTCTAATTATTAGTGTGAAGATAATAATAGCTCGACACTAGCAGGGGCTATGACAATCTCTACTAACGAATGGCTTAGATAGGGAAGCCATAGAAATTGTGAAATTAAAGTATTATGTTAAATTAAAACAGTCCATACACATGATTGATCAATTTCAACATTTTTGGTCTAACTTTATTTTGTATGAGCCTCAGAATAGATTGTACAGCTGTTCACTTTAATAATGTAATGTTCTATTTAAAAGTGATACATACATGTCTTCCCTCTCCTTTATATCTGATGTACTATGACATCCAAGTAATAATACTTTTTAGAAACATCTCATATTTTAATTTTCTAAAGGTGTGGATCCTATGATAATTTAATTTACATTTTAAAGTGTAAAATCATTGACTGTACCCATTATACAAGTTGTTTATATCTAAAACATTCCAAGCTCCTTTCTTTTAGAAGTGGTTGGAGTAGAGCTATAGTGGTATTTGCAAATGAACTAGTTCTTCTCTTTTTTGTACTCTCTTTAATATGCAGGATTAATTTGTGCACATGGCAGCTTCAGTGATGTGAATGAGCAGAGCAGGTCTGAAGGGATAATGACTTCAATATGCAAATTAAATTTTCCCTACAGAGGCCTTGACACAATAGAATTTAATGGCTTCTTAATGATCCACAGATTATGTGAATGTATAAGGTCTGAAGGAATTTCCAAACCCAATATAAACTCAAAAAAATCATTTTTCTCATTCAAAAATTCAAACTTGTTTTCATTCTCTACAAACAAACATACCAAGAGAAACAAGTTTTGAATGAATTAAATTCACAGGAGAAGCAACTGTTCAGAATGGAAGACCTATTTCTAATGTTTAATTTAACAGGCTAAAGCTCCAGTGGATTATTTTGGGTGGGTGGGTGGGATGGGGTTGATAATGAAGGCTGTTTATTATTTACTAGATTCACCCTCCCAAGGCAGCTTACAAAAAAATTACAAATAATTTAAAAAACAAAAACAAAGCAATAGAATTAACAATGCAATCTTATGGCCCTTAGACAGTATCCCAGGGAACATAGAATTGTTTGGGGTGGGGGACCTCTGATCCATAGACACAGCTCTTATGTTGGAGGATTTATTCCAAAACTGTGCACAAGTGACCTCTCAAAATTCTCCACCCTGGTGACTTGGTTTACTTTGGGTTAGTTATGAAGAATGCTGCCCTAAATGGTTCTCTGTGTACTGGTGAGATTCTCCCCCTCCCCTGCACCAGCATGGGCATATGAGTCACCAACCCAGCAAGACCTAGCCATATGTGAGATCAAATGACTCCTACAGCTTGGCTGGCAATACAACAAGCAGTCCTGCTGAGAGTTTGAGACTGGTAAGAGCTGTCATAATAGCTGCCTGCCCGGGGAAAGGTTAGCTGTGTGCCAGTGTCTATTCTGATCAGTGAAGGTGATGTTTCTGTTGATGTTTCTGGTTGTTGCATGGCATCTGTACATGGTGTCTGTACATTCTCCTAACATCAGAGACGCCTGGGATTTGTTAGGGCTAAGGGATGGTGGACATCAGCTCAGGGCTCTGGACTGATGCCCAGCATAGCAGTGCTGTAGGTTGGCTCTCCAGAATTCTACCTCAGAATGGCTTGCATGCTTCCTTCATGCATTTTCTATCAGTCCAATGCTAAAACATATTTTATCTCCAAATGATTATTGGCAGTTTTCTGTAGCTGCACAAGGTATATCAGATGGATGTGCAACCTGGCGCCATCCAAATGTTTTGGACTACTACTTCTATCAGTCCCAGCCAGCATGGCAAGTGGTTAGGAATTATGGGAGTTGTAGTCCAAAACATCTGGAGGATACCAGGTTGTCTACTCCTGTTATAAAACAAACCTGTATACAAATACACTAGAACTTGTTCCTAATTAATCTGAGTAGGGTTTTCTCATAGCTGCCATGCCAAACACCATTGTTGATTAGCTGTGTAGCTATTTGCATTTCAAAGCAAGGGCTGAGGAGTAATTTCTGACAATAGACCATATACTGTATTTCCATTTCTTGCACGTTCAACGCATGTCTAAAATATTCTAAATTTAGCAGTGCTTAGAAAAGAAAGTCAGTAGTACTGCAGTATGTTGGCTTTGTATTTTGGATTTCTTCGCAAGCCCTAATACTGTTTTTGACTCTTTTGTAACTATACCCGTGTTGTACATGGTTTTTGTGTTGTTTGAAGAAATGACTGCCTATAAAACACCTTCAAGCCAAGGGACTAGTAGTGCTAGTGCACACATTTTTACTTCTACCTGTTTGCTTTTTTCCCCTGCAGATTTCAATTATATGTTTCATAGTAGTGAGACTATCACAGTTCAGGCTTATTCCTCAGAGGAAATCTATACACATACTGATCTTTCCATTGAACTAGAAAAAGATAAGCTTATCCAAGGTTGACAGCTATAGATTCTTAGAGGCAAACAGAGTCTATTTTGTGACTCTGCAGAAAACTAACTTTCACTACGAATAGCTTCAAAATGTTTGGGTATTTACAGTTTACCAAAACTGATGGATTAAACAGGAAGACAAAAGAACAGCACATTCTACCAGAGTTTACTATTTTGCCACTGAATAATAGAACTGCAAGGACAGAGGGGGCATCAAGCATCTCATGAGTCAAAATACATGGCAGGTGGGTTACCAGTTGGGTAGGTCTGGCCTATCCGAATGACTACACAAAAGCTTAATAAATATATTGTCAAATATATATATGAAATATATTAGTTCAGCAACGGGTAACACTGTAAAATATTATATGAGGGATTTATTGTAGGGATGTTACATATCAACTAAAATATTAACATATCTGCCAAAGCTGCAGATGCACACCCACAAATATATAGCCTGAAGCTGTTTCAGTGATCCCCAAATACTGGGCTGCAAACTTATGCATACTTACATGACCATAAGTATGCATAAGTACACTCAAGGCTCGACTTCTGCAATGCGCTCTACATAGGGCTACCTTTGTGCCTAGTCCTGAAACTTCAATTAGTTCAAAATATGGCAGCCAGGCTGGTCACCGATACACCTAGGGGTGACCACATTACACCAGTCTTAAAATCTCTTCACTGGCTGCCAATTAGTTTCCAAGCAAAGTATAAAGTGTTGGTTATTACCTTTAAAGTCCTACATGGCTTGGGTCCAGGCTACCTGTGGGATTGCCTTCTCCCGTACAATCTGCCCCGCACACTCAGGTCCTCTGGGAAGAATCTAGTTCAGTCTGCCAAAATTAGGCTGACAACTATTACCCAGAGGATCTTCTCTTCTGCTGCTCCCAGACTGTGGAACGGCCTGCCGGGAGAGATCCACCAACTTAGCAGCCTTTGCGAATTTAAAAAAGCTATAAAGAGTGAGCTCTTGCGGCAGGCCTACCCAGTGGAATTTTAGGATGTTTTAATAATACATACAATGTTTTTAATTCAGTTTTAGGAATTTTATACTTATTGATGCTCCCCACCTCGATCCAAATGGAGAGGCGGGTAAGAAATAAATTCTTTATTATTATTATTAATAATAATAATAATAATAATAATAATAATAATAATAATAATAATACACAGTGGGACTTACTTTTGAGCAAACAGGCATGGGATTGCAACCTCAGTCTGCCATTGCTGTATGTGGAAGGACTGAATTTCTGATAGTGACATAGAATTTTTACCTCTAACCAGGATTTCTGGGTTAGTCTAAATCAGGTGCACATAACATGTGACCAGTGGTCTAGATGTCCCACCTACCTGCCTGGCACCACTGCATTTGCCACGGCAGCATCAGCAAGAAAAGTTCTTCAATTTGGCTTGAAATCAAGATGTGCAGGGAGCGCACACCTTGTTCCCGCACAGCTGGTTTTCCAGCCACACTGTAGTGTTTCTTTGCCGTACAACAAATTTGACAGTCGTTTTAGGTGGTTGGGGGACGTATGGCCCCACCCATAATCTAAACGACGAGATAGTCTGAGAGAGTTATGTATAGTATGTAGAGTGCATCAGATATGGCCACTAAAGCATTCTCCGCATAAAAACACTTGTACAACCTCCTTTTGGATTTTAATTCTGGTTATAGAATCGTATCTAATAAAAATAAGTTGGAAATTCCACTGGTAGACTGAATAATATATAAAAGGCAGGGGACTACCCACCAGATTCCTTTATATAAATGAAATAAAAAATATAGATTCTATTAGTAACCACTCCAGAAATGGGCAGCTAAGCAGACATAACCATGTTTTGTGCCAGGCAGAGGAAATTTAGATGTCAGCATGCTAGAATATTTTTACAAATAGTTGGCTGCCAGTAACTTTTGTGTACTTATGTGCATTCCACCACCATCACCCCCAGTTGAGTTACTGTATTGCTATTTTGTTGTTTAACCTTTCCTGTGCTTCTACTGCATATAACACAGCCACTGGCATATTATAGCTCATCAGGTAATGTTCTGTACAAGCTGCCAAGAGAAACGCACTAGAGCAAAAATGATTCAAGGCGTCATGAGTTCTAATCCTCTTTTTAGGTTGGAGTGCTTTCACACACTGTGTTCATCCTGCCCTAGGGAGCCATGATTCCTGATGTGAGATTTGGGAAGGGTATACATGGTGACCCCATAGTGGCGAGGCAAATGATGTTATGCTGCTCTGAAAGCCCTCCTGCTGCTGAATTATACCAAACCGTTTCTTAGATAATAATTCACTTCCAATATTGTCCTCTGGGGAAAGAAAGAACATGACTAATGGTATTCCAACAGGTTTTATTTGAGAGAGTTATTAACAGATGCAAACGTGTGTAACATTATTTGCATTTTAACCTTTGCCACCTTTCTGCCTAAGATGAATGTTCTTTCCATTTAAATAAATGAAATCACTTACTGTAAATATTCCGTTTTAAATTATTAGGTTGCATCCATGCACAAAAGCTCAACTTGGAGATTTGTTGCTTTAAAATGCCAGTGGGAACTTTTCCAGTCTCTCACGGAAATGGAATTGTTATTCCCCCTCCCTTTTTTTTGGTCCAAATATTACTCTAGGTTCTACTGCCCTCTTTGTCAAGACTAGTACTCCATTGTTAGTTGCATGAATCTGAAGTCGATAAAGGCCTGCACAGAAGTCTGAGCAGTCCTCTTTCGTACATGCTATTGCTTTTAAATTATTTGTCAGAAAACATTAAAAAGTGTCCAAATTCCAAGAAGTTTCTGTTCTGCATTTGCCCATTTTCTATGCATTTACATGCATAAAATGCCCTGGGCCGGATCTACACTAGTCTTATAGCGTTGCTAGTGTCCCTTTCTAACGTGGTTCTCTGTATCGGTTCTCTGTAGCTGTAACGTTACTGCAGGGCACATGGTTCAATCCTTCTGTTGTTCTCCCTCCGTCTTCTCTGAGAGCTGCTGGGTTTGCTCCGCCCACTGCCTGCCTCATTCCTAGCCAGCAGTGCAGGGCAATAGTCATAAGCACACACAAACTCCCTCCCTCCCAAAACATCTTAACACAAGTCCCAGGGAATTGCCTGAACGCATAGGAGCCAGCCACTTTGCTGAAGCTAAGCAGGGTTGGGTCTGGGTTGGGATGGGAGACCAAATTGAAAAGTTTTAGCAGCAGCCACATTTAAGCCCCGCTGGTCATGAGTTTTGGACTTTGGAGCCTTGTTAATTTTCCTGCACGGAGCTACAGCGATCCTTTGAACGCTCCTCAGCTCCTTTGCAAAGAGGGGGGAAATGTTAAAAAAAAATCATAAAAAATCAACTGATGACCCAATTTGATTCAAATTTTAAGGCAGGATGCATGGGAGTACTTCACAATAAAAGCAGATTCTAAGGTGGAAAACTTCTGAGTCCTTTGCATGCAATTCGCAGTGATTGCACAGTATAACCCTGGAGTGATTTATCTGCTGTAGCAGATAAGATAGCAAATGGGGCGAAGGAAGGAGAACAGGAAGTGGGTGGAGCAAACCCAGGAGCTCTGAGAAAGGGAGAGGAAAATTACCGGTAGGACGAGGCACATGAATCTGCAGCCACGCTGGAACTAAGAAATAGAACCTGTAAGTACGACTCATTTACAATGTTGGAGACCCAGGGTCACATGACGATATGCGTCACAGTAACCCATTCAAAACATTAGAATAACACCAGTATAGATTCCCACCTGGTCTTGAAGTTCAGTGACAGTGTCCATACATTATGGAGAAAACCCACACCCTTACCATTTTTCTTCTTCTGCAATCTTTCCATGTTGACTACTTCTCCTTTAGACAGCGACCACATGATTCATAATTTAAAACTTCCCCTCTTCACAATGTGCCATAAAGTTAAACGAAAAAGCACCATCTATTGGTCTGCAATATCCCATGATAATTTTTAATAGTGCATTATCTCTGATTTTTTTAAGGTGGGGGGAGGCATGGAAGATGTCCTGGAAGTTGAATCCAAGTTTGGACACACTGTTTAGAATATTCAAAGGAGGTTCCATGACTCAGGTCTGCTCGGTACACTGGGCCGCAGTTACCATTACTTAAAAAACTTTTAATAGAGATTAGCTATCCCTTACAAATTTGTTAACACTCTTATTTTATTTATTTATTTATTTATTTATTACATTTTTATACCGCCCAATAGCCAAAGCTCTCTGGGTGGTTCACAAAAATTAAAACCATCATAAAACAACCAACAAGTTAAAAAACACAAATACAAAATACAGTATAAAAAGCACAACCAGGATAAAACCACGCAGCAAAATTGATATAAGGTTAAAATACAGAGTTAAAACAGTATAATTTAAGTTAAAAATTAAGTGTTAAAATACTGAGTGAATAAAAAGGTCTTCAGCTGGCGACGAAAGGAGTACAGTGTAGGCGCCAGGCGGACCTCTCTGGGGAGCTCATTCCACAACCGGGGTGCCACAGCGGAGAAAGCCCTCCTCCTAGTAGCCACCTGCCTCACTTCCTTTGGAGGCTTGATATTTTACGCAATTGCTATAGGTACAGCAGTATTACATCATTGCATCACACAGCAAACTCTTGAAGTCTAATTTAAGATTGTCGCTAAAGTTTGCAATTCCATGGCTTAGAATACCAACTGTGCTAACTCCTAATGCTTGCCTTTACTATGGAGCCAAGCATTATGGCCCTCAAATTCTATGGTCAGATTCCTCCCTTCCACAACATCCATCTTTCCTTCACTTACTTTGTGGAAGCTGATGGAGGGAGAGAGAGGGAGGTCTTTCACCACCATCACCACCCCGGTGTTGCTATGATATGTTATAGGCACCAGGAGGAACCCTGGGGCAGTCTTCAATTGGGATTTCCTGCAGCTTGGGTGTGTTGTGAGGTCATTTGGAGCATATGATGTTCTGGCTAGCACACACCAAAAGCCACAGTATCAGAGAGTCATTTTACTCCATTCTTTTTAGTTAAAGCAGCCTCCAGGCACTTCCTTTGCAATGTGCCCCGTTTCTCCACATTAAATCCTAGGCTGTGATGTGGTCAAGGGGCAGGGATGCTCCTTCCCACCCGCATTCATTTCCCATTAAGAGTCATGATTATGTGCTTCCTTATTGCTGTATTACTTTGCTTCTCTGATGTTTGAGTTATTTAGCTTCTCTGATGTTTGGAGTAAAAAGTGGATAGGGACTAGAAGATATAAGTCTGTGACAGTTTCCTGGAACAGGGCAAAATGGTGGAGGTGGGGTGCTCTTATAGGGAACTTTCAGACCGTATCCTGGATCATTTGGGATTTTTCTTTCTTCATGGAAAATCAAACATTTTCCCAACTATCCCTCATTTCCCCCTATTCAGCAGTTACCTCTGTTTCTTTCAATATTTCCTCTGTTCCTTTCTTCTTCCTCCTCCTCTGTAATTTATGCATTTCTGAATGTGAGAGCCTTCAGAGTTGTGAACAGGGAACTTTTGCTCTTTCCTTTGCAATTACACAATTGAGCATTTGCACTGTATCGAAGTAGCGATCTACCACAGGATCGGGATGAGAGGAGGCTCTCATTGCAAGCAAGGAGAAGTAGCAGAAAAGGAGAAAAGAGGCTGGAGCTTTAATTCCTTGACTGGGGCTTATTTGCCGTCAAGAAACTACAGGTGTTTCGAGTGTATTAGTTAGTTTCCATTCATAAAAACGTAGCAGCAGGGTGGAGCCTGGAGCGAGGGACCTCTCTCATTGATGATGTTTGGTTCTACTCTGCTTCCTGAACAAGAAATACGTGGGGGGCGGTTTCAAGTTCTGAAAAGCCAGGTTTTAGGGACAGTACACTCTACCATGTTGATTTCCTAAAATTGCGGATGACAATATTTATTTATTACATTTATATACCGCCCCATAGCCGTGCTTTCACCCTGTGGTCATGAAGATGCCCCCCACCCCCGGAACATGTAGTTTTGTTGGAACGCTTGATTTTCGCCAAGAACCTGTATTGTATGTTAGTCATGTTACAGGCACCAAAGAGGGGGTGGGTAGGAGTAAAGAGAGAGGGGGTAGGAATCTTATTTCCTCCCTCTTGTGCCACCATGGAGGGGGAGAGGGACAGAAAGCCAAATGGTTCTGATGATGGAAGAGGAGTGGAAGGGGGACAGAATGCACTGCTGGGGCATAGGAACATCAGCTGCCATATGTCGAGTCATCAGTCCATCTAGCCAGGGAATTCAGACAGGAATCAGACCTACCTGAAGATACCAAGGGTTGAACATGGGATCTTCAAAATACAAGGCAAGTGTTTTAGTGGATCCATGGAGAAGGGAGCTCACAGACTGGGGCAGCAATCATGGCCTCACCTAAGGGTGTAGTGGGAGGGAGGGGGTGTCACGGACAGCTTTTTATATATATATATAAGAGGAGCTGGATGTGCAGCTCCAATCCAGGGGAAAATATAAGTTAAAAATTCCTCCGCACGCCACCCCACCCCACCCCACCTCACCCCACCCCTGAAGGGAACGGAGCCCCTGAACAGCTCCATGCCTGTTTTGAAAGCTGGAGGAGGCATGAAGAAGCCAGGACGGGTATCCACACCCCCACGGAGCTCAAGAACTTCCCAAGACCATGGGAAAAATTGGGATAACTCCTGGGGAAAGTCTTTGCCCATCCCTGATTGCCCCGGGATCCCCTGTGCATCATATGGACACACAGCTGAGCTGATCCCAGAATAACTGCATGGTGTAGACATGGCCTATGTGTCGGCTTAGAACTCTCTCAGGGGAAAATGACTTTTCTGAGCATACTCCCCTTTTACCCACAATTGTCAGTAATAAGCTAAATTGAGCCTTGGAGAGTTCAATCATCACTAGAAAGTGCAACGTATTTGCATGTTTAAATGCTTATGTACAATTGTCTAGAAGCCCTAATTGGGCTTGGTCTCATTGATGTGTGTATATGGGTCTTTAAAGAGATCTCACATGAAAGCCAAAATAAAAATTTTTCAGGAATTTTATCAGGAATTGTATAAGGGTAAAGAAATTCAACAAGAAAAGGTGGAGGAGTATATTGGAAGGTTTATAAAGAAGGGAATAAAATTAGAATATAAGGAGTTAATGGAGTCAGTAATAACTCAAAGAGAAATTGAAGAGGTTATTGATAAGTTAAAAGTTGGTAAATCACCGGGAGCAGATGGATTGGGTCCAGAATACTATAAGGTCTTCAAAGATTACTTGGTTCCAAAATTAATGGAACTTTATAATAGGATATTATTAGGAGAGAAGATACCTGAATCATGGGAACATTCAGTGATAATTCTGATCCCAAAACCAGATAAAGATTTGACTAATCCCGATTCTTATAGACCTATTTCTTTAATAAATCAGGATGCCAAAATTTTTACATCTATTATGGCTAAACGGCTAAATAAATTTTTGGCAGAATATATAGGAGCAGATCAATGTGGGTTTGTGGTAGGAAGGCATATGCATAATTTAGTGGGTAGAGTTTTAAATGTAATAAATGTAATAAAAAAAGCAAATATTAAGGCAGGTATTATGGCATTGGATATTTTTAAAGCTTTTGATTGTGTGAGCTGGCAGGCACTAAAGAGTATTATAGATAAACTGGGATTTGGAAATAAATTTAAAAATGTAATAGAACAGTTATATTCCCAAAATACGGCGGTAGTGGTGGTAAATGACGGACTTACTGAAAAGATACGACTAGCCAGAGGAACAAGACAAGGATGTCCGCTCTCGCCGGTCCTGTTTGTAATGGTTATGGAAGTTTTGGCGAAGGCACTAAGGGAGGATGAAGAGTTAGAAGGAATTGGAGAGGTAAGGGAAATAAAGTTAAACATGTTCGCGGATGATACTTTATTGACCATTAAGAATCCATTAAGAAAATTAGAAAGAGTTAAATATCAGTTGAGGGAATTTGAGAAAATTACAGGGTTAAAAATAAATTGGTCTAAATCAGAGATGATGCTATTTAATTATACTAAGAAGGAAGAAAAGGATTTGGCACTTAAGGGAATGGAAGTGAAAGTCAAGGACGAGATTAAATACTTAGGAATTAAAATTACCAAAAATTTAGAAAATTTAGAAAGGGAAAATTTAACGAAGTTAAAGAAGGAGGTATTAGAGAAATTGGAGAAATATAAAAGATTAAATTTATCTTGGTTTGGGAGAATAGCTTTGATAAAAATGAAGATATTAGCTAAAATTAATTTTGTATTTAGGATGTTACCTATAAAAATATCAGAAACCGAGATAAAAAGTTGGCAAAATATTATTAATAAATATAGTAATGGAGAAAAGAGAGCAAGAGTGAATAAAAATAATTGGTACCTAAGCCAAAAAAAGGGCGGAATGGGTCTCCCAAACATAAAATTATATTACGTAGCAAATAGATTAAGACATGTTGTAGAAGCAATTATGGGAGTAGGAGATTTATATTGGATGGAAGAAAAAAACATAAGTAAGGTAGAGATGAATTTGGAGAATGTTTTTTTTAAAGATGGAGGAAGAAAGTGGGTTGGAAGTATAGATAATCCACTCCTGAGGACTCAATGGGAAATTTGGAGTAAATTTAAAGGGAAGCTGCTTCCGAGCAACTCTCCCTTAGCACCGATAATAATGTTAAAGAATTTCCCAGAGGATCTAAAGGGTAGATTGTGTAAAATATTAAAAGAAAAAAATAAAATAAAATTAAAGGATTGGTTAAGTGATATTAAAACAAGAGAGGATATGGAAAATTTGTTAAAGGAGAAGAAGCTATCGTGGTTAGAATATGGTCAATTAGAACAATGGAATAAAAAGTGGATTAAGGACAATAGAAAGTGTAGAAAGATGACGAGGTTTGAAGAATTAGTAGTAAGTAAGGAGAAAGGAAAAGGAGATAGTATAGTCTCAAAAGGATTAATGAGTGAAATATATAAAATATTGTTAGAGAAGGAGTTTAGAGAGAATACAGAGAAAATGGTTTGGGAATCAGATTTGAAGATACAGATAGGGCGACAGAGCTGGGAGGGACTATGGAAACAAAGAGTGTTGAGAAGTTTATCAGTAAGAATAAAGGAGAATTATTTTATTATTATTATTATTATTTATTTATATAGCACCATCGATGTACATGGTGCTGTACAGATAACACAGTAAATAGCAAGACCCTGCCGCATAGGCTTACAATCTAATAAAGTTGTAGTAAACAATAAGAAGGGAAGGAGAATGCAAACAGGCACAGGGAAGTGTAAACAGGCACCGGGAAGGGTGAAGCTAACAGTATAGAGTCAGAACAAACTCAAAGTTTAAAAACTATAGGGAAAAGAAAAGTTTTTAGCTGTGTTTTAAAAGCTGTGATTGAGTTGGTAGTTCTCAGGTGTTCTGGAAGAGCATTCCAGGCATGAGGGGCAGCAGAGGAAAATGGACGAAGCCGAGCAAGGGAAGTAGAGACCCTTGGGCAGGCAAGAAGCATGGCATCAGAGGAGCGAAGAGCACGAGCGGGGCAATAGTGTGAGATGAGAGAGGAGAGATAGGCAGGAGCTAGACCGTGAAAAGCTTTGAAGGTCAACAGGAGAAGTTTATATTGGATTCTGGAATGAATTGGGAGCCAATGAAGAGATTTCAGAAGCGGAGTGACATTTTAAAATTTTATGGAGGTGGTACCTAACCCCGGTTAGATTGAATAAGATAAGTGATCAACATTCAGCAAATTGTTGGAGAGGTTGTGGGGAAAAAGGAACGTATTTACATATGTGGTGGCAATGCAAATATGTACAAAGATTATGGAAGATGGTGTTTTCAGAAATTGAAGAAATAGTGGGAATGAAAATAGAACAAACACCAAAAATAGCATTGCTGTCACTATTTGAAGAGATAAAGTGTGGAAAAGGAACTATAGAGCTGATATCGAGTTTGTTGGTAGCAGCACGGTTGATGGTAGCTAGGAACTGGAAGATCCAAGGGGAATATTCTATTGAAGAATGGTATAAAGAAGTATGGGATATAGCCATCAATGATAAATTGACATGTAACATTAAGTGGAGAAAAGGCATAACTAAAATAAATGAGTTCGAAGGAATTTGGAAACAGTTCCTAGTGTTTGTGTTTACTAAGGGAAGTGGGGAACCACCAGCAGAAGAAACGATTAGATTTTGGACTCAAGAATGATCCCGAGGTGGGGGGGTGCACTTTTATGTTAAGAGCGAAGATGTTATAGTTTGATAAGGTATATGTAATAGCTTTTGATATTGTACTCAACATTTATTCAAGATGTATGTAACAGATGTTTGATGTTATTTTTTTTCTTATTGTGTTGTTTTAGTTATATTTGGTAATGTTTATCTATGTTTATATAGTGTTGAAAATGAATAAAAATTATATAAAAAAAAAAAAGAGATCTCACATGACGCTTATACTTCTGCCAAGAAAGTACCCACAATATATATATATATATATATATATATATATATATATATATATATTCAGCATAAAGAATGACATCATCCTCGTATTGAGCAGATCAAATAAAATTTGTGCACGCACAGAAACATCAAGTCAACATTCAGCAGGTAAAAATGAGAAAGGCACTCTGATCTGTTGCTAAATGAAGTGCCTCTATAAAGATGGCTCAGTTATTAAAGACATTTTAATTTAGTGCTTATCTTGAATGATTATGATTTTATGCACCATTATACTTTTTAGTATTTGCTTAAATATCTGGACGTATCCTTGCACATGGGTATTTCCAATCCTTAGGGAAATTATTTTCGTACTATGCTTCATAAATGTCTCAGTGGCATTAGCTGAGAAAATGTTAATCTAATTTATAGATAAACAACTCCACATTGTTGTGAATGGTGGTATTGAGTTAATTTATGTAAAAACAAACAAAAAACAAACAATGAATACTCCAAGCTGTGCCAAATTGAAATCTTATTGGAAGTGGGTATTTTGCCCCAAATCAACAGTGCTATCAATTATTGAGTTTCCTGATAACTCCTAAATTCTTATTGAAATTAGTGAGAGTTCTGTATGCACATATAAGCTTGCAATGTTACTGCTTTGTATACTCATTCAATGTGTTCAGAAAATAAAATACATATAAATGCTTGTGATAACATTTTTCAGCCTCTTCTTGTGGCAATATCTACAAAATATTAGGGAAGGAGGAATTTGTTAATTTTGGTTTATTTCAGTTTCTCATTTTCCAATCTTTGGTTCCTCATGAACATTGAGAATTTTTTCAATCTTCAGTTCGATTCATCCTGAACTTTTCTAAAAAGCAATTTAAGTCCACATGAAAATCTATATACCTTTTGGGGTGCATTTCTCATATGCATTTCTGTAAGCATTTTTTAAAATAATATATACATTTTTAAGCCATTTTCCTAATATAATACATTTTAATGTGTGTGTTTTACTAATGTATGATTTTTGCACAGACTTTTGTGTAATATATACATTACTCAATTCGGAGAAGCATAAATTTTGTAGAATAACTGACTTTCAGGTTGGCCTTTGTTGTGTAACTGCAGAATTAATTAAGTTTGCAATAAAATATGAACTGAACAAATTCACAAATGTAAGTGACATATCAGAGCCTCTTTTACCATGGTACTTTCCAAAAATGATATTAAGACAGCTCCAGCATAAATATTGGGTCAGTGAACAAGATGGCTCACAGAAATGTACATTTACCATAGCAGTACAAAATCATCTCCAAGTGAGCTAAATAATAGCAGTACAATAAATAATGGTCAGAGAATGGGCATAAACTGAAGTGAGTACACAGCCTCTCTACTAATAACTAACTTCCATGGCTGCAATGGCCAAAGGGGGTGGGGTTTCTTTTTCAAAGCTTTGGTGAGGGCTAGCACTTCAGCTTTGGGTAATGACTCCTTCTCTAAGGAATAATATTCCAAATGCTATAGTTTGCCTGAGCAACCATTTCTTATCTGTTTGTTCCTATTGTAAATGGTGGTTGGTAACCCTTAAAACAGACCACTAAGTTTCAAATAGCAAAGTTTAGAATTGGAATGGGTACACGTACACACAACTAGAAACACCACCAGCATATGAATAATAGCAACCAGGGATAAATGCACTCCGCAAAACTCACTAGAGTGTGTCCCTATTTGATCCAAGGCCCCTATAAAAGCAATATTTTATTATTATTATTCATCCTGCTGATTTTCTCCAGTTCTAGCAGTTATGACTCTTTCCTTTAGGATTCTGGACTTCTTTCCTTCCTCCCAACCCCTATTGTTCTCTCTGTCTGCCTAGGATTTTATCTCTTAATCCCCCCCCCCAAACAATCAAGAGGGTATTTTCTTCTTCATTTCTGTAAACTAAGTTTCTATTTCCTAAGTTTAAAACCTCTCTCTCTCTCTCTGTCTCTCTCTCTCTCTCTCTCTCTCTCCCTCTCCCTCTCCCTCTCCCTCCTCCTCCTCCTCCTCCTCCTTCTTCTTCTGTTGGACTTCATAATCCCTTGCTTCTACCTAAACATTCTACCTAAACCTTTGATTTCTGAACTATTAAGTTTTTGGCTAAAACTACCACAATCACACATTAAATTTTTTTGTCCTTAAATATCCTAAAAACAACTAAATATAAAAATGGAGGACAGTTCTGGTCCTTAACAAATGTCATCTTACATCAATATTGAGCATCAACCAGATCTGTGTCTTTTACATCCAATTTTCAAAACTGCTGGATGTAATGTTTTATATGACATCTGATTCAGGATTATCTTTTGATGATAAAGCTTCAAATTAGGAAACAAGCAGATTATTATAGAATGTATTTATTGAAATACAATCTGAAAACTAAGATGATAAGAAGAAGGTATGTTTTCTCCTGATACATCTGACCAATCTTTCTATAAAATTATCTGACAAATATGTAGGCTAAATTCTTTCTTTTTTTCACTTAAAAGTAATTTATTCTGGGTAGCAGGAAGAAAACCATGAGGGGAGGCATTCAAAGGATATGGAATTTGAAAGTACATATTAGAGAAAATACATGAATTCACTATCTGATCAGTAATCTCCTAATTATAAATATGGTGGGTTGTGTCCAAGGCAAACTGTCTGCCAGCAGAATCAAAGCCACCACAGAGCAAACTCCCTACAAGGGGAAGTCCCATTGCACCTGCAGGGGTCCATTCATGTGATGTTGTATTTAACCCAATATACATGCCATTAAAAATAAATGTATAATTAAATGTCTGAGTCATATCCCAAACATTTAGAGAAGCTTAATTTTGCAGAGAAATAGATTCTGCTATACAGAAAATGAGTTGAATTGTTCTTTCCAGTTTCTCAAACACAATGCAGAAGAAAAGCAATGTTTACATCTTCTTGGTAGCAAGCTGCTTCAACTGTACTCCAATATTAGAATTGGCTTCATCTGAGATGGGGTATGAGAACCAACCCATGTAGGATCCTCTTAAGGATGAAGCACGTGCATGTTTAAGTTACTTCCAATAATACATTATCAAATAACATAAGCCCTATTCAGGTTTTATATTTAGTGGTAAGATGAACATGCCAGCCATAAGCAGGCCTGCTGCGAGTTCAGCCCCTGACGTAAAGTGTCAAATAGCCTTTTCCCCTGGTGTCTGCACATACAGTGTGAAAGTACCAACCCTATGCCTCCCTGTTTGTTTTTAAAATGTGTACACCCATTCCACAGCCAAATGAGTCTCCCAGAGAGGCTTATATACAATCAATAAGAACAATAACGTATAATTAAAACAATAAAAATAGGATATTTAAAGAGATGGTGATCATAACATTTCACTTTTTCTTTCTATCCTGTATATGGGGTAGTGGGTTCCAGTGAAAACTGGGGGAGGTGGGGGTGATCCCAGCTGGTGAAATAACAGTACATAGAAAAAGCAGTGATGACAATTCTCCTCGCTGGCTCCTCCTTCCTTTCCTCCATTTGACTCCTGAGTGAAAACTGTTACCAATTCAATTTATATATCATCCAATGTGCATGGTGGCCATTTATTCTGAGATCTTATCATTAGCAAGACTGTGTCTCCTTTATGTACAGAAAATGAAGCCTCAAGCCATTTTTACAACCTATTTGCAGGAGTGATATTTGGATATAGTGATAGCCATAGACCTACCTCCAGCAAGTCATTAATACTACTAGTTCTTTCATGGTCTTAGGAACTTTTAAAGTATTACCATGGCATTAACTAGTGAATGAAATCTGGAATTAATCATGATGAAAAGCTCTGCATTTGGACATTAAATACCATTCAGTTGCCCAAGTAGAAAGTCTCATATTTTACATTTTATACCTAACCAAGGGAGCATAATAATTCTGAACAAGGTCATATACCCTGTTGCTTTACTATTCAGCATGTTGTTCATTTTGTCCATCTCTAGAAAATTATGATGAAAATAGAATTAAGGCTGTAATCCTATACTCACCTTCCTGGGAGTAAGTCCCATAGGACGTAATATCACTATAAATCTTATTTTTTCAAGGACCTTGAGTTTTGCTATTCTTGACTGACAACATTACATCTGTTATGTAATTACTCATTTATGTCTTCTACACATATTATCTGAAGAGTCACTCTGAAGAGTTTTGATTAAGAACCAAGACTTTGTTCCATATACGTAGTCTGTGTTTTAGGAGACTCTTTCTTTTTCTGTCCACTGACAAAGGAAAACTGTAAATGATTGATGATTTCAGAAGGTAAAGCACTTGTACTATGTTTCACCGCAGAACAGGAAAAGCCTTGCAGAATGTGTTGTGATTCAGCGTGGCATTCATTTCAGCTCTTAAAATGCACCTCATGTTTGTTTTGTTTAGTGTTTGGGAATTTAATTATAAAATTATGTTAATATATATAGTAAATGCTGTTATGAGTTAAATATAAGTCCTATGGGCCATGTGTTTCAACATACACCAGCACAGTTAATTGAAGTAGCTTATGCAAACAGTTCCCTTCAGCTTTTCTTGATTGAGGGTTTTTGACCTGACAAAATTGTAATTGCATAATCAATAGCCTGTGAGGGTGAAATGTGCATTTCTAGTAGCTTAAAAAGAAGCAACGCCTCTCTCATAACATGAAATATATAATGGCTTATTATAAATGAAATGATCTTGTTGAAACTGCAGTAACGTTGAAGCCTTACTGATATAACACTTTTTGTAACAGGCTAATTTGCTTGTATATTAGTCATTAACATTTGCAGTAACGTTATTAAGTGTGTTATATTGAAATATACTTACTGTGGAAGTCAGCAAGTAGCACCCCATAAGCAAAATTCGACTTCATGAGGAATAGTGCTATCTGAGAACCGTTTCTGCCTCTCCCTATCCTCTATGCTTCTTATATTTGCTTGAGTAGATCAGATGGAGAGAAAGACTGGATCATGTGAGAAACAAAATGGAGGCTTTTTAATTTCCTCACAATAGACTGCAGGTAACTCATAAAGCTATGCTTATTCATAATTTTGGACCCAATGACCCCAGATTCCTGTCTAAAGACCTTCTTAAGCATTAGTAGACAGCAACGAAGTCATGTATAGAATGTAATTCGATATCTCCCAAGGCAGGCAGGACTACTCAACTTCTGTTTTGCCTCAGTCTTCTCCCATAAGGGGAGTTGCATTTATTCTAAGGCAAGCAGAACAAATGATATCACAATTAAGGAAGAAATTGCTAAACAGGCAATATTTGGAGTACTGTGTCTATTTCTGGACACCACATTGGGTGCCATTGACAAATGGGATCATATCCCGAGACCAATGACCAAGATGGTGTGTGGTCTGGAAACCACGACCTATGAGGAACAGCTGAAGGGGCTTGCTACATTTAGCCTGGAGAACAGAAGATTAAGGGAGATACATGATTGCAGTCTTCAAACATCTGAAAGGCTGCCATGCAGAAGAGAAAGAAGAGGAGAAAAAACAGTTGTTCTCTTGTGCTCCAGAGTGCAGGACTAGAACCAGTAGGTAGCAATTGCAGGGAAGCAGATTTGGGTAAACATCAGGGGAAGCTTTTTCAGTGGTGGAACAGACTGCTTTGGGAGGTGCCAGATTCTCCTTCTTTGAAGGTATTTAAAAAGCGGCTGGAGAGCCATGTGCCAAGGATGCAGTAGCTGTAGCTGCATCCTGTATTGCAGATTCTGCATTGATAAGAGGATTGGACTAGATCAACTCCAAAGTGCCTCCTCATTCTAACCTTGTAAGCAGTACTGGATTGATAAAATTTGGGAGACCATGATTATGTACACATCTATTTTGCAAGTGAAATAAGTGAGGAATCCATTTAAAAACTGGTGTTATGCTGCCAAGGTTTTCATTTATTTCTTATATGGAACCCTTCTGATTTCTCTCTAACAAAATATTCTAGCTATGATTTTGCTACCTAACTTACACATCCAAACTCTCTCAATAGGTAATAGGTGGATCTAGACTTAGTTAGAATAGACCACTGAAATCAATGGGACTTAAATTAGTCATGACTAAAAAAGTCCCATTGATTTCAGTGCGTCTAATAGGCAATATAGAAATTTAATAAATAAATGAATGTAACATGAAGCCACACTTGAGCACAACTGTCATGGTGCCAGTGCTGCATCATGCTGCACTACTTCTGCAAGGTACCTGGGCCTCTATGGACAGTCCATAGGTGCTGGTAGTTCTCCTTATCTACCTATATAGCTTCATTAAGAACTTTGTTTATAGTTAGTAATGTACATAACTTAAGCTATAAACGGATTGGTTTCTATTCTCCATAACATTATTATGAGAACTAGGCTATCCTGACCATTTCCTTTGGCGAGTGTATGAGATGGATATTTAAGGCTTATTGTATTTGTGCAGGGGTTAGAAGAAATATCGTGTTTGCGGTGTTAATTATTAGGCTCTAATTGCTACTCAACCTGCATTTCTTTTAAACTGGTATGATTGTATAACAATTCAGTTCCCAAGTGACTGGTTTTACTGTTTATGCTTGTTTAATGTAGATCACCCTGTTGAATAGGCTTGAAATCCATTGGGATATGTTATGCCTATTAAATTATCAAACCACTCCCAAACACTGCAATTTTGTTACAGTGGTAGGTTGATAGCACTGCCTCAATTTATTCCTGGCACTACGAGTCAAAATTATTCAGAGATAGTTTCTATATGCTTTTCTGAAAACTCCTACTAGCTTTGAACACGGCATGGAGTAGTTTTATGGACAACCTGCTAAGATCTTTTTCTCAGAGATATATGATGAAAACAAAGATTTTTTATTATTATTCTGGTGCATTTCCTGGCAGATGGCCCTGAATATCATCAACCCCTATAGGAATTTTTAGTTCAGATGCTTTCCTGGTAATAGATGGCAGTGGAAAGTCCAAGGGCAGCTATTTGCACTGCTTATCCTGCTGTCTCTGGCTGAAGATTTAAAACATTTATTCAACCGTCATATAAATTTCAGCATGGCATTTGCAACCATTGTTGTACTGCAGTGAACTATGATGAGTATAGCTGTCATTGTAAATGTAGGAACTGCAGTGTCTTTCAAGATAATTTGGAATTATTGCCCTCTTTAAAGACAAAAGTACTACAACTGCTACTAAACCCAGTTATACAGATTCCAATAAGTATCAGCATTCTTTACATCAAATTTTATGATTTTTATGGTTTAAAATTTTGTATATTAGTTTTTAAATGTTCAGTGTTTTTAATCTTCGTAAACTACCCAGAGAGCTTCAGCTATGGGGTGGAATATAAATGTAATAAATAAATAAAAATATATAAATTTGAGATCTCAATCCAATAGCCCATTGCATTGATTTTGGGGAGAGTAGTTATAACTGTGGTCTGAATATGGCTTCTGCTCAGGCACCTTTTAAATAAAAGTAATACGTTTTAAGTAAAAGTAAAAAAGAATAGAAGTAATAATGACTGCTCCAGCCTTCTGTGCCAAATTAAATCCTTTACACTGGGCAGGAAAGGAGGACAAATACAGAGAATTCCTCTACTCAGTGTATTTGCTTAAAGCAAACAAGCAATTGTACATCAAGCCAACTAGACTAATTCTGCCAACCACTGTTGAATCTCTTCCAAGTTTATTGTTGTATTGTGGCTTGAAAGAGGCTTGAGACACTTGGTGTTTCCTGGCTCAGAAGGAAATAGATCAGTCAATATCACCGTGCAAACTACATTTCCTAGCATTCCTGGTGCCTGGCTCAGAACTATTACTAGGGTTTATCACTACTAGGTTACTTGTGAATTGCACCCTCAAAAAAGGGGGGGGGGAGGATATTATTCATTAACAAAAAGAGAACAAAAAACCCTATTTGCATAACATTTGTGTATGCTGAATTACATGTACAGATGCAAATTTAGAATTATTATAATTTAAAGAGAAATACAATAGATCATACCATAACGTACATCAGTTGACCTGTGTGCATACTCAATCTGCTATCAAGGTGTTGTTGATGGACAACTTCAAGGCCAAGCTCTTCTTTCTGATGGTTCTTTATACCAGTAGTAGACTGGACAGCCCTTCAAATACTGTAGATGATGCCTTAAAAATGGAGGACACTCCTTTGGCAGCCCTTCAAATAGAGGACAGTGAAAGTGGACTTATGACAAGCCAGATAAATGGATAGAGAGGGAAGGAAGGAGAAAGAGAGATGGGGAGGAGGTCCTGAGGCTCATCAGTTGGTTTGGGCTTAGAACCTATCACAATAGAGTCTGATTAGGCTCAGAATTGGGCTTAAAACAAGCTATTTTCCAAGTTTTGGGGAAATAGTTGGGTTTTCTGAATAGGAAATTTGCTCCATTATTAGTTGACACCTATATTTTTCATCACTGTAGCATCCAGGGATAGCTTGCACATGTGAATGGACTGCCAGGGAAATTATACTACAGAAATAAATGTAATACTGTCTCATAGATGTTTACTTTCAATAGTTAATTTATGCATTCAGCTATCAGTCATTAAGGTGCAGTTTGTGACCAGAGGTGGGAGTGGAGCTGGGCCAGGGAAAAAGAGACACACACCAGATAAGAAAGTTGGATAGAACAAAGGTGGGCAGAAGGTAGATCTCCAGATGTGTCAACTTACAGAAGTCCATGCCAGCATGGCCAAAGTAAGAAATGTTGTGAATTTAAGGCCAAAAAATATCTGGAGTTCTTCTTTCAGTCCACTCCTAGGATACAGAACAGGCCACTACTTCACAATTGCAAAGCATGGGGTATGAGTAAGGATAATGTTTCTTTTTTGATGCAGGATAAATGTTGGAAGGTGAAAGCAACAGCATAGGGCCTCTCTTCATAGGGCTCTGTTTCCAGACCCCTGATCATCCTGGTTGCCCTCCTCTGAACACGCCCCAGCTTGTCTGCGTCCTTCTTGAATTGTGGGACCCAGAACTGGATGCAATACTCTAGATGAGGCCTAACCAGGGCCGAGTAGAGAGGAACCAGTACCTCACGTGATTTGGAAGCTATACTTCTATTAATGCAGCCCAAAATAGCATTTGCCTTTCTTGCAGCCATATCGCACTGTTGGCTCATATTCAGCTTGCAATCTACAACAATTCCAAGATCCTTCTCATTTGTAGTATTGCTGAGCCAAGTATCCCCCATCTTGTAACTGTGCATTTGGTTTCTATTTCCTAAATGTAGAAATTGGCATTTATCCCTATTAAATTTCATCCTGTTGTTTTCAGCACAGCACTCCAGCCTCTCAAGATCATTTTGAAGTTTGTTTCTGTCTTCCAGGGTATTAGCTATCCCACCCAATTTTGTGTCATCTGCAAATTTGATAAGTGTTCCCTGCACCTCCTCATCCAAATCATTAATAAAAATGTTGAAGAGCACTGGGCCCAGGACTGAGCCCTGCGGCACCCCACTCGTTGCCTCTCCCCAGTTTGAGAAGGTTCCATTGATAAGTACTCTTTGAGTCCGATTCTGTAGCCTCAATGGAACCTTCTCAAACTGGGGAGAGGCAATGAGTGGGGTACCGCAGGGCTCAGTCCTGGGCCCAGTGCTCTTCAACATTTTGTTTGAATTTTTTTTAAAAAAAATAATACTGAGTATTATAGTTTATAAAACATGCTTTTATTCTGCTCTGAATGCATTATGGCCTGGATGGGGTGAAACAGTAACACATTCTTTATTTAAACCATAGTTTCTTGCCCTACCCAGTGTTCGTCTGGCAGACAATTGGGAAAAAATGGCTTGTTTTCTCAGACCTGCTTTTTTGACCATTTCCTCCCTGTATCCCAAATGCCTTTGAGGCACTGCAGTACTAGCATACTGAGGGTCATTTTTTTCTCTTGTCCACTGCCTTGTAGAACAACCCATGAACAACTCAAGACTCTGGGTTAATAACTAACAACAACCCATAGTTTAAACAACCCACAGTTCACAACCCAACAACAAATTGTGGGGTCGTCTTTATGGATTGTTGGCAATTAACACCCTATAGCTAACCCATTGTTTCAGATTCACACAACCCACAATTTAATAATGGGAATGTCGGAGGAATCTGATGAGCTTTTATTGACCTGGCTCCCTGAACTTTGACTCATCTTCCACTAGCTGGCCCAACTCAGACTGCAGTGAGTTGGGCTAGCTAGTGGATTTTCCTTTTTAAAAAAATTTGCAGAAATATCTACTTGTGCAAATAAATGTTTTAAAATGGGAAAAGTTCCCAAATCTTTGGGGTGTGTGTGTGTGTCTTTCTTCAAGTGGTCAGCAGGAGTCCGTCAAGACCCCAAAGGGCTGGATTTCACAGTGATGGACTTCCCTATTTAACAAATGTTTTGGAATCGAATCTATGGGCATGTCTACACCTAAGGGTGTAGAGGGAGAGAGGCAGGAGGATCATGGACTTACCTTCTTCTGCGATCCTCCCCCAGCATCTTGATGGTCGCACAATGTCCCGGAAGAGAAGAGGGACGTTATGGCTGCCTTCCCCCTCCCCCCCTGGAATGGAGACAGAGCACAATTGCACTATAGCACATATAAGGTTTTTTAAAAAAAATGTTTTCCCCACCCACCCCGATGGGCATGGACTGCCCCCATGCAGCTCCATGCCCATTTTAAGAGCCCTGCTACTTGTGGGGAGGAAGGGAGAAGCCAGGACCAGTGCCACACCTCTCGTGATCCTTGGGATGGTCCTGGGGCCACGGGGAACATTGGGATAACTGGGCAATCAATTATCCCAGGAAAATGGAGAGTTCATCCCTGGTAGCCCCCAGGATCCCCTGTGCATCATTTGGATGCACAGAGATGATCCCGGGGGGGGGGGGGGAAAGGCTGGTGTAGACATGCCCTATGAGTGTAGGAAAAGTAACACATGCATGCTATGAATAAATAATCAAATGATCAAACATCTTTTGCACCACTGACTTTTTAATGCTGGTGGATAGGAGCAATTCAGAATTCTAGGCAGCCAGACAATGACTTCCATCGATGTGGTGAAATGAACAACTGTATTAGGCCCAAGTGAGCTGTAATCACATGTAGAGAAATAAAATAATATTCATGAATATGCACGTATGTTTTGGGACCCCCATCTTCCTAGTTTGATACTTGATGCACTGTATTGTTGGTTGTTTTTATGCTCTTCATGGTTTTAATTTTTGTGAACCACCCAGAGAGCTTCAGCTATTGGGCGGTATAAAAATGAAATAAATAAATAAATAAATAAAAGATGACAGTGCACTATTTGAAGGCAGGGTTTCATGACTCTTTTATCTATGAATACTCTGTTATCTTAGTGCAATCCTCCTTGTCTTGTCTGCCGACTCCAGTAGGGTCAGCTGACAGGATAAGCCGAGCATATTCAAGAAGTCTTGCATAAACTTCTTAGTATTGGCCCCACACAAAATGAGAAAAAAAGGTCAAGAGAGAAAATAAGTTTTTGTTTGACCAACTAGTCACTAAAAATATTGCAAACACATCTCCAAAGCATTAAAGTATTGGGGCTGGGGGCTGAAGGAAGCTATAAAAATTACGAAATAATTTGAGTTACTTTGAGCTTGCACTCAAACTTGCATTATTCAAATTTATATAGTCTAGGGTAGGTAACATCAAATTACTCATTGTTCAGCATGTGCTACTTTATTCTTCCTCTTATGACTAGTTCATGATTTCTAGGAAGAATCAGTTACATAATGCAAATCTTGGAACATAACATGGCAAGTGAAGACTGATGGATGCCCCTGATGTACTTGTATTTGGTCTCAGTAGGAAAAGATGAGCTTGTGCTGTCATTCATACATAGCAACAAACTCAAATGGATGTTCCTGCTAATATTTATGGTTTTACTCGATATGTCACATCCACCTCTGAGACTTCAAGCAGTAATATATCTTGTATAATGCCAACGGCAGACTAGAAAACAATAGAAACTCCCAGCAGGTTTATGTAACTGAATCTAATCCAAATTTCATGTACTGTTCAGCCCAAATGCATGAACTTATGATTGATAAACAACTTTAAATCCTTTGTTAATTTGTTTTTCGACTTTGAAATTTTAAAATATTTTGACGACTAATATCCAGGTATTCCATTTTGCTATTGTTGCATGGCTCGACACTCCCACACATTTTCTTCACTTACAAATCGCCAACACACACAATTGCATGTACACGTTGATTGAAACACTGAGCAAAAACAAAGTCTTGATACAATCATGTCAGGATTCCTTTTTGTGATTTAAAGTGGATGTGCACAGATTAAATCACAAAATAAAAAAGGAGTCAGTGTGATCAAATGATTGCACCGACTCCTTCAGCATAGAATTGTATTGATGCACATATGCATGCACACTGGTTACTATAAGGGGAAAAATGAGAATGGCAAAGAACTGCACAAGCACCTTGATTTGAACAAAATCTGCAATAAAGAATGGAATGGTGGCAGATTGGGAATACAGTTATGCCATTCCACAAACAAGATTAAGTAATGGGAACCCAAAATCCAGGAAACCATTTGTATGGGGAAATATTCTTAAGCATAACCTACTGTCATGATTCCAATCCCTCCCATTGAGATGCAAGACAAGAAAGAGGTCTGCTGTGCAATCCACAAAGCTGTATTCAGTAAATAGACATCTCTTTGCACCTGAAGGGAATGTGAAGGCTAGGAGCTATTCTCTAAGCTTAATTGGTCTAACAAAACAAAGCAGTTGCCTATCAACTAAATGGACAGTTTGCTGCAATCCCCAACAGGCTTTTATTGAATCACTCCTTCAAGGAGGTGAAGCCCATGCTGGGTGGCCAACCTAGTGGACCCCCTGTCACCGCCTGTCAACTCCACCCATTTGACCCTGCAGTGGACTCTGGGATCTGTCGACTCCAATGTTCCCTCCCCCTCTAACAAAGGCTGAGTTCCTGAGTAGAGGAGGGTGATCTCTGAGCCTGGGCATCCTGTCCAATAAGCTCCTGGAAGGATTCCTTCCTTTTCTCCTGGAGAATCTCCTCCCCACTTCCTGTCTTCACTGCTGTACGCCTATGCCTCCTCCTCCTCCTCCTCCTCCTCCTCCTCCTTTTTTGGCCTCTGAGTCCAATTGAGGCGCCAAAAGCCTGTTCCTCATACAAGGGAGAACAGGCCTGATCCTGACAACTATTAAGGTAGGAGTAGGAGTAAGATAGGAGTAGGATTGTTTTCACATCTGGACATTCAACCAACCTCAGATGGATTCACTAGATAATCTTTTATTTTGTCCCCTAGCGTGATGGGTTATAAAAATAAGATACGGGTTGTTTCACTGTTGCCTTTTTATTGCATAGAAAAAGATACTTTTCCTACTGGTGTAATGTTAGGGCATAATTAAATTAAGAACTTTTATGTCTAATTAAGCATGCATCTGAATCTCTCCCATTGAAATCAGCGGGACATGAAATGTTTAACTTCAAAGATAATAATTGCAAATAAAAAGTTTACTTCTTGAAGTCTATAGGAGATATGTGGTGGAGGGAATCCTTTAGTTAGACATATCCTTAACATTTAAGCAGCATGACACATGTACCCTAGTCTAATTAGGGGCCACAATATGTTTGCAAAAGCTGACATCCACAAAATACTCCTAGCTAGTTGGGAAATCATGGGTGCAAATAAATACATGATCTCCCCCCCCCCGCCCCCATCCTGATTCAAATTCTGAAGATGTCTGTGAATAACTATTTAAAAGGCTAAAATTTTGCTAATCAGCTTTTTAGTAAAGGCAGCAAGCCATTAGGTTAATTTACCCCAAAACTTTACATTGCCAAATGCTGGCTCCAGATTTTACAACAGATCATGCACACACACACAAACACACGCACACACACACACACTAAACTACTAAACTGAAAGCATTTCCTTTCATGCAAGGCAAGGAACCCAATTTTCCCCATTCCTCCCTCCCTCCTGCACCCCTCCCAAAAGCTGCTCCTGAGATAGAGGGGTGGGATTCAGTGAAGATTTTGTGCCCACACCTGTGTGAATGGAATCACTTTCTGAAAAGGAAAAGTCACATTTGGACACATTTGGATAGTGGCTGTTCTGAACCAGTGCCTGGGCATGGGCTAATAAACTGAAACTCAATCCAGACAAGATGAAGGTACTGTTAGCGGGTGGTTCATCTGTCCGGCGAGATGATGTTTGCCCTGTCCTGGCTGGGGTTGCACTCCCCCTAAAGGATTGGGTCCATAATTTGGGAGTGCTCTTAGATCCAGAACTGTCACTTGAGGCACAGGTGAACTCAGTGGCAAAGAGCACCTTTTATCAGCTTAGGCTGATATACCAACTGCACCCTTATCTGGACAGAGATAGCCTAGCTACAGTTATCCATGCTCTGATAACCTCTCGTTTGGATTACTGCAATGCGTTATACGTGGGGCTGCCTTTGAAAATGGTCTGGAAACTTCAACTGGCACAAAACAGGGTAGCACATTTACTAATAGGGACTGGCCGACGAGACCACATTACGCCAGTCCTTTTCCAGCTTCATTGGCTGCCAGTCCAGGTCCAGGCCCGATTCAAAGTGCTGGTATTAACATTTAAAGCCATAAACGGCTTGGGACCAGGTTATCTGAAGGAACACCTCCTCCCATATGTACCTGCCCGGACCCTAAGGTCATCCTCAGGGGTCCTTCTCCGTGAGCCCCTGCCAAAGGAAGTGAGGCAAGTGTCTACCAGGCGGAAGGCCTTCTCTGCTGGGGCACCCCAGCTGTGGAATGAGCTCCCTAAGGAGGTTCGCCTGGCACCTACATTATATGCTTTTAGATGGCAGGTGAAGACCTTTTTATTCTCCCAGCATTTTAACAGTCTATAAATAAATTTTAACTTGGTGTTTTAAATTTGTAATTTTGCATTGCTGCTGTTTTTATCTGGTTGAGCTTTTATATTGTATTTTATATGATGGTTTTATACTGTTGTTTTATACTTTGAATGTTTTTAATTTCTGTGAACTGCCCAGAGAGCTCCGGCTATTGGGTGGTATAGAAATGTAATAAATAAATAAATAAATAAATAAATACAACCCCATGTGTATTAATGCTATTTGCAGTTAACTCCTAGAACTATAGGGTAATATCCTATTGCGTCTGTGCACTTGCAGGACCCACTGCTCGCACAATGGTGCTTCAAAAGCTAACAAAAGGAGCAGAAATGGTCTGGGGTTATTTTTAGAAGTGCTAAATGCACATTATCCCACAAACACCACAGAACAAGTGGAGGCAGAGCTGCCCCACTGAATACTGGCCATATAGTTAGAAACAATTTGTTGTTGTTGTTAACAATTTTGTGGCTAAAACACATTTATGGTTAAGTATATTCCAATTGCTTCTGACAGAGAAAGAGAATACATTCCTGTTCTATTGTGTATCAGCATTTACAGTTGCTTCCAAAGTAGGGGTTAGGTCTCTTTTAAAAGCAGATAAGGTCATGGCCTGTTTAACCTCTTCAGAAGTGTGAAGTCAATCACTGTTGGTTACATTTCCCTCTTCCATGTCTAAATTGTTTTTGCTGCATACTGTTATTAAATATATTTATTTATTTATTTATTTATGTGTTTAGAACATTTATATCCCACCCTATCTCATTAAGATCTCAGAGTGGTGTACAGATAAAAGCATACAGTATAAAACAATAAATATGCACAGTTAAAAACAAATTAAACCATGAACCAAGTTAAAACAATATATAATTTAAAAGCAGTAAAAGCAGTTAAAACAATGTGCCATCTTAATGTATTTAACCATCAAAGGCTTTGTTAAAAAGCCATGTTTTTACTTGACGTCGAAGTGAAATCAGTGTTGGCGCTAGTCAGACCTCCAAGGGGAGGGCATTCCACAGTTGGGTGCAACAACAGAGAAAGCCCTCTCCCTTGTCCCATCATAGCGTATATGTTGCATTGGTGGGATGTGGAGAAGGGCTCCTCCAACAGATCTCAAGTCTCGGGCAGGCATATATAAGGAGAGGCACTCCCTCAAGTATCGAGGTCCCAAGCCATTCAGGGCTTTAAACGTCATTAACAACACCTTGAATTCCGACCGGAAGCGTATAGGCAGCCAGTGCCATTCCTTTAAGACCGGTGTTACGTGGTCTCTGTAAGATGTACCCGCCAGCAGTCTAGCTGCTGCATTTTGCACTAGCTGCAACTTCTGCGTCATCTTCAAGGGCAGCCCCACATAGTGTGCAATATATCTCATATGATTATGACAGAGCAGAGAAACTATCACCAAGGAATTGATATGACAAGCTTTCTTAAAATAGTTAACGTGAACTTGCCATATAATAGACATGGGCCAGATCTACGCCAAGCAGGATAAAACACTTTGAAAATGTTTTGGAAACGGTATATGTTGTGTGTCCTGGGCCCCAACAGTTGTCAAAACTGTTATAAACCATTTTAAAGCAGTAGTGTAGATCCTGCCATGCTCCTGTAAGGAAGATGACTACAGAGCGTATCCATGAGAAAGAGCAAACTATTCCACCCCCCACCCACCCCGGCTTTGGAACAAGCGTTTGTGTTCTTGTTTCAAACCGCTTTGCAAATACTCAGTGGTGATCCAAAGTGCGCTGGGATAACTGTGCACCATATAAAGATTCAGATTATGGTCCTTTTCAAGACAACACTTTTGTTAGTTCAATAAAGGAATCTGTCAGCAAATATAGCTATGAAGGAGGTTAAGGATAAGAGGATCAGCACAGTTAGGTGAGAATATTAGTCGTTATCACTTTAACACATTCAGTCCTAAAATCTCTGCAGGGAATAATAGTGTGTATCTTGCCTTGATCCTTTGGACACTTATAAGCAGAGACTTCCATCTTACAAAATTCCCAAAGCTCCATCAAACAAAACCAAAGATGCATTCTTCCCATGAAGCAACTACTTGAACACCCTCAGGCTTTGATTGGCTTGTGGTGGTCAGATTAGTCAAAATCCCTTCGGCGCTATCCATTGAGGCCATACTACTAGCACAAGCTGCTTTATGATTGGCAGAAGTGCCAGCCAGTCAGTGCTATGCAAATGTAGGTTCTCCTTAAACAGGAGAGGAGAAACAGTTCCCTCAGAGCCTAGTCTTGGAGAGAAAGCTATATGTGTGTCAGAACTCTGGTGAGGGTAGTTCCACAGCAGATCACCACTGAATTTACGTTCCTCTGTATTGCAAGAGATAGTTGAGAGATAGTGCTTTTTGAACAGGGTTTATGGCTCATTCTGTTAGCACACTAATTTGTTAGCACACTAGTTCTGTCACACCAGTGATAGAAGCCACAGTGACATAAATTTGAATTAAAAGCTAGTTCTATTTGCTAAGGATAACCTCAGGTTTCCGCTTCTCCATGCAGTCTTCTTCATCTTTCCAAATCTGCTTCAGAGGTTGGGAGACCCACCTGAACAAATTTGGGGAGCATGTTAGGGCCTTCCCTTGTGCCTGAGGAAGTTCCTTTGCATGATCCTACCCTGTATGTTGAATATATTGTTTCCTACAACAACCATGGTTCCTGATGCCATCAAATAGACGGTCATCTCTTTCAGCATTGTTAGAAAAGAAGTGGGGGCTGAATCAAGAATACCCTGATCTTTCCCCCTGAACTCACTTTAATGCATTCTTCCCCTGCCAGAGAAATGAGGGAAGGGGGACTCAGATTCAGGCCACCATTTCCTCTCAAATAGGTGCCCACCATGCCTGAGCCACTTTTGACTGGTTGCAATATGAAGCTTAGTATGAATTGGGTTTGTCCATATTAGTCTGTGAGGGTGGGAGGGAATTATATGTGCTCAATGGAAAATGTCCGCAAATCTGTGGAGTTTCCCTTCACAGATAAGAATGGGAAGTTCAACTATGCCTGGGTCCTGTTGTGTAGACATTCTGCTCCAGCTGTAAATTATTTGCCACTGCTAATCCCTTTGGCTGAAAAAGGAGCAAGTTACAAATGGTTTCTTCAAAACAAAGCAGTTTATTTCTCCACACAGTAATGATGGTAACCCCTTCCAAATGATTTGGGAGGATTGTGTGGAACTTAGATATTCTTCTTCATTTATCCTTCCTGTACAGAAAAACAAAGTATTTATTTATTTATTATTCCAAGGAACACAAGGCAAGTTCCTTTGTATCCCCACAACAGCCCTGTGAGGTAGGCTAGACTGAGAGTCAGACGTCCAATGGCCTTCATGGCTGAGTGGGGACTAAAGGTCGGATCTTCTGAATCTCAGTCCAATTCTAAACCACAGAGATCCTGTTCAGATGACATGCTAATCTATGATTGTTAAGCATTTTAAGCTAAACATTACGGCTTAGCATGTTGTGTGAACCATTCCTCACCATGGTGGTTACATAACCATGGTTTAAACATGCTCACTAAGCATTGCTGCAAAAGGGTTAGCAGCCTAACCATGGGCTGAGAACAGGCCGAGAGGCTCACATAAATATGCAAGAGGAATGCCACCAATGGGATTTTAATCCAGGGCAGCCCTCTTAGCCCCATGTTAATACACACTTCGTGCACCAAAGTTGGTGGTTGATTCATTAGCAGGTGCAATATTGACTCATTTTTAATCATGCAGATTCCTGATTTAGCTCCTGTGATGGGGAATGATTCTGTGAGCAGATAGCAATGACTCAGCTTTAAAAGAAATGGAACTGTTCAAAGCTGCTTGCAAGCCTTCATGAAATACAAAGTTTAACACTTTATAAAATCAACATACATGTATTGAATTAAAATAATGTGCCTGTTTTGTATGTCCAGGGGGCTGTCTTTATGGTGGCAGGTTGCCACCATGATGATTCAAAAACCCACAGTTTCGCTGCTGCGGGGCGGGGGCAGCTAATCTTGATGCCGCAGGAAAAGTGCAGGGTTTCTGGTGCTGGTCATGTTCCCTGTCCTCTGCCTGGGCTGACGGCAACCATTCAGTGGTCACCATCTGCCCAGCTGCGCCTCCGCTGCAACTCCAGAGCGAGGCTTAGGGGCTGTCTTGATGTTGTCTTGAGGGTCCTTGTCTTGCTCTGGAGAAAAAAGTCAGGGTAAGTCCCCAACTTTTTTTCTCCACAGCTTCAGCAGAAAGGACCAGGGTGGGTACGCAATTGCTGCTGCATCATGTAATCAACGCTGCACCACCCGCGCACCCATCCCGGGGCTTTCCGAGCATTTAGACAGCCCCCAGGTGTATATGAAAGAGAGAGGAAGAGATGAACACTTTTAAAGTCAATGATCTTCACTATGTCATGGTCATGTGCAACAAGTAACGTCATTTTATGAAGAAATAAAATCTCACTTTTAGAATTCTCATGTGGACAGTTCTCACCATAAAATAGTGGTGCACTCTGACTCTCATCAGGATGGAAACCTTGGTGTGGCAGTTTAATAGATTATGACATCACAGTGCTATTAGGAATGCTTTAACAATAGATGGACTTGGTGACTCCCTGAACTCACTTTAATGTCCTGTCAGTGGTAATCAGGTGATGGGAGAAAGCGTTTAAGTTTACTTAAGCATATTGCCAGGGAACAGCTTTAGAACTGTGACCTCTAATTGCCCAGCATTAGTGCTATACAGGTTTCCATTACATGCAAAGATTAGTTTCCCTTCTTTTTGTGAAAATGATGTAGCCCATACACTGTAATTTATGAACGATACGTAATGAAACAACTGCACAGTTTTACCTGGCATTCTTCTTGTATGCTATCTGTAGGTCAACCTACACACCACTTCTTTCCTTCTACTGACTGAGACGTCATGACTCAAGTAGGGTAAAGTCGCATTGCCTTATGAGACTATAATGCCTTTGGCAGTTTTAAATATGTGTGGCAACTAGAAAAAGAAGGAAGGAAATAGAGAAAGAACCCAGTACTAATCCTTGGTTAAAAAAAAAAAAGTAATCAGCTACCAAAAATGCTGCTAGCTGTCAGAATCAGCAACTATTGTAATAGGCTGCCAGGAGGCAATCAGGTGCAGATGATTTATACCATTGCAAGTGCATCATTTATTAAAAGTATCACAACACTGACATTACAGAACATTGCCCTGCTTTCATTTACTCTGTGATAGGCAGAGACCCAACCAGTACTTTCCTGCTGTACTTTGTGGAGTTGTGGTGTTAGGTTTCATGTAGAAATGGGGGAGAAAGTTGTTCAGTTCACATTTAAATGCAAACCTACCTAATTCCACACCAATACACAAAGCAGAACTCAATTATCCTTCAAAATTAGCATTTCTCCTAATTTTACAATAGAGTTCTCCCATCCAAATGTGGTCATAAAAATGCATACATTAGGGGGAAATGAGCACAAATACATATGGTGAAAATAATCTTCAAAATGTATTATATTAGGGAAATTGCTTGCTAAAATGTGTATATTAGCCAGAATTGCATACACAAATGCATGTATTAGAAATTCACACAAAGATGTTTACCAATTTTCATGCAACACTTTATTTTAAAAGAAAAATCCCTCAAACTTTGGGGCAAATTGAACTTGGAAAACGGAGAGAAACTCAAATTCATCTGTCCCTAGTTTTATGTGTACACACGTGATATTTGAATGGTGATAGCAATGAATAGTTCGAATCTACCAAAAGAATAAAAGGAAGGGCAGACAGGAGTAGAAGAAAGTGACATGAAACTAGCACAACTCAAATCCACATAACTTTACATTTGGAACAATAATCTGCAGCCATGTTTATTTCTCCATTGAGTCCTCTTTCACCAGTAATGAAATTTATTAGCTGTGTTATCTTTACGGCAAGGATGAACGCCATTGGTTCAAGAGCTTTTATGGTGGGGAAGGACTGTACCTCAATGGTAGAACATGTGCATGTCGAAGAACCCAGATCATTCCTCAGCATTACCATCTAAGACTGGGAAAGGCTTCTCCCTGCAACCTTGGAGAACAATAGATAATACTAAGTTAGATAGACCAATGGTCTGACACAGCTTCTAATGTTCCTAAGCCTTGAGAACTTCTGCCAGTAGAGATTAGGACAGCTGTTTCTTTACGTTCTTTTCAATGAGCTGCATTCACATTGCATTGACATTTTTAGATTAGATTTTAGTTGATTTCCCCCTCTTTGTGGCTGATTAGTTTGGATTGCTGTCTTTATTTTAGATTTATCTGCATTTTTTTTTCAAATTTTTGGTTGCACACCTGCCTTGAACACCAGAAAATAGGTCTTCCAAAATTCCAAACCTAAAAGCAGAGTATACCCCAAGAAGAGAGGACATTGTATGATACAGCTGGGAAATGGAGGATGTATCAAATGTGTAGAGACAAGTAAGAATTTTGTTTGGTTCATTTCTTGAGAAGAACTTACCAAACATCATAAATGTCTTCATAAATGGGATGGAAAGAACTTGAGATTTTTTTAAAAAATGTGGAAGAAAGTAAAACTGACAGATTTGTCCAAGTGCTTTGAGAGCTTAGCTTTTAGAATCTCTGGGTTTGAATCACTGTATATTCAATCATGTTAGTGATGCTGAATTAGGGTTGGCACCTCTTCTCTTTGACAGACACTTCATCTTTAACAGCTAAATGGCCACCAGATAAAATGTGGTACTCTCCGTGGTGGGAATAGCACCAAAAATTTTGACCATTCCATTTTTGACATTTGGTGGTGGTGGGGGGGGGAGAGAAAACTCAGTCAAAAGAGTCTAGGAGAGGTGAGAATTTTGGAGAATTTTCTCCTTGGGAAGGGGAGAGGGTTTCCACGTACCTTTTTTTAAATGTAGCCAGTTGTTAAGGGTTCTTCTTTCTTTCTTTTTATTTTTTTTTAACACTCCTACATTTTCAGGAGCCCAGGAGTGCTTATTGGATGCCTATTGGAGAAGGAGAGGTCACATGGTCTCCAATAGGCATTCAGTTAGAACTGCTGGAGAAAGGGGGTGTTTTTGTTTTTGAAAAACTAAAAAATAGGAAGGGCCCTCAGCAATCGGCTATACTTAAAAAAAGGTATGTGGAAATCCTGTCCATCTCCCCAAAAAGAAAAATCTCTGAATTTTCCCTCCTCCCTGTGAATGAGGCAGAACAAACAATGCTTCTTTCGCAGGGGGAGGGAAAGCTCCTGAAAATAGAGGGCAGGTTTTGGCCCAGCTCTTGTACCTATTGTATTTTGCCAGTGAAAATGGGTATGAATTTTGTTTCAATTATTTTGTTATAACCATTTAACAACAACGTTCACAGATTTGTTCATATTTGGGATGGAAAGAGCTGGAGATATAAAATATGTGAACGTGGGAGAAAGCAAAGCTGACCGATTTGTCCATCCCTACCTTATGTTAGACATTTATCGTGAAGTGGTCCTGTGTAAAATTTAGTATAAACACATGTATTCAATACAATACATTTGTTAAAGATAGCCTACCCACTCCCTGCATAACTGGATATCTGCATGCACCACAGATATCCATTTATAAAAAAACCAGGATACATCTAAAAACAATTGTAGGGCATTTTTTGTGTGAAGGGCATCTTTATTGTGGATGGGAATAGAATAACAAATTTTGAGAGCTTATATTATATAATGGCACTATATCGTTATAAGGTAGCAACTTGAAATATTCTAGAGCTGAAATATTTTGTTAATGTGGCAGGTCACTATATTCTGTTTGCCTGACTGTTCTATAACAAAATCTTCTCACATAAAAATATCTGTCTGTTCTATGTTCTAAATTATACATAAATGGCGCAATTTTCAAGGTGAAACAATCTCTTCTCTCACAATCCCTTGTAATTTGGGGGCTTTTTCCATTAAAGTGACAATTCTTTACAAATGGACTGAAATTCCCCAGGAAGCTGCAACGGTACCTGTTGCCATTGTTTTTCTAATGATTCTATAACTGCAATTTCAAAGATTCCATAATTACAATTTTAATAAAGCTTGAACAATGATTTGTTAGAGAAAAACCACGTACATTATTTGATTTTGTTACTATGCAACAGTAATTGAGAGCCTAATATATGGAGAATAGGACCTGCTTCTGTCTCCTCTTTTTCTTTCTTCTTTTTCAGCTTCCTGTGCTCTGAAACACAATACTGTTCAGTTATGGCCAGGCAAAGCTGGTAATAGGCCTGGGCCAGATGGGAAATGTAGGCCCCATTTCAAACTACTCATTAAGTATTTTTTAATCAGTTCTAAATACATATGAACTAGAATGATTTATAAAAAAGGTAATGGCAAGCACTTTTATTCAAGATGTATATAAAACATCACTTCTTCACATTCAGAAATGCTTTACGTGCTTTTGTCTCATCTCTGCTGGAGATCGGGGGTGAAGACACCTTGGCTTTTGGGCTGTCTTAAAATGGAGTCAGTACTGCTCACTCACAGGAGAGCTACTTTGTTACAAATCTTTGTGAAAGGGTCCCCCTTTGCCTCTACCAGGGGGACTCGGAGTAGGCCCCCTCAAAATCGTAGGCCCATGCCAACTGGCCCCCTCTGTGCAGCCCTGTGTCCAGTAGAACCTGACAGAAGGTCATTTCTGACAAGTCACTTCCTTTCTATGCTAATTCTTGCTCAAGCTTGAAATAACTGTTTATATTACTAGGGGCTACAGCCAATATTTAAGTCCACTGGGACTTCCTGTTTCAATGCCCCCTGCACACTCCCCAAATCTGCTCCAGAGAGTCCTCAATCCTCCACATCACATTTCTGGAACATTTGAGGGGCTGAGGCTGCAGAGACAAGGAAAATCTGTTCCACCAGTAAGTTTTGAATGCATCTCTATAATATGTAGATCACTGCCAGATATGTGCCATGGGACGTGCTCACTTTTCTTAAAAAGACTTCTGATATCACCATACTCAATAAAACAGCAAGAAGCACCTTTGGTATGACTGAGCTCACAGTCTACATTGGGACACTCTGTGTGACCTACTTTTCCTTTACCCCCCACTTTAGTGATGAGATTTGAAGTCTGGGTTTTGTCCAGTTGGACTATCTTAAAAATATTATGAGCCTGTAAGATTTGGGGGCTTAATGGAAACTGAAGGCAATACCCCCATTGTGCATATGTGGCATCCTATCTTTGAACCTTTTTATTTTACAGGAAAATATAAAGATAATGTTTTAGATCCCCCAAAAAATTGGATCTAATTTTTGGGGGGACCATTTTTTTTTTCAGTAGAAAAAAAGAAGGGAGGGTGAACCTAACTCCACACATTAATTTTCTGGCCCAAATTAATATAGTGCTGGGCATGACTTATGTACTCAGATTCTTCTTTTAGTTTGACCAAATGGCTGTCTGCAAGTCCATCACGTTTAAAAACAACATTTTAACCACCTCTTCTTACCCTTTGTAACAAAATTAGTGTAAAGCCCATGCTGCCATGGGCAGTAGTTCAATCCATACAGTTATGTCATCTCTTTATTTTCTTACCTCCTTCAGTCGCAAATGAAGGAAGACTGAAATTAATGGCGTGCTGGGCATGATTTATGTACTCAGATCCTTCTTTCAGTTTGGCAAATGGCCTTCTGCAAGTCCATCACATTTAAAAATAACACTTTAACCATCTTTTATTACTGTTTGTAACAACTAGTGTAAATCCCATGGTGCCATGGGCACTAGTATTCTGAAGGCGAAACATACAATTCCTTGACTCCTGCTATGTCAGTCCTCCAGAAGCTGTATAGAGGTTACTTTCCTTCAAAACAAGGCCTTCACTTCCTCACATCCATCACAGCTGAACAACATTCGCTTCTTCCCCTCAGGTCTCAAGCCCACTGCCTTCCCTCTTCCCCCACATTTAAAACCTGGCTTTTCCTAGAGCTGTTTTTCTTCTTCTACTACTACTATTGCGTCAGAGCATTTGCCACTGCCACTGCTTCCACCACTACCCCTGTGGCCAATATGGCCTCTCTGGAAGGGGTCTCAACTCACAAAGCCCGAGGCCCTCCCTCCGCCCCTGCCTTTGTGTTTTTCTCTCTATGCACTTTGTGGACCTATGTGGGAACTGTTGTTCCCAGAGCACTTCAGGACATGGAAAACTTAATGTTTGGGTATTAAACCTCAAGTTTTGAACTGCTCAAGGTTCAGTTTAAAACAAAAAATGTCACAGCTAGGGATGCACAAATTTTGTAAAATCCATTCCGTCTGCATATACGGATTGTCAGGGGCCTTTTGTTTCATTGTCTACTCATTGGCGGTATTAGATTGTTTCCAATTTAGTGTAAATTTGCACCTGCAAAAATGCACAATCCCCTAATGTACAAATCCCCCCCCATAAAATGCACATTTTCATGCTTTAACTTATGAGAGAAATGCATGTTTTTTCAGCAAATGATTTTTTAATTTTTTTATTTATTTTCTATGCTTAAATTTGCATAAAATTCTGTAAAGTAAAATTAAAAGAAATGTCTGCAAGTCCATGGTATCTGTGTGGCTCGGGCTTTTGCCGAGTCATATAGATTCCATGGACTTGCAAACCATTTTTGTTTTTACTTTCTGAATCATGAAATGCACATTTCTGCATTTGGGGAAAAGATTTGAACATTTGGGGGAGGGATTTGAGCATTTTTGCAAGTCTTAATTAGCACAAATGCAAAGTTATGCAAATTTGGGAAATGGGGAAAATCCAATTCTGCCAATGAGCCAATGATGGAATAAAGACACCTGACAATCAGCAAAATACAGTTGGAACATATTTTACAGAATATGTGCATCCCTATGTGGAAACCCTTGAAACTTATGATCAAATTCTAGTTAAGTACAGCTGCCTATACATTTGCCTGATAAATATAGAGAGCTTCGGCTATTGGGCGGTATAAAAATGCAATAAATAAATAAATATATACACATAATGATCATTTTTTTGGTCTGTCTTACTTTTATCCCACGAGCATATCCATGATATACTAATGGTTATAATCGGTGAGTTTCTTCGTCCCTTTAGTGTTATGTGTGTTCTTTTCTGTTAAGTGCATTTTTAACTTTATTTCAAAATAAAATACAATTTCACGTCAAGACAAGAAAACAATATTGAAGTTCATCTGAAACTTTTGTCTGAATGAATTTTGAAACATTGAATTCAAGGACACCTGGGAAAAAATTCGATAATGTGTGTAATGAGAAATGCTGCACTATGATATTAATCTGTTGGTTAATATCTTGGTTCATTTCACATTACAACATTATCAGTTTCATTGTCTAACTTTATCCCCCACCCCCATGCTGTGTGCATTGAAGCAGAAGTTTCTTTTATTTGTACAAATCCTTCCCCTTGTTAATATTTACTGTATCATTGCCATTCTGGGTTTTTCTTATGGATGTAAGTAACCACAGGTGGCATAGGCACAAGCACAGTCATATGATTCAATCGTATAGTGTCATATCTGTTTAATCAGCAGCATCTGACTCAGTGTGCATTTACTGCATGATCACACTGCCATGTTTGACATAAATGATGGATTGCTGCTCCAAATGAGCTTTCAGTACTTGTTCGTTGTATATTCGGCTACATTGTATGTTGCTTCCAGCAATTCACTGAAACTGCTGCCCATAATTACAATTCAGCAGGTGCTGTCTTACAGTTTTAAAGCAGGCCAGATATTGATCATTGTCTAATGCACTGCTTCATGAAAAGGCTGATGTACCAGCTTTAGCTTGTTGTTATCATTATAATGTGATATGAGCCTAGCGTTGAAAGCTGCCTCTTCTACGAGCTGCTACTGCTAACTCTCTATTCATTTTGCCAATAGCTGCATTCTTCTGTGTTTCTGTCTCATGAGACTTTGGAAAATACAGAATCATAGAATAGTATAGTAGATTTGGCAGGGGCCTATAAGGTCATCAAGTCCAACCCCCATTATTAATAATTTTTAATACACAACATGTTAACCGGATTAATATTAAATCTGGTAGCAGGGTTTGCTGAAGTCATCATTAAAAATGGCCACAAATAAAAACTGGACATTATACAGGATGAATGCAATCCTCATATTTTACACTAAGGAAGCTCAGATTATTGTTTTCATTTGTATCATTGCAATGGAGCCAACTGGAATAAACAGTTGCATTCTTCAATTTTACTGAGGGTTACGTCAAGAGGATGGTTATGCATCTTTATTAATTAGAGATCTGCAATGAGCACCAGCACTGATAATTTCATTATCTCAACTGTAGACAATGTAGGTCCCTACAACTTAAAGTGAGAGCTAACAAGAGCTTCCCTGTATCTTATATGGGCAACTCCAGAATGGCTCAAAGCACTGGATCAGTACATGAAATAATCTGTACTTTTCATAGGCAACCAGCTTTAATGTGTGCCAAGGAGCCCCCCGACTGCATCCCTTCCATCCTGGCTTAGCTTTAGATGCGATTATGTCTTCAGGGTCCAAGAACCACCCTTATCCTGTTAAACCAATGGGCAGTGTGAGGCTGGCTGGTTAAGTGACTCACTCTTAGGATCTCGAATGGTAGCCTAGCTTTCCATTCCTCCCAAACCAGGCTGGACCTGCTAGATGGGATCAATAAAGTATTGCAAAAAAGACTGAGTTGTGAAGCTACATAGTCCCAGGGAGTGCAGGTGTCTAAAGGTCAGTGCTCAGTCAGCTGCCAGCCCAGACGTGCTTGCCTGAGGAGTGTGGACTCCTCATGCCTAAGGGTACAGTTGTGAACAAGGCCCTGCTCAGGAGTATATGTTTCCTCAGCTGGTACTGATGCTCTGTGCTCTGGATAGGGCTCTGAAAGCTAAGGTTTAAAAGCCTTCCGCTACAGTCCCTAGGTGCTGGGACAATGTATGAGTATCCTCTCTCTGATATATTGAGATATGTGGGGTTTGTCTTAGTGTTACTTCATCTGCTTTGCTAGCTCTTTATTGGATGTCATTTTGTTTGACTTTGGATTTGGGTTGCATACTGACCTTGCTTTTGGAATTGATCCTATCTGGATCCCTGGAGTTCTGGCACAGTACTACTGTAAGCAGGATTCTAACTTACCTAGTTCTTTACTTTTAAGCTAATATGAACTGAAGCTCTGTTATCTTTTGAAATTCACACTTCTTCAGATTTTGTATTGGAGTTCTCCAATCAAACTATGCACATAAAAAAGTATATATTTGCAGAAATAATAAAAAATGCATTACATTAGGAAATTGTACATGCAAAAAATGTGTAGATCAAGCAAATGTACACGTATTCAGGAAAATGTACATAAAAATGCATATTAATTTTCGTGTGAACTTAAAAAAACCAAGAACAACCAAACTCCCTTCCCTTCCTCATTGCCCACCTGTTGTCAAGAGGAAAGGTGGGGCAAACCAACCGCAGTTGTGTTGTGTGGTAGTCTGATTTGCGTTCTTCTCCCCTTTCAAAAAAAAAAAAAAAGATTTTATAAATCAGGCTGCCATGTTTAAGAGTCCCCGCAAAAGGCATTCTCCTCACATGTGGTGTTATGCACAACTCCACGAAGTGATCATGGCTCCTGTTTGGTGTGAATGTTAGTTTTTACACGTTTATTCCACTTGTCAGACAAACATGGGCTCCCAAAGTGGCTTACAGCAATGATGATGATGATGATGATGATGATAATACACAATACTACTGTCAGGTGCAGCATAAATGAAAATAAGATACAGATCCTGTTCTGAGGTTTGCATTAGTGTGGGCTTCCATGACACGCATGTGTTAAGCTCCTTTTATTTTATAGCAGCAAACCATTGTGTGCAAGACGGGAGTGGCAATTGTCCATTTTCTTCCTAACTTATGCAAAATAAGAAGAAGACAAGATCTTTTAAGTGGTAATGCAAAACTAAAATGGATTTATTTTCTTGGTGGAGATTTCACATCAACTTCCATTGAGGAGCTGACATTCCAAATGGTTCTACCACTCTCCAGTGTCACTCATCTGTTCAACAAAGAACTGGACCTCATGACTGACAGTTTTTGTATGAGTTTGAAATTGACCAAGGAGTTCTTTAAACATGTTATGACAGAAGCAATCTGAACTAGCTGCAGCAAGGATAGCACATGAAATTACCAACGTCAAGTTTTAACTTCTGGTATCAGGTAGAGCATCTTACGCTGAAAAAGTGAAGAAAGGAACGCTGGCTCTATCCTATTTTTCTCTTTTTGTCGGAATAAATATGTGCTTAAAACATAAGAGCAGCATGGCTGGTCATGTAGTCCAGCATCCTGCTTCTATAAGCAGAGCATGAAGATGACACCTTTGCCACATTGTCTCCAATGACTGGTATTCAGAAGCATTCTGCTTCTGACTCAAGAAGGCATGTTGATCTATTAGGGCAAACAGATCTATAGCTCTGTCCTCCTTGAATTTGTCAAATAATCTTTTCTCACCATCATCAGCTTCACATCTTGTGGCAGTGAATTCCATAAAGTGTAGTGCAATCTTATGTATGTTTACTAAAAAGTCCTATTCAGTTCATTGGGGCTTACTTGGGATTGCATTCATCTTTGCATGCAGAAGGTACCAGATTCAGTCCATGGCATGAAAAGGTTTCGAAAGGCTCTGGTCTGAAACCCTGGGGGTGGTCTATATGTGCTCAAAGCCCTATGGTAGCTTCGAATCAGCACTGCATAAGTTGTATGCTGTGCAGTAACTGACTTTTCAGTGGGAGTGAGATCACCCTGGCTCTTCCGCCGTCTGACCTCACTCCAGGGCTGATCTGGGGAGCGCTTCTGGCAGAAGCCAGGAATAGGGCAGGGGACAGGGTGGCTCCAGTACTCGGATGATCACTGAGTACTGGAGCCACCGCACTCCCTTCTTGATGTGGGGATTACCCGATGCCACCCTGGGTAAGTGAAACCATGGGGTTTAGAGGAACGAGGGGTCAACTTGGCACCATGAAGACAGCCCCCTGGAAAGCCATAATCGCTTTAGGCAATACTGCTCTAGATGGACCAATGGCCTGACTTGCTACAAGGCAGCTTCCTTGTTTGTCCAATCCCCCAATGCTACAATCCCCAAACGTTTAGCCTTTCCTCATAGGAAAGTGGATTGTGAATGTACTTTGAATCGAACCATTGTAATAAAAGACTTAGTTTGAGAAGAAGTGTAGCAGGCAATTCCTATACATATATTTACATTAAACAGAAAAACTGAGCTCCAATTCATCCATTACCTATAACAGGCAATTTATGGTGGAAAAACAGGACCTTTTCTCCATGCACCATGCAGATGGCCCAATTTTTGGAGTGGGTGCTTGCGACTGCCACCACCTCACACACAAGGCTTTGATGCACACACCTCCCTCAGGCTAAGCACCACCACTTAAATACCTGAGGAAGAGGGAAAAAGAAAATTATAACCTTTCCCTTATAGCAGTGGGAAAAGGTAAGGAGTTTTGGAAAAGGCTTTAATGTGAATGTAGCAGGCTGAAGGTTTAATGTAATGTGTTTATTTATGAACTAATAGAGCAGGAGACACAGCCAAACCGTCACGTGGTTTTATGGGAGCAAAATAAAGAAAATGCTTATTGTTGTTTACAGTTCTTAGTTCCTTTGAATTCTATTCAACTCTTGCCTATTCTTAATAATACTGGTAGTAACCAATCTAATAATAACAAACCTTAGTCCTTATGATCTTATTTTCACTCACTCCTCACACAACTCCTGACAAGAAATCACACAGCTAAACACATCTACCCTCTAAACCCAATCACCAACCAAACCCCTCAGACCACTCAGCTCCCCCATATATACTCCTCCCCCCTTTCCACAGCATCACCAGCCACACCCACTCAGTCCAACATTCTGCACTCTCTCACCAGACATATCCAAGGGGGTAACGCCACAGTGTTTCTATGTCATGCTGAGTCCAGTTGGGGACTAGGCCAATTGCACACCAAATGTACAGAACTACATTGCAATGGGTCAAAACTTTCACTTGTGGCAAGTATCAGCAGGGAGGGTAGAAGAAAAATATGTTTAAAATACCCATAGGCTGAAATCTGAACACACTTACCTGAAAGTAATTCTGTTGAAAGTAATGAATACGTTTTTAATTGAAGTGTCAGATGAAATACATTTGCAACACGGTTTTTCACGGTCTAGCTCCTTCCTATCTCTCCTCTCTCATCTCACACTATTGCCCCACTCATGCTCTTCGTTCCTCTGATGCCATGTTTCTCACCTGCCCAAGGGTCTCTACTTCCCTTGCTCGGCTTCGTCCATTTTCTTCTGCTGCCCCTTACGCCTGGAACGCTCTTCCAGAACATCTGAGATCCACAAGTTCAATCGCAGCTTTTAAAGCTCAGCTAAAAACTTTTCTTTTTCCTAAAGCTTTTAAAACCTGATGTAGTTTGGACTCTATACTGTTAGTTTTACCCTACCCTGTGCCTGTTTACCCTACCCAGTGCCTGTTTGCATTCTTTTCCCCTCCTTATTGCTTTACTATGATTTTATTAGAATGTAAGCCTATGCGGCAGGGTCTTGCTATTTACTGTTTTACTCTGTACAGCACCATGTACATTGATGGTGCTATATAAATAATAATAATAATAATAATAATAATAATAATAATAATAATAATAACACATTTTTTCCTTTAAAAGGATTAAAAAAATATTTTGAAACTTTTGTTTCTGGTGGCTATTTTATCTGGTAGAAATTACCTTTATCAGACACTTTCTAACTGAACAAATGAATAAAACAGAATCCCAGCTTTCAGTCTAGAGCTACTCCCACAGACACATATTATTTCTTTACTTCGAACTTTGATATACAAAGCTTGGGGCTTGTGTTGGGAGAATATTTTCTGGAACCTTTTCCCAAGTATACAGTTATCCTAGGTTAGGAGCTGCCTCTGCTACTAAGCCTGGAGGCAGCCTGGGGGTTGAACAACAGTTATGGGTTTTTCCAGATGAGTGATAAAGATAGCACTATATCAATCCACCAATCTTTGTTTCAACCCAACAGGTAAAGTGGGTTTGGAAGATAGGGGTTTCTCACATACATGGTGCCCTCTGTCCAGTTAGGTATGGAATATCTTTGCAAGGTTGCAGGCTCTCTCTTCTTATCTGACCTTGCTATTCTGCTTCTTCTCCAGCTTTAATCCTGAATTGGGTACATGCCCTGCAGCTGTTACACCTCATTTTCTGCAACATTTTCAGCCATCTCATATTGATTCAGTTGTGACTGAACATGCGGAAGAAATGCCAGCTAGCCTTGAGCAAATGCACTACTTCACATCTTTGTTGATCAAAATGATAACTGTTCAGGAGCTCATCACTTCCCTCAAGACTACCCAGAAAACACTATTGCTCTGCTAATATACGTCTTCCAATTTCTTGAAAATTCCCTGTGAAAGAGGATTCTGTTTTTATGCCTCATTCTTAAGGCCCTTTAGTATTTCTTTTGGTTTTGAGCGTATCTTAGCATTGTCAGGTGTCTGAGGGTGCTGTCTGTTTCTATTAAATATCCCTCTAATTCTGCAGCCTCCCCAGCTGCCCACGCTTCCTGATCTGAAAAAAGCCCGTAGGAGGAGTTACCTCATGACATTTGGGCTTTAATTGAAGCCTGGGAAGCTGCAGATACACACACACACACCACCCTTTAGGCAAGCACAAGAACCCTGCACCCTATCCACAACAATTTCACTTCAATTTGCTTATCCTTTAGTGGTGGGGAAAGGAAATTAATTTCATTTCCATCAAACTGAATGAGAATGGGGGGGGGAGAGAATGCAGAAGAATATTACCACACAGTATTAAAGCTCCATCCAACGAGCATTTTATTGCATGTTCAGTACTAGGCACTCATGGATTTTGCTCAGGTCCCTCATGACGTCGTCTGCCTCCCATGCGCCTTCCGCCCCTTCTGGATTAAGTTTGATGTTTTTTTAAACTTGGAATTGCTGCTCCCTCCTGCTGTGCGCAGGAGAAGCAGCGCCATTAGAACAGTGGACTCAATGGGCCTCATGCTCGTTGGATATTTCCTCTTTTGAAAGAAGAAGTAACTGAGGAATGAAAACACGGGCAGAGAAGTGAAGGTAGGGAGTGTGTTAACCCCCGGTGTGATGGAGCTTTTAGAAAAGATTGTGCCTCACATGGTGGTACCTAGTGCAAATAGATTGTTACAGGTGAAAAGGGCATCAAGACCCAGCTGTCCCTGTATGCAGTATATTGAAAAGAGGGTTCAGGTTGCTAGGCCTTCTGTTGAGATTTGTGGTGTGTGTGTGTGTTTAAGAACTTTCTACTGAGATATAAATATCTGCCTCTGCTGCTTTGCCGTAGATAGCACATTTGCTGCTGATAAGAGACATGAGGATGAGGACACAAGCTGGCGCCTGCTGCCAGCAGGGTGAAAAATGACAGCTTTAATTAAAAAACGTATTTCCAGAAACAATTCAGATTTTATATATAGCAAGGTGGCGCATCTCACACCGTGAACTTTAAGATTGCTGCGCTGAGCAAAAGCTTTCTTTCATCATTAGCCTGCACTGCATTCCCCCCCTTTTTTTTTTTTTTTTGCTCCTTGGTTTGATGAATAAGTGGTTAGATGGTAATGGCTCTTAGGCATTCACATTAGCAAATTTAAGTTTTTCATCAAGTTGCAAATACAAAGGAATTTCCCAGGAAATGTTCTACATTTTCTCACTATTTTAATTATATGACTACGTTATTTTAGTGGACCAGATATTTAAGATATCTGGAATGTTTTATTCTCTCTCTCTCTCTCTCTCTCTCTCTCTCTCTCTCTCTCTCTCTCTCTCTCTCTCTCTCTCATATGTTAGCAGTCAGATGAGCACAGAACTATGCATTCAGCAACAAACAGAGGCAACCCAGATTGTTGCAACTTTCCTGTAAGACTGGGATTTATAGGGGAGAAGTGATCTGAAAGGAGCTGAACCAATGCTTTTCCCCTTTAACATTCGACCTGCATATTTTCCCATGTGGCACAGCAAACTAGGAGCAAAAGAGGGCTTCAGGGGAAAACCATACTGCTCTTGCCCTAATACCCCAAAGCTGCCATGCCATGCTTGTGTTTGCCAGGTGCCAGCAAACTCTTAGTTCAATTAGGTGCTTCCTTCTTACCCTCTTAATCCTCTGCTATTATAAAGGGTTAAAAAAGAATGTGTGGATTTGATTCATTATTAGCATTGCTTCTTCACTCCCAAGCAACAGTGATTATGTCCATAAGGAACTTCTTCAACAGATAGATATTTCCCATGATTAATAACAATATGTGTCAAAGCTGTGATGTTTTACTGTTTGCTGCCAAGGTTGTGATGTAAGTATTTGCAATGATTTACTGTGTATTGCTGTTTAGAATGTAAGTGGTGGAATCTGATGGCGAGTGGTTAATGTTGTTGAGAGGAGTGAGTGAGTAGAAGGTGTGAGGTGAATGCTGATTGGCTGGTGGTACAAAGGTTTGTATTGGCAGTTAGAGGGAGGAGTTAGGGAAGGAAGCAGCTAGGATTTGTGTGAAGAGATAGTCAGAAGAGTTTGGGGTTTGATAGCAAAGAGTTAGAATCCGGGTTTGATCTGGGAAGGTCTAGCGCAAGTGTAGGAACAAACTGTTTTATTATTTTGGGGGAAAGAATGAAGGGGAGGAGAGACTGTAGTCTAGTCGGTAGCGTAGGCAGGATTGCCAATGAAACTGTTTTGAACAAGTACAATAACTGAAACCACAAGCTTTGTAACTGCATAACCTTACTATTGTTTATTAAAAGTTATTTCTGTTTTATAAATGAGTGGATTCTTAGGGTACCTGAGGTAGGGTACAGTGTTAAATGGTGGCAGCAGTGAAAGATAAAGATGAATGAGGGTTCCGGGCTGGTTACTGTGGGGCCAAACAGCGTTGGGAAGTCACAGAATCAGTGAGCAGCATTCTCTGAAGAGATGCTCCTTGGTTGGGATCCTTTGATTTATAGAGAAGTGAAAGAAGGATCGATAGGAGGTATCACAAAAGCACATCAGTATTCTGTTCCAAACTCATATTTTCTCACTTTAATTTCAGATGTCTTCAATTTTATGTAATGGTAATGCAAGAGTTACCATTACATTTTAGATTATTATTAAATTGCCATTTAAGATGACTTTTTGTATAAACAATGATAAGACCCTGAGTGAGTGAGTGTGTGTGTGTGTGTGTGTATGTATGATTGGGTCCAGGATTTTCTTCCCATAGATGTAAGGGTTTCTTCCATCCACAGAAGGCTTCTGATCCAGTGGAACATACCTACTGGCAGAATGGAGGAGGAACATGATTTTTTATTATTTTCCTTCCTCTGATTTCCATATAGTCCATGGAAATCTGCTGTGGAGGATTGGAGGATCCTCTGGAAAAGGGGATTTTCTATTGGAATGAGCAGAATTCTGCTCAGGGGATGCTACCACTGGTGGAATGAACCATTGGATTCAACTAATAGTCTAGGGAATCCCATTGCAAATATAGGACAATAATCTCCCCAAACCTGGAACACCACCAAATGACAGTCAAAACAGTGGAGGACATTCTGCTGCTTTCTCATCTCTCAGGCATTGCAAGACTCTGGTATTGCCGGGGGTGGGGGAAATGTCCCAAATCCTTCTCCTAGCTTCAGTAACTTGACCTCTAAACTGTGCAGAACCACCATCGGGGAGTGGGGTGGGGTATGCTTTTTCCTCCCAAAATTTATCTTCTGCAGTGCATCAGTTTTCAGTATACCCAGGAAGGAATCCATTCCTAATGCAACTTTGTCCGTGGGATATGTTTTGAAAGTAAATTTCTCATTTACTTTTGTAAATGCTCAGTTTTATTCTGGTTCTACTTTTATATTGTGGTTTTATATTGTAGTCTTCAGCGTCACTATTTTATGCTCTTCCTTAAGATTTCAATTTTTGTAAACCACCCAGAGAGCTTGGGCAGTATAGAAATGAAATAAATAATTTTATATCAGTGCATTCATGTTGACCTTTTACTGTATTTAGAATTAATTACAGTTCTCAATATACACAGATTTTGAGTCCAACAAAGCAATTATCACCATCCTGCCCTTTTGATACCCTGCTGCACATCCCTCCCTGCATGTAAGTTATTTAGCCATGCAATGTGTTTTCTTGGCATACTAAGTAACTATGATCAAGATTAGCGATCAATTGCATTTTATTCTAATGGCTATGTTTTGCAGAAGAAGGTCTGATATAACATGCTTTATTGATTAACTGACCAGGCTGATTTTCTTCAGCTCTCATTCTAGCTGCCTCTCCTGTGTTCTGAAGTCACTAGTTTCCTATAAAGCAGTTTTCTCTCCCCCCCCCTCCCTCAAAAAAGGATACTAGCTGTGCTAACTGAAATGAGAAAAAGGATAAATTGGACAAATGTAATTTTAAAAATGAAGACGTACAAAGTTAGTTTACCAGACATATGTTGCACATTAATCAAAGTATCAATAACAAATAACATGGAGGGCTAGAAGACATATATTTAGAAAATGAACCTTCTGTTTCTTCAGATGTCTGAAATGTGTCTATCAGAACGCATGATTGATTAAAAATAAGTTTGTCCAACTGCTGCAGTTTTAGGCTGAGATTTGAAATGCTAATGTGTTTTTAAACCAATACTGTATGTATAGTATAGGATATCTGTGTATTTGTCACTTTTTGCTTATGCATTCATTTTGCTGTTGCTGAGAAGTGGTAACAAAAACTCTTTCCAAGTATCTGGATCAGCAGAGCTTTAACACTGTGCTGAAAACAGTCAGCAAAAACAAAACTATTGTTTTTATTATTTGCTAAAACACTTCAGAACTTTAGCAATCAAAAACTGAGTTTTCCTCACTGGAATTGTGCAACCATAGACACTTTAAGGCTGCAGTTCTATACACACTTACTTGGGAGTTGTTCTCATTGAATTCACTGAGACCTAATTCTGACATGCATAGGATTACACTCTATGTGTTGGTGAATCTATACTGGGCAAATGTGGAAGTCACCAGAGCTATTATAAGAGTGAAGCATCATCCACAGATACCTAGGGGCTGTCTAAATATGTTCTTGGTGGCTGCATAGTGGTGCTGTATCAGTTCTATGACGTAGCCGCCAACTCTCAACCACAGCGAACTTTTCCTTGAGGCTGTGCCATAAAAATGTTTGGGAGTTTCCCCGACTTTTCCTTTGGAAGTGAGGTCACCACAGCCCTTCCACCATGTAACCTTATTCTGGTGTTGATCTAGGGGCATTCTGGGACAGATGGTGACCAGTGTTTGGTTGCCAGAAGCTGGGAAGGATGTGGGGGTTGGGCAGGTGGGCTCCAGACCACCGGAAAACCCTGAGCTTCCTAGTGGTGCAGGGAATTCCCAACCCCACCCTGCAGCAGCCATACCACAGGGTTTTAGAGGGAAAGACCGGTGAAGCAGGGCCATGAAGACAGGCCCCAAAGTTCTTCCTGTTGTATTTTAGATTGATGTAGAAGAATCTGCTGTTTCTTACTGAAACGAGACTAATACAAGCTGGAAATGCATAGCTAACTTGTATTTGCCTAAGTGTACCAGAATCTCACTTCTTTGCTATTATTTTCTTCAACAAGCAACTACATGTGTGCAGTATACAATTTGTATTAGAGAAATGGGTTTAAAGGCAGTCCTATTTGCCTCAATTCACTGGTACAGCCACTACATATAGAATATTTAGCAATGAGGCGGAAAGAGCTAATATTGGAAACCTGTGTTTTAATATGACCAGAAACATTTTGGGGTGCTTATAAATCTTAAGTGGAAAAATCAGTATTTGCATTAAGATAAGCACCAACTGAATTCTGCATTAGTCTGAGAAGATGGCACACTGAGTTTGATTACCATCAGATACATTCTTTCATTTCTTACACGTACATAAATATGCAGCAATATTTATGCTAATATTTCATGCTGAAGTTTGAGTAAGAAGAATCTTATGTTTCATTTACCACCACCACCCGTATGCACACTTGTACGATACAATGATTATGAATTAGCTAGGTAGATATTATGAAGTCTTTGCACATTCTCCAAATGTAGCTGCACATCTGTTTAATGCATGGACCATTCCAAACCAGATGTTAGAGGAGGAAATGTGCTATTAAAACATGGTTTCCAGTAGAATCACCACTATATTATAGTCTTTTAATGTGTTTATTATGTTATCCATTGATCCGTAGCGGATCATTCTGTAAAGCTTTTGTAATCGGAATCTTTCCTAATTTGCATTGGTTTGTGTTTTCATTTCTTTTGTATTTACGTGGATTCAAAATCCACACAGGTTTATTTTTATAGTGTGGTTTTAGTGGAAAATATATTTCCTCAAGTTTGAATCTCTGTTGGAAAAAAAAATAATTCGTTGAATTATATCCAATATTGCAACCCCCTTAGCAAATTCTTAGTAAACTAAAGTTAATTTCCTGTTTTAATGTCGTATGAAACTGAGCAAGCTTTGTATAATTTAGTGCACTGCAACCATATTCTCACCAAATATATTTTACTTGTTCTCTGGAAATCTTTTTGGGGGTAGGTTGAAATACCAGACATAGATAGCTTTTCAAATTATCTTATTTGAAGTCTTTATACTTTGAAAGTTTCCTGATTAATCCAAATGACAGCAGAGGATGGTTTGCACACTTCAACAAATACGAGTCAGGCCTTTTTATTTCTGAGTTCTAAAGCTTCTCTACATTAAGGGAAATCCTGTTGTTTATCCAGCGCTGTTATGCTTCCTGTTTCTTTAGCGGGATTGATGTGAATTGGATTACATGGGAGGAGAGAGGCAAGAGTCCTGCTCTATTTCCTGGGGCTCATTTAAACAACAGATACAGTTGAATCAAGGGAGCTTCTCCTTCCCTCCCTCCCTGGCATGTGTGCAAAGGAGGGGAGGTCTATTTTCTCACAGCCCACAGGAAAGCCAGGACTTACTTCTGAGTAGACACATGAGAATTGGATTTGCCTCCCTTTGTTGCAGGGAGGCATTTTACACTCTTCTTCGTCTGTTCAAAGTCCTTCCTCCTTTCCTTGGCAGGTTCATATAGCAATGCCAGCTTCACACAATGCAGATTTCATGCCATTAGGGGTTTATTTCAGTTTATCTGTGATGTATTTTAAAGTGGAATAAGGTCGGTGGGGGGGGACTATGGGAGACATCCTGTTTGAGCACAGCATCGTTAAATTGATCCAGAAACTTCCACGAGTGGGCAGAAATGACTGTGCTATAAATACCTCATTTAGAGAACACCCTAAAGATGTATCAAAGGAAAAAGGAAGTCTGGTATTTTCAGCCCAAAAAGCAATGACTTCCTAAGATAAAGGAATGAGAATTCCACTCTTACTTCTTACATCTTTACAGGAAGAGCCAACTCACGTGGCCATTTACCCAGTTTATAACCTACATTTCCTGACCCATGATTGCCCTCTGTGGATATTTATGTGGGGTAAAACTAACACACTGGGTGGGCAGTGGGGATGGGGGGAAGCAGCATTGCCATGGCAGGCTCTAATGGGGTTATTCTAACATCCATAGAGAGCCCAACATATGCTCATTTTAACTAACATATACATTTCAAAAGAGCCATGGACATTACTATTTAGACAAGATTGAAGTTGGACTGTTGTTGAAGCAGTCTTGAGAATAGTTCAACATGTGTCCAGATGTCATCTTGTCACAAAGGGTCTCCAAATCCGTAGTTGTTACCATGTTTCTTCTAACAAAAGTTTTCATGATAAATTTGAAGATTCTTGCTTGGGAACATCCCTGAAATGTTGAGGGAAGCAAAAATGTTCAGAAAAAAGAAAAGAAAGAAAATAAATAAAGAAAAAAGAAAATAGAGAAGGAAGGAAGAAAAAATAAATCATAGGAGGGGAGATTACATTCCAAAATTGTATGAAGTTTCCCCAAACTCTAAATTTCAGGGCAAATTATAATTTGGGAAATAAATTTCAAAGGACAATTGTTTCAATAAGACTACTGCTATTTTTTAGGGGAGTTCGGCCTATTCCTGACAATAAGATTAGGGCAGTAAGATCTCTGGGAAGAAGGGGTGGTGCTGTAAAATCTCCTCTAGAGGTTGCTGAAAGTATATTTGTGTGTGTGTGTGTGTGTGTGTGTGTGTGTGTGAGAGAGAGAGAGAGAGAGAGAGAGAGAGAGAGAGAGAGAGAGAGAGAGAGAGAGAGATTGGAGGAGGAATCTATCATGGATATTTTAGTACAGGATAATCTACATCAAAGCAGGAGATTGTAACCTTGAAGCTTTTGCATGTAACTTTGATAGTTTGAGTTTAAACACTGAGCCACCTAAAATGTCCAAGTAGACTCTTACATCCTGAGAATTCAGTTGGGAAATAAATGTTGTGGTTCAGCAAGCCAGTGGGTTTAACAACACCAGGATTTGCTGCTGTTTTTATCTGGTTGAGCTTTTATATTGTATTTTGTACTATGGTTTTATACTGTTGTTTTATACTTCGAATGTTTTTAATTTTTTTGAACCGCCCAGAGAGCTCCGGCTATTGGGCGGTATAGAAATGTAATAAATAAATAAATAAATATTGTTATTAAAATATGCCACAGACTAGAAAATTGGGAGAAAAAGGAAATATGGACAGATGTTCGTATTTTAACTGTTCACGAATTATTAATTATTCACTTATTAAACAAGTTAGTTGTGCACATATTGTTTACCCATTAACATTTTGAGGAACAAAAAAGATCAGTAATTTGTTTTATCACAAGCTGTTTTGCTGCACTGTGCTATTTTAGTGCTTAATTGATTAGTTGGTTATTTGATTGATTAAAAGTGACATGACTAAAAATTTGAAATGCTTGTCAGCCCTAACAGATTATTATTGAATTCTGATTCAAATAGACATTGAGGCCGACATAAACTGTATCTTAGCATTTAGTTCTGTCCTTATGTGTCGAGAAGTGTGCTATTTAAGTAGTCCTAAAGCTAAGAGCTACAAGCTTGGCTTAAGGGCAGGACTAAGTTTGCCCCACCCCATCTTAGGGATGGAGCACATAGGGCCAATGCTGAAGTACATGAATGGCCAATCAGAAGAAGGGTGTGGGCAAGTGTTGCTTCATGTCCTCTGAGCTAGTCTGTGCACCCACCCCAGAATGTTCAACATGTTATTAGCCAGTACTGTTATGCCAAACATACCTTCTAGATCATTTTCAACTATTCCCATTCAACTGGTAGGAATTTAAAGAGCAGTTTGGGAACAACTTTTGAATGGTGAGCTCTGAGCAAAAGATGGGGTCCCTTATGGATTGTAGCTTTTAACTGCAGTTTATTGCAGTGAAGTCCATCTTGGGAGGAAATCACTCATTGTTTTGCATTTGTTTCTGTTTCTTAAAATGGTCGAATAACTTGCAGAGGTTTCTGAAATGAAAGTCTCCATTCAAATCCCCTTTTCTGTTTCCTGAGCATCAAAAAGACCACCAGAATCCTGACAGATTTTAAAATACGTGCTTGGCAATAGATCACCCAAGCATCTCCTTTTATTTCTCCTGTTCCTTCTTGCTGTCTCAGAAGCAAGAAATAATCATGTATGTGCAGCCATCAGTAAATTCAATAAATTACATCAGAAGCTTCGGAAACATTATTCAACAAGATAACAAACAATTCATATTTTCGCACTATACCTTATGGTTATAACATTGGTCCCATGTGCATACTTGCAGATCCCATTACAGTCAAGAGGATGTACAAGCTGGGTTTTGACTGTGTCCTCTTGTATTTTAGGACATAATTTTCTTTACATTGGGTTAGATTCAGAGTAATGAACGCAGAAGGCGGCTGGTGGGACATAACGTTCCCATACCCTCTTTGCCATGTGCCTCTCGAAAGCATTTTCTGAGAGTTGGAGGAGTCTGCTGAATGGGTAGCCTATGGCACGGGGAGTTGAGGGAGGATCTGTGGAAATTGTGTGGAGGCCCCTTCCATAAGCAGAGCTCCCTTCTGTCATTTTTATGCACATTCCTCTGGATCCAGCCAATTACGTGTCACTACTAAATGTATAATATTCACATGATGTACCAGTAAAATGAATGCCTTGATCCAAGTCCACCGGATTACAAATCCCTCATGTAAAGTGAGTTTAACCAAGTGGATATGTCAGTCAGTATAAATTGTGACTACTTCAGTCTGAATTGTGACTACATTCAGTCTAAATTGTGACTACTTCTGGAAGAAACTCCATCGTTTCAAATGAGGCTGCATAAGCCCATCTTCTTACTGTTATGACTTGTAGGACACCTAGAACCATTGGAACTCATTTCTACTCACTTGTATGATCAATGGACAATAGCACCAAAAGCCATGTTAGGCCAGTGCATGTACTTTATTTTCTATAGAAATCCATGGAAGGGTTTTATCTGGATTGTGCCCCGTAGGCGTCAAATATAGGATATTACATTAAGGTAATATTAAAACAGAGTCTGTTTTAAAAGATTAAGTTGAGTCATTATAAGTGGCCTGTCAACATTATTTAATAACAATTATATAGATAGACCATATTATGCTTGTTGATTCTCTCCCATAAACAGCACTGAGAGCCAGTATGCGGACTGGGACACAGGAGATCCGGGTTCTTGTCGGATTCTTGAAGCTCACTGGGTGACTTTGGGCCAGTCAATGACCCTCAGCCTAATCTAATTCACAGGATTGTTGTGATGATAAAAAGAAGAGGAAGGGAAGCATGTAAGCTACCTTGGGTTCCTTGCAGGAGGAAAAAAAGCCAGGGTATCTATGTAATAATTAGTAAAATAAATACAATTGTTGATATTTATTGTGCTGAGCTTTCAGGGATAATAGAAACTTGGGAACCTTCCTTGACCCTTTTCAATCAGGGTTTCAACCTGATTATGGCCTGAGACTGCTTTCATGGTGATCTGTAGTGGAGGGAATTCCTCCTATTGTGTCCTCTCAGAACATTCATCGCTGTGACTCCTTTGAATTGTGATTGTAGGCTTTCTCAAACACAGGGTGCAGGTACATATTTTTTTTTTATATATATATATATATATATACACACACACACACACACACACACACACACACACACGTACATATATATATTAAAAAAGCTAAATTATTTTAATAAATACAATGTATATACAAATAAACAACATATCTCAGAGTGAGCTATTCCAACCAATAGAACAACAAGTCATTTTCCTCAATGTCCATATTTGTCTGACCATTTTACTGGGAATTCTTTGTTCTAAACACTCCATGAAATTGGGGAAATCATCAGACTTTTCAAGTATATGCAAATATTGGCTTGGATCCAAATCCTGCATAGACAAGGGGAAAGAGTTTTATAAGGAGGTATGTTGCTGATTCCCCCCATTTCCCATCTATAGTCCTTATGCTCCCCAAAATCTCTTCCAAAACATCAGGCCACAAAGCAGTCTGATGTGAGTCCCTCAGTAAAGAAAAGCTAACAATGCAAACCTGTTGATGTTTTCTTAGAAGTAGATCCCATTGTGTCTAGTGGGACTTACTGCTAGAAAAGTGTGTATAGGATTGCAGTCTAAGGCTATAGTTCTATCCATACTTACCTGGTAGTAAGCCCCATTGAACACAGTGGGATGTACTTCTGATTAAACTAAGTAGGTTTACACTATAACATATTGAAACTAAATTACCTTTGAAAATTAGTGGTAATGACATCCTTACTTTTTTCTTAGCTGTGATGATGCCTCATGGAGTACATGAAACTATGAGCAATTAAAACTGAAATATATCTGCGATACAAAAACAATACATTCTAATTGTGTTAGGTTTACCTCTCCTCCTATTTCCCTTGATATTTACTGTCTTTATATCAGCTTTTTAAGAATAAATTTAACAGGTGAATGCTTTTATTGTAATGCCTTAAATACATTCTCATTAGACTAAGGGGCAGATACCAACAACTAATTACATATCCTGAGAGTAATAGTATGATTTAGAAAGCTGTCATAGGCAGGCTCTATGTATGCAAAGTTTAATTTGTATCTGCTCCAAACAATCATGGTGTAGAGTACATAACATTACATATTGAAGAAACACAAATTAAGATTGGAGTGGTCCCAACAGTATCTCCAGAGGGCAAAGGAAAAGACATCTTATACAGTACCAATGGAATCCTGACCTTGCACTGCTTTGAATAAATGAGTGAATAATGCATCTATAGCATGCTATTCTCCAGAGACTCTACCCCTCACCTTGAGAAGCTCTTTTATAACTTGATTGCCTGTTTTGCTATAAGAGGCTGCTGTGATTGCTGAGCGAACATAAAGCGCGCACTTATCTGTCATGTCATTGTTGGCAGATTGCAAACTGCTTTTCTGGGAGACAACTTCATAGGTTGACATTTTCAGACAGATGTAGAAAGTGTTTTCTGTGAAACATTTTTTTATATATTACACAGATTGGCAATTCCCACAGAACCCCATACAGAATTACCCCTACTTTCTGTGTACAATAGATAGTGTGGATGGATATCAGGTTGTAATGTGTAAACGCTGGGGTCCAGTTCCCATTACCGGTAAGCAAAGCCCCAGGGGAAGGAATGTGCATGGCAACTGAGAAAGGGAGAAAAGTAGATCACCCTGTCAGTTTCCGAGATAATTGTCACCCAAGTGAAGACATAATAGATACAATGAAGTAATTGATAAAATATCTGATTACATTTACATGAGTAAAAACAATCGTTTTGAAACACAAAGGAAGTTTTTAATGATGCATACATTTCCTAGCAGACATTGGCCTGGCTCCAAAGTGGGTTATACTTACAGTAGAGCATTGCAATCAATGGGGCTTAAGTTGTTCAGGACTAACCTTAGGCAGTTGGATTAGAATGGGTTTACTCTAAGTAGACTAACTTTGGATTACACCATAAATATTAGAAGAGGCATTTTCTCCCGTGTGATGAGAGAAGCAGAAATTTGTCAAAGCAGCTGGTGGAAGAAAGGGGGCACAGGAAGCAGCTATGTAGCTGCAGTGCCAGAGCCTTTGGGGCAGGTAGGGGGCACCAGAACCCATGGTGGAAAGCTTGGTCATGCAAAGTGTACATCTGTCTTAAATGGGCCTTGCTCCCTAGTAAGTGTGTTTAGGAATGCAGCCTTCAGGTAGAGCTTGCTAGAAAAACCTTTTTAGTTGATCCAAGGGTTTTTAAATTAATGACTCTTAACAACTGCCTTCAGAACAGAATTTTAAGAACCGTATGTCCCAGGACAGTACTTACAATTGGAAACAAAATCTTATGCTTGCTTCATGAAGATCTGTCAGTGGATATTTAATTATTAATTAAAACTGAAGGGAATGCCAGAGTATAATTTTGTAAAATTAGAGAACATGTATTAGAGAAAATATCTTGTTGGTCAAAAGAGAGATGTTTTACTTTTTAACAAGAATTGAGAATACTGAGAAGAGTTGCTACCTTTTTAATGGCATTAACCAAGACATGTGCCAAACTTTATAAGGCAAATATAAATGACTGTATTGGAGAGGTTTGGGTGTTTCTGTTATTTTTTATTTTATCCTCCTATTTTACCTTTGCTTATGATTATTAGTTACCTACAAATAGTAATATTATAAATTGGCATAATAGCATTTTAAATGTAAGTCTGAAACGTGCAGAGTTGGTGTTGTTAGTTATTTTTATTTGTTGGGTTGACTGTGTGGATTTAACTACTACGTCTTACTGCTTTAATTTTGTCCCATTTTTGTTTTATTTATATAAACTGTTCATTTTCTATGTATATTGTGATAATCTAAGGTTATAAGCAATAAACCTGAATTGAACTTTTAGTAGTAGTATTAGTAGTAGACAGTATTAACACATCTATTAAAACAAGGGCGTTTCTGCCGTGCCCGGCAAAGCCTGGGCGCGGGGAAGCTTTTGTGGGTGGGGGGGATGAGCACGAGACGTGCCCATTGCCTATTGGATGGGCACATCCGGGCCTTGGTGGGAGGGTGTGATGTGGCTATATACATTAGCCTTACCCCTCCCACCTCCTCTTTTGCTGCGCGGCTCCTTCCCTCCCTCCCTGTAAACAGTGTGGGCTTGCTGGTTGCCTTGTTGGGGGCCAAGTAGGAATTTTTTACTCATATACTGAATTGTACATGAGTTTTTTCACCTACTTCACACTGTAAGACAGCTTGGGAGTTTAACTAGGTTGATGTGCTAATTTGGTCGCATTTATTTGGCGCTAGGTACAGGCATCCATAGGGATTCTGAATTGGTGAGCATTTACGGGCGCTATTTAAAGCGAATGGTAGGTCCGAAGCTCCCAGTTTGGAGCCCAGCGGCCTAACTAGGGAGATAAGACCTACCTTTGGGGCCAACCCTACTCATCCACTCTGAACCAGGCGGTCTGAGTTGGGGGTGACAAAGGAAGGCTCCCCTACCCCGACAGGGGAGGCCCATGGGGAGACGCATGGCATAGCGCCTCTACATGGGTCAGGAATGACTCGCCCAATTGAAGTGGCCTGAAACAGGCTAAAATGGATACCCGATAGGTTGCAACCCCCTCTTGCAGATCGCAAAATAAATAAGTGGCCCTGTTTAAACCCAGCTATGTTGTCTGTCTCGTTATTTATCCACCTACACTCCACAAAGGACTCTTCAAAAGTTTTAAAAGCTATTTCAAGTTTAGCATTTTTTGTATTCTCCGCATCCCTTATTTTCTTCAAGAGAGACTATATCCCAGGAGAAAAGATCAGCTGTTTTTTTCTTGCATAAGTGCCACTAATAACTAATCTTCTCCAGGACTGGGTAATAGAAGTATATGGGAAATGTGTTTCCATTGAGTCGATGAAAGGCAATACTGAGGCGAGGTTTTAATATTCAAATTTGAAAGGATTCCTTAAGAACTGACTTGAAAAACAGGCAGGCTAATAAAAAGCAAACAAGACAGTGACATCTGTGTCACTTTTGAAAGCACCATATGGAGTAGCTCCAAGTGTCTATGGTTTGTAGATGGCAGATGTAGTACATTCCACATAGTTAAGCATCTAGGGAAACTGTAATCTCTGATCCCTATCTGAATATGAGAATATATATATATATATATATATATATATATATATATATATATATCCATTGTGGGACTTGTTTATATAAACACTATTCTAAAAGATAGTTACACATGTTGCATATCACAGTGCTGCCTACAGATGCACTAACAAGCATTCTCTTGGGTTTACTGATGGCTTGTACAGTCCCATTTACTTCTCTGCTGTCAAAGCACAGTAGTGAACTAAACTTTTCTTCATGATTGGCATTGTTTTCACAGATGACTTAATTTTTCAGATAGCCACAATAATTAATTTTTGCTGTCAAGACTGTGACAATATCAAAAACGGGGAATGCCTTTACTATGCTTCATGAGCTATTGGAGCCCTGACAACTACAAATGTAGCTGGCTTATTTGATTACACAGAGAACATTTATGAAAAAACCACTATTACTGCGCACGATAATTATTACAGTCTGTCATTAAGGCACTCAACAAAAAGCAATATTAGCTGGTGAAGCAATATTAGTGGATGAATTTTGGGGAGTAAGAACCCATTTGGAGAGTTCGTTACTAGGATTGAAATTAATCTCACAGCATGAATATCAGAATATCTTACTGTTTCCATTTAAATTAGCAAAATTCTATGTGAACTGCTATATTTAGTTGTGACATATTCAAAATTAGGCAGAAACACAAATGTCCCATTTCAGTAATTCCTTACAGATAATAGTGATGATTTATATAGCATTGTGAATGTGCATGGTGCTTTAAAAATAAAGAATAATAAAAATACAGGAGCTTACTGCCGAAATTCAGAGATGTGAGTAGTATAAAGTGTCAGAGGGCATTTGCTGATGGAAAGAGACTGTTGGCTTTCACTCATAGCAGAGGATGGATTATATATTGACATTGCTGAAGTTTGTAATTACCTGGTTTGGGATATAAATTTGTCCAGCTCATAATCCTTGAGTATTATGAATCAGGAAACATTTCCCCAGAAACATATTTTCCAGCTCAAAATGTAATAACAATATTTTGGTCAGGCCAGGTGCCTCAAATTGGTAGCATTATAAACAAGGAGAGTACTCTTGGAAAACACACCAGACTTTTTTTTTGAGAAAGCTCATATATTCATTGAGAAAGCTCATATATTAAATACTGAGCCAATTATGAATTGAGTAAAAAAGAGTATATTCTCCAGGGAGAACCTCTGTACAAGCCACATTGAAATGAACAGGACTTCCATGAGAGTGCTTCAATTAGGGAATTATATTTTTATGCAGAATACCAAAAGCTAAATTATTAAACAAACAAACAAACATGCAGAATAGACTTTTTCAGCCAAGGCCAGATAGCTAGTGATTGTTTTTATTTATTTCATTGCTATACCACCCAATAGCTGAAGTTCTCTGGGAGGTTCACAAAAATTGCAAGCCACAAATACAAATTCAAGATAATCAAAATATAATATGACAGCTTTAACATACAAAATTAAAAAACAAACAAAACAACAGCCAAAACAGTTAAAATATATTGGATCTGATAAAAGACAAATATGCGCCATTATATGCTGTCAAATGCCTGGGAGTAGAGGATATTCTTAGCCTGGCACCAAAAATATGACAGCGTTGGCAACAGGGGAACCTCAGTGGCAAAAGCATTCCATAATGGGGGGAAGGGAGACACCACTAAGAAGGCCCCCTCCCTTGTTACTACCTTCCTAGCTTCCTTCAGAGGAGGCACTCAGAGGAAGGCCTCAGTTATATTTTTTAGAGATTTTTTTTCATGTTCCTACCTGCCACTGGCAGCATGATTTATGTTTAAATAGTCAGGCTTACTGCATGTGCAAAACCATCAAATTGGAATAATTAATGGTGTAAGAATTTACACTTTCACCTTTAATAGCTTTGAAAGGAACTTTCATAGTATATCATGACAAAATGCAACTTTAAAAAAAACTGCCTCAAAGCTATAGATTTTCACAAGTTTCTCCACACATACTTTTACACAAATAATTATAATATTTAGCATTACAAATATGCATTAGAGAAACTAATCACCCCCAAAAAATAATACTTTCAACAATTTTCATTATATATTGCCCCGTTGTAGTATTGTTCTTATGCCTTACTGAGGTCTCGTTACCATTTTTCTATGAGTTGCACTAGGCTAGCGATGGGGCAAAAATCTGCCTAGGCCCTCGAGGCCCTGGATTAAGAGGCCCTGGAAAGTACACATTGACAAGCACTCAGCCGGGCTGGCTCCCAGAATAGGGCCAGCCAGGCAGCCCTCAGTGAACTCTCAGGGCAGGTGCATTAGACATTCTTAATTCTTATTTAAAAAATTCTGAAACACTTTTATGTAAATACACTTAACTTTCTCGAGATTATAACCACTTATTTTGAGTTCCATGGCTTCCAAAAGTGGTATTACATTTGCACACAACTGCTTATTAGATGATACGTTAATCCTGCAATGATAAAGCAAAATTAATAACTAGTATAGCTCACAGTGTTAGAAATATTTTTGGGAAATGTTTTACATGTTGTGGAACAGGTGTAGAGTGGGACAGCAAGAATCATGCAGAAACATGCGATGGGTTAACAACTGACCACTGCTTAATTGGTTATAGTTTACATAATTTAGTGTGGCACAGGGGGGAAATTCCAACATCAGATAATGCCAATGCAATGAAGCAGCTCATGAGCTAGCATTCAGGAAACATTAGTGGGAGGAAAGTGTAGTCAGATGCATCATGGCCTGGTGGTCATTCAGTGGCCCAGCCACATTGCCACTCATCCACAGCTAAGACAAGGTCACCCCCTGAGTGCTCTCCGTTCAATTGAAACAACTGGGGGGGATTTCAGTAATTGGGAACCCCTGATTTGCATTGCTTATTGTTAGAAGCAGTCTTTAAGAAATAGTTTGAAGGCTACATATTCTGTATTCCCCCGCATTTGGGTTGAAAAAATAAATCTGCTTCATAGGAACAGCACCATAGGCATGATAGCTTCAACAGTAAATTGTACTCATAGGGTATATGAGTGAAGATCATATTCTGGAATGTCCATTATTCATCTTTTGCAGCAGCGTAATCAACACACTTTTCTAAGAAAGATTCTATCCCTCCCCCCAAAAAATACATCTGTCACCCGTATGTGGTTTCACCTTTTTTCAGACATTACAGTGGGCCTGTTCAGATGACACTTCAGGCTCTGTGGTTAGCAAAACTATGGTTCTCTGGGGTTAGTAATAACCACAAGCCATGCTATTGCACACAACGCTTTAAGCCACAGTTAGAGCCGCTAACCCTGCTGCAGAAGGTCTGATTGTGGTTACTGAGTGAGCAGGGTTTAGCATAACACATCACACAAAACACCTTAAACCCTATTGTTTAACCAAAAGCCTTAGCCAGCAGGGTTTAAGGTGTCTTTTGAACAGTCCCATCATGTTTAAAGGGGAATGAGAATGTATCACTTGCATCCCATGTGACAGAATATTTTCTGATCTTAGACATCTGCGCTCTTGAAAACAGACCTTTCACATATTTTATCTTAACCTGAATTTATGAATATGTATTTCATCATAAATATCAAACCATTACATGCATCTTCTGAAATAGTTCTCAGCTACATAAAAACAAATGTATCACATTCCCCCAGTGCACCAATACTATTAAAAGTTTGTGCTTTGAAGCAAACAATAAATGCAAACTAAATTAATAAAGTCATTTTAAGAAAGTCTGAATGCAAAAAATCATGGAAGATTTTTCAAAAGTTGCTTATTCAAAGGTAAATTAATGACCCTTAAACCAACAAGATTTGTTCCTAGAATTCTCAATATTGGAAGTCAGTACTGTGTAGCAAACAGAGTTTCCCTTTGTTTTGGAAGCTCTAGGCTCAGAACTGACCTTAGCAATTGATTTGTTACGTGGTCTTAGCTCTCTAAATTAAATTCTCAGTCTTCCGTGAAATAAGAGTAATAGATGAACCCAAGGCAGCATACATAGTCGGCCCCCTCTCCATATTTTCATCACAACAACTCTGTGAGGGAAGTTAGGCTGGAAGTCAATGGGTGGCCCAATGTCACCAGGTGAGCTTCATGGCTGAGTGGAAACTAGAACCTGGATCTCCAAAGTCCCAGTCCAAGACTCTAGACAGTACACCACAACTTAGAGTCCTTTCTCACTAACTTCTTGTGAGACAAAAATAGAATACTCTGTACTGTTACCTAACTGCTTTTAAAAACAATAACACACCAATGCTTCCTGGCAGAATGTCTCTTACCAGCAGTGTAGTACTGTTAAATTCAAGGAGGTTGACTAAAGTGTGCAGGTTTAAGGTTTTCCACACTTACTGACTACATTGCCTTCTTATGAATACAAGGCTTTGAGTTAGTGCAATGAGAAGTTGACTGGAGGGAAAAACCTGACTGAGATAAGTCTTCATAATTTATATCCTGACATGACAGGTTTTGGTCCAGAAATCTTCGTGGGAGTTTTATAATTACTACACAATTCCTTGTATAATAGGTTATTTTAGATAGTCTGCTGTTCTTACAACATAATGTGTTCAATTTGTGTAACATACCAGGCAAATCACAGTCCATTAACCATGGATTGTGGCCTGTCAAGGACTTGGACAAACCATCTGTTTTTGCTGCCTACGTGAGACTACAAAAAGAAGGGATTGCCAAACAATTAGCTAGGTAGGTCACCATATATGGCTGGTAAGCTGCATTAGGCATGGTGGACCACAAATTGTGCATGCCTGCAGTAAAAGGTTGGAAAGCACATTTGTATACATAGTACTTGGAATTTTAAGCAGTAGAAGCGGTAGTTACATAGTGGACCAAATTCCGTCAAATTAGTGTCATTGTAATGGTGACAGGAATTCTTTTGGGATTGTGAGGAAATGTAGTTTACCTATGACAAGAATTTGAATTTGAACTGGGATTTGCTGGACACTGGCTAAGCAATTGCCTGAAGAATTGCCTGGATATCAGCACATAGAAAATGTCTATGGGATTACAGTTTGAAATTGCTGAAATCACTACCACCACCTACTTCAATAAACTAGTTAGAAATACAGGGATCTTTTTTTTTTTTTACAGGATGTTTTGGAACAAGCTATTTATGTGTTGTAAAAAAGGAGTTCATGCAATGTGAATCCATAAACCTTGTGTCAGTATTGTTTATATCATTGGAAATGGATTACCTTTAGACATCAGTGGAAGCCATTATGTACTGAATTGCGATTGCCTGAGAAAAATAATGTGTGCAAATATATTCTGCCATAAAAGCAATATATAGAAAATAGATTTTCATAAAAGGGGAAAGGGAAGAAATATGGAGCCAGCGTTATGATACACCCATGGAAGAGAAAGCTAACACCTGCAGCTAGCTATTCCACGTAAATTAGTCATTATAGTTACAGTCTTAGCTATTTGATTCATTGTGGTAAAAAATGAAATAAATGAAACATTGCGTAGAAGAACTAACTAGGAGCGTCAGCATCTGCTCTGCCTCCCAAAAGCAAACAAATCTCCCGCGAATGGGACATCACAGCAGCATTTTTGTCTGAAGTTCTCTGAGTAATTCTCTAGATGTACAGTGCCATCCTATGTGCATTGACCCAGAATTTATTTATTTATTTATTTCATTTCCATTCCACCCAATAGCTGGGGTTCTCTGGGTTGTTTACAAGAATTCTCAAAAAATAAACAAAAGAAAAACAAAACCCACAACATTATAAACATTATAGTACAACATTATAATAAAACGTGGTCTAAAAAATGTTAATGCGCAAAATTTAAAGCAATTAAATAGCTGAAAATAATTTCAGTACACATTTTTTTTAAAAAAAAGATCTGTTCAAGACAACTGACATAAGTCCCCCATCATATGCCATTCAATGCCTGGGAGTGGAGTGTGTCCTTAACCTGGTAGCAAAAAGATGAAAGTGTTGGCATCAGGCCACCACTGAGAAGGCCCTCTCCCTAGTTGCCACCTTCTGAGCCTCACTCAGAGGAAGGTTCGAGATGTTGATTGTATTGTTCAGCTATGTTCTTGTTAACAGGTGTTCCGTCAGGTATTTTGGTCCCTAGGTTTTATAGATTAAACACACCTTGAATTGAGCTCAGAAGCATACAGGTAGCCAATGCAGGTGGACCAGATTGGTACTTATATGCTCAGATCTTCAGGTCCTGATTATTAATCTAGCTGTCACATTTTGAACAAGCTGTAGTTTCTGAACAGACTTCAAGGCAGCCCCACACAGAGTGCATTGCAGTAATCTAATATGGAGATTACTAAAGAACAGATTACTGAAATAATATTTTCCCTGTCCAGATAGGAGCATAGCTGGGCTACCAGTAAAAGTAAGACCTGCTGAGTTCAATGGGCTTACTCCCAGGTAAGTTATTATAGAATTTCAGGCTAAGTTTTCTAAAGCATGGTTACCAAAACTGATGTGTAACAGTGACCTTTAATATCACAACCCAAATACAAAATGCATGGAAAGCAGTTACACAATGCACAGGCAGAGGGTTTTTGTCTTAACTTCAAATTGTTTTTATACTTGGAAATTCCTAGGATTCTAACAGTTGACATTTATGGTCTTGTAGCCTGAGGCCAGACATTTGTTATACACTTTATAATAAAAGTATACATTCTAAAAACAAAACCAATCAATCTTTCATGATTACCTGTGTGAAGAAATTAAAATATCAATCACAAGAAGGGGAATGTGTTAGAATTTTAAGACTGTAGCATATCCCCAAATGATTTCCATACCAGTGCAATCCAATTCAATTTTGTACATCCTTAGAGAGACTGACAGTTACAGTTGGATAAATGCTTGTAAAGCAAGAAAGCCGCTGAACAAAAACCTAATATCTTGCAAGTTTTTTGTTTTGTTTTATCTGCAATGATTTATGGCTACATAAATGCAGACATCCCAGACCAATGAAGAATGAGAGATGGATCTCTCTGTGACCTTAGCAACTATAAAAATACAAGCTTTATTTGTGTACTCTTATATTAAGTCCTTTGCCTCAGCTACACTGCAGAACGAAGTGACTCAGATGTGGGATGGTAAAATGCCCTGTCTCATAAAGCAAACTGAATCATGTTCAGACCATCCAGGTGTTTACGTTCTAGGAAATAGAGAGCATGATTATTTCTGGCTACAATCCTATAGCGACTTACCTGGGAGTAAATCTTATTGAAATCAGTGGGACTTGCATTAAAAGCAGCAGCTATTGAGCGTCATCAGACAAGCTTTTTATCTCATGCTTGTTATTGGCCACTTCCTGCATTCCTCTCGCTCCTTCTGGTCTTTCTGCCACAAGATAAGACCTTGGTAAACCTGAATTATTATTTTTTGGGATGTGAAACATGCTGGCATATCGTCCTGTGCACAGGAAAAGCAGCATGATAGAAATGTCCACTGAATAGACCACATAGTCATTGTTTACTTCCTCTTTCTACCACGTGTGAAGAAAAAGGAAGTATCGTGGGACAGAAGGGGGGGGAGTGATGGTAGGGAAATGTGCCTGATGATACTCATTGTAAAAAGCCAATGTCATTATTTTACCAATGCATAAAATTAATGGAATTTTCAGCTGTATTCCTATTCAAACTTACCTGATAGAAAGTCCTAGTTCACTCAGTGAGATTTACATCTTCATTTATTTGTTTATTACATTTCTATACCGCCCAATAGCCGAAACTGTCTGGGTGGTTCAAAAAATTAAAACCACAAAATACAGCATAAAATACAATATAAAAAATATTGGCTTAAAACTGCAGTGTGAAAGTGCTACTGGAGTAAAGCCTAGCAGCAGTTCAGGGATTAAAATGCGAGAGCAGATTTAAAACAGCAGAGCTAAAAACTGGAATGCTAAAATGCTAAAAATATTTTTGGGGAAAAGATCTTCACCTGGCACCAGAAAGAGCGCAACATATGCACTAGGTAAACCTCCTAAGAAACCAGGGTGCCACAGTAGGAAAGGCCCCTTTCCTGGTATCCATCTTGGGTAAAAATAGATAGTGTCTTTCCAAGCGGCTTTCTAGCTGCTGCTATTATTTCATTGAAATAGAACACACATACTTAGGCTAGATCTATAGTAGTGTTTTTATCGGTATTGAAGTGCACTGATAACTGTTGGGGCACATTACTCATTCTATACTACTTTTCTAGTGTTATTTCCTGCTTTTTGTTCCGTATTATCCAAAATACCGCAACAGATGTCATTGTGTGAGTTAAGAGGTATAAATGTGCAAAAGGGATATAGCATCACCATGATGGGATCGTATCAATATCTGGACTTAATGGCATCCGAAGAACCTCTTCAAACGACATGCTAAGCCATGGTGGTTAAGCATTTTGAGATAAACATCATGGTTTAGACCATGACTTAGCGTGTCATGTGAACCATTCCTAACCGTGGTGGCTACATAACCATGGTTTAAACACACTCACTAACCACTTGCTGCAAAAGGGTTAGTGGCCTAATCAAGGCTTAGCATGTTTCCTGAATAGGCCCAATGAAATCCTTGATTGGCTCTGTATGTGTATGTTTTTAGAGCAAGGGTGGTGGTGATGGGGATGTATTTGTTGTTTATTACGATACTTATAACCCCACTCTTACTTGGTAACTTACGCAAAGATTCCAGTTGCATACTCTCCAGACAATAATCAACTTCACAATTATCGAGAGAGAGAGAGAGAGAGAGAGAGATGTTCATTTAAGTATAGATTCAATGGAATGGAACAATATCTGTGGATGATTTTGACATGCCAGATACTTCGTTTGTTCCTTTATTCTATGTGTAAGCCAATGTTTGCTTCTCTAAGAACTTGTTCTTTACTAAGTTAATGTTCTAAAATAGTTCCTTTTAATGGCCTTCTGGGTGGATACCTAGACTGCATGTAGGCTCTGAATCATGATCCAAATATCGAAAGGAATGGGATTTGTCTATGGTGCCAGTACACTTATGCAATCATGCTGGTTTGAAATTTTTGCACTGAGATGGTTGCTGCAATTCATCACCAACAATTGCTCCTTATATTTAATGTAGTGTACTGACTTAAAGGGTCACTAATCCAATACTGACCCCTTATGCAGGTTCGTGATAATCATTTGCCCCTACAAGAGGTATGTGGACCAATGTCACCACCACCCCAGTCATTTATTCTAGCAATAGGTGTCTGGTAGACATGGGTAGGGGAACCACAGCAAAACTCCAAATTCCATTTTGAAGTTTGATTCATCTCCCTTCTATTTCATTTGCAACTCCCCCCTTCCTCTTCAAATGGGGAAAGTGCACATTTCAAATGGAAAAATGGCAGATTTTTCAAAAGCAAGCACTTCACACCACCACCATTGACTTAAGGTTTCCTCCTAAACCTTCTCCTCACCTCTCATTCTCTCTTACTGTCAACGATGTCACACTTACTCCGGTCAAGGAAACTCGTAGCCTTGGCTTTATATTTGATTCCTCGCTCTCCTTTATTCCTCATATCGAGGCAGTAGCTAAATCTTGTCGTTTCTTCCTGTATAATATTGCCAGGATTCGACCATTTTTGTCTGTCTCTTCTGCCAAGACTCTCGTTCACGCACTGGTTATCTCTCGGTTGGACTACTGCAACCTCCTCCTCTCTGGCCTCCCCTCATCTCACATCAGTCCGCTGGTCTCTGTCCACCACTCTGCCGCTAAGATCATCTTCCTGGCCCGCCGCTCTGACCATGTCACTCCGCTTCTGAAATCTCTTCATTGGCTCCCAATTCATTCCAGAATCCAATATAAACTTCTCCTGTTGACCTTCAAAGCTTTTCACGCTCTAGCTCCTGCCTATCTCTCCTCTCTCATCTCACACTATTGCCCCGCTCGTGCTCTTCGCTCCTCTGATGCCATGCTTCTTGCCTGCCCAAGGGTCTCTTCTTCCCTTGCTCGGCTTCGTCCATTTTCCTCTGCTGCCCCTCATGCCTGGAATGCTCTTCCAGAACACCTGAGAACTACCAACTCAATCACAGCTTTTAAAACACAGCTAAAAACTTTTCTTTTCCCTATAGCTTTTAAACTTTGAGTTTGTTCTGACTCTATACTGTTAGCTTCACCCTTCCCGGTGCCTGTTTACACTTCCCTGTGCCTGTTTGCATTCTCTTTCCCTTCTTATTGTCTACTACAACTTAATTAGATTGTAAGCCTATGCGGCAGGGTCTTGCTATTTACTGTGTTATCTGTACAGCACCATGTACATCGATGGTGCTATATAAATAAATAATAATAATAATAATAATAATATAAATGCATTTTAAAGTGCACATCTTTGAAACATGCATTTTAAAGTACACACACATTCTGAATGCAATCGCAAGTTCAGGAATGTGTGAGCTTTTCCGAGAAATGTGCCCCCATTTCATTTTCAGGGTGGCTGATTATGGTAAGTTCTGATGATTTATGAACTGAACCTAAATTCTTGTATATTTCATACATTGGCAATAATCATAGGATGCTGTAGCTGCAGTAGAAGCTATTTTTGATGTGACAATTACAGGAGGGATTGGAGAATCAGCAAGGCTTGAGCTCATCAAGGCTTGACACGATTGCATATATTTCAAGATTTCCACTCCCCACAAAAAATGTTCAAATTACAATTTACACAAATTACAATTTGCGCAACTTGTGGAACTCAGAAAAAAATGTGCAAAATCTTTCCAGAATTTTTTTTTTGGGGGGGGGTCTGCTATAGTCTACCTCCACTTACTGGAATGGAAACGCTGCAGAATCTCATCAGGCTTTAAATTCCTGGTGTCAGACAGCCCTAGAAATATTGTGTAATCTTGGGTAACAAAACACAAACTCGAAAGGTTTACAATGAAAGCACAATCACTAAAAATTTACAATGGATTATGGGGAATATATTTATTTATTTTATTTTATTTAAGGATTTTTATGCCGCCATTCAGCCAAAAAAGGCTCTCACGGCGGCTTACAAAAGTATTTCTTGACAGTCCCTGCCCACAGGCTTACAATCTAAAAGACAGGACACAAAAGGAAAGGGGATTGGGAGGGAGGAGGAGGAGGAGGGGGAAAAGGAAAGCAAATTCAGGCACTACAATCTTAGTTGGAAAGTTCAGCAGTTACAGGTGACAGCAGGACGGAGGGGGCTCTCAGCTGGAGCTGGACCCAGGCACGGTGGAGAGGTGCCTGGCTGCTGCTTCCTCCCTCACTGGTGGCCTCTGCAGAGACAGTTGGTAGCAGGAGGGAGGGGGCTCTCAGCTGGAGCTGGACCCAGGCACGGTGGAGAGGTGCCTGGCTGCTGCTTCCTCCCTCACTGGTGGCCTCTCCAGAGACAGTTGGTAGCAGGAGGGAATGTAAAATTCCAATATGACACTTTTGAATTTGTTGCTAATTGTAAAGATAAAGTAGAGGATGCCCTTCCCTTTACATTAAAAAAAATGTGAACACAGTAGGAATTTAAGCAGTTGTTCCCGAATAACTCCTATGGGATTAAATAATATTGCTCATTTGTGTGCAGTTGTTGGCATGCAGCCTTTATCAACTATTTTTTAAAGCTTTTAAAAACCTGACTCCAAGGGAGTGAGGATTGCACCAGCAGTTTCCAAGCAGAAAAATGCATTTTGGACAAAGCAATAGCAGGTAATGTATTAATGAGTTTTTAATAGCCCCAGGATTGTAATCTAATTTAGCTATCTTCCAGACAGACCTTTTGGAAGTGCTCTGTGTTTGTGTGTGCATGTAGTCTTGCTAAGGCTGCATTACTAAGCAATTTACTGGCCATTAGGTCACATTGAACTCAGTCAGATCTACCACTGAGCATACAGGGGTACGATCACACTACGGGGTAAAAGGTGCAGGCTTCAGTTAAAAGAACTAAACACAGTTCTTTCTGAGGTCAACATGCATCTGCTTAGGACTACTTTTATGTGGAGCATTGACTAAATTTTGCCTATCACCAGTGTTACAGTTTCTACCAAAAGTATAATAATGCCCATTGCTCATACTCAGATGTGTTCAATTTTACACAAATTAAATCTGCATTGAAAACAGGCACAAGAGCTAAGAGAAAGACAAGAGATAACATGAGTAGAATCCCAAAATTTAGAAAATAATGTTGAAAGCACAGCTGTGGGGGAGAGAAGAGAATGAAATACATTTTGTCCTACCTCAAAGTTTGCAGAGAACCATGGGAACACTCAGTTCCAAACTGTTGGCTGCCTCAGGCACACTATAATCACACTATCAGGTTTGGATCCTTATAGCAAATTCTTGGAATTTGTGCAGTACTCTCATATGGAGGGTGAGAGATGGGGAAAGAAAAATCAGTTTTCCTCCTGTGTATGTGTATATACTGTATATGTGGGGACATCCTGTATAATATTGCCAGGATTCAATCATTTTTGTCTGTCTCTTCTGCCAAGACTCTTGTTCATGCATTGGTTATTTCTCGGTTGGACTACTGCAACCTTCTTCTCACTGGCCTTCCTTCTTCTCACATCAGTCCGTTGGTTTCTGTTCACCACTCTGCTGCTAAGATCATCTTCTTGGCTCGCCGCTCTGACCATGTAACTCCACTTCTGAAATCTCTTCATTGGCTTCCAATTCACTTCAGAATCCAATATAAACTTCTCCTGTTAACCTTCAAAGCTTTTCACGGTCTAGCTCCTTCCTATCTCTCCTCTCTCATCTCACACTATTGCCCCGCTCGTGCTCTTCGCTCCTCTGATGCCATGTTTCTCGCCTGCCCAAGGGTCTCTACTTCCCTTGCTCGGCTTCGTCCATTTTCTTCGGCTGCCCCTTATGCCTGGAACGCTCTACCAGAACATTTGAGAACTACAAGTTCAACCGCAGCTTTTAAAGCTCAGCTAAAAACTTTTCTTTTTCCTAAAGCTTTTAAAACTTGATTTTGTTCTGACTTTATACTGTTAGTTTTATACTGTTAGTTTTACCCTACCCTGTGCCTGTTTGCTTTCTCTTCCCCTCCTTATTGTTTTATTATGGTTTTATTAGAATGTAAGCCTATGCGGCAGGGTCTTGCTATTTACTGTTTTACTCTGTACAGCACCATGTACATTGATGGTGCTATATAAATAAATAAATAATAATAATAATAATACACACCTTGTTTCCCATAGCATCATCACAGACACAACACATCCAGAAAATGACTGAGATGGAAGGAAAAGAAAAGTCCTATAAATCCCAGTGTTGTGCAAGTGTTGTTTGTTCCAGCATCCATTCACAGATGGATTCAATTTTTTCCCATTATGCAGAAAAATACACAAATAATTCCATAAGAAAGTTCGCAAGATTTACATAATTTATGTTAGTAAATAACATTTAGCGTATTGTTCCCCATCCCATTTGATTTTTACTCACGTGTTTTTTCCAGCATAGCATATGGATTAGCAGAAACTTCTGTATTTGTGAGTGGAGAAGGAAGCATGGAATAAAGACACAGACACCAGAGTTTGGGATAAACTAGGGCCTCTTTACTTAAACAATAAGGGATATTCAAACTAGGGCTGTGCTCCGCTTCTCTTTGGTTCGGAGAAGCAGGATCGAGGCGGCCTGATTCGCCTCTGGAAAAGGCAGTGGCAAAGAGAGCCGGGGGGGGGGGAGCTGCGGATCGAGGCACAGAGGATCACCTCAATCTGGACGCAGGTAAGTGGTGGGGAGGGGGACTCATCTGGTGCCGGCGCCACCGCCACAGTCCCTGCGGCGACAGCAACAGAGCCAGGTAAGGGGGCAGGGAGGAGGGAGGCTTACCTGTGTCTGTTGCAGGCTTCAATTGAGGCCATGGCTTCAAGCGGAAGAGGCCACGGCCTTCTCTTCTGCTTGAAGCTGGGGCCACAATTGAAGCCCGTGATGGACCATGATGGACGCAGGTAAGGGGACAGGGGGGTTGGCCTACCTGGCGCCGCTGATGCTGCCATCCATGTGGCGGCAGCGGCGGAGCCAGGTAAGGGGGCAGAGAGAAGGGATGCTTACCTGTGTCCATCGCGGGCTTCAATTGAGGCCCCGGTTGAAGCCGGAAGTGAAGGCCGAGGCCTCTTATGGCTTCAAGCCGGGGCCTCAATTGAAGCCCACAATGACAGACACAGGTAAGGGGGTGTGGGGGTTACCTGGTGCTGCCGCCTCCGCCGCCCATGCGGCGACGGCGGTGAAGCCGGATCTTACTCCGTGGAGTGGAGTGGGGGAGCGGGGGAGCAGCGCGAAGAGGATCGAGCCCGATCCAGATTTTCCAGATCGGGCCACGAAAAGGATCGGGGGGTCCGTGCAGAGCCCTAATTCAAACCCTCCTGGATCTGCATGTGAAAAGTGCGGGTATCTATATATCCTTACCTCAGGCAACTTGCCTGGCATTATGGGCAAGCAACTCTCGTAAGCCAGGAGTCAGGTGAACTCAGCACCTCTCTTATACAACACTTTGAGAGTGTGGGGAGACCACCCCACGTCATCCCCACTCAAAGCCATAGAACTCTGAGTAGATGAGGCAGGAGGATCTCCAAAGGCATACCATATCCTGGCACAGGAGCCATAAAACTCATGAGGAGCAGGAGCTCTGGGCATGCCAATCACCGGAAGGTGCCAGAGTGGTCACCGTCCTTATTCTACTATATCAAATTCCCGCACGTCCCACCACCGCAGGGCGCCAAGTATCAGCAGAAACTTCTGTATTTTCCTGCAAATGAATTTGTGTACATTTTGGGAAAGTAAAAAACAAAAACCAGAAGTCCATGGACTCTGCACAGCCTGGGGAGGTCAATCCATAGCAGATTCTGCAGGTCCAATTCTAAGAAATCTGAACTCATTTTAATCCATCTCACATTTCTCCAGCATCCCTAACCACAGTTGACATTTCCCTCAACAAACTGCTTCCACTTTGTTTAGACAAACTGACAAAGAAGGAGGCCTCTTTCACACACTCTGCTGCTGCTGCTGCTACTATACATATGGCACTGGTTGCTGCCATATGGCCCTGCCTCTTCCTAGTTGACACAACACGTGCACTGGATAAGAAAATGCCACCCAATTCCACTTGTCCACTCATAGTTTTGTTTAAGCTTTGCAGGCCTTCCTAGGAACTGCTACCATGCTGCTTTCCCAACAATAGTTTGCTCTAAAGTCAGTGCTGCACTGAGCAATTTATTGGTGCATAAAAGAATACAAGTCTTGTATTTATACAGAGAATCCTCCCACTCCTCTGATGGTTCTGTGTCTGGCAAATATCACTCAAGCACAAACTACCAAATGGTTTATGGGCAAGTTGTCCCTTGATTGCTTCTAAACTACTTGGTACATTCCACCTCGTTCGTTCCAACCACTCAAGGTGTTCTCCTGACAAACACTACTAGAAGGTTCTGGGCTGTGATATTTCTGGAGCTCTCATCTTCCAAAGTTTGAACAAGATTTAAAATAAATATGTCCATAGAAATTGTACTATATTAGTTAACACTGAGCAGTTATGTGTAGGGTGTTTTTTAAAAATAATGATGATGATGATGATGTGTTTTCCTACCCCTCCAATGTATGATTTACATGGGATAGGGATTTGTAGTGTGCTTGAGAGTACAGATCTATAGTATGGCTTTCAGGATGAGAACAGAGGGAAAGGATAGGTTCTTGTGTGTAGTTGGATTTCATCCCATGCTTTCATACATGTTTAATCTTCACTCTCATTTTCTTTCCTGCCTTTTTGTCTTTGCTCCAGAAATTCCTTCACTTTTACCCTAGATATCTTGGGTCCAGAGTTTCCAGATGCTCTCACTTGCCCCACTGCCCTATGGGTGTTGATTTACTTGTTTACTCAAGCTATATGGACTATTTAAGCTAAGGAGAGAGGAAAAATCTTACATGTTTGGTAAAACTGAGTATAATTAAATACATACAGCAGTATCCAATACTGCCACTGAATCTCTGTTCTTTCTCTTGCACCAGTGGGACCTACCGCAATCACAACAGGAAGCTAGCACTTCCTAAAATTACCCTGGAAATGAGCTGAAATGCTCATTTCCAAAACAGGACACTTCAGTGGAGTTTCTTTTTGCAAGCCCCACTGGACCTCCCAGAAACCAGCATTGTGTCTGATTGTTTCAGAACCTCTATCTTCCTGTTGCAATAGGCAGGGATCTTGAGTTTGCTCTCACTCCTGCCAACAGAATGGGAGAGGTGTCTTTCACCAATTCCTCCTTCCCCCTGTAGTCTCTTGTGTCCATGAAAATCTGCTGTGGAGAGCTATGGGACTGACCTTCTAGAACAGGGAGGGGGATGCAAAGGGAGTGGAAAATCAGCAAAAGTTGCCTTCTCCCCTCCATCCACTAGCAGGATCCATCATAGCCTCGTCTATGAACAGAAGGGCTGGCTTCACTCATTGATGTCTAGCTAGGTTCCATTTGTTGATAGAAAGATGATGCAGTTGGTTTGGTGGTATACATATCTATTACATTAATATTTAGATTTCAAACTCCTCCTCCTCCTCCTTCTCTTCATTCCTGTGGAGTATAGTAATAGGTTTTGTAAAGTGAGTTTCGTAACTTCCACTCTAGTGCCTGTATTCTATGTGAATTTTCATAAATTTATACATTTATTCTATGCAACATGACATAAAATGTCTGGTTTTGTAATCTGATCTATTTATGGCTAGTTCAATATTGTAAAGAGCTTTTAAGCTCAAATGAAAAAGAACATACTAAACTTAAAATACACAGCACTCTAGTAAAATGTGATTGTTTGCCTCAGTAATTCTCACTGACTTTTTTTTTTTAAGAATGTGTCAGCATGTTAAAGGAAGAGTAATTAAATTAGGTAGGAGTGGCAGCTAAGAGTAATACTAATAAGAGTTAAATTGTAAAGCAATATGGGTAATGTTATGCCAATGAATATAATGAAAGCACAGTTGCATTCTTACTAGTGCTTGAGAAATGCTAGCAGAAATTTCCCGTGGACTGTTTAGTACAGCTGAAACAATAAACCTTGGTTCAGTATATTGCTATATCGGTATTTCAAATGGTTGGCATTTCTTAAGAAAGCATAAAGAGGCAAAGGTACAAACGACACAGATATTTAGGGCATAATCCTATGCATGTTGAGACGGGGGGGAGGAACTCCTACAACTCCCAGTATTCCCCAGCCAGCCATTCTGGCTGAGGAGTGCTGGGAGTTGTAGGAGTTTTTTCCTGCCTAAATATATGCATAGGATTGCACCTTCAGTTGCTTTCTGTTTACTGTGGGAACCACAATAGTTTTATTTATCAGACATAACATCTTTTGATTGGTATTTCCAAAGAAAGCTAAGTGGGTTCTGTAACCACCCGCTAATATTGAAATTCCCTTTGAAAGCCTGAGATCTAATGAGTATAAGAATTCCCATGCCTACATGCATACATGCTCTGTGTCAGGATACATACAAACCTCTGGAGACGCTCTGTACTTTTAGGATATTTCATTCGAGGAAGTGTTTACAGACAGCCACACTTTGATTTCTTCAATGTACTAAAAGTTTCATAGCCTTTTAAAAGTCAATTATCGGTGGTTTAAAGTTTCCTTATGGAGTTGTGCTGAATCAACTTGGCACTCTGGGGAAGTCGTGATAGAAGTCCTCAAAACAAAATGATGAACACGTTCTTTAGAAAGCCCCGGGCTGCCACAGCAAGTATAATTTTATCAGCTCTCTTGGTAAAAATGTTATGTCGGTGTGCTCTGTTATTGCAGTGCTTCCCAAATGGTGAAGGAATCATCAGTGGATTTGCAAGAACAATGTGTACGAGTTACAAGGATGCCAGCTGTGGGTACTAGGAGTAATGCAAAAAGAAAAGAAAGGAAGGAAGAAATGGGAATTTTGGGTCCATGGACAGAGTTAGTAAATGGATGCAGAACACAGCAATTGTTTGAGAAGCATTGAGGTTTCTCAGTCATGGTTTATTGTGACAGCAATGAGTCACAGTGAGCCTCAGGCTCACCCATTCATTCCACGGCCCCCTCTGCTGTTGTAGCTGTGACTGTGAGGAGATATAATAAAGCTTACACTTCGATTTTAAATTAACCACAACTGTGGTTAATAATAACTATGGTTTCTAACAACAAGCCAACTTCAGACCATGGTTTATGAAGCTGGCTTGTTTCAACAAACCACAGTTAAGATTAACCACAGTTGAGTCTTTACATGTAATGTTAAACTGTGGGTAATTGAAAATGGAAGTGAAAGCTGCCAATCTTCTCATGGGCATGCCAGATAAGGAAGACTGGAGAAGGAAGAGCATGCACGTTCGAGGTTCACTATAGCTCATTCCTAGCTCAACAAATCAAGGTTTACTGCAGCCTTCCTGAAGCTGGTGCTCTTCAGTCATTTTGGACTACAAATCCTAGTATTCCTTACCACTGACCACACTGGCTGAGGCTGCTGGGTGTTGTGGTTCACAATATCTGTATGGTAATAAATTGGGAAAGGCTAATCTAAATTAACTCCTGCTTTTTTATTTAAGGATTTCTTTTAATACAGCAAATGAACATTCATCTTCACACAGACTTTTAAAAACAAACAATTCAAATACAGAAGAGACAAAGCACAAGGAGGAACCGGGGGAGGGGCAGAAGTGAAGGGAACAGGGAAGGTGACTTCCAAATTATAGCTTTCATATTCCCTCTGAGATCTAGGCTACTCACCAAACAGTTCCAAGAACATGGGACAAATACTTGGATATTTTTCACTTCCCTCTTGCCTTCTAAATGCTACTTTCTCTTTTGTGACCATTATACATGGTATAATAGGAGATTTCCAGTTTTTATAAAGACTACCTAATTTCTCTCTCTGGTTCACTGGTAGAAGGAGCATGTGTGCTTTGTCCATGATAGAAAAGTCTTCTGAGAACCACTGGATTTTCTATTTTCAAAAATGGAAGATACAACACCCCCTTTTTTTAATCTCAGCAGCCCTATCAGCAGCAGCAGTTCCTTCTTGTAACCATCACATTACTTGCACAGCCTAATTTGAATGTCTGCAACCCCCTCATCCCCCATTCCATCTTGGGATTCTGAACAGGAAGACAATGTAACTTTGCCATCAAGTCAGTTTCTCTCTCTCTTCTATCCTGCTTCCAACACCTCCTTATCTGACTAAGTGATATGGAGATCTCAAAAGCTTGCACATTTTTTGTGATCTTCTGATTGCCCCAATAGAGGTATTACACTAACATGGATTTTAGACTATTTCTGTAGGGGTTATCCACCAGATTTCACACTTCTTCAAAGTCTGCAACACAGTTGTGGGCAGTTTAAACATAACACATGCATTTTAAAATATATTTTGAGGAAAAAATAGACAATTAAATGTGTATTTAAATACTACTTACAACAGTCTTTGAAAAGGAATTATTATTATTTTATTATTATGGGTTCATATGAAAACAGAAAAAATAGGAGTAAAAACATGTGAAAATGATGGACCAGAAGTAGATTAACGCCACCCCTTTCTTTCTCATACTAGGAGAGCAATCCTACGATCCCTAAATGAGTGTTCCACTTGGAAAACCCCTTCTGAGGTTGGATGCAGCACTCTGACCTCAGAAGGGGGAATTAGAGATCTGAGCCCTGACCTTTACCCAATCCCTCACAGCTGATGTGCGGTGAACTTCAGCAGCTGCCTCTCTGCGATCAGATGATCAACTTCAGAGAGGAGGAAAAGGGGGCATTCTGGTGAGTAGGGAGGGGAGGAGACCATAGAGGCCAGGATATAATTTATCCTGATTCTCCTCCAGGTTCCTCCACCCCCCCCCTCCAAAGCACCCTGAAAAGCCCATCTAGCAAAAATATGGGAGATTGGAAGACGGGAGGCAAAGAGCACTTCCTCTGTTGTCTTTAGCCCAGCAGGACATAAGAAAAAAACTTCCTGACTGTTAGAGCAGTGCGACGGTGGAATCAGTTACCTAGGGAGGTTGTGGGCTCTCCCACACTAGAGGCATTCAAGAGGCAGCTGGACAACCATCTGTCAGGGTTGCTTTAGGGTGGATTCCTGCAGTGAGCAAGGGGTTGGACTCGATGGCCTTGTAGGCCCCTTCCAACTCTGCTATTCTATGATTCTATGAAGATTCTCAGAAACCACCCTAATACTTTGTGGATAAAATAATACCAAAGAAATTAAGCAGCAAGGTTTTAAATATTTATTAAAATGCCTTAGGGCAGAATCCTATGCATGTTTAGGCTGGGAAAAGCCCTACAAGACTTAGCATGTCTCAGCTAGCACATCCACATCAGAGTAGAGCACTTTGAATGATCATTAATGGCTTGGTGTGTGTCCTTGGGCTTTAATATCTATCGCCACCATTATTCAAGGTGTATTTTATGTCTAATATTGGGAAGGTACATAAGGAAAGATGGCATTCAGGAATTATTTTCTTCCAACCTAAATGAAGTAGGTCACTTCTTGACAATAAAGTTAAAAAGGGAAATATTGAGGTTTAAAGGAAACCATGCTGAACAAATGATGTTGTGACATTTTGTAATGTACGCTTTAATTATTCAAAGAAGAATTTTCAAGGCACTTGCAGCCTGTCTTTACAACAGCTGTAAGAGCCACATTGAAGTTGAAGTAAACCTTAAAATCAATACTTGTCAAAACAGTTGTGATATCAAGTGTCATGTTTGGTTGAAATAACCCCACTGCTTAGCAGTTTTCACTGCAAGTTGTAATATGATAGGTGTGCAAAGGTAAGCTGATATCATGGAATTCTGAATTCTGCTGTGCTTTACAAAACATCTTATTTCTGTTAAGGAGTAAAAAAGAATATTTATAGATCTTTTTAAAAAGAAAAAGAATCATAAAAGACAAGCTTGATTTATTCTCCACGAATCCTACTTTACTTAGTTGGATAAAAACAAGCTAACGTGTAAAATAACCAAATCGATTCTGTTCCAACCGAAACAGATTTACTAATACAAAATGTTGGTCATAAAACTGACTGTTCATACCCATAATATATATGGGAAGATGGAACAGGGGAAGACAGGGAAAGGAAGGGTAGGGAAGAGAAGAGGCATAGCCTCTCTTTTTCTTAAACTAAAAATAGCTTGCGAGATTGATGTACAAGCACCCATGCAGACTTTAAAATAATTTGTGAACTGATGCAGAAATGGGATGGAACAAACATAATGTTGGAAATTTTGCAAAACTGAGTTGGATAGAACTTGACAGATTTGTCCATCCATAGGAATTCGGTGTTTGTGAATTCTGGTGTGAAAGCTAGTGTGGTGTAGTGGTTAGAGAGTTTGACTGGGTATTGGGAGACTTGGCTATGAAGTTCACTGAGTGACTCTGGACCAGTCACAGAGGCCCAATGTACCTCACAGGGTTGTTGTTGTGAGAGTAAAATGGAGAGGAGGAGGATTGTGTACGCCACCTTAGGTTCCTTAAGGATGAAAAAGGGTGGGATATAAATGTAAAAATAAATAAATAGTATGAGCTGCCTTCATCTGCACATACGGGATGAAGGTGTGGATTGGAAAGTAGCTATCCATCAGATTTTGCACTTCTTTGAATGTTGTGACGAATTTCTGGGCTCAAAAACTCTATTGATTAATCTACTACAAACCCATGACAAACAGAGAACATGTCTCAAGATTCTGGGAAAATGATTGTTTCCTTTCAAAGATAAGCCCAATGTTTTTTGCTGAGTTTTATTTCATTGGGGGATATAAAAATAAACATTACCATAAACTTCTTATATGAAAGAATAATGGAACAGAAAACATAAATAAGTACAATTTGCATTCAAGTGTACGTATACTCACTCATGTTAAAGCAGCCTGCAGAGATCTCTGGTAGATGTATCTCATAAATTCAATAAACGGTATTTTTAACATTCAACTATGTTACATTTGATAGTAAATAAAATCCCAAATACACACAGTTGGATTCAGGATCTATGGACTTTAAATGCCCATAAAATGGTATATTACACAAAATTACTAATAGAAAATAAATTCCAATAAATATGTGCATGTTTTGCTCAACTATATGCATAGTATTGTGATCCACCACAAAAGCAATGCAAAGCAAAATGATATGCTTGACACAACCCTTTTATTTATTTGATTTGGTTTTTGTTTATTTATTTTTTTAAAAAAAACATTTTATGTAACTATCAATTTATTCAGTTTTTGATTAGGGAGCAAGCTTATCTGAGCCTTCCGAGAATCCTGTGCCCTGCCAGGCTGTTGCCAGCAGGACGAGAAGAACAATGGACATGATTTTCAACTCTAGATGGGCACCTGAACTAGTTTTCCTCTAGCTGGGCCTCTGAGCTTGTCTAGAGGAGGTACATTGCAGAGGCAAGGGCATGGGATGGAGAAGCTATGAGATTTTTTCATATCCTAGCCTTGCCTCTCCTCTCCTGTCACTGTCCACTTGAACACTCTCTATGAATTCAGTGAGAACAGACAGACACATCCACAGTTTTTCCCAGGGGTAGTAGGACACAATTAGCTCCACCAGACACCTGCCATGTTACCACGACCCACCCTGATTGTGCCGCCACAGCCCAGTGAGCTAGGTCAGGGGGGTGGACAGTGTGTGTGTTTCAGACTGCCAGACCCAGTCGGGCGCCTGCAACATCCTCTCAACATGATCCCTGTGGATCAGGTGTTTAATGCAGATACCTGTAAAAAGACAGGTTTAAAGAGCATTCCAGTCACAAACAATGTTCTCTAAGGGTGCAATCCTAGGAGCCAGTGTGGTGTAGTGGCTAAAGTGTCAGACTGGGAGGTGGGAGATCTGGGTTCTAGTCCCCACTCAGCCATGAAAACCGACTGGGTGACTTTGGGCCAGTCACAGACTCTCAGCCCAACCCACTTCACAGGGTTGTTGTTGTGAGGATAAAATGGAGAGGAGCTTTTTTGCTTTATTAACACTCCCTTGAATTTTCCTGTGAAGTTGGTCAACTCATGACAATCCCTGACTTTTAATCTCTGTAACGTTGGTAACACCTGAATGAGAGATTTATAATACCTGTATGAGAATGATATTCAATCTCTTGCTTCCAACAATCATATTAGTTACCAGTTATTGAATTTGTGAGATTCGTCTACCAGAAATCTCTGCAGACTGTTCTAATGCAAGTGAGTATACATAGGCTTTAATACTATTTGAACTTATTTATGTTTTGTGCTTTCTTATTGTTTTCTATAACAAGTTTACTTTATTGTATTATTTGTTTTTATAGCCCCTGACGAAGACCCCAAATAAAACTGTGCTGAAATACATTGGGCTTATATTAGGAGTGGGAAACTCATTTTTCCAGAATCCGGGGGCATGTGCCCTCTTTGTTGTTCATTGAAAGACTGCATCAAAATGCATTTTGAAGATAAACTATGTTTAAAATGTGTCTTTTTGAGAAAATACATTCAAATATATTTTTTCTTCACTTTTTTATTATTGCAGATTAACATCAAAACGGACCTATGAATGAATACATGCAAATGTGACTTGAACTAGATATAGACTGATTTGTCCATACCTAGTATTTGTTCTGGTAGTGAGTAGCTGTCACTTCTCTTCAATCTGTTTTATCACTGTCTACTTAATAATGCAAGTATGGTTACTTGGACAATAGGCAGTTACTATCTGAACAATTTGTACTGGGGTAGAGTGAGGGGAAAATCTAACATATTTGTAACCCAGCCTTTCTGTTTAGGCCTAATCTACACCAAGCAGGATATAGCACCATGAAAGTGGTATGAAAGCACTATATAAGAGGCAGGAGCCACACTACTGCTTTATTGTGGTATTGAAGTACACTGACAACTGTTGGGGCCCATTGAGACATACCATATACTGCTTTCATACCGCTTTCATAGTGCAATATCCTGCTTGGTGTAGATTAGGCCTTAGATAGGGTGACCATATGACTGGATTTGCCTGGGTTTTTGATGCCAAATCCAGGAGGGGGAGGGGAAATCCGGATTTCCCCCCAAAGAGCAGCTCTAATGGGAATTAACAAAAATGCTTATAACTCCATCATTTTTTAAGATAAAGACATGAAACTTGGCACGATGGTAGCTCTTAGGGAGGGCTTTAGCCATACCAAATTTGAAACAGATCCGTTCATCCATTGATTTTTAGGAACTTTTTTATAATTGAGGTTTTAAAATTATTATTTTTTAAAATCGTCATTTTTAAAGATAAAGAGATGAAAGTTGGCACCATGATAGCTTTTAGGTAGAGCTTTAGCTATACAAAATTTGAAACAGGTCTGTTCATCCATTGATTTTTAGGAATTTTTTAAAAATTTGAGGATTTAATTTTTTTTAAAAAAATGTTATTTTTAAAGGTAAAGAGATGAAACTTGGCACCACGATTGCTCTTAACAAGGACTTTAGCTATGCCAAATTTGAAACAGATCTGTCCATCCATTGAGTTTTAGAATTTTTTTAAAAAAGTTTGAGGTTTTAAATTTTTTTTTTTTAAATAATTTAAACATGGCGACCATGTTGTCCTCCTTTCTGGTTTCCAAAATATGGTCACCCTACCTTAGAGTGGCATATATGTTTGCTCCCCCATTTCATCCTTCATCCTCTTGGAGGTAGGTTAGGCTGAGGGATAGTGACCTTCAAGGCTAAGCAGATAGCTGGTTTACACAGAGTATGAGAAAAAGTGAATGGCAAATCTCTTCAGCTTGTTTTGAATTAGGATTGAGAATTATGGCCAAAAGCAAGGAATTGGGATGAGGGGGCTGCCAGCTCTCTTGCTTCTGCACACACTATCCCAGGTGGCATCTATAGCAGGACATGCCACTTGCTTCAGCAGAGTGGTCTCTCTCTTTTTCTGAGCTTTTCTACATCAGGGTATTAATCGGCTGTTAATTGGCTGCATTTACTTTCAGTTTCATCACAGAATTGAGATCTGAACAGTATTTATTTATTATATTTTTTATACCACCCAATAGACGGAGCGCTCTGCACAAGGAATGTTTCCTTTTCTGCTACATAACCTCTAGGTGGCACTGTGGTGGAATAGCGCAAATACACAGGAGAAAATTCTATTTCTGGAGGGGGGTACATATACACCCCCATCTACATAATGAAAGAACATGCTCTCTCTGCCCACTGCCAGGATTATGTGCCGCCTCCCCCATCTTCCTTGATGAATGGCCAGTGGACATTTCTATGAATGTGATCTCCAGAGCTCCTAGGTGCTGTTTCTGTGTGCAGATGTATGTGTGGAGTATTCATTGTCATAAAAAAAAAACCTGTTCAACATTTGTCAAGGGAGGTGGAAGGTAGCGCATGTTTTTGACAGGGGATGGGTCTAGCCACTAAAAGCCCTTGCCACATTCAGAACATAAGAGCCAATGCTGGATCAGACCAAGGGTCCATCTAGTCCAGCACTCTGTCCACATAGCGGCCAATCAGCTGTTGACTAGGAACCCACAAGCAGGGCAGTGGTGCAACAGCATCCTATCACCCATGTTCCCCAGCAATTGGTGTATATATCACCCATGTTCCCAAGCAATTGGTGTATCTGCTTCAGATACTGGGGATAGCACATTGAACACTCAGAAGAGTTCATGTGAATCCCGTTACTGTATCTCAAGTTGCAGTGATCTATAGTGCTCCAGGGCTGGAGGTGGAGGTTTGAGTTGCTTATGCTGCACATAATTTGTGTATTATTATTATTATTAGTAGTATATTATTATTATTATTATTATTATTATTATTATTATTATTATTATTATTATTATTATTTGGTCTTAACTAAGTTCAAACTGATTTTCTAGAACACATTTTCTTCCAGGGAGTTATGCCACATCCTCTATCCTTGACTCTCGCAAGGAAATTCTGGAATTGTTTCCCCAAGAGTGGGGAGATTCTTTTTCCCTGCTCTCTCCTCAGCTCTTATGACCAACTTAGGTCTCTGGAAAATTGAGAGGAGGGAAAGAAAGTTGTATAGAGGGCCCAAGAGGCAGCTCAGATGAGAAGACAATTCCTGCTCAGCAGCTTCATTTCACCCAAGGAAAGCTTCTTAACTCCCTGTTCTGCATTCTTCTAACACAGAAAAATAACTGGGTAGGCAAAAATCTTCACAGAGCAACAGAGTTAAACACTGCCGAGGGAGAAATGGCTAGGGATGACACTGAAGGTGTAAGGTGTATGTGAAGGGAAGAGGAGCAAGTGAGAGATGATGGAGAAACTCATGAACTGAAGTTCTTAAAACAATCACAGCCAATAGTGTTCCTCTTTCAAACATTGTCTGTGTTTGTACTCATAGCATCATTAACTAAATGGCAAGGAATGTTAGGATATTTTAGTATGAGCAGGTAGCAGCAAAGGATTCAGCATGTGATGGGTGAGAATTTTGTTTCAGTTTGCTTTGATAAGAATTTACCAAAACCCTCAAATTTGTCCAAATTCAGGACAAAAAGAACTTGGGGTTTTTATTTTTTTATTTTTTAAATGAATGTGGGGAAAACTGAAATGGACAGATTTGTTCATCCAGGCCAAGGACCTTAAAGCAACCTGTCAGGTATGCTTTAGGTTCGATTCCTGCATTGAGCAGGGGGTTGGACTCGATGGCCTTATAGGCCCCTTCCAACTCTACTATTCTGTTTCTATGAATGCTTAGCTCTTAAAAGACTGGGTTTGAATCCCTCTGTAATCAGCCATGTTCATATTTAATTAGGGTTTGCAACCTGTTTTCCTCATTTTAACACATATATGGCAAATTGTGGTCTTCTTGGTTGTATCTATTGAATTTGGCTGGTGTAGATGGGTGAGGGGTTCCCCCGCAGTACATTTTTTTTTGGGGGGGACTCCACAATTTGCAAAGTAATTCACATTTGGGAGAGAAGGAACTTATGGTTCAAAACTTTTGAATGTGGTAAAAATGAATGACAAATTCACCCTCTCCTAGATTCAGCCCAAAGTGCTGTAAACAAAGACCTATTGTTTTATTACAGACAATATCAGAATGGTTTAAATAAAGAATTATGATAAATCTCATTCTTGCCATTATCCATTCATTTTTATTCTTTGTTCCCCTATCGTCCATATAAGCTGATGCTTATAGCTTGATTTCAGGCTGGGGAGAAAGGGCTCATAGTTCATGAAATAGCACAGGGGTGGGGCCCATGGCCCTCAATCCTTCTCCGTGAGTTGGAGTGGTAACTCCTGCAGCAAAGACACTGCTGTGCTTGTATCGGTTCCTCACATGATTTAGAATGCTGGACACCCATACTTCTACATCACGTGGGAGCTACATGAGAAGAGCAATTTCCCCACTGCAGATGTTTTTCCTTTCAAAGCGTGGAGGACAATGGAGCCAAGTGACAGGAACATGACAGAGGGCATGAGCCCAGTGAACATGCCCCACATGATTCCAATTCTGTGGGGCTGAACAGGGATGCTGTGAATGTGTATATCCAAGTTTTTGATTTATGTGAGTTCTTTTACTCCTGTATTCTGTTAGAGAATTGTGTCTGCACTGTCTCTGTGGAAAGAGGTTGAATATTACACAAATGAGTTAAAAGAAATGAGTTGATAAGAGTTTGGTACCCTGAATTTGCCCTTGGTACCTCAGAGGAATGGGAAAGGACAGGAATTTTAGCTGAAGTTTCCAAGCTATTTTATTGTGGGTTGTTGTTGTTGTTTGCTTTGCCTGCTATGACTATGAGCGCCACCACACGGGAAAATCACGTTTGCTTACCATGGGTTCTTCACATTTGTCCCTCATTACTTCCTCTTTTGAAAGAGGAAGTAAACAACTTGAATTTCACCCATTCAGTGGGCCATTCTGATTCCGCTGCTTCTCCTGCACACAGCAGGAGATAGTGGCAATTTCCGCCCTTAAAAATAAGTCGGACTTACGGGGGTGTCCTTTTGTTGTGCGAAGAAGGGTAGAAGGGGCAGGAGGCATATAGGAGGCAGACAACATCATGAGAGGGGCCTGCGAAAATAAATGAGTGCCCAGTAACGAGAGTGCAATAAAACACTTGTCTGATGGAGCTCTACATTTAAGAACACATTATGTAAGTGGAATTTCGGGATTTGTTGTATTCCTTAATTATCTTTGCTTGAGACTTTATTTTAACCATTTTATATGTTGTTATTATCTTGATTAAGTCAAAATTTTAAAGATAATGCTTCATTAATCAAGATAATAAAGATAAAGCTGCATTAAGCAAGTTCTATCAAGCAGATGATACTTGAAATAAAAAAGCTTTTTTTTAAAATAAACTCTGCCAAAGAAAATATGCAATTCAATATTGACAGGAGAGAGTTACTCTTGTTGGAGATACAATACTGCAAAGGCCTTGTTTATTTAATAAGACAAGTTGAATCGTATCTTCCTAAAACTCTGACTATTGGAATTTAGTTCTGTAGGATATATTTGAATTGTACGTATGCCACTCGTCAGCTGTGGCTTTAATAATGAAATATTTGACTGTCCTGCATAGTTTTATGATGTGCCCATCATAATACATTTTAGATGTCTATTCAGAGATTGTACAGCTGGTCCTCAACAGGAACTTTAATATGGTTTCAGAGTTTTCTGAGAAGGCCATAAATAATGAAAATGCTTGATCTTGACAGGCAATGGCATCATGTGAAATATTTCATATTTTATTGAGCATAGATACTTTTCTAAGATCATTCATGTTGTCCTGTATTGGGCAAGGTGTTTGCAAGGCATATGATAATCTTAACCGTAGACAGGTTTAAGGGCTGCATTCCCTTAGGAGTAATCAATCAGGTGCCACATGCTGGCGGTCGGTGATGCCAATACCATCCCTCCCTCTCTGTCTCATTGACCCAGTTCACCCAATCACTGCAGCCCTCAGTGCCTTTTTTAAGTCAGGGTGGGTTGCAGCACCTGGTTTTGAATATTCAAGCCATGGCGGGCAGTCGCCATGGCTTATCGTGTCATCTAAAAGTAGTGAGGATGCATTGTTGGCATGCAAGCCATCTCTCTCTCTCTCTCTCTCTGTGTGTGTGTGTGTGTGTGTGTGTGTGTCTTAAGAACCATATCAAAGAAAAGAGAGGGCCAAGCTAATCACGTATAGCAGAGCTATATGGGATTGGGTTACATACATTAGTTTAAGTGTACATGGGCCAAATTTGGATTGGGACCATGGGTATTGGGGAGGGGGGATTTCAGTTCCCTCCTCCCATTTTGGCCTGAAATCCTGCCTCCCCCATGGGGGGTGGGGTGTTAGAAGAAAAAAGTCTCCATTGGAATCCAATGAAAGAGATTGTCATGAGGAAAGAGATAGAAGATGTGTGGGGTTGTAATGCTCTTAGCTTAAGTTCATACTATCCCTTTCACTCCCTCACTCCCCCCCCCACACAAACATTAATGCGTGTGCACACACATCCATGCATTCACATGGTGCTTCAGTTGGAGCTGGTATCTCAAGTACCTTCTGAAGCTTCCTTTTCATGTATTTGCCGATGGAAGGGAGAGGGGGTGGAACTTGAGAGGCACTGCTTCCAGGCACTCGAGAAGCCCTGAAGCAAGAGCTTCTAACAGAACATGCTTCTCCCTGCCTTTGTCAATGGAAGGGCAAAGATTAAGGAGCTTTCAGGAGCTGCCACTTAAGCCAATTCTCCTTGAGGCAGCGACTGCTGATGAAGCACCATCCTTCCACACCTTCTCTACTGTTTGGAAAGGGAGGGAGATTTGGAAGCAGCTGCTTCACTGTAGATCATGGTTCCAGGATAGCAAGGGAAAGGTTGGGGAAGTATGCCATGGGGAAACAAGAAGGAGCTGGCTCCCAGTGGAGGTGAAACGAGGAGAAACCTGTGGGAAACCAAAGAGAAGAGAAGAGCCAAGGTTAGCGGGGAGGTGGTTTGCCTTGCCTTGCCTTCTGGGGGTCAGAGAGTCCCCATTATTTTGAGTGACATTTGGCAGGTGTAGTGTATTGGATTTGGTTTTGGAAGAATGGTGAGCGGTCATACACAATGTGTAATAGTATAGGTATACTAATTTAGTAGAGCAGCTGGCCATTTTTATGAACTTAGAGCCAATTGTCATAGCTGTATTTATATGCACTGAAGGTTGTTTTTATACTGTTTATGTTTTTGATGGTTTAAAATTTTGTATACTTTTTAATGTTCTCTGTTTTTAACTTTTGTAAACCGCCCAGAGAGCTTCGGTTATGGGGTGGTATATAAATGTAATAAATCAAATCAACACTTCTTGCTACTAATAGAGTTTTGATAATGTACAAAACTTTGTATGGCGTGTGCTTTCCTCTCTGATAAGAATGCTTATTTCTTTGCTCTGAGAAACTGCTTTTCCTGCCAAGAAAGAGGTGTGTGGATATCTTGTGACAATTTTTGACTCAGTGAGACAGACCCTAGAAAACTTTGAACAGATTGGCCTCCTACCTGTCCTCACCTGAGAGTGGGAAGCATGCCAGCTGCTCAGGAAACAGCCCCTTTGGGATAACACTCAGCACTTTATGGGAACTGGCTATCTGCATCCATTTTCCATCAATAAACTGTCATTCTTTCACACAAGTGGACTTGAGTCATATTGGTACCTTTGAATCTTGGTACCTGGTTAGTGTGGATCAGCCAGAGGTTTAAGTTATGTATCTTCAGGCAAATAAAATAGTCAGGGACAAATCACATGTATAGTAGAGCTTCTTTATATGACCCAGAGGCAGTGGACCGTGCTGCGATTTTTGATATTCACTAGTCATTATACATTGGCAGGTCTGTAAAAAACTATACGTACACTGTGAAATCGCTCAGCTTTAGAATTCACTTTGTCAAATGTATGATACCTGTGAATAATGCACTTTGCAAATAGCACGCCTACACATTAAATGCACTGGAAACTGACTTGTACAAAGAGTACTTGCAGAAGGCACGTTTGTGATAAAACTGCATTACGATCTCTCTCTCTGCTATTCCTCCCTGGAATTCCCCCAGTGTCGTTGTTGTTTTTTAAAGGCAAAGCCTGTGTTCAAAATTGTCTCTGCAAATTAGGGCTGCCTAATACTTCTAAAAATATAAGGAAAAGTCAGGGTACGGCATATTTCACCCTTGCTCTTTTCTTCATAATAACTTTGTGATCACTATTGATACTTTTAAAAGTATTAACATAAATAAATAAATTAATGTGTCAGTAACTTTTTCTTACACCGTTGTAACTCCAAAGTTGGAATGAAATTCACTTTATACAGAACTTTGGTAGCAAGCCTTAAAGAAAGATTTGAAGGAGAAATCAAGCATGTTGTTAAATAAATAACTGGCTGATAATTTAGTAATCTAAGGGTAAAATTACTATGTGGGTAGGGATGCATGCAAGACCGCCAACGCCCAACTAAAGTTTGGGCAGGAAGCGGCAGTTGTGTGTGGGGAGGAGCAAATAAGCTCCTCTGCCCAGCAACAGAGTCACGTGACTCTGAGGGTGGGGGCTGCTTATATAAGCAGCCCCGCACCAGGCTCCGGCCTCTTTTCGGGTCGCTGACCCACCCTCCCTCCCTCTTCTAGTATGGGATTAGCCAGTCGCTTCCTTTGGAGGTTGGGCTGAGTAGGAATTTTTCCCTACGGGGTTTTCGCCTACTCTATACTGGAGGTATTAAGGAGGAGGGTTTCTTAAATAGGTTAATTAGTGGCAGGGATGTGCGGGAATTGGAATATTCACATAGGGACGGTAAGGTACTGGCACCCATTTGGGGTGATAGGTACATCCAGATGGCCTGCTCCGCGAGGCTTCGCGGCTCACGCGTCAGGATATGGTGTGCCTTTGGAGACCCCCCTGTTTCACCTACTTGCTGCCATTATGACAGCAAGGGGGGGGTGGAACAGGGCGGTAACCCCACACTAACAGTGACAAAAGGGGAGGAGCCGGGGAGCCGGCTTCTCCCTTGGAGTGTATCTTGCCCATGAGAAGCGGCCTGGGGGCCGAAGTAGATAATTAATTCCCACACAGTCACATGAAGATCCAGGGAGGGATGAACAACCAAATTAAATAAAGAGGCCCAAGTTGAATCCAACATATGTGTCTGCGTCTTATTTATGCTTCCTCCTCCACACACAAATGCAATTGTCTTAATTGTGAATGTGGCAGATCACTGTAGTGATACAGAAGTTAAAATGTGCGTTCAGTGAAATTTAGTGTGTTTCACCTGTATCAGGTTGTAATGCTGTCTCTTCTCTTCATTAATACTTATCAATAATGAAGGAAGATTGTTTCCATATTGGTAAAGAGAATATCATGCAATCAAAAGCCACATTTTTGTGTTATTAGCCAAACACAAAGACTTGGATTCTACTTAATGTGAGCATTGTTTTAATCAAGGAATGAGGTTTTCCTGCCTCACCCTTCCTAATTCAACTTCCTATGCCAACACCCCCTCCTAAGTTGCTTGAAATGACAAAGAGCATCTCTACATTAGGGGACAATTGCATTGTCTTACCAGGGTTGCTCCTTTGCAAGAATGTGATAAACTCCATTACACAGGCAAGCAGGGAAACCACATAGTTTGAATTGCCAATCACATGGTTTGTAATTGAAAACTTCCCCTCCTTTCGGTGCTCATTGCTTGGAATGGGGCAGCACCCTCTAGTGGGTGCTTTGTAGCACAACTTTGGCTGTACAAGTTAGGAAATCCCATGATATTTCAGAAAAATTGGGATACCTAGGGATTTTTTTTAGAACAGGATAACTGGGGGAAGGCGGGAGAGACGTGCAGGAGTTGACGACATCACCTAAAGGACCAGCAAATGTCTGTGAGTAGCCCGTAACGAATGTACCATATATCATTGGTGTAGGGATGTTCATAGAATTTCAAGTGTGGAGGGACTGGAACTGGAAAAGAAATCATGGATCCCCTGATTCCTATGGTCTGTTGGATTCCAAACAAAGTTGACTATAGGTAGTTTGTATTCTGTAACTATGTGATAAAGACATAGCAAGACTGTGACTGGAAACTGAAAGAATGATAAGTTGATTCTGCAAATCTTTTTACTAAAGCCTTCACCACCTGACTAATCAAGGACTATATTGCTGGACAGCTGGAATGCTGAAATATAGCTTGAAATTGGCCTTCTCTTGGGCTAGTATTGCTGATGTGGAATCACAGTCTGCTACTGAAGCACCTGGTTCAAATCAATAAATATACATGGTTGATATAACTAATTCTCATGATGTTTTTCAATACTATACACAAAATATTTGACTATGTATTGGGCTACATGCAATGTTGCAGGAACAGGCTTCTACTTGTACAGTGGACATTATCTCTCAAGACATGGATTGTTTGATTTCTACTGACAGTAATACGGATGAGTGAGACATTTAAGCAATCTACAAGAAGTTATTCTGCAGATAATTTAAGAGCAACTCTCTTTTATTTTAACATGGCTTGTGTGCTAGAACTTTTCAGTGGATAATGTCCAATGACTTCAGTTTTGGTGTGGACTACTAACTAATACTACAGGATAATGTCAAAGTCTCTATATTGCTTTGTGTGGTCTTGAAACTCTGAATGAATGTTAGATTATAAACTGTTTTAGATTAATGACTATGCACTGTATACATTAAAATAAAGGAATATCAGTACAAGCCAGATCTGATTGAAGTCAATGGATGTCAAAATTCCAGTAGATTTTTATGTATATGGATCCAACTAACATTTTCTATAGTTCCAAGATGGTAAACAGCTGTATTATTTTCTGAAGTGTAAAATTCATTCTACAAAATTGCATTTAAGATTTTGCTGCTACTTTATAAACATGTATTTATCTATAAGGAAAGAGTGTTCTGTTATCTTAAATGCAATTTATTTATTCTAAGTGAAAGCAGAGAAGCAAGAAAAGGTGATGTATATTTATCGCACAAAGAAGTCTATGTCAATAAAGTTACATTTGTTTTTTATTCTGTTCATTCTCCTCAATGACATTTATTTCCCCTCTTCAACAGTGCTACCCAGCCATACCTGTGGCAATCCTGGGGAAATACCTAAAGGAGTTATTCATGGCACAAGATTCAACATCGGAGACAAAATTCGGTACAGCTGTATCTCAGGCTATATTCTGGAAGGCCATGCTATGCTGACATGTATCATGAGCCCTGGGAATGGAGCATCATGGGATTTTCCAGTTCCATTTTGCAGAGGTAAGATTCCTAAAACTAGATAAAGACTAGCATAAACCTCGATACTGCAAAATAATTATGTGGAATGAATAGGTTCCTAATAGGCTAGCCAAATAAATGGGTAAAAACTGTTGTTAGCCTGTTGGAACTATTACATCTCCTTGAAAAATTCCTGCTTAAACCCTGGAGACCCACTACTGGTCAGTGTTGACAATATTGGCCAACATGGACCAGTTTAAAGTTGTTTCCTATGTTCCATATATTGGTTCCATGGCAAATGAGAATTGCTAGATCTCAGCTGAGACTCTGGCTGGGTGCCTGAGTCATTCTCTGGGCACGAAATGCTCTGTAGTCGTTCATAAGCATTGGATGTATTCCTAGCTGACTTGCATTCCTATGAAGCGTTGCTCTGTCCTGGCCTTCCTACCACACCATTGGATACCTCTGTGCCTAACGTTGCCAACTAAACTCTCTTATTAATTAATTAATTATATTTAAATCCATCTTTCTATCCAAAATGGTGCTCAACTAGTTAGCTACCAGTTTGTTAGAATATTTGGTTTTATAATGGCTTTGGAGAACTTGAAAGCTATAATCATCATCACCATCATCAGACTATATACATCTCTGGATGCAACCCAAATGAAGAATGCAACCTACCAGGTAAAGACCAGTCATCTAAAGCATTTTGAAGCAAATAGCCTTAATATAAAAAGTACTTTGTAGAAGGTTTTCTACTGATGAAACCTTTTTTTTAGTCTATATATTGTTCTAATTTTAGATTGAAGTCTAAATCTAGTATTCCGAATGTGCACTTAATCTGAAGGCGTTTCAGAAAGCTAAATCACATTACTAAGTAGCATACACAATGAAAATGAATTTCTTAGCTTTTTTCATGTAATTTATCACAAGCATAAACTACTTTAAGTATCGTGCACACCACTTTTGCTACACCTTTGCTCCATTTTTCCATGTTTGAAATTTCAGTGCCTTCAAATTTAAAACATTGCCATTTATTTCAGATGCTTAGGGCTGCACGGCAGGTCACACAACTACACTAATATGTAAACTGCATATTCTGTATAAGATATGAAGGGAAATCAACTTTAAAAAAAACAAACATAGAACCTCTGGATTACATACAGAGTTTCATGGAGCAGAACTCTGTGAACTTGATGATCCTACAGGTAGAAGTGTGAGCAAATATTCACTGATTCCCCTCCCCTCACAGCCATTTATGTCCCCAAATATCTGCTTTGGGGGATCCTCCAGAACAGGTCGTGAGCTGGGGATTGCAGAAGGAATCAGTCGAAATCGTTAAACCTACGTACCTGCTGTGGTGGGGAGACTCAACTACACCCGAATTCCTTCTGCAAGTGGGAGTTAGCTCTGGATCCAACCTTGTTTGTATATTGCATACATATACTGTGATTACTCAGCCAGTTACACTTCTGTGGATGCTTACAGATTCCCAGTTTACATACAGTTCAAACTTGTTTCTGTCTCACACTTTATTGGGTAAACTGTAAATGCTTGTATTCACTGCAAATACCTGCTAATTCTGTAATGTATGGAGGACCTTCCCTTTTTGTTGAAAGAACAATTGTCTTGCTTAGTGTAGCCAAGTATCAGCCTAGAGCAAAGTTCTTAGGGTTTAGACTCTCTTGAGATGCAAAGAGATGTTTATTTACTGAACAAAGCTTTGTGAATTACTTGGCAGACCTCCTTATTGTCTCGCTCTTCGGCTGGAGGGCTTGGAAACACGACGGATACTTGCTCCATGCTCAGATCTTTACATCCTGGGGATCTGCAGTGCTATGACTATTATGTGTCCCAACAAGGGCCGTGTCTGTACGAAGTCACATTGGCACCTCGTGTTCTGACATCCTGCACTTGCACTCCTCCCAAGTAATCCCCATGAAAAGGAGCGCAAATGTGGGGTTTGAAACCTTACAGGGCCACCATCACCCCATGCGCCTCGCTCCTCCCACCCATTGTTTCCTTCCTCCTCCTCCTCCTCCTCCCTGCTGCCGAAGAGAAAGGAGCCGTGGAGGGGGGAGTCGGCTCGTTGCTCCATTTTCTTTTATTTCTCTGAAATAAAATTAAAATAACAATGACCTAGCTGATGGATACAGACTTAAACTAATGTCTATTTTGGCCCTAAGAATAGCACACAGAAGAAAAAGAAAAGATCTCAGGAAGTCAGCATAGCAATCTCCATCAATGGGGCTTATTCCCATACGAGTGGTTATAGGAATGCAAGTTCATCCACTCTCTTGTCCAGGGATGCAGAACCTCAGGGCCAGTGGCCAAATCCAGCCCTCCTGGGGTTCCAGTCTGCGCCTTTAGATTTTCCCAGATAGCCATACCCCTTTCCCCCTTTGGGGATTTCCTGAATTTTGTGAAGGTTCCCCCCAACCCATACTAAGAAGTTGAAATGTCTCTCCTGGGGCATAGTTGCTGGCATCAAGAACTTTAAGCTAAAATATGCTGGTATCTTTTGGTATTTTGGTTGCCCTACTGAAATGCAGCCCCCAAGTGCTTTTCCATAATCCAATTCAGCCCTTGGACGGAAAGAGGTTCAACACCCCTGCTGTAGTCCTGAGGTCCTATGGAACTTTCCCCAGTATAGGGGGGGGGGGAAGTGTGGGCAGTTGTCAAGGGCTTGGGTGGGCTCATGAGCCTCCCGAGCACTTGGCAGAGGCTCATGCAGCCTAGCTCATTGGAGCAGACCGCATGACCAGGAGGCACCGCTTGCAGGGCGGATGCTGGACATGTCCCTACCCCAGTCACACCTTTACGTTAGTCCTTCCTTTTCCCAACTGCTTGTCTCCTCTGTCCTTTTACTCCCACCCAGTCAGTGAGAGAAACTCTCTAGGTTCCCTTCAGGTTTTTGCTTTTTCTCTCCACTGCACACTATCAAGCTTTGTTTCAGCTTAGCGTTTGTTACCTTTTCTACCACTCCTGCTCAATACCCTGACACAGATATTTAACAGGTGAAGATTTTTCTGATGTGGAAATGAATAAGGGGATGGGAAATTACTTAATAATCGTGTTTGTGTCAAGCTGCTTTTAAATGCAAAAAAAAAAAAAAAAGCAGGCCTTGTTGTGTGTTTTAAAGAGTCGGCAACCCTGCCACCCTTTCTCTTATGATTTCTGTTCCTTAGCTTCCATTTCAATTTTATGCTTCACCAAAGGGGGATGACTAAAAGAACTGAGCTCACGTTTTGCTGCTCCTCCCACCTTCTGTAATGGCTGGCTAGTTTAAATTACCCTTGCTAAATTATATTTTAGTTTTGTTCAGCTCTCCTTGCTCCTGCCCCACCTCATGAGATCTTGATTCTCTTAAATGTTGAGGACCTCTGTACTTCTGATGGTTGCGTGGAGAATTTCCACAGATGTGATTTTTTTTAAGCCTCCCAAATCGCTGTAATTGCACAAACCAGAGTGGCTGTCCTTATAGTCCTCATTCATGCTGAAGTGCCGTTGTGAGAATGTGAGTTGCTCCCATACTACACGGCCCATGGGCAGTCATGCTACTCATTCTACTCAGATGTAAGCCCCATTGAGTTCAGTGGGACTTACAGCATGGTAAGTGTGTACAGAAATGCAGCCTTACCATTCATTTCTGCATAGCTATAAGGGGAAATGAACACAAAGCCTTGCTTTGGTTTTTTAAACACAAACTTTGATCTTTCTATTGCAAGTGAATTGCCTGTTTCTTAGAGGCTGCACTGTCACCTGGATCCACAAGTAGATGTCTTGAGTATTGACTAATATGTAATTAACTTTATCGTTGCAACAGCTTCCTTGAATGTTTCCACATTCTGTGAGTTGATTTAATAAATCCTTGGTTTGGCACCAATACCCATGATTTAATGATAGCAATGGGATGTTTTAAAATGTCAGTGCAGAACACATAATTTCAATAAATGGCTAATAAAATACAAACAATAAGCCACAGATGTCTGGGGGCAGAGATCTTCAGAAAGGCTATGGTATTTAATATTTATTTTACTTTTCGGTTTTGCTGAGATAAGGAACCATATCATTGTGCCTAATTTATTAACTTGCCCCAAAATTTATAGAAAAAGATGCCTTCTAATAAAGAATCATTAGCTACTTTGCAGATACTTTTAATAAGGCTTACTAAATAATGTATGCTCATGGTTCATTTGGAGCTGTCTAAAGCTGCAATTTTCTTTAATTGATAAGCCTTACATAATGTGACTGGAAATGACAATATGTCACTTGCTAGAGCTTTATAATATGCCAGTCAAGTTTTTAATTGCATCTTTTCTATTGCTTGTGATGAATGGTAAGGGAAAGTCTTCGAAGAAAGAAGGGGGGAAAGCAGAACTTCTGGCACCTTTAATGACTGTCTCTGCATTCTGTAATGTTTAAAATACAACCGCATTTCTATCAGTTACACAGTGGCATAACAAAGTAAAATGGATCTTAAATGATCTGTCAAATCAGGACCATGCAGTGTGAAGCAAGATTGAATGGAGCAGTCACAATAATCTGAAATCGGTTTCTAAGTTAAGTATAAAGGCATTCGTTAAGCTCTCCGTTCAGATTTATTTATTTATCTATTTGCACACAGACTGCATGGTAAGCTTAACAAATCACTTTAGTGAGCACAATTTCCTTAAGAAAATGAACTTAGGGTGCAATCCTCTTTCAGCAGAAAAAAATCCTACAACTCCCAGCATTCCCCAACTAGCATGAAATGTGCCCTTAAGGTACTGAAACAAAACTTACTTTAAATACAATTGCACACTGGTTTTGCAGAAGCTGCAATGTGGTGCTATGACCGGATACATTTTAATTGCAAGAAGGGTTGACTTAGATGCTCACACAAGGGCAAAGTTGTACAATTAACATGCATTGCATTGTGTCTTTCTTCTTTTTGTTATTTATTTATTTATAGCACTTAGAGTGCTGTAGACTCCAAGAATGGCTTACATATCGAGTGCCATCAGACGAGCGTTTTATTGCATGCTTGTCACTGGGCATTCACGGATTTTTGCAGGTTCCTCTCACAACGACATCTGCCTCCCATGTGTCTCCTGCCCTTTCTGGCCTTCCTCGCGCCACAAAAATACACCCAGAGAGTCCGCTATATTTTTTAAAACGGAAGTTGCTGCTATCTCCTGTTGCGTGGAGAAGCAGCACGATCACATCAGCCCACTGAATGGGACACGTGTGCATTGTTTACTTCCTCTTTCGAAAGAGGAAGTATCAAGCAAGAAAGTGGAGGTGGAGAAGTGATGGTAGGGAAGTGTGATTCCACCCCCACCCACCCCGGTCTGATGGAGCTCATCAGTAAAAATAAGACACTTCCTGTCCTCAGGCCTACAAAAAGGCATGACACAAAAAGGATAGGAAGGGAGAAGGAGGAATAAAAAGGAATCTCAACAACCAGTTCTTTAGAAGGTTGTTATAAAGACCAACTGAATTCCAGCTATAATGCCTGGGCGTTGTTTGTCTTCTTATCAAGATCAGTCACAATAGAAATAGTTCATAGAGAAGAGGAGCCAGTTGTTGCTAGGTTTCTCAGCTAAACCGATGGCATAGCCCTGGTTCTCTTCTCTCCCTGATCTACAGCTGATGGAATGGTCGCTGTCAGGGAAGAGCTGGGGAAAGAGGCGAAATCTGATGGAGCTGGCTTCTTAGCGGCTTAAGGGCTGTGTGTCTGGGGGAGGGGCTGTTTTCCTCCTCTGCCCCCAGTGGAGTTCTGTGAAGAATGTTGTGCAGATAAGTACTGTAACTTCAGAGAGGGAATGTTTCTAAGCTTTGTACAAGCACAGCATATAAATATTAACGCTAGCCATTGTTATATACTGTAGTATGGAATTGTATTAATGTCTTACATTCCATTGCAGTAATGCTGCACACTTTAATTACTATGTGATTAATGCTCTTTACACTTGAATAAAGACAATGCAAATCAGACCCATAGATCTTGAGAGATCACACTATTTATAACTACCTGTCAAATAGCTACAACATCCGCTACCATTTTGAATGTCTCCTGATCTTACTTTGTTCCTCTATAGGATACCCTTTGTGTGTTCCAAGTGTCACACTTTTATCGGAAAGTGCATAATTCTCTGTCACGTTGCATATTTGGGATGGCTCACTGTGGAAACAGCTGCTGTCATGTATAGAGTACAATCTACATTCCTAGTGGACACAAGTGAAGGCATAAAAATGAAAATACTGCCCACATGATGGCAGCTACCCATGTGATAAGAAATTCTAAACATTATAGCTGGGGGACAGACGTCTTGCTACCAGGACATAACTTTTTTGTGAAACAGATCTTTAGGCTGTAACCCTATGCACACATACCTGGGAGCAAGTCCCTTTGAACTGGATTATACTTACTTCTGAGTGGACATGAATAGGATCACATACATTAAAAAAAGTCAACCAAGATTATTATGGAATCCTACATTTTTATTTTTAGATTCTGGAAGTTCTGCCATTGCACAACTGTTTAAGGTGACTGAGATCATTTTTCCCTGTCACTAACTCAGACTGTTGTCTCAGTCAAAAGTGACTGAGGTCTCCAAAGAATCTGTGGACTCGGATGAGTGCTGGGACAGACATAAGCTCTTTCTACACCCAAGGGTGTAGAGGGAGAAAGGGGGGACAATCCCAGACTTACCTGCTTCTGGGATCATCCCAGGGTGTCCAGATGGCAGCGTGACATCCTGGAAGGGGAGAGGGGCATCACACCCATCGCAGCCGCCATTTTTTCTTTTTAAAAGAAGAGGAGCTGGAGTCCACTTGCGCTCCAGTGAAAACTAAGGTAAAAAAGACCCGACCCTGCTCCCCCCACCCCCGATGTCCCTGCATTTCTCCCAGCTCAGCTCCTTCCCTCTGTGACCCCTGCTACTCAAGGGGAGGAGGGAAGAAGGCAGGACAGGTGGCCACACCTCCCACAGTCTCGGGACAATCCATGGGAAGAATTGGGTTTTCCCAGGGTGATTTTATCCCTGGGAAAACCTGTGTCCATCCCCTCCCTGCCTGTGGGAGTCCCTGTGCATCATTTGGATGTACAGGAACTCAGCCGTGACCATCCCAGACTATCAGGCTGGTGTAGAAATAGCTAGTTCTTGAAAAATATTTTCGGAATTATTACTCTGTAACTGCTCTGTTCTTTTTGTAATGTAAAACCTAGGTGTCCAGGGTTGTCTATCTCCTATCTTGTTCTGAGGCAGTCTGGAAAGGAAGTATGGAAGTGGTTGGAGCTTCATTCTTGCTGCCTCAGGGTCTAATATTTTTAAAAGTTAGAAGAAGGATAAGAAGCCTCATTGCAGGTCTTATCCACTCCTCTAGAAACATTTTGGAGGTCATAGGCTCCTGAAATGGCATCAATGTGGTGTAGTGGCTAAAATGTTTGACTGGGATTCAGGAGATCTGGTTTCTAGTCCTCACTCAGCCATGGAAACCCACTGGGTGACTCTGGGCCAATCACACACTCTCAGCCCAACCCACCTCACAGGGTTGTTGTTGTGAGGATAAAATGTAGACAAGGAGGAGGATTATGTATGCTGCCTTGGGTTCCTTGGAGGGAAAAAGGCGGGATATAAATGAAATAAATAAATAAAGAAATAAATAATAAAATGGCCAGTATGAATTTGCCAGATGTGAATGGGGTGTAGAAATGGGGGTAGCCTTTTTGGTGCCTCACACATTATTTAAACTTACATTAAAACATGGATAAAATATGTATTTTGAGAGTTTTAATGCAGAAATGGAACAGAATTACGGGTACAAACATGTGAAAATGAGATGGATCAGAATAAGCAGATTTGTCTATCCTTAGGGACAAGAACTTGAAGGCAGCAAGGCATCATAATTGTTACATGTTGTTTACTGTTTCTCTTGCATCTAGTTGTTAAATCAGGTTAGCCATTGTGCTTTTCAAAAGGATGGCAGCAGTAAAACAGAACTAAGGTAAAAATGTTAGAAAATGTGTGTTCCGGTTCCAAGGTCACTTATGATTTAGTCCAAATCTAGCATTGATGTTGACCTCACTAGAAATCAATAGCCCTGAATTAGTTTTGTGCACTGACGTATTGACATTGTCAAGTTATTTCCTTTGCTGGAAGAGAAGATAACATAAACTGAAGTGTTTGAAACTTAAAAGGCACATCAGCCACTTGAATTCTCGTCATCAAATGAAATAGTTAAAAGCAATTCCAGACAATATGGCACAGCAGACTTTGAGTTTCCTTTGTTGTTGTTTTTTGATAGATTTACGGTTTGCCAGTTTAATTCCCTCCCTTCTCCCAAACCACATCTGTGCTGTGGCCAAGGAATAACCTATAAAAGAGGGGAAACTGAATGCACAAAACACAAAGAAACAGAAGAGGTAAACAAATTGAAAAAGGATTTCATTTTCCCTTGCCACATCTCTCAGTATGCAGTTGCTTGTAGTAATAAGCAGTACTTTGAGGGAGAGGATTTTAAGGTGTTGCCAGCTTTGCTTTGGAATTGTACATAGACTATCTTGATAACCACAGACCTGCACATAAATTTGGATCCCAGCATTTGGTAGTGCATATTTAAGTAGTGCAGGGATAGCTTTCCTTTTTTAAAAAATGTTTATCTTGTTCTTACTTCTAAGCTAAAAGCATGCACAGATGTGCTCTTTAATTGCTCATTTATTCTTATGAAGTTTTGATTTGCTTCTAACAACCTTATCCTAAGGCTCCTTGTGTCAGCTCAAAAGAGCTAAGGATAGTACACAGCAGTACAGGCGGCACATTATGCTAACTCACAAGCGTTACAGATATGTAGCATAAAGGTATTAAAAATGCAGCAAAGTCTTCCCTGGCAGTTTTTATACAAAAAATGTGTTGAATCCAGAGTGTCACTTATGAAAACTAAAGGGTTCTATTTATTTATTTTAAAATAGGCTTCTTTTCATGGGAGAAGCCTTGCCAAGGCAGCTTACACAATAATATTCCATACAGGAAAAACAGGAAAAAGTAATAAAATAACAAACATCAGAAATAAAACTTCTAGCCTAAAGAATAATAACAATATAAAACACGATAGTGGCTAAACCAGAACAGCCCAATAAAACATAATTAGGGAAAGGCTAGAGAAAACAAGTGAGTCCTCAGGGCCTTCCTAAAACCCTGCAATGATGGGGCCTGACAGACTCCTTGTGGAAACCCATCCAGAAGTGTGGCTCCATTGCAAAAAAACCCGTCTGTCTTGTATTTGCCTACTTAACTGCCCTCAAAGGTGGGCAAGTGAGAAGGGCCTCTTTACTGATCGTAAAGTGCCGGTAGGGTGAAGGTGGTTCTTCAAGTAGTTTGGTCCCAAACCATTGAAAGCTTTAAAGATCAAAAACAGCACTTCAAATTGGATTTGGGAATGCACTGGTAGCCATGCAGTTCTTGCAGTACAAGTGTTTCATGATCTGACCATCTTGTCTCCACTAACACTTGGGCAGCTACAGGCTGCATTAACTGAAGCTTCTGGGCCATCTTCAAAGGCAGCCCCACATGCAGCGCATTACAGTAGTTTGCCCTGGACTTCACTAGTGCATGAGAAGGTCCATCCACATCAGATAGCTTTTATTAGGTATGCCAATGCAGTCCTAATAAAACACACTGCTGGATACTGCAGCCACCAGAGCTTCCCAAGACAATGGGGAGACCAGGAGGATTCTCAGGCTACACATTTGGTCTTTTAGGGGAAATGCAATCCCATCCAAGACAGTTCATAAACCTCTATCCAGAGTAGTTGGTTTCCCAACCCACAGTACCTCCATCTCGTCTGGAACTTGTTCATCCCCATCAAACCCAAGACAGTTCCCTGGGATGTGTAGATGGAAACAAGAGGTATAGCTGAGTTTCATCCACGTACTGATGACACTTCAGCCCCAAACGTCAGATGACGTCTGAATTGGTACTGAAGTCCACAAACTAAATCTAATGCCATAGAGTGACACTATCTGGACAAACCTCAGATTGTCTTCCCTCTCCCCCTCACTCCTTTGCACACACTGAGTCAATGAGTTTGTTTGTTTTAATTAGCAAATGATGATTTGTACTTGCCATCCAGGATTAAAAACCTGTAGAGCAATCCTGATTTGGAGGGCAAGTGCAAACCATATCTTGCTAGTTCAGATGTAATGGCAAGCTATGGTTTGCTCTAAAGAAGTAACTCATTGAATCAAAGGGTAATATCCAGTGTTAGTCCTACGTAAAGTAGACCCATTTAACTGAATGAAGCTTAAGTTAGTCAAGACTTAGTTGTTCCATTCATTTCAATAGGTCTTCTCTACATAAGGAAGGGAAGGTGCATTTGAGTACACAAGGGGTGGAGCACACAAGCATATGTCTTGTTAATGCCATGGTTGGCATTACATGTGAAACAGCCAGTGGAAACTAGGGTAGAGGAATGGTGTTGTCTGTAGAAGCAGTTCAATACCATTTTGATACCAAAGCAATTTGTTTTTGTTAGGCAAACACAGTTATATGAAAAAGGAGCCTTGAGTCGCTTCAAATTTGGATTTCTGGGCTGGTGGAGACTAAACAGAACTTGGGGAAAGTACATGTTATGCTTCACAGTAGCTCTTCAGATAAGGCTGAGGGCTAAATTGCAGCAGTTTTGAGAAAGTCCTTACTGGGTGATCCTGTGGAAGTCTTCTCAGAAGTAAGTGCCACATAGTTCAATGGGAATTACTCCCTAGTGAAATGGTAAAAGATTGCAGCATTAGAATGCCTGTCTGCCTTAATCATCTTCCCCCAAATCTTCTTGTGGCTGTCTCTGAATCGGATCTGCATTCTGACTATACAAGACAAGCCATTCTTTCTTCCTTCAATTGTGCCTTCAAGAATTGATTCCTCTGTCATGTCTTTGATCACAGGCCACCTACAGAGCTTCTCGTCGGCGCTCAAATCTAATCCCTTAATTGTTTTGTACTGTACACATCTTCATTAGCTGATAGGTTCTTTGAGCCAGAGACCTTGTCAAGTTTCGTATATGTGTGTAGAACACACAAGGACAATGATGATCAGTGTAGGTGAAAATAATAAAATGCATAACAGTGAAAGGACCTCTGTCATTTTTCATTTCCATTACTGCAAAAACAGTGTTCATTATTATTTCTGTGCTTTAGTTTTCAGTCATGCAACTATCTTTGTAGGCAAACTAATGAGTTTTTAATTTTTCATACCACTGAACTGCAGAGATGATTTTTTTGGTAATTACATATGTTTTAATACCAAATGCAAATATAATCATTGTTCCCTTAAAGCTTTCAATAAAATTTTACACCTGATACACAGTGATGATTCTGCCATTCTACTTATGCAAAATAGTTTATGTTGCATGGCATAGTTTGGTGCTATGTCACAACTGGAAATTCTTCTAATGACTAAATAGTTAATGGGAGACCTAAAATGCTGAGCTTTAATCCAATAATTTAAACTGGGGAAAACTTTATATGTAATATATGTAATTGTCCTTGAGTGTCTCTTTTGAGGGAGTATAACTACTCCCCAATAAATGAGTGAATTAATACATAGATATTGTATCAGATACAACCACACAGAAATATACCTTTTAATTTGCCGGGGGGGGGGGGAGGGGTGTTGAAAAAATGGCCAAGTGGTAACTCAAAAATGGACAAGTGATATCTCAACTGAGGGAGGGAAGTGTTTCTCTCACTGAACGTTGGTGAATAGATGTGCATATTCATAATTAGGGATGGGTGAGAATTTTGTTTGATTGGGTTTTTTGGGGGGATAGAACTTACTCAATTATTTTGGAGATTTCTTCATATATGGAACAGAAGGAACTTGAGATTTAAAAAATAAAATTCAAATGTAGGAGAAAGTGATTTGTCCATCCCTGGCCATAATATGATTTTAAAAACATGGTTAAAGTAGAAGACATAATAGAATGAATAAAATGTGAGATATTATTGTTGCAGCTGTATCCATATGCCAACATTAAAGGAGCATTCCAGCAAGATTGCTATCTGATTTGTAAGAAACATAATTAAATCAACTTAAATCAGACCTCCAGGACCACATTTATTTATTTATTTATTTATTACATTTTTATACCGCCCAATAGCCGAAGCTCTCTGGGCGGTTCACAAAAATTAAAACCATCATAAAACAACCAACAAGTTAAAAATACAAATACAAAATACAATATAAAAAGCACAACCAGGATAAAACCACTCAGCACAATTGATATAAGGTTAAAATACAGAGTTAAAATAGTATAATTTAAATTTGAGTTAAAATTAAGTGTTAAAATACTGAGTGAATAAAAAGGTCTTTAGCTGGCGACGAAAGGAGTACAGTGTAGGAGCCAGGCGGACCTCTCTGGGGAGCTCATTCCACAACCGGGGTGCCACAGAGGAGAAAGCCCTCCTCCTAGTAGCTGTTTGTTAAGTCTAACACCTTGTTTACAACAGTTATGAGCAGATGTTTTTGGAAAGCCCATAAGCAGGACATGAAGGTAACCACACTGCCCATTTTTTTGTTCTCTAGCAACTGGTATTCAGAGCTATAGTACCTCTGAACATGGTGGTTACATTGAGCTATTTTACACTCCTCTAAAATAGTCCAAGCCAGTGAGGTATTTTACATTTATTTTGCATTAAAATAAATGGAAAATACAAATCAGGTCAAGCTATATAATGTACACTGAAAAACACATTAGGGCACAATCCTATTCATGTTTAGACAGAAAAGAGTCTTACAACAGAGCTGACTGGGGAATGCTGGGAGTTGTAAGACATTTTTTCTGTCTAAACATACACAGGATTGTGCTATTAAATGTACTTTGTACAGAGCTTCTTTAGATCTGCATACTGTCCCTTTTCTGGTGCTGTTAAACTATAATAGATAAATAGCTGAAATAATGTGCATCCTTGACCAATTTTTTTTACCCCATTTCCCTCCCTAAAATCAGCTGAAGGTGCTTGTGGAGGAACTCTGCGTGGGACAAGTGGAATTATTTCAAGTCCTCACTTTCCTTCAGAATATGATAATAATGCTGATTGCACATGGACCATTCTAGCTGAACCAGGAGATACTATCGCTCTGATTTTTACGGATTTCCAACTAGAGGAAGGCTATGATTTCTTAGAGATCAGTGGGACTGAAGCACCATCAATATGGTAAGTTAAGAGAAGGGACAGTGGTCCCTCTTTACTCATTACAAAAGCCTCTATTTAGCTATTCATAATGTATGCTATATTTAAATGGTGTTTATTAATAATACCGGTATCATTTCCACCAAGATCAAATGCACCTACACTACTACCAGTAGATGCAGCTAAATGTTGTAAATGTTCTTCTAGAAGCATCTTACTAAGAGTGTGTTGGGGACGAAATATTAAAGTTCCAGTAAGAAAGAAAAAGCACATACCTTTGAAATGTGCCGACAATGATGAAATGGTAGGATACTGCCCTCTAATGGATGGAGCCAGAATTATTCTGTTGCGAGTAATCATCATCATAACCTCTTAATAAAGTGACACTTCAAGAATTGGTGTAACAAACAAGTGTTCCTCATTTTGATGAGAGAGAACACAAGAGAGAAACAATTTTACTGTGTGTTGCCTTTCATTTTGATGAAGCTTCTGGAAATGTGAGGACCGCTGCAATTTTGGTTAAGGGCATGTGTGGTGAACTTTAGCATATTTTACCAAAGGGTATCTTTTGGATGAAGGTAACTGATAGTGTAACATTTCTCATATATCAGGCTTCTGCACTTATGGAGACCTTTCTACAGTTTGAGACCTAGATGTTGTTCATGCCCCATAATGATTGTCATGCCTTTTATAACTCATCAGTGTGTGTGTGTGTGTGTGTGTGTGTGTGTGTATGTGTGTGTGTGACAACACACACCAATATGCTTGAGTACTGCATGAGGAGCAAGAATGAGCAGTAATAAGATTCTTTAATATACTCCACTAATGAACAGATACCATAGTTTACTAGAAGCATTCTAAATATAGTGCATGATGTAACACGGCTAAAATTGGGCTTGTTGTATGCAGAGTTATTCAGTTTCCAAGTGCATCTGCTGAAAAGAGAAGGGGTGGAAGAGGATGTTCTAATATTTTGCTTTTTTAAAAGACAAAGCTGTTTTTATTTCAATAAATTGTTTTAATGTGCAGTTACTAATTCAGGCATATTTTTTCAAAGTCATGCAGTTTTGATGGCAGTTATTTCAATTATATCAAGTTGAATTGATGGAGCTAGCCCTGCAGTTTCCTTTTTGGGAAATTCCTCTATTTATAAATGAGGAGGCTATCAGATTGGGAAAGTTCTTAGGGGCTGGAGAAATTTGGAAAACGTTTAGCCCCTGAAAGGGACTTATACCTTGATAAGTCGCAGCAGTGTCTTTTGGTTGCACGTTAGATGTATGCAATGGATTTTGGTGGCCACCATTACTTTGTTTTTCGCCTTCTTCTCTCAACAATCATGTAAGATCTTTTTGTTTGTGTGGGGGGGAGGGGGGATGGTGGTGAACCAATTTGAGATTAAACATATTTTTTTGGGGGGGGATTTGGACCAGACTCAGAACTTCTTCAGGTGAGCATTTTATAGCACTCTCGTGACTGGCCACTCATGGTTGTTCGTGGGTCATTTTGATGATGCAGTGATCCTCCTGTGCATCTCCTGCTTGTTGTGACATTTTTCGTTATAAAATAATCCTCAGAAAATGCAACTTTTCTGAGCTATAGCAAAATTGCTCGCTATTTCCTGCAGAAGTTTCACGATAAAATGCCCACTAGAGAGCGCTTGTCCCTCTAAACTGAATGGGCCACGTGGTCACTGCTTGCTTCCTCTTTCTCCTCCGTGTGATTCTACTCATCCTTATTATGGAATAGAAGCAGGAATAAAGAGCGATGGTAAGTAAATACGACACACACCCCTCTGAACGAACCCTTAGATACAACAGATCAGTTGTTTCACTTATTTACTTGCAGCCCAGTCCCAAATACACTCAGTCAAAAGTTTATACTCAGAAGTTTATAAAATTGGGTAAAATAATGGATAGAGAGGCATTTTTCTCATTTTTTTTATTTTAGTGGCTATCCAGTGGTTTAGATTGATAATAGATTTAAATAGATAGAAGAAAATCATTCTGTACATGGCAGACAGTTACAGAATTCATTGGCTTAAATGGCCTTAAAATGGGAATAGACAAATTTATCAACAGTAGGCCCTATCAACAGGTAGTAATAAAGTTAAAAGTAATGCTATGCCAAACTTTAGAAAGACCAAGTATTCAGTTGAATTTGAGGTGGGGGTTTAGCACTGAAAGATTGGGTGGAACGTCCTCACTACTTCAACATTTTCAGGGATTGTGGGCATGATTTTGGGGGTGGCAACTTATCAAAGCTCCTTAAAGCTTTGTCAAGTTAGCAATTGTAATTTTAGATTGCCCAAAATGCCTAATTTAAAGATACATTCTGGGAAAACGAAAATGGTGGCCAGTAGCCTGAACTTTGAAGAGCAATGGTAAGTTGACTCCATCCCCCAAAAGCATTGCACCCCAATGAGAAAATCATCAAAATGTCTTCCCATTTAACAGCAATTGAGCCTGCAAAGTGAGGAGGGGACACCATTATAGATTAATGACCTCTGGGTACACTAGCCTTCCCCAACCTGGTACCCTGCAGATGTTTCAGACTTCAGCTCCCATCAGCCCCAGCCCTTATAGCCAATGGTCAGGAGTGGTGAGAGTTGTAGTCGATTTAGAGGGCACCAGGTTTATTATTTATTTATTTATTTATTTATTGTATTTTTATACCGCCCAATTCCCAAAGGTTGAAAAAGGTTGGTCTAGAGTATGCATTCTGAGACTTACAACAGGATACAGCTGTTGTTTTCATTTCCTTCTTATGGATTTCCCAGAAGTCTTTTATCCCGCTTGGCCGGCACGGTGTGAGAGGGAGAAACAACAGTTGTGGTGAGGAGGAGGGGAATAAAGGCCTCACGTGGGCCACGTAAGGCAGGGGCAGGGCTGAGCCTATTCTTGGCCTCTCTGGTCTTTCTGGCTTCCACCCTCCCTTCCTCTTCTAGTATGGGATTTAGCCAGTCGCTTCCTTTCAGGGGAGGGCTGAGTAGGAATTTTTTCCTTCCCATAAATTGTGGGAAGGTTTTTGTCTACTCCATACTTGAAGTTTATCAGGAGGTTGGATAAATAGGTTGATTTGTCAGTGAGATATGCAGGAATTTGCTATGGTAGAATAGGGATAGTGACCACTCTGGCATATCCAGAGCTTCTGCTCCTCGTGAGTTTCACAGCTCCCGTGTCAGGGTATGGTATGCCTTTGGAGATCCTCTTGCCTCATCTACTCTGGGTTTTATGGCTCTGCGTGAGGTTAATGTGGGGCGGTCTCTCCACACACTCAAAGTGTCGTATAAGAAAGTGGCCGGGTTACCAGACTCCTGGCTTAAGAGAGTGGCTCGCCCTTAAACCAGGCAAGGAGCCTGAGATTAGGACATATTGATTCCTGCACTTTTCACATGCAGATCCAGGGAGGGGTTGAATCTCCATTGTTGTTCAAATGTGGGGTTTAAAGGCCCTACTTTATCCCAAGCTCTGGGGTCTATGTCCATGCTTCCTTCTCCACTTGCAAGGATCAGGCTGTCCACTTTTAGAAGCAGGTTTCTAGATAAGATGTACACTGATTCTGATCCAGCAGTGCTTGTCTGATGTTCTGAGAATCCCCAGTAGCTTCAGTGAGGCTTACTCCTAAGTAAATGTGCATAGGATTGCAGCCTAGCAGAACAAAAAACAACACTCTTTTGTTATCTTGGGAAAATATTTTATTTACTCAGAAGAGGGTGAACTTGGATGTTTCTATGTGACAGGAGCAAAACTGATGCCAGCTAACTATTTTTTAAGTGGCAACACTAATTTTAACCTATTTCTAGCACTTTGCTGTGTTATAGTAACTGGAACGTCATTTAGGTGGCTGCAGAAGTAAAGCAAGTGTCAGCTTACAAATATTAGTTTTAGTCTGCATATAAATTACTATTCCTTAGAAATAAATCAGACTCGTGATGTCGTGTCTTTAATAAATCTCTGATACCTTAAAAGCATTATGTGCTATTGGAATGCTGGACATATATAATTACTCCAACATTTAGTTTTCTGATTAAATGACTGATTTTATTACTTAAATTGTTGCAGAGATCTGACATATAAACACAGAAAACAATAACTCAGAACAATAACTCATAATTCTGAGTGTGTGTGTTTATAGTTTGCATGGTTGTAAACATAATCTCTTATGTTTCTATTGTTTCTCTGTGTGTTATGCATTTATATAATTAACAGGAGGAGCCACTGTATAATTAAAGACTGATAGATGTTTGTGTTATTTTTGAAGAACTCAGATAGAGCCTTACCTAGAAGATTGTTTTATTGTTGTTCCACCAATAATTTGGTTATTCTAATAAACAGCCTTCATTTTTATATGAACTATTTCAAAAGATGTTGTTATTTTGTCCCAAGCTCTGTATGCCACATTCCTTTATGCCTCTTGATGGTGCAGCAGTTTTATGGAGCAGTGAGTTAGGGGAGGGGGTAATTTGGTTCAATCTAATGCATTTTGAACAATGAGCATACAATTTCATTGCTGTATTTCTTTCATGGTGGCAAAAGGCAGTACTGGTATGAACATTACCTTAAAAGCTCAGCATCTTAAATCCTTAACAGTTTCACTCTTTTATTAAAACAGCTCAGCCAGTATAACAGCATTTTGCATTCAGGCAGTCTTATATGTGAAACCTTATTTCAGAAATCAAAACAGCAGTTTTTAAAGCTGCATTGAATTTCATTATCCATCAATCAACGAAGCCCATTTTTGACCATTTCATTGGGCTGAAGATAGACATCCATATATAATATCAGGAAGGAGCAATCCTATGTCCCCCAGACAGTGTCGGGGGGGGGGGGAGATAGGATTGGTCGCTTTCTAGGCTCTGAGGTCAAAAGCAGGGCTCTGATCTCAGAGCCCAGAAACCGCGTCGTCGTCGTCCCCCATAGCCAGTGTGGATTTGGTTATGTCTCTGTGTTCGGAAACAGAGCACAGAGTTGGGAAAAGGGGTATTCCTGAGGAGGGGAGAAGGCTGGAGCTGCAGCCATACAACTTTCCCTATGGCACCAGCCTCCTTCCCCTCCCCCACCCCCGAAGTGCTGCTTCTACATGGGGGAAATTGCCCATCTAGCAAAGATGCAGGATGGCTACAGTGTTATAGTGGTTTTAAATGTATGTGTGTATTGCATGTTTTTGTGGTTTTTAATTTTTGTTTATTGTTTTTAAGTGTTTTTATCTTATCTGAACTGCCCAGAGAGCTTCAGCTATGGTGCAGTATACAAATGTAATAATAATAATAATAATAATAATAATAATAATAATAATAATATAGAGCATAGGCGATGATCACTTCTGTGCTTCAGTTTCCCTTCCATTGGATATTTGGCATTCTCTGAATTTGGAGGCTTCCGACTATCCTCATAGAATTGTGCCCTAACACTTCTGGCATCTCCTTTTCCTGGCCTTTTTCTCTTGGTGAATATCCATGCTATCTGTATATTGCTTAATGCTGAAATATTTTATAATGTGGGATGGTTTCTTAGTGCATAATCCAGCAAACTCTTAAGTACGTTGCTGACTTTGACCAAGTGCTTTGGTATTTTTACACTTCATATAACCTTTATACCCCTTAATATCCTAAGATCTCTAAGTGGTTTGCAACACACACATATAAAAATACAGTATAAAACCAATATGCAAACAAGAATGAGAAAGCCAATGCGTAAAAACAAGACACAAAGACAATTCTAAAATGGCCCAGTTTTATAATCAATTGCATCTGAAGGCAAGCCTTAGCAAACAAATATTTCTTTGAGAGGTGATTTATTTATTTATTTATTTATTTATTTATTTATTTATTTATTTATTGCATTTTTATACTGCCCAATAGCCAAAGCTCCCCGAGCGGTTGACACTCAACACACTTTCTGCCTCTTGAACAATATGTGGGAGGATATTCCAGATGGTGGCTGCCACTACTGAGAAGACCCGCTTATGTCTTGTTAATTGGCAACACTCCAGTGGTCATGGAACAACCCATAAGGCCTCCTCAGAAAATCTCAGAGGTCGACTATGTCTATAGGGGAAGACGGTCAGCTAGGTCAGCAGTTATAATACTTGTAATGCAACCGTTTAAGCATCAACATAAGACATGTGTGGAACAAGCAAATGTTGCAGGAAAATTGCAATGTTATTACAATAGCAATATCATTTTCAGTGTATTTTTTTCCTATCCTTTTCTCTTTCTTTTTTTTAGCCTTGGCAGTTGTTAATTCCTAGATTCATGGCAGATGTAACTGGCGTCCCCAGTGGTTTAAAATCAGGAATCAACCTCAAAGCACTTTCCCAAATGCTGTAGCAGTTTATGATAACCTGCCATCTAATAAAAAGTAAAACATGATATGCATGAGTATTTCTAGTAGACATGCTGGTGCTTCCCTCTGGGTTCTAGTTGCAGTTACTGAAATAGATGTAACTTCCATTCCTTAAAAGAAACACATGTCAAGCCATCTGGCTTAGGAGTCATTCAGATTGGCTCACTTGCCTATGATGATGTTGATATTATTATTATTATTATTATTATTATTAATAATAATAATAATAATAATAATAATAATATGCCACCCCATAGCCGAAGCTCTCTGATGATGTCACATGCCCCTGAGTCACATGCCTCAACAGCACTTGCAGTAGAGTATTTATTGTTGCATCACCCACTGTCTGGAATTATTTACGAATTGAATGTATGTATTTATTTATTTGTGGTGTTTATATACCGCTGAGTATAGGAAAAGCTCTCAGTGGTTCACAATATTAAAATACAATATTAAAAACAACACATTAAAACACAACATTTAAAACACTTCCAACTACAAGAAAAAAAGTAAATAAATAAAGGAGCAGTAAAATGGAGCAGCGTAATTAATTTACTTACAGCCCAGGGAAAGCCTGGATGAACAAGTGTGTTTTCAGGGGATGTTTAAAAGATGTCACATTTTCTGCCTCTGACAGCGGGTTTTCCAGATTGTGGGTGCTACTACAGAGAAGGCCCACTGTCTGGGTACTTCACAGAGACATTAGGATTATTTTGGAATGAGCAGCAAGGCCTCCTCTGCTGATCTTAAAGGTCACCTGCTCTGTTAGGTATCTTGGTCCCAAGTTGTTTAGGGCCTTGTATGACAATAGCATAACCTATATGTGGCTCAGTAGGTAAGAGACTGCCAGTGCAGTTATTTTAACACAGGTGTTATATGAGCGTAGCTCAGTGTCCCAGTGAGCACACTAGCTGCTGCATTCTGCACTCCTTGCAGCGTCTGAAAAAAACAGCCCTACAGAGAGTGCATCATGAGATTACCAGTGTATTTACTGTTACATTTATTTATTTATTTATTTATTACATTTCTATACCGCCCAATAGCCGGAGCTCTCTGGGCGGTTCACAAATTTATTGTGGGGTTCCTCTCCGCCATGATTATTTTTAACAATTAAAGAAGCTTCATTCGTTTTTCCTGACCTTGCTCTATATTATCAGGTTTTTCTGTTGACTTGTACTGAATTTTGGTCTTTCCTGTTTACATCAGACCTTCTGTGTTGGAATCTTCTTCTCTGGTTCCTCTCACTAAATAGATGGTATTAGGTTCTAGGCCTACAAGAATGGATGAGGTTCCTCACACAATTTCTACTGTTGATGTGCGGTATATAATGTTACGTCAATTACACTTTGATCAATTTTCTCATGCTAAATTGACTAAAAAAACAATTTAGTCAATCAAGATCTAAAAACTGGTAAGAACATGTTCTATGGTAGTTATGGACAGAAAAGGCAATTTTTACTTTGGATCCACTTCTGGATGTCAATTATGAGTTCTTGTTTTCTGTCCTGTGTGCTAAATATGATTTTGCAGCTACGGCTAAATGGCAGTACTTGCAGTTGCAGCATTGTTAGTATCTAGGTTCGGCCTTGCAACTTTTAAAGCATCAGAGTCTCTGTCATTATTCAAAGTACTTATTGAGCCTGGACAGGCAACGTGACCCTACTAACCATGTCTATAAATACTTGTTATTGGTGAATCAATATGATATACACGGCTCTAAGCAGGAATGGAATGTATAATTACTAGAAAGTTGTATTTCACATATATATGCATTTCATATGTATTCATTGATATGGATATATACAAATCCACATAGGCATATATTTCACTCCCCCATCCCTCTTCCATCTATCTGGTTCAAATTTCACAATAAAAATGAATTTAAAATAGTTCTTGTTCTTATGCCATTGCATTTTATGATCACCACTTTGATATCTTTGAGGAAAGTTGTATATAAACTTTAAAAATAAATAAAATTAATTATGATTAGGTGGAAAGGACCCATAATTGACCATGTCAACTAGGCCTTTCAGTGTTACAACAGCACTGTGGATTTAACAGAGTTTTCCTCTGCATGTCTATTCAGAAGCAAATCCCACTGAGTTGAATGTAACTTACTCCCAAGTAACTATGTACAGAATTCCAGTCTTTCACAGAAAAACAACTCCTAAATCTCTGCTGTAACATCTACAGCATACTAGCATCACTTTAAAATGTTGATTTGGCTTGGGGGGGGGAAGCAACTGATAATATTTCAGGGCCTTCGTAATGCATCCATGGATCCCAAGTGCTGTAAATATAGTCTTTGAAATAATAAAACATCTATTTATTTTAAGTAACATAACTAGAATAGCATATTCTATAGCTAAAAGCATTGAGGAACATTATTATTTGTTACTCCCAAACCATGCATGTACTATGGTCCTAGCATACCAAAATATGGAGAATTTAACAAGATTCCATTACTAAAGCAACTCTGAAAGCAGATGGAATTAATGCTAATAATGTTAGCAGCAGAGTGGTGTAATTTATTGTCCCTCATTGTGTAATATGCAGTTCTTGCTTAGAGACTAGTCAGCTGTTGAGATCAAAATGTGTTCAGTGTGCAGGGTGAAGGGAAAGGAAGCAGTAAATTGATGCTTAATTCATAGAGCATTAGCACTTTTTGTGCACCTGCTAATTTACCACCTACTGTGCTAGTGAAATATAAAGGCTTAATTCACATCCATCACTCCACATCTGAATCTGACAGGAATATATGACTGATATTATGCTTTCAGAACCTGTATTGACCTGTGATGTAATTTTCCAGTGCATATTAAATTGCACAAAAGGTAGTAGGTTTCTAATGTAGCTGACTAATACTTCACCTTGGTAACTAATTATCAGTTCCCCTTTTCATTGAGACCCAGACTATACTCAGTGTCAATAAATGGAAAGGAGTATAGTCAACCTAGCTTCACTTAATTATTGAATATATATATATATATATATATATATATATATATATATATGAAGAAGGGCCTATGTTATTGTCTTCCTAATTGCTTTGACATTCTGACAGTGCATATAATTATATTCATGTCATGTTTTTGTTTTCATTTTTAACCTAATTACGAAATAATCCTACAAAGGTTTAAGAGACGAAGATTTGAACAAAATGGCCAAACAATTAACTGTGAGATGGATCAAAAACCTTATTGCTGCTGGTGTTTCCTATTCCCTTATATTAATGCCATAACGACAGCGAGTAGATGAAACAGGAGGGTCTCCAAAGGCATACCATATCCTGACACGTAAGCCGCGGAGCCCCACGGAGCAGGCCGTCTGGATATGCCAATCACCAAAACAGGTGCCAGTGTGCTTACCATCCTAACTAAACTATGCAATTCCCACACATCCCTGCCAACAGATTAATCTATTTGCTCACCCTTCCCCTAAAAAACCTCCAGTATGGAGTAGGCAAAAAAAAGTGGGTAAAAATTCCTACTCAGCCCCCTCTCCAAAGAGAACGACTGGCTAATCCCATACTAGAAGCGGAGGGAGGGTGGGGTCAGCAAACCCAAAAGAGGCCAAGTGGCTGGCGCGGGCTGCTTATATAGAGCAGCCCCACCTAGCCCCTTACATATGACCCAGGAGAAGCTACAGTGTTTATTATAGCTCCTCCCCAAACACAATGACCGGCTTCCCACCCAAACTTTCAGCTGGGCGGGGCCAGTTTTGTCTTTCTAGATCAAGGGGTAGGGAACCTGGTATTCTCCAGATGATTTGGACAACAACTCTCATCAGACCCAACCAGTGTGGCCAGTGATTATGGGAGTTTTTGTCCAAAACATTTGGAGGGCACCCAGTTGCCTATCCCCAGTTTAGATCAAGGCTCATTAGATCTTCTACTGAAAGGGAAATGTTAAGTGTTATGCACTTGAAGTCAAATTCAAAGAGCCAGTGTAACACAACTTATAAAAGTAAACTAGAGATTTTATTGTCTTAAGCAGCATATAAGTATTACAAACAAACACACAAAACAAAACCTATTAAACTGATTGGATGATTAACATTGTATATATTAGTTAATTTGATAATATATTTCTTAAATATAAACATTACTTCTTTTCTTTATGATCACTTGACTCTTTTCCTTTTCTGCCTTCAGTATTCTTAATACTTGCTGGGCTATTGAGGCTAAGAGAGGAAAAGGGATCCATGCATTTCGCATCAATAAAGGGAAACTAGTAAAGGATCCTAGACAGTATTAATTCTTACAGTTTGGAGTCACTGCTGGGATCCCAAGTAACCTCACCTCATTTTTTAGACACCATGGAGAGAAGGCAAGTACTAGAATGATGTGAGGAAGAGGAATTGAATCCACTGTGATGGTGAGAATGTTTGATAAAAGTTCTTCCTAGACCCAGAGTATTTGGACTCTAAGCACTGTGGATATTTTAGAGCATATTACCTACCATGGCTGAACATATCAAAAGATCGACCAGAAATGGCATGCTTTATGTTCTGGGTCCTTAAAATTTGTTGTGTATGCAATACCTCATGAGAGGACTGTGGATATAAGTGGTACCAAATGGACTTTGCAAGCAATTGCTATTATGACTTCTGTAACTTTCACCCCAAAGGCTATGGGGATGAATTTACACCCAGAGAAGCATCAACCGCTTGACCGAAATTGAAGAAATGAAGAAGAGTAAAAAGTTTTGTTTTGATCTTATGATCAGGGTGTGGAACCAAACGTATGGGATGGATATGGCAGTGATCAGAGACTGATATATTTTTCAGGGACAAAGCCTATTCCAGTACATGAAGAATAATTTAAAGGTTGGTTTTCTCATGGTAATCAGATGGGGCAAGAAACTTGTGCTGAGTGAGAGAAGAGGAAAAGTATAGGGAAGAGTCTGAGGGCCTTCCTAGACCTGCCGGCTATGCCGGCAGGGAGGTGGGGCCGAGGCGCGCTAACGTTAGCGCGCCTCTCCCACGCTTCCAGACGGCGGAGCCACAGGGAGGACGCAAGCCCTGCGGCGTCCGCCATTTTTGTTGTTGTTGTTGTTTAAAGGGGCTGCGGGTGGCCCGAAGACTCCGTGAAGGTAAGTGGGGTTTTTTTGGGTTTTTTTTAAACGGGGGGGGGGGAACAATGGGAGGGTGGGTGGCACGGGCGGCGAGCGGTGCAATCGCACCCACCCTCACCCCGTGCCACCCACCCTCCCATCCTTCGCCCTCCCCTCTCTTCCCCCTCCGCCGATGGGCACAGCGCTCCTATGAGCGCTGTGACAGGTCCGCGGCTTTTTTGCGAGTAAGCAAGGAGCTGCAAAAAGCCGCGGAAGTCTCCACACTTCCCCCAGCCCCGGCCTGAGGCCGGAGCTGGGGAAAAACCGCGCCATAAGCAACTTAGCTTATGGCGCGCTAGACCAGGCCTCACTGGGGCCTGTCGCCGGATTCCCCTGTACGTCATCTGGACGCACAGCAGGGAAACTGGGTTGGAAGGCGCGCTAAGGCCTGGTCTAGCAAGGCCCTGAAAGAACATGTTGCTGAGGAGGAAAAGTCATTTTGACCCTGATACCAATGCATCTGAGTATCCTGATGCCTTAGAGAGTGTATTTGGAAGCATTGAAGGTGGAGAAGAGCTCCAATTGAAGTTCCAGCCTACCAATCAGGAACCAGGAGAGAAACCACACTATGTAGCCTTTTACGGCAAGCCTACCCAGATGAATGTGAAATCAAGAATTTTTAAGTTGTGTTGATTCTTGTACTAATGTTGTTCCTCGCCTTGATCCAAAGGGAGAGGTGGGTAAGAAATAAATAATTTATTATTATTATTTTATTTATTTTATTTTATTTATTTATTTATTTATTTATTACATTTATATACCGCCCCATAGCCAAAGCTCTCTGGGCGGTTTACAACAGTTAAAAATTGTAAACATTAAAAAGTGTACAAAATTTAAAGAACCATCAGAAACATAAAAACAACAGTATAAAAACAACAGAATCCATTTAAAAACAACAATTCCTGGGGTCCATTAAAAACAAACTTAACTTTGTTAAATGCTGTTAAAATGCTGTTAAACAACTACTGTAAGAAGTTTAATACATGAAGGGAGTGGCAGCAAGAGATTTAGATTGGCTGAGGAGAAGGCAAGTGCTTAAGGGTATCAGGCATGTTGTACGCCTGCCATTGTCACTGAAACTGAAAGACAGGAAAGATACCTACACAGACACTTGTAATTTTGATGAGATATATTAAAGAAAGAGAAGGTGTCAAATAGCATTTCTTTCAGAAAAGGTATGGTGTCTGTACGCTCTCTAGAACTTCCAGAAGATGTACATATTTCTAAAAATTAGGGAACAACTAATGGAATAACAGGAGAAAGTGCCTGTGATATCAGATATCTGATGTATCACATGCACAGACAACTCAGGCACAAAATCTTTAACACCCTCAGTACAAAAGAGAGAAACAAGTGTGCATTCAGGTCAGGGAATCCATGCGTTACAGGTTTTTGAGAATTGACATTTCTCTGCTCTACCCCACTTTTGTTATTGATGTGGTGAGGATGGCAAACCTTTATTACAAGGCTCAACTCCTGTAAATCCCTTTAGGGTTGCAGAAAAATGGAGGACCTTTTATACTGGTTCAATAGGGAAACTCCCCAAGTCCCAGGGAATAGAGCCATCTTGGTCCTTGAATTATAAAAGCTCTAAAGAAGATAAAGTAAAGAAGACCAACTGATCTCCTGGAAGTGGGGGGGGGGGAATTACCACCTAGATTGTGTGGCTCAGCTACCAAAATTAATATAGCTATTGAATTAATAAAGTGTATTGCCATAATCTTCTGCTATACCATTCACATTTGCCCTTGTAGCCTTGAACAGTTTGGCAATATGAGGTTTAGGAGAGAACTTGTGTCCCTATGTGAGATATATGTTGGTGGAGTTAAAATTTCTTAGGGATGCACTGTGAGTAGAAAAAGAAATTGAGACTCTTGCTTTAATTTGCCCAGCTATGTGTAAAATAGTTACAATTCAGCCAGCTGGCGTTCTTGGAAACCACTTTAAGGTGGCACAGCTACTCGGAGCAGCTCCCAAGGCTGTACCCGAACTGTATGCTAGCATTGCTCAGATGTAGAGCACAATTCTATAAAAACTGCACTGGAAAGATATACAGCCTGCTCAGCTTAGGAATATAAGTGTGTCAGAAATCTTAAATGCTAAGATATCAGGGGAGCCTATACATAACATGCAAAGTTGCAGTTTCAATACAAATGCTTTTCTGAGAGAATGGAATCATTTAATGTTTATTTATATTATTTATTTATTTATTTATTTATTTATTTATTACATATATATACCGCCCCCATAGCCAGAGCTCTCTGGGCAGTTTACAGAAATTCTAAAATGAGATAAAAACAAGTATACAAAAATTAAAATTTAAAATTCTAAAACACAGAACATACATACATGAAGCATTAAAAACCGTTAAAATGTTAAAAGGGGGTGCTATATTGTGAAACTAGGGACAGTCTGCATTACTATTTTTTCAGCTAGTAGTTGAATTGAGAGACATGTATTTATTTATTGCATTTATATCCCGCCTTTTTTCCTCCAAGGAACTCAAGGCAGTGTACATAATCCCCCTCCTTTCCCAACAACAACCCTGTGAGGTAGGTTGGGCTGAGAGTCTGTGACTGGCCCAAAGTCACCCAGTGAGCTTCCATGGCTGAGTGGGGACTAGAACCCAGATCTCCCAACTCCCAGTCTAACACTCTAGCCACTATGCCACACTGGCTCTTTAATACGGTGTTAAAGTCTTTGCATGATAAGTGAGGGCATTTAGATGTAGGCAAAACCCTTGACTTGATAAGAAAAAGGGTTCATTAGTGTCGATTAGCTAAGGATGTGGGGGACTATTGTAAAAATTGAGGGTGATTTATAAAACTTCAGCAAAGTCATCAGTTCCGTTAGTAAACATACAAAGCTGCCAATGTACCTAGCATATATTAATTTTCTGTCATTGGAACTTGATGGTAAAGATGTAGGCCATATATTGGTGCTACCTTATCACTTCACATGTTATGCAAAAGCATGCCCTGCAAAAAATGAAAAGGCATCTATTGTGGCTCAGATATTGTGGAATTGCTGTTTTGTACGCTACAGTTGTTCAGGCAGAATTAATTCAGATCAGAGATGTGACTCTGAAAGTAGACTCATAAAAGAATTATATCAATTACTAGGGGTGGAGAAATCCTGGACAACACCATATCGTCCACAGGGGAATCCACAGACTGAAAGGTTTAATAGAACACTCCTGAATATGCTTGGAAATCTTAGTACAAGGCAAAAGAACAGTTGGAGTCAGCATGAAGTCAGACTGGTTCATAACATTATGAGAAATGATTCTACAGGATTCGCTCCATATTATCTAAGCATGTAAAATAATTCTGTTTCAGTTTGCAAATAATTCAAACTTAGCAGTGATCTTGGTGATGATCACAGCATCCGGCAGTGGTTGTGTCTTTTCTGGAGTTGACCTTTGTCTGTTGTGTCCTCTCTGGAGATAGCCTTCCAGGAGCTCTTCTTCAGCCTTCCTTTCAGGAGCTCTTCTTCAGACATAGCCAGAAATGACAATGTTGAAACCCCAGCCTAGGTCCCAAACTTATGGCTTAGGAGTGTTCCAGGGGGAAAAGGTTCCTTCTCAGTTCCACTCTAGTCCCTGCTATCTAAACTCACCCAACAGAGTACCTGGACTGCAGTGCAAAAGGACAGTGAAATAGTTCAGCACGCTGTCAGCCACTCAAGGGGGGAAATCCTTTAACTCTCTGCCCCTTCCCCCACACAAAGAAGGACTCTTGGCATGCAGAGCATCTGCTTGGTCTGATCCAGCAGTGCTCTTCTTTTGCCTATGTTATTTAACAATAAACTGTTTATGAAAAAGGTAGATACTGAAAATTGGGGATGAAATTTTTATTTAGAAAATCAACAAAGGTAGAAGAAGAACTCCTATGATGATTAACTCACACATTCAGCCAGATCAGATGGAATGACAGACGCTCCACTGAACATTTGTTGGGCTGCGGCCATTCTATAAATGGTTTTTCTAGTAGGAATCCATTAGTTTACATAAACTCAGAGTAAATTCATCAATGAAGTGTTCTCACAATAATGTTCGATAAACACCTTTCCCCGTGCTATTACTGTTTAGTTTGCACACAGTCTCTATTGATTGCTTCTATGGCTCTCAGAAAATAAAGCATTCAGTTTAAATTAATGTATAGATATATGTTTGGCAGCTGCATTTTTAAAAAAGAGTTTGGCAGGCTGCAATTATGCATTTTTATATTTTTATTTTGCTGTTCAGAGAACCACAATTAGAAAGCAGGAAGCTAGTCTTGTGTGGTGATGCGTAGAGATCTGCTTGTACAAGATCTAAGTACAAATGTAAATAGTATACACACCATTGTTTCTATTGTTCCCATTCCCATATGGGTAAAATTCAGAGGAACATGGCAATGAAAAATGGACTGGAGATGTTTACTGCTTCCCCAAAACAATAAAATTTACCATAAGTTCAAAATTAACGAATATCTTTTAAAAGCTCAGAAAAAATCCTGCTCATAACTTACAAAAATATTCCAGAACTGATGAAAAAGCCATTTGCAATGTGTACAGTTCTGCCTGGTGGCTCTTGGTTGAGATAAGAACAAGATGCAATATTACTCTATTTAGACTGGTTCTTGGTAAACTGATAAAAGCTAGGTGTAAATGGTGACAATTGTAGCAAGCCTGTTAACTTACTCTGAAGACTGCCTTTTAATGTGAAATGTTACTTTGCTATTACACTGTATTTGTATAAAGGAAGATGAGTCCAATGTATAGTCAACATTACACATTTTCAAGGATCAATGACCTGGAACATCTAATATGTAATTTCAGAAATGGTTCTACAAAGGGGGTATCCTTACTCTATCTTCAATGATTGCAGTATTAAACACTAGGTTTTGTTTAAAAGATGACCATGCAAATGTAGATGAGAAAATTCAGCATCTGGTGAAAAATGGAAAGCAAATTACTTTCACATATGGCAAATGCCGTATTCAGGCATTAGGAAATAATAATTTATTTATTTACTTAAAACATTTCTTGGCCACCTTTCAAGGCAGAAGCCCCCCCAAGGAGGCATACAGTAATAAAATATATAAAAACAGTTAAAATATTAAAAGCAATCAAAACGTAAAAAAACAATAAAATAGCAATAAAAACAACAATAAATGTCAGCAATAAAATCAGCAGTAGCAACAACAGCAGCAATAACAGCAACAACATCGATCATATTAAGAGAAAGCTAAGGTAAAATAATGCTTTTGCAAGGCCTTCTTAGGCTCCGTCCATGGCTCCTATGTGTGTGCTGGCTCCACCCACTTCTCTCTGATCTTTGTGGTTTGAACCAGAGGGTCTGAAGAGAGGCCGTACTGTGTTTGGCTGAATATGGTTTCATTGCTTTGCCTGATCAAGAACCCTGATTGCACAAATTCCCGATCACAAAGAGGACTGTAACCACATTCAGATAAACATAGTTATATCTCTTTTTCAGACCTTCCCTATCAACATGGAGGAGGTGGTTGGAGTGGTGGAGGGTTGATGCATTGCTATATCCTCTCCATGATTAGAAGTTTCTAACACCTGAATAGAGCTAACTTAGTAGCCAGTTTCTTCAATCCTACAGCTTGGTCCTAAAAATGGAGTGAGTTCGGAAAGTTTCAGCAGATAAACTGTGTGCATTTTTTTTTTTAAAAAAAAGGGGAGGTATGATAGTAACCTGTAGTAGCCAGTCTATCTTGCTCCTTTAAAAATAGTGCCCTGGTTCAGACAACACGCTAAACCATGCTGCTTTACCACAAAATGGTCAAGGGAATGCATTTTGGGAATGCCATTAATGCATTCCCTTAACCACTTTGTGGTTAAGCAACATGGTTTAGCGTGTTGTCTGAACCAGGCCAGTGATTGATACAGTGATTCAATTTGAAGCAACTCTGCTCAATTATGGAAGCACCCCAATTGAATTCTTGGGAGCAGAACTGAGGTAAGCATTCTGCACATCACATGACCTCAGCCCCCCAAGTGCCCACCACTTCCTCTTCCCCTTCTCTAAAGGCCAAAAGTGTACCTTGGTGACTGGGGAGGCAGAGGGCCTTTGAGTTTACTTTCTCCATCCATCAAAAATTGTCCTACCCTCCCCCTGCCCCAATATATACTCTGCATTTGTACAATGCCTTGGCCACATTGATAGGAAGATGTTTTAAGTAAATAAAGCTGCCTTCTGGTGAGTCAGGCCACTGATCTCTCCTGGTCAGTTTTGTCTGCAATCACTGGGGACAGCACTCCAGAGTTTCAAGAAAGGGCTGTCTCCCAACAATACCTGATGATGCTAGGGATTGAACCTGGAACCATTTGCAGGTAAAATATACACTGTCCCATATGAACTCACCCAGATTTTAAGACCTTTGAAAGAAGTCTGTCTTTCTATCCTGTCAGTGTCTCAAATGTCTTTGGTGGGAACATAACGGGACTATTCTGAGTGGCTGCTCCAAGTCTCTGAAACTCATTCCCATAGGAGGCCCATATAGCCCCTTCTCTGATGAACTTCTGCCAGTAAGCAAAGACTGGTAGAAGTTTTATTCAGCCATGCCTATGGCACCATAAGCTGACATGCTGCAGCCACTGTAAATATGTTGCAATTTGTTCCACTGGTGGATGTTTTTATTCATGTTATTGATTCATTGAAATGTTTTATCTGCCTTGTTTGTATGTTGCCTGTTGTTTTATTTTATTATGTATTTTACATGGTTTATTACTATTGTTAGCCACCTTGAGAATCATTTAGTGAAAAGGTAGGGTGGCTGCTGCTAAAACTTTTCAACTTGGTCTCCCATCCCAACCCTGACCAGACCTGACCCGACCCTGCTTAACTTTAGCAAAGTGGCTGGCTCCTGTGCGTTCAGGCAATTCCCTGGGACTTGTGCTAAGATGTTTTGGGAGGGAGGCAGTTTGTGTGTGCTTATGACTTGCCCTGCACTGCTGGCTAGGAATGAGGCAGGCAGTGGGCGGAGCAAACCCAGCAACGAAAGGATTTAACAATGTGCCCTGCAGTAACGTTACAGCTACAGAGAACTGATACAGAGAACCACGTTAGAAAGGGACACTAGGGTGACCATATGAAAAGGAGGACAGGGCTCCTGTATCTTTAACAGTAACGTAGAAAAGGGAATTGCAGCAGGTGTCAATTGAAGTGGGTGAAATTCCCTCTTCATCACAACAGTTAAAGCTACACTAGCTATAGTAGAGTGGCCAGTTACAAAAGAGGGCAGGGCTTCTGCAGCTTTAACTGTGTTGATGAAGAGAGAATTTCACCCTCTTCAATTGACACCTGCTGAAATTCCCTTTTCTACATTACAGTTAAAGATACAGGAGCCCTGTCCTCCTTTTCATATGGTCACCCTATAGTCACTAGCAACGTTATAAGACTAGTGTAGATCCGGCCTCCCTCTTCATCACAACAGTTAAAGCTTCAGGAGCTATACTAGAGTGACCAGATTTAAAAGGGGGCAGGGTACCTGCAGCTTTAACTGTTGTGATGAAGAGGAAATTTCACCAGGGCAGGATCTACACTACTGCTTTAAAGCGCTTTATAACAGTTATAAAGCACTTTAACTGCTTTAAAGCACTATAAAACTGTTATAAAATGCTTTAAAGCAATAGTGTAGATCCGGCCCAGGTTCCCCATATATACAAATGACACCTGCTGACATTTCCTCTTCAATACAACTGTTAAAGATACAGGAGCCCTGTCCTCCTTTTCATATGGTCAACCTAGGAAAGGTGGGGTACAAATTTATCAAATAACGATAGCCTGGCAATCTAGTGTCTTCTTGCAATACTCTGACATTATGTATTTTCATGCTTCTTTATTACTTTAAAGATGTATGCCCCTGCTTCTTTTATATTCCAAGGCAACTAGCTAATAACATCAATTTCTACCAATAAAGAGATAAGCCACTGCCCTATTTACTTACAGTGCAATCAAATACATGTCTCCTCAGAAGTAAACCCCATTGATTTCAATGGAACTTACTCCCAGGTAATTGTGTATAGGATCACAGCCTAAATGGCTTATTTGTTTGGCAGTAGGAGCTGCTTGCACAGCAGATAACAAGCGACTTCTCTCCTTTGCTCATGTTCTTTTTTTTGGGTCCAGAGGATAGTATTTATTTAGCTCCACTGTGTTCTAAATCTATATTAATTTCTACGATGTTTTAATAATGAAAGCTGTAGGAATTAATATCATGCAGAAGTAGAAATTAATATGCAGTTTTACATTTAAAGACTTCTTTACAGCAGTACTTTGTGAGAAATTAGGATATCATCTCCTATTTTTAATAGAAAGTAGAACCCCATGTAAAAATAATGCTTATGGTTCCAGCATGCTCTTCAAAAGATTGATGAAAAGGTTTATTTGATCAATATCTATCTGATTTTCAAAGATCAGGGAAAGTTAGTGCCTTTCTCTAATGGCTTAAAATATTTCATGGATGTTCGCCTCGCTGTTTTGTTTTAGTTTTCCAATATGTAAAAGCACTGAGTCTGCACATTCAGATCTAGGCTTTTTTGTTGCAGAGATTTATTTTGTGAAACAATAACTTCAAAATGATATGTGCATGATAAGAGAGTTTTCTTTGCTGTTCCAATACATTTTACTATCCATTTTACACACACTGATTGTGAAGCTGGTTTGTAAAATGGAGTTACATTTTTAAACTGCATAAACTGCTTGTATCCAGGGCCAGGGCCAGACTATTTTGTGCCCTAGGCAAGGTGAACTACTTGTACACCCACCCACCCCAAAAAAATTTCCAACTTCAATTTTTAAGAACAGATGTTTTGTAGAAAAAATAAAAAGCACAAAACTTAAACTTATGTTTTTTCTTAAAACAGCTAATTTGTATAAAACTGTGACCCTTAAAGGGCAGTACTGTGCCCCTCTGAGGTCTGTGCCCTAGGCACCTGCCTAGTTGGCCTAATGGTAGCACCGGCCCTGCTTGTATCCAGGGTTTCTGGGAGCAGAACACCATTAACTGGGTGGAAGAAGTGAAGGCAATATTTGCTGATTCCCCTTTCCCCCACCGCATGACCCCTGAAACTGTATGCCCCCTCTGGAACAGCTTGGAAGGTGGTGCTAAGGGCTGGAAGGGGAAGGGGGAATCGGTGAATATAGTCTTCCCTCCTTCCCCCAGCAAGAGTGTCCACTGTGTCAGTCTTTTTGATGAAGATTCTTAGAAAGGCAAGTCTGGATCCCTAACCATGAAACAAAATAAGACTCTTTGGGGAATGTGAGTTCTTCAAGTCAAAAGCATGTGCCAACACAACAGTAATACATATAGTAATGCAGTCATCAAACCAGTTTGACACCTTTGGATTTTAACAGGTTGAAATCTACAGAAATCTTTCTTCAGGTGAGGATCTTGTACAGCATATTGCATGATCTGCAGAATAACATTGTGCAAAATGGGAGATGCAATTGGCTATCAAATGTAGTCCATTTCTGAATTCAGGCTTGCCTCTACGTTTTTGACCTTTGGTGAATTAGATGTCAACAAAACCACTCCAGTGTTACTCCTATGAATGGACAAAGTGTTAGACAGGGGCCAGAGGGCCCTTCTGTGCCCTTCCTTAGGGTAGGGGCCTCTGCACTAGGAAAAAACCAACCCAATCCCCAAATGAGAATCACCTCTGAGTAATCTCTCCCTTCACTTCTGCTGCCACCATTAAGCAACCCCTTTACTTAAAATACGCTCCCTCCCCCAAGGTAGCTTGTTATTAGGCATGAGACAAAACATATCAGAGATACCAGGAAAGTCAACAAAGACATAGTATTTTATTTAAAAAATAGAAAGAGTAATTTTAAACAGGGTTTATCTGCAGTTACTTTTACCAACAATCAAGTCCTAGAATCCCCTGCTCCTGTCCCTAACCAAACTTAAACCAATTCCCCCATCAAGCTCTATCCCAGTTAACTCACATGACATGAGGCCTAACCTGAGGACTTGAATGGCAGTCTTCTTTCTGGTCAGATTTGACTTCCACCTGAAACGTTCAAGGCTGTTTATCAGCCTTTTCCTGAAGTCTTCAGTCTGGTCCAGCAGCTGCTCAGTCTTCAGACCACTGCCACCTGCTGACCCTCAGTCTTCAGCTCTTTCCTCCAAGGCTGCTCCAGGAGTCTCCCTCTCACCTCTTGCAGATATTCTTCACATTCTGCCTCACATGCTCCCAGTCTTGTAGCTGGTCTTTGTCCTGGCTGATGTCTTCTTCAGGCCCCCCAGCTTCTCACAAAGATACCTCTTCCGGCAACTCTCCTCAGACTCCTCCTCACATGCTTTCAGCTTGGCTTCCTGGTCTTGTAGCTGCTCTTCTTCTTTGCTGTTGTTTTCCTTGGGTTCCATAGCCTCTCACAAGGACTCCTCCTCATGACTTTTCCTCAGGCAACTCTCCAGGCAAACTCCCCTTAAGTGAATGCAAAGGCAATTTTAGATAAAGTCAGCTGTAATCCTATACACATTTATTTAGGAGTAAGCCCCACTGAACTCAGTGGACCTTACTCCTGGGTAAAGCACATATACTTCCGTCTCCATCCTGTTTTCCTGGTGTTTCATGTCTTTTTCAGAATGTAAGCCTGAGGGCAGGGACTGTCTTCTTTACTGATCAATTGTAAGCCACTCTGGGAGCCTTTTTGGCTGAGGTGCAGGATAAAAATACTCTAAATAAGTAAATAATGATGCAACTGCAAGTGATCAAACAACAAGGTGAGCAGGGAAGAGAGGGAACTATCAGCAGCCCAGTATTGTGCAAATAAATAAATCATCATTGCTTTGCTTATTCTAATAAGCCACCCAATATCAAAATTGTAGCTTTTTGTGTATGAGAAGGTTTGTGCTTTTTAATATTTGGTTTATATGTGTTTTTAAATCATGAGATGCCTGGTATGCATGCTAATTTTCTTATACATCTACAAGAACTCTATCAGATGAAAAGGCTATGTTGATACTACGACAAATGTGTATTAATCTGAGATGGCATAAGATGCTCATTCCCAGTATTGACTTCAAACTATAATAAGTATCTTTCCTTAGGCAAAGATTTCTTGGAATAATAAACTTTCTATATATTGGTATGTTTCACATTTAAACATCAATGGTGCTGCCTGGAATCTTGGTAGCTGGCAGCAAAAGCCAACATTTTTCTTTCCAGGATTCTCTAAAGTGAGAGCCAGTAGTATTGCCCTCTGTTGGATTGGCTTCATGATAACAACACTATGCCATCACGTAGTACTATAAGAAAGCCAATTAGAGTGAGGGCAATAATGCAGTGCATTAACTATGTGGAACAATGGGTAAATAACACCTAACTCAGCCTATTTTTTCTCTTTATTTTCCCTTTGCGGTTTTTTTAATTATTATTATTATTATTATTATTATTATTATTATTTATTTATTTATATAGCACCATCAGTGTACATGGTGCTGTACAGAGTAAAACAGTAAATAGCAAGACCCTGTTTTCCTGGGATCACTGCAAACTTTCCTGAACTTTAGAAATAATAGGATACAAGCACTGAGATTACTTTTTGTTAATAAAGTAAATTAGCAGACTTTTGTAAACATGTTGTAACCTTGGGTTGGGGTGGACTGGATGACTTCCAGGGTGCATTCCAACTGGGCTTGCCCAGTTGTCCATCGCTATTTATTACCTAAATAGCCATGGGCAGGCCTAGTCTGACATATTCCTTTTGTTAGGTAAATAGCCTGGTGATATGTTGCTATGGGGACTAAAGTAGCTAAGAAGGCATAAATGGTAAATAAAGACCACTCATCTTTATTCTTACCTCCTTTAACCAGAGCAAGGGAACAAGTAATAACTGGGTGAAAATAAAAATAAAAGTGGGTTTCAGTTTGACTGAGACAGAATCAGAGGGCTGAGTTTTTGAACGCTGGAAATGTAACATCATCTTGGGGTACTGGGTGTTCCAGGTGCTGGCTGTCTCCCTAGAGATCGTATGTGGTAAGAGTGGATTTTGTACCATTGGTTGGAATGTTAAAGCTGAACCTCCACCTATCTCAACCTGTAGACGTGTAAATAAATGCATATAGCACAAAACATCATAAGTCTCCTGTACACAGCTTCCAAAGGGAATGAATCATGGATAAGCACTGTACCCTTGAAACTTCTCACTGCTCGGAAAATTCAAGGTGTGCATAACAATATATTTAAGAAATGGATTGTTCAGCTGGAGCCTGCAGAAAATTTCATCTTTTTCCTCTTCTTTTAGCTAGTGTCTGAAAAGCCATGTGGGTGAATAGAAGAGTTGCTTGACTGAATTTTAAGCATGGTGATGCTGACCAACAGCTACCAGCAGTGCAAAATGTTCTGCCTCCTGAGGCTGAAAGATGTACCGCCACTGTGTCACTGCCACCATTGACTTCCCCACATTGCTGCCACAGCCATTCTGAATGGAAGACTGGGAGGACAAGCTTCTCCAGAGTGCTACCCAGGCCTGAATGCTGTGTTTTGAAGGGTCCTTTGTCGAAGTGATGGCCTGGGGATGGCCTTTGGCAGGGTATTCAACAGGCCTCATGGGTCTGCCATGCAGTGTTTTGCTGCTCCCTGAAGCTAATTTGCTATCCTCCTTCCAGAAGCTTTTCGAAAGTCAAGATTGTGTCAGATTTGGATCCAATTCATAACTAGATTTGGTTTCTACTGCTTTTGCATTTGGTTTATCTGTTTATTTGGGGATTTCTTCAGCAGTACTTAATTTGCCATTTGTCTTTTCCTTCAGTGACGTGAAATGTCACATTGGAATGCTTTTTCCTTACATCCTTTGTCAGGCTGCAACTCTCACTGGAGAGCTATCATGATAATAGGCGGAGAGGTTAAAGAAACTGTAAATGATGACATTTCTTTCCTGCAGCCTTGGTTCATAGAGTTTTCATGACTGACACATTATTATGAAATTGCTGAGAAGCAGAATCACAAAGCACAGATTAATTCATTTTGAGCGCTGGTGGACGTGGCAATTTTAAGAAAATCTTGCTGACAGTGAAGTTGCATACATATAGCCATAATTTGGTCCTCCTTTCTAAAAAGAAAGGTTTGGTGATGTGCACATTGAATTGCTAGGGAGCTGCATGTAAGTACTTTACTGAAGGAAATGCCTTCCAATGACTGTAGTTTCAAAAACAATACAGAGACTTGACACTAATTTCTAGGGGCACTGCACTTGGATGTCAGCACAGGAAGCATAATGCCTACTGTATGTTCCCATCTGTGTGTTTACTTTTGAGTGCAGCCTTATACCCTGAAGTAGCTTTGAAAAGCTTAGAAGTCGTATTGCATGCAAATGGGGGGGGGGGGAATGTCCCCATACTTTGAGCTGTTTGCAGTTCCAGTATTACTTTTGTGAGACTGTCAAGCCTAGCTGCTATCAATTCAGTTGGATGTTAGAAGCAGAGATAGAAGAGAAATCCATAATTCTCCCTTGGGAGAGAAGAAAATCCATAATTCTCCCTTGGGAGAGAACTGTAGTTGTCCCACACCTTCCTACAAAGCAGACCCAGAGCTTTCTGAGTCTCATTTGTTGAGATGGCAGATCACACCGGAAGGAGAGTTGTCAGGGTGAAATTGAGAATTGTCCAGGGTGTAAGTCCAGGCGGGCAGTTCTCTATCCTTTTGGTGTGGCCTGCCATCTTCAGAAATTAAACTAAGAAGGCTCAATTAGAACTTCGTTTCGGGTGCAAAATGCATGTCTGCACAGCAAAGATTTCTCTCATTCTGCTTTGGTCCAGAAAGTCAGAGGAAAAGTTGCTCTACTGCAAGCAACTTATTCGATATCTTCCTCCCCAGAACTGGCTATAATTTTCCCCTGTTCTGGCTGTGCTTTGTAGAGAGGTGTAGGACACCTATCCTTTGTAGGAGGGTGTGGTGGGTATCTCTTGTCTCTCCTTGTAACACTATCTGTTATACAGCACACACACACACACACACACACACACACACACACACACATCCCTACCCACTTCTAGATGATCCCTATCTACCTCTGGAGCAGAGATCAGTTTAAGCCAAGCAATGGATTGATCATCTTTGCTTTCTGTTATCTAGCCTAACCTCCATTTTGACTGGCCCTTTTCCTGTTGGTGGAAGTTATGGGGCTTATTCATTCATGTCTGAGAAGCTAAACGTTTGGTCTTTGTGTTGGTAAATCCAACATTTTTGGACCTGTGTATGTGTGGGAACAATCTTTAGCCCTTGAGAAGTTTATTATAAAGTCCTGGATGAAGGCTTTGGAAATTATTCTCTTTATTTGTCTGAATAGAACTGGGAAGTTCATGAGAGATTAAGATGATGTGATGCAGGATGCAGATGAGAGTTGAAGTTACAAGTTGTGTGTGAGAGAATTCCCTTCCTGTTGTGTACACACATATATATATTTCTTTTGTCCCATTGTCACCTTTCATCGAATAGTTTTTGTATTGTTTCAAAAACTTGCAAAACTTATTTGATGAGAGATGATAGTAGGACAACAGAAATGCAACATCATCACCATAGGGAGCGAAAAACTACAGGGAGTTTCTCAAAACTATTTTCAGCTCTTCTAAAAGCAACTGTCGTCAGTCTAGGGGTGGTTTCTCACAGAATTTGTACTCTGATATAGTTAGCCAAGTACAAATGCAATTTATATACCCTCTAACAACAAATAATCTTGTGGTATTTTAAAGATTAACAATTGTTTTCATGGACATGAATGCTTCATATATATACACACACACACAAACACACACACACACACAATTTGTTGTGTGAAGGACATCTCAAACATATGGAACCACATGGAAGCATTTTTTGTTTATTTTGAAAGGATGAGGAATGTACAGTAAGCTCCTGAGTCCCTCACAACTGACGTGCACACATATTTGTACTTGGGTGTCTTCAAAAGCATAACTTTGCATGAGAAAAGCTATCCTTGGTCAAAAAGTCATGGTGAAGTGTCACCAGCTATGTCCTACTTTTTACTAAACTTCTTACTTTATCAAGGGAAGGAAAATTAAGCTTGCATGCATCCCACAGACTTCAAGATTTGATTTTGTGTTTTGGATTGTGGAAATTGGAATAAAAATAAAGAAAGTCTATAACTCACTGTAGCCTTCTCTTCATCCTTTGCAAGCTAAGGAACTAAATCTTCACAACATTCCTTTGGGAATGTGTGGGTTTGGGTAAAGAGAAGTGAGCTGGTGAAGCGTTCCCTTTATGACAGCAATATTACTAAGAAAGTAAATAATACAGGAGAAGCATAAGCTTGTCATAAACCCAGAGTTAAGAACCTGTAAACTGTTTTCATTCCAATCTATCTACTTACTGAGCTCTGTCAACCTTTGCCTCAACTTTTTCATGCAACTTGTTCTGTAAAACGAATTTCTCTATGCTACTGGCAAAACCTTCCTCTGCTAAGTACCCCACACTGGGCTATTGATGAAAATAATTTATGCAAAACACGAATTCCCTTTTGTTTGTTTGTCAGCACTTCAGTGGGTCCACTGTGAAATGAATGTTCTTTAAATCCTGCAGCTTTGTAGGGCTTGTGAGGAAAGCAAGCTTTAAAAGACAGAACGACAGCTATGAAAAAGATACACAAAGTTTTTCTTCAGAATGTACTTTTCTCATTTGGGCTAAAATCAAAACCTCTTTTGCTTCAAGAATGTTGTAAAATAGCATAATTTAAAGCCTTAACAACAGAAGAAAAGAGAAAATGGAAGCCCTGCCTCCACTCCCTAAAATTCACACATGCAGCAGCAAGTGGTTTACCTGAAGATCTGTGCATATGCTGCCACGTGTGAGGGATCTACGCCCCAATGTTTGGAGAACAGTGGTTATCTGTTAGTCCCTCTACCTTTCAAACATATGATTGGTTCTAGGGTAGAAGTGTCTGTGATGTCCTGCCCACCTGTGTTGTCTTGGCTTCACCTGAGATGCCCACCAGCTACCTGACAGGACTACCCATGCCACTAGCACTCAGGACCACTCAATCCCCCCTGTGCTGATGACGTGTATGAGGGTTTAGGCCTACTGCTGCTGCGCCTGTCTCGCTTTTATTCTTTGAGCCCCACAGCTCCACAGCCCAGCAACCTAGCCCTCAGTTTCCCATTCCGCTGCCACCATTAATTGTTTTCTCCTCAGTCACTCCTCCACGGACCACACCAATTGTTTAAATGTAATTGGAATGTATTAACATAAGAAAGTGCATGTACATAAGCTTATTGGTTTCCTCAGTTCAAACGCATATGGTTACAAGTTTCTAAGCATATTGGTTTCTGTCAGTTCTTTCTTACAAGGTTCCATTATATAATACTACTGTCTATAACTCCACTATCTTCATTTTCATATAATCATCCACTTCTCTCATATAATCCTACACTTCCCTCATATAATCATCCACTTCTCTCTACCCCACTTCTACCCTTCACTTCACAGAATCATTATCCACACCCACTCTCTTCCTGCCAGCCCAGACTATATAAAGTGCTACATTTCTCCAGCTCCTCCCACTCTCACCATCCAATCAGCACTCAGGCATTCAACCTCCCCCCCCCCCCCCGCTTACGAACCCAACCTGTGCATAGAAATTGTAAGTACTTTGAGGCCTACCCGGAACTTTATGCATAATATAAACAATTAACTTTGCATATATTTACATTTAACACATAATAGGCAGCTGAACATCACAGTGTCACCTTTTCTGAGCTGAGAAGCTATAATATGGACTTCCTCCCCCACACATGCCATGATCACCTATCATATCATACCATTTGATGAATCATGAAAAAAAGTTTCTATTTTAATTCTGATAATATATTTTTCTGTATTTCTGTAAGGACCCTGTGGCCAACAGGGGCTTTTCGGCCATGTTCAAAAACACACCCACTTTTTGCTATTTTTGTTTAACATAACGTTCACCATGAAGAACAGTCTGACAAAGCTTGCTGGATATTTTGCAACATTTTGAATGGCAGAAGTACTCACTGTCATTGTTACTGGGATCAATGCAATTTCCCCCTCCCACCAGCTGTCCTATGTGCTAGGAACTCTTGGACTGAGATTTCTTGAGAGAGCATGTCACAAAGTGAAGCACAAATCTCTCTGTCTCAAACTACACATTCTAGTTTAACAAAACAAGTACATACACACACTCTCTCTTCTAGACAAGGGCCTGGGTCAGCAAGTCAATGTTCAGAAAATTTCTTGTTCTGCTCTGCTTCTGATTGGTTACAATAAATCTCACAAGATGGACAATAGGTAAAGTGTACCCCCTCACATCCTTGGATCCTGACTGATTATGTCAAAGCCAACACCACTGGCCTTTGATTGCCATTGCACATACAGTCCCAGTCCATCAAGGCAGACCAGATACACGATCCTGGGCACTAGATGCAAGGATCCCACAATGACAATGGTGAGTACAATATCCCTTTGTGTTCAGGGCATTAAATCCAGAAGGGATTCTATACGATTCAGGCAGTAGTGGTTTTCGAAGCTCACCTAGTATGAAAACATGTAAATATGGCTGTACAGAGATGTCCAGTGGTGAAGTGCTCATTAGAAGATTCTGGTAATCATGAAAGTTTCAAATTCTGCTCTTACTTAGCATACAAACAAATGAATTGTGATTTAGAATTAAATAATTGATTTAATGCCAGGAGTATCAAGTAAAATAAATAGTCTTTAATAGCTGCAGTAAGTTAGATGCACCTGTCCACCCACCTTCCTTTCTGGTTATTTAGAATTAAGATCCTAGAAGAAATTCTTTTTAACTAGTGGTAATAGAGGAACAGGAGGGAAAATGCAAATCACAGGCACTGATAAATTTTCAGGGTGGTGGTGGGGATATCTTTAATCATGAATGAACATTAATACAATGCATATTCCATATCTAGTTTCATGTCTTTTTAATTTGCCAATATCATTACAAATTTTTATTAAAATAACTGTTGCCTGTGTCTGCTAAGCCATTTCTAAAATGTTTTAGGGGACAATGACTACCAATTAAGTTTTTATAATTTTTGTTTGAATAGTTGACTGTTATTGTATTTGTTGACTATAAGCTCATTGTACAATGTACAATAACTGACCTATGAAATAAAATTAAGTCTCTTTAAAATAATAATGAATAACTCATACTTTTGCATATATGTACATTTAATCATTTCAGCTGCAATCAAGCTTTGCAAGCAGAGAATGAACTCATGAAATAAGATGCAGACACCAGAGCTTGGGCATCTTTATTTAATTAGGGAAATTTTCCCCTCCCTGAATCTGTACGTGAAAGTGCGGGAATCTTAACCGCTCTTACTCAAGGCCAATAGTCTGCAAATAAAGGGTGAGACACTCAGTTGAACACAGGGGGTGGGTAAACCCGGCCCCTTTTCCAAGCTACTTCAGCGTATGGAGGGACAACCCTGCATCATCCCCACCTGGGGCTACACAGCTCCAGGTAGATGAGACGGGAAGGACCCCAAAGACAAACCATATGCTGATACGAGAGCTGCACAGCCCCCGAGGAGCAGGACCTCTGGATTTCCAATCACCGTAAGTGCTCACCGTCCCTATTCTGACCTCATGTAATTCCTACACAAGCCTGAAACCCCCGAATTAACTTATTTCTCCTCCAATGCTAATTATTAAGGCCAGTATGAAGTAGGCAAAAACCTGTACATCACTAAATGCCAGGGGAAAATCTTACTCAGCCCCCTTTGCAAAAGAAGTGACTGGCTAATCCCATACTAGCTGTTAGGGAGGGAGGGTGGGGCCAGAACTCAAAAGAGGCCAAGAAACATGTGGGGCCAGCTGTGGCGTTACACCCCACAAGTCAATTCCCAAAGGTATGTCTGTAGTTTGTAAGTCTGTGGTTTGTAGAATGTTGGCCTGAGTGGGCAGAGTTAGAATGTCTTGGGAGGGGAGAGGAGTGATATATAAGGGAAGGACTGAGGGGGATTGTGAGCTCTTGTTCTTGTTCTTTCCAGGGAGACTTGTTAGTTACTCTTAGAGTCTGTAGTGCTCTCTGTATTTATGGTACTTAAGTTTTGGGAAATTTGAGAGTCAGTGTAGTGAGTGGTGTCTTTAGAGTGTGGTGTGCACGTAGTGGAAGTATATTAATCAATACTGAGAATAAAGAAAGTTCAAGAGTGACTGTGTGAGAGAAAGGAAAGCGCGAATGTGAGAGTGACAGGATTGTATGGAAGGTTTCAAAAAGGTTTTTAAATGTTATTATTTGAAACAAAGCTTAAGAACTTTTAAAAATAAATTTTGATTGTTTGTTTTAAAACTACCACAAAAATCCCACGTGTCTGTTTGGCGTTTATCATCTTAAGTTTACACATTCAGCACCCACTCTGACAATCATTCACCTAAGCAGATATAACTCACAGCGCATTATTATATATATTAAAATCCATTCTCCATTTTAAACCCCTTTCTCCACATAGTTTGGAGGAAGGTGGGCTTTATCCCTTGCCTCAGGCGTATCAAGCGGTGGTGCTTGGCTTGAGCAGGGAGTAACCTCGACCAGGTCTGGTGTTCAGAGCCTGTATCGCCCCATAAGAAGTGGTGGTAGTGGTAAGGTCTTGTTCAGAGCCTGTGTCATGGCACCAGCCTTTATAGGATCAGCTCCACCCAGGCTGACAGCTGTGTGTGTGCAATGCAAGTCTGCAGCATCTATTTGATTCCTCCCTTCCCACAAAGACGACGCTTGCCAAAGCCATGCCAGTTAGCCAGGAACCAGACTTCCTTAACACAGAAGAGCCTGATTTTCTTAAGCCTTGACTTAGTTGCTGAGTGTAGGCTAGACATTATTATTATTATTATTATTATTATTATTATTATTATTATTATTATTATTATTATATACCATCCATGGGAACAGATTGTCCAGTCTTGTGAAATCAAGCCAGAAAATCCCAGGATGTCTGTGTTGTTGTTCCATGAAATAACTATGATCAGAGAGAGAGAGAGAGAGATGTATAGTGACTTATAGAATTAGTCCATTTCCTTTTTCTTTAGGTTCAAGGATTTCCAACACCACTGTGCTATAGTGGTTTCAGTGTTCAGACTGAACAAATACAAAGGAAGACAGGGCTCTTATGCTTTTCAATAATGGTAAAGAAGTGAACGTACATGGTTCTTTCTCCCTTTTTCTGCACAACAATTAAAGGTGCAGGATGGAACCCTTTATATTTGGTTATCCTAAGAGTATTGGACTGGGTGTGGAAAGTCTAGGTTCAAAGTATCACTGTTCAGCTATGAAGCACATTAGATGACTCACTCAGCTATGAAGCACACTAGATGGCTCACTCTCATCCTAACCTACCTCACAGGGTTGCTATGATGCTAAATTGATGCCCTGTGGAGTTCCATGAAGGTGACAAGTGAATATATCATGCAGGAGGTTCTGAATCCACATCAGGAGCACTTGCTGGGGTTATCAGACAAGAGAATCAATCCCTTTAATATGATTTCAAAAATGAATTAAAAATAAAAGGTTCAGACCTTTCGTTTGCTGGCTTTAATACCTTTTTTGCAATCTACATAATTAGCATAGGCATTATAATATAATATTTATTAAATGGAGCAATTAATTTAAATTCCTATTAAGTTGAAGAAATCCTTCTGTGTACTTTGGTGTCTAAAATTATCTCTCTAATCTGTTGTATCAACGAGCTCAACTAATTTCATTAAGTAAGCATTTAGCTTTTCGGTCTTAGATTTCTAAAATAATTGTCTGACTTCCACTTAGCTTCTTTTGTTTTCACATCTGTTGTGCAGCATACAGATGAACAAATGTGGTTTTCTTCTTTTGTTTTTGTTTGTTTGTCTACTTCACGTGAAATTAATTACTTCATTGGAGCAACATTTATTTATTATTTATTTAAAGGACTGATAGGCCAAATTGAGGAGGGGGATGAAGGTCTAGTTATCTGACAACTTTAATTCACTGCCAGTGGAATGCAGATTAATTTTAGACCTTTCATCCTTCAGTTCCATTTATACCTGGACCAATATTCTTGTGATACTGTCTCTGTGTATTCAGGTCCTTTGCTGATAATATTCTTGTGGGGTATACATGGGCTAAACGATTTGGGAAAGGGTTGTCTTTGAACTAGAACCTTTGAAGCTGAGAAGTCAGGTACCTGCCCTGTATAACACCAATGTTTGAGGATTTTTCTGTATTTGTTAGCCCTCCAAATGCATGTATGCAGGTACCTGTGACAAGGGTTCAATTTTGATCAAATCTATAAGAATACCACTTCACTAAAAGGTAGTATACTTTTGCATTTGATTGTTTTTGAACATGTAATGTTGGGAAATACTGCACTCCAAGACTTGGCGTTGATATTGTTGGTCCTTTTTCAGAATCAACAATGAAAGGAAAGAGTATATTCTAACTATTGTAGGCCATGCCATGAAGTATCCAGATGCAGTGCCTTTCTCTAATACTGAGGCTTCAATGGTTGCAGAAGTTCTGCTACAATTTCTTTTGCAGACTGCGATTTCCTTCTGAAATATTGTCAGATTGTGGTATTAACTTCTTATCTAATGTGATGCGATGTTTATGGACTTCATGTGGGATTAAGCATGTGAAAGCTACTGCCTATCACCCACAAACAAATGGGTTAGTAGAAAGATTTAACAGTACATTAAAGAGAATGATTAAGTGTTATGTGAATGATAACATCAGTGACTGGGGTGATAAGCTACAGTACTTTCTGCTGGCTTATAGAGAGATTCCTCAAGACTCCACAGGGTTTTTCACCCTTTGAATTAATGTATGGGAGGAGAGTAAGATGACCTTAGTCTTTGATGAAAGTGAATTGGGAAGGTAAACCGAGTGAATACAAAACCTTACTAGTGGACAGTAGTGCTGATATCTTTAGCAACAAGTCAGGAAGGACTGAGTTGGCAGTCCATAGTATCAATACGACTAATCATCTTCTTAACATAAGACCATACAGAGTGAATGGAGTGGTATTAGAATGCATCAGGAGGGTTCAAATGACCTTCATTAAGCCCATGGACATCACCTATTCATTTTTGTGTGGATTACAGGATCTTGAATTTAATCACGTTACCTGATGCATATCCAATGCCCAGAATAGAGTTATTAGATATACTAATATTATTAATACCATTTATTTGTTACTATGGTTTTAGCAAATGAGTCTGGATCTAGAGGCATAGCCAGATTAACCACAGGGCTAAGGGGGCTGCAGTCCCTGTGCACAATTTGCAGGGGCCTACTACGTACGTAGCCCAAATTCCCAGCTTTCCAATGAAAAACAAAACAAGTTTCTAGGCTGTGTAGAACCTGAGATATAATATCTAGGCACGTTCCAATAGTTTTGTGAGAAATGGACGAACATTGTCCAATGAGTGAAGCCACAACTGAGATCAACATCTGGCCATAGAGAGAAGCATAGAGTAACCACTTATCTGCAGAAGGGACTTCCTTGTTCATTTTCAACCACCACATTCTTTTGGTCCCAGGAAGTTCTGTGTGTGTGTGTGTGTGTGTGTGTGCGTGCATGCGCGCACGCGCACATGTACATGGAATCTGAAATGGTGGTTTGTCTTAGCTATTGGTGATGACAGTGGTGCCCCCTGCCCAGTCAGCTATCCCTCTCTGGACACCCTCCCACTCCCACCCATTGCAACAGGAACACAGCAATATACCAACTCCACAGTAAGTAAGCATGTTTAAAAAAAACTCGTGCTGGGTCTGATCGAACACGGGTTAGAGCTCACTATCGAGCCTACTCTGTGGCGGTGAGGGTGGCAAAGAGACAGTTCTTTTCCACCAGCATTGCATTTTCCCAGTGTCGTCCGGCGGAGCTTTTCCGGGTGGTTCGCGGCCTGTTACACTCTGGACCAGGGCGTGAGATAATTGAACCCTCGGTAGCACGCTGCGATGAGTTTGCACGGCACTTTGAAGATAAAGTCGCTCAGATTCATCATGAATTGGACACCACACTTAATGCAGCTCCACTAGTAGAGGCGTTCAGAGCGCCGTCCGGCTCAGTTTTATTGGATGAGTTTCAGTTATTGAAGCACGAGGATGTGGACAAGGTGCTTAGCCAAGTCCAGTCGACCACCTGTGTGCTTGACCCTTGCCCTTTGTGGCTCATTACATCAAGTAAGGAGGGGATCGCCAGCTGGGTCCAGGAGGTTGTGAATGCCTCCTTGAGAGAGGGAGTGGTGCCGGCCTCTTTAAAAGAGGCGGTAATTAGACCACTCCTGAAGAAGCCTAATCTGGACCCGGAGGACGTTAACAACTACAGGCCGGTGGCTAATATCCCTTTCCTGGGCAAGGGGCTTGAGCGGGTGGTTGCAGGACAACTCCAGGCACTCTTGAATGAAATGGATTATCTAGATCCATTTCAATCGGGTTTCAGGCCTGGTTTTGGAACGGAAACTGCCTTGGTCACCCTGTGGGATGACCTCTGTCGGGAGAGAGACAGGGGGAGTGCGACCCTGTTGGTTCTCCTAGACCTCTCAGCGGCATTCGATACCATCGACCATGGTATCCTTCTGGATAGGTTGTCTGAGCTGGGAGTTGGAGGTACTGTGTTGCAGTGGTTCCGCTCCTACTTGGATGGCCGATTCCAGAAGGTGTTGCTGGGGGATTATTGCTCTGTGCCATGGCTTCTAAGCCATGGGGTTCCGCAGGGCTCTATTTTATCCCCTATGCTGTTTAACCTATACATGAAGCCGCTGGGGGAGGTTATCCGGAGATGTGGACTGAGGTGTCATCAATATGCGGATGATACCCAGCTCTACCTTTCCTTTTCATCAAACCTAGGTGAGGCAGTATAAAAATGTAATAAATAAAAATAAATAAATAAATAAATGTTTAGCATTTCAGCCTAACTTTCTTCATTCATTATTTCTGTGTCTTACAGAAATAACGCATACATACCTGATAGTAAGTCTTATTGAACACCATGGGACTTTTTCCTAAATAGACATGCATATGTTTGTGCTGTAATCCTTCATCTAGGTGTAAAACCCACTGAACAGAGTGGTACTTACTTCTGAGTAGATATGTATAGGATTGTCCCATTAATAAACACCAGAGGATAGCTGTGTTAGTCTATTACAAAAACAATAGTCTTGTAGCACCTCACTGTTTACAAATATATTCCCTCATCCCATATGCACTGTATATGAACCTGAAACTTCCCATAATAGGGGAGTCCATGAAATTGGTTATAGTTCATAAAAAATTTCCACTAGAATAAATGTTTTAGTCTTTAAAGTGCTATAAGACTCTTTGTAGTTTTTGCTGTTAATAAAATTTATTTGAGTTGATATTCATGCAAAAGATGGAGGCATATCGGTGGGACATATGAGAAGCAAGATGATGTTCTCCATATGTTTAATGTTTAAAATTGTTTATAAGAGTTTGTGTCAGTCTTCAGGGACCTCTCCAGGTTCTCTATAAGATTAATTTCCAAGTAGGATAGTGATGCATCTTATCTGTAATGCACAGTGCATGTAAATGAGTTCAGAACATGCAGTGTATGATTAGGAGAGTATTGTGAACCGCCCATAGAGCTCCGGCTATTGGGCGGTATAGAAATGTAATAAATAAATAAATAAATAAATAAATAAAATATTAAAGTTCATTTCACAAGTTAAAATATGCACTAAGATCCCTACCTATTTTTAAAGCACCTGATTATAAGAAAAGGACTTTTATTTCAATTAATTCATCTATCGTGGGTTTGGGAGCAGTGGTTTTACAAGAATATATGGGAGTGAAACACCTTCTTGTATACTCAATGGATAAAGTAACTTTGGCTGAAAAATAAGAATTTTCCATAGGTGTTTGCAGTGGTGTGACTGAAAAATCGCATAGTTTATATAGTCCTTTGTCTCAATTCCCCACCTGGATGTTTCATTTATATGCATGCTCATGTGTCTCACATCCATCTGGACCTAGATGTAACAACACCCCAAACTGAGCCCATCCTGGTCAGGATACTGGGGTGCTAATCTGGCCATATAGTAAAGCTTCACATGGTTCCAGATTGTTCAGGGTTCCGATAAATACATGTTCTCAACATGGCAGTTTTGGTCATATAGATTTGTTTTCAACAAATATGATTCTCACATAAGAAGAAGATTGCTCTTGTTATATTTGAATGACAGAATAATTATTTCTTAACATGAATATAACATTCCAACTCTGCTTCACTCTTTTCTAATAAAATTAGCAGATTGGTCAAGATATAACCTCATTTTGGTTAGAGAGCTTTTAAACATTTGTGTAGAGAAAAATTCTATTAATCACTGTTAATAAGAAAAGAATTATTCATGCTATATGTTATGATGATCGTTTGAAAAGTAAACATTCAATGTTCAGTGTGTATTAAATATTGGATGACAATATTTTCTGAAAATGTTGTCAAAATTCTGTGTATGTTTGCTCCTGTGCTTATAGGGTGTAAGTTTTCCTATTGTAATAGAAATGTATTTCATTCACTTTGGACATCTTCCATAGCCATTTCATATTACAGAAAATGTTTAATTTATAGCTCACGGTCTGAAAGTTGACTCCTGGTCTAGCCATGTTTTCTACATCATCTATATTAATGACAATGAAAATACTTCTAGGTTTAATCAAGTATTCCCTTCTGTTTAGCATCCAGTAATTAAGTGCTAAATAATTTATATTCCTGTTTCATATGGTTCTCTATTAGCCTAACAATTAGCACAATTCCTCTTTGTTACACTCACTTACTGTTAAGAAAAACAAATGTTAAATGCTGTAAGTCTATGCATATAAGACCCACTGAACTCATTGGGGCTTATTCCAAGAAAACATGATAGGGTTGTTCTGCATGTGCTGCCATTTATATATGTATACTTGTTGTCCAAGCACCACAATCTAGACAACTTCGGTGTACTTACTGGCCCTTTTGAGATCTATATTTCTTGGAACAGCAGGAATTTCCTGACTGTGCCATCTCACAAGCTACTTTTGAAATTCTCATCAGTTTCAAACATGGTTTCCTAGGCAGCATTGGAGTCACCCAATGGTTGACACAACCCTGCTGGCCATTTACAGCTATTTGTTTGATTTTTTGGATTGCCACTGAAGCATATTTCTAAAGATACCTGAACATTCTGCAAACCTCTCCACTTAGTTTTCCTGCATGAGAGAAATGAGAAACACTTGTTATAGGAGAAGATTTACAGACAGATCTATATATATTTGCTAGCTCTGTATTGAGTACAGTGAACCAGTGCTGCTCAGCATAATTATGGAATTGGAGACCCCTGAGCCAGCCCAGACTAATGTGATGTTCCTGTCACAAATAGTTGCCTTAAGGGCATCCAGGTGTCCTGCTTTACATAAGACAGTTCCCTATTTGAAAGGCTGTCTCTCCAAGTCTGATTTAAATATAAGAAGGTAGAGCAGGGACCTTGAAGATGCTCAGTGCCCAACAACATTTGTATATTTATAGATACAACTTTATTTCTAAATTTGTATCAATACATATATATTGATACATATATAAGATCTGAGGCTCCTGGTTTTGAGCCCCATGGCCTGGCTGGGAGATCAGGCTTACCTTTGAGGCCAACCCTCCTCACTCACTCAGAGCCCTGCGGCCTGTGCTGGAGTGACACCGGAAGGTCTCCCTACCCCTCAAGGGGTAGGCCTGAAGGGTTCAGCGCCAACCCACAGGCCATGAATGGCTCGCCCAACTTAGAAGGCCATACTGGATGCCCTATAGGATTTACCCCTTTGCAGATCTTAAATAAATGTGGCCCTATTTAAACCCAAATGTACATATCCCGTCTCGTTATTTAGCGATCTCCGTGCCACAAATAATGACTAAAGGTTCCATCTAACTTTGTGCAAGTGGGCTTACACAGTGAGACTTCCCCCTTTTCCTCTCCACTCTGCAACCCTCCAGTGTGCCCATGAAATCTGCTCTAGAGATCTCCCAACCAGTGCACATGACCAGGGGAGGGGGATGGTTTGCAGGGGAAGGGAATCTACTGCAGTGTGTATTCTACTGGCAGATGAACATAACTGGTTGCATCTTTAAATATAAAAAACTTGTTTCATTGTTTCAAATTCGTCCCCAAATAATATACTGAAATGTAGGGTTGTTATTACAAAATTTTTAGCATCTTTTTCATCAGTACTCTCTCTTAAAACAAAAAGTGAACTCAATTGCACAATCACATAAGCTATTTCTGGCATTTTAAGCAACTTGCTAAATGTCAAAATAACTGTTCACTGAATGAATGACAGCATATGCACACTTGAGCTGCTACACTGAGTACTAATCATTCTGCAATCACCAGAACTTTAACTATATGAATGGATTGATTTTAATAAGGTTAACATCTGCCATTTCCCGATATGCTTAGCAATAAGATCATACAGATGAAGGTCTTATTGTCAAGCTTAAGATTGGCGGTGACAGATAAATACCATAAGAAATGTCAAGATCTCTAGCATATGTTGCAAATAAAGTACACAAGTAATGGTATTTGTTTGCACTTATATAAATAGCCAATCCACCTATCAGAAAGAATTAGATATTTGCAGGGTACTTTAGTTATCACAATAGTTCTGTGGTGGTTTTTTTTTTTTTTTTTACCTCAGTATATGTACAAACAAATTGAGTGAAAAGGAGCAATATCTTTATTCTCAGAAGTATTTTTTTTCTAGTGATGTAAGTACCTTAAATTCTTTATTTTAAATATTGTCTTGGGAAGAAAATGTTACCTCAGACTTCAAACAATAAGGTTTGAAAAATCTCTTCACTGGCTGCCGATTAGTTTCCGGGCGAAGTACAAAGTGTTGGTTATTACCTTTAAATCCCTACATGGTTTGGGTCCAGGCTACCTGCGGGATCGCCTTCTCCCATACAATCCGCCCCGCACACTCAGGTCCTCTGGGAAGAATCCACTTCAGCTAGCAAAAACTAGATTAACAACTGTTACCCAGAGGACCTTCTCTTCTGCTGCTCCCAGACTGTGGAATGGCCTGCCGGAGGAGATTCGTCAACTTGACAGTCTTTTAGAATTTAAAAAAGCAATAAAGACTGATCTATTCCGGCAGGCCTATCCAGTGAAATTTTAGAATGTTTTCAGGATGTTTTAATCATGTATGGTATGTTATAATTCGTTTTAATGTGTATTTTATATCATGTTTTTATACTGTTTGTTTTACACTTTGAATTGTTTTAGTTTTTGTGAACCGCCCAGGGAGCTTCAGCTATTGGGCGGTATAAAAATGCAATTAATAATAATAATAATAATAATAATAATAATAATCTGACAAATCACACAGATCTGTGATGCTGTAAGAAGAGCTACTTGACATTCCACTCCTAGCCTGTTCCTTAGCTATATTTCATGTTATGTAATTTCCTGGTATTTTTTCCCCCAAAATCTAATCCTTATCAAATATTTTGCGTTATGCATATGTGACAAAAGCCTATATAATGATGTAGTTCAACAGTGCCTCCTAAAGTATTTGGTCAGGTGACACCTTGCCAGACAACCTGAATAGGCTTATCTCATTTTATTTCACCTTTATGTTCTGGAAAATGCAACCCAAACCTTAGCTGTTTTTATGAATATGCTGACTGGTTTCAACTATCTTGGGCTTTTGAGATGTAAGTTTATGGCTGTTAAAAAAAAAGTGGGTCCAGCCACTAAGCAATTTTCTGATTTGCTGGCTAGAGCACTGACATCAGAAATGGAGGCTATTGCATTATTGGACAAAACAGCAATCCATCTCTGCTAAGGGGCCAACTTTTACTGAACTCAGTTTCCCATAAAAGTAAGGGTCCACTCACTTTTTCAAGAGCTTTCCATATACTTTCTAACTAGATGCCAAGATGCTCTCTCGCAGACCTTCCTATCTACAATAGGCTCTGCTCTTGAACCCAAGTCATTGCTCATGTAGGTAATATGTTACTAGATTAGTTAGATTTACTTCATTGATATTATTGGTAATTCTCTCTTTATGTGATTGTTGCCTTTCCTTCTCCCCTCCCTTTTTTTCCTTTTCCACAAATAAACTTATTGTTAAATATTTCGACATTAGGCAGTGTTAGTTTACAAGGGCATACTCACTAAACTCTTCTGCACATGAAAGACCACAAAGCTACTGCTTTTATTTTTAGGATTTTTAAAAAAGGTGGGGTGGTTGTTAGTGTCTCTGTTTCTGGCCTTGGGAAAGACAATCGAAAGCACCTTTTTCGTTATTTCCCCCCTAGGCCTGGGCTGTAGGAAGTGCTTGGCAATAATGCTCCGACACTCTTCAAGCAGCTGCATAGAACAGGATGTGTCAAGGGACTCATCCTGACTTGTTACAGCCTCTTTGTATTTTGGGCAACCTGTGTAAAAAGGGATCCACTAGAAGGAAAAGTAATCTCTCCCCTTCCAGTTGTTTAACTGCATAAGGGATGGTTTATGGAGGTCTGGTGAACATCATATATTTGCATGCGCAGCGCCCCTATCTGAAACACCTCACCATATTAAGTTTTATAAAATCCACTCTGTGACTTACTTCTGATATCAGTTCTGCCCCCCTTTTTAAAGTCCATATCTACTCATTACTTAGGATGACCATATGAAAAGGAGGACAGGTCTCCTGTATCTTTAGCAGTTGTATAGAAAAGGGAATTTCATTAGTTATCATTTGTATGCATGCAGCACCTGATGAAATTCCCTCATCACAAAAGTTAAAGCAGCAGGAGCCCTGCACTCTTGACCAGATACAAAAGAGGGCAGGGCTCCTGCAGCTTTAAATGTTGTGATGAAGAGGGAATTTCACCAGGTGCTGCATTCCTACAAAGGACACCTGCTGAAATTCTCTTTTCAATACAACTGTTAAAGATACAGGAGACCTGTCCTCCTTTCCATATGGTCACCCTGCATTACTGAAACCTAAATACAAAGAAATAGTCAATTAATGATTTTCAAAAGAAATGGCCACATGCATGCAAGACAAATGATTCAAGGTCTATATATGATTTGGATATATATGTATAGTCTATTCGATATCTGAGCTGTAGTTAAGGAAAAGCTTTCAATGGTGTCGTTTCTACAATTTGTTGCTATCATTGGGGAATATGAACCCAAATATCAGGGCTTAAACAAAAGTCTAGTGGGTAATTAAAGTAAGCACCAGTGTAGAGTATTAAAGTTTAAGAGCAGAGTTTTGAGCTAAATGTCACTTTTTATGTCAGAATAAGTGCACTGCTACTTTCTGAGAACTTTCCATTATGCATGAACTGAATGTCTTAATTAGGTGATTAGACCCCTAGTATATAAATGGCCAGGATTAAAACAGAAGGCCAATTGTAGTACGGGAAAAAGAATTTGTTCAGAGAGGTAAAGACAGGTAACATTTTGAAGTTTTCAAGCAGAGGATTTGTCTGCTGAAAAGGGAAAAATAATTATCAGGAGACAAACATTTTCCCTTTGTCAAATCCAATCAATCTAGCCATACTTGTTATTACATGCAATACATAGCTAGCAGTTTCTAAAAATGAAGGTACTGATATCTCTTGAACAGCTGCACGTTACCTTAGACTGCACATCCCCTAAGCACAATAAAAAATAATAATTTAAAATACGATAATTCAATACTATTGTAGACATTAATCTTTGAGTGCCATTTGCCAAGTATTCAGCTTATGGCATAGGAAATACAACTTGAAAATACTTGAAAATAGTTTGTACTCCTCTTTTCCTTAAATATGTTTGCTGATAGTGGAGCCTAGGGATGCATGAGAATTTCATTTCAGTTTGTTAAACATTAGAAATTTTCCTGTTCACACACTCAAATGTGAACGTGGGTGCACTTTTTGGTCAAAGGTTGCATATTCCCAAGCTTGTGACAGCATTGGCAAAATATGTTCAGCAGCAAAATGCACACATTAAAATTGTGCATTTGGGGCGGGGCGGGGGGAGAAGTATGCATTTTCATGCATTAGTCATTGGGAGAAGAATATGCATTGAACGCATACATGCGAGTATTAAGAGTCCTCCGACTGTTTAAACAGTATAATGATAACATCAAACGATAGGTTGTGATCTATGAGGTGATCAATCAGGTCTCACCACTTTGTACACTTGTCACTATGTTTTCTTGGCTTCCTGAATCCTGTGTCCAGGATTTTTTTTTCAAATTATAGAAGACACTTTCTCTGTCTCTGTCTCTCTCTCTCTCTCTCTGTGTGTATGTGTTTGTCCGAGCAATGAACAGAACCTTCATGTTGCTACTTTCTCTGAAATGTTCAAAAGGAACCTGAATTAGTATTCCAATGTCTGTGAGCCAAAACTTGTTACCTAATTTTGGTTTGCACACTTCGCACAATTAGATTAGTTCAGCCCTACATTAAGCTCTGGTGAAACACCACTAGAATTAATAATCTTATGTCAGATAAGAATACTAAGGGCACCATCCCTATGCATGTTTAGAAAGAAAAAGGTCTTAAAATTCCCTGCATTCCCACGGTAGCACAGCTGGCTAGGAAATGATGGGAGTTTTAGGACTATTTTCTTCCTAAACAGGCATAGGATGGCACTCTAAACTATATCCATGGTGTCCATCCTTCCTTAATATATAAATGGACCATTATTGTTAGTTCAGTGTAGAACTCATGTGAATTTACTCCTTATAATTGTGATGGTTGCACTGTTCATATCAGAACCAGCAAAACAGGAAATGCTCTTAAGCTTATTTATTTATTTATTACATTTATATACCGCCCCACAGCTGAAGCTCTCTGGACGGTTCACAAAAGCTAAAAACAGTAAACATTAAAGGTATACAAAATTTAAAAACCATCAGAGACAAAACAACAGTATAAAAACACCAGCATCCACTTAAAACAACAGTTCTGGGGTCCATTAAAAAACAAACTTAGCGTTGTTAAATGGTGTTAAATGCCTGGGCAAATAAAAAAGTCTTGACCTGGCGCCTGAAAGATAACAATGTTGGTGCCAGGAGAGCCTCATCGGAGAGATCATTCCACAGTCGGGGGGCCACCACCGAAAAGGCCCTCTCCCGTTTTCCCATCCTCTGAGCTTCCCTCGGAGTAGGCACTCGGAGGAGGACCTTATATGTTGAGCGCAGTGTATGGGTAGGTTCATGTTGGGAGAGGTGTTCCATCAGGTATTGCGGTCCCAAGGCATGTAGGGCTTTATAGGTTAAAACCAGCACCTTGAATTGGGCTCGGAAACGTATAGGCAGCCAATGCAAGTGGGCCAGAATTGGTGTTATATGCTCCGACCTCCCTGTTCCAGCTATCAATCTGGCCACCACATTTCGCACAAGCTGCAGCTTCTGAACTGTCTTCAAAGGCTGCCCCATGTAGAGGGCATTTCAGTAATCTAATTTGGAGGTTACCAGAGTATGGACAACTGAAGCTAGGTTATCCCTGTCCAGATAGGGGTGTAGCTGGGCCACCAAACGGAGTTGGTAGAAAGCACTCCGTGCCACCGAGGCCACCTGAGCCTCAAGTGACAGAGATGGTTCTAGGAGAATCCCCCAAGCTACGAACCTGCTCCTTCAGGGGGAGTGCAACCCCATCCAGAACCGGTTGAACACACACACCCCATCCGGTCAGAGGAACCACCCACCGGCAGCATCTCAGTCTTGTCTGGATTGAGTTTCAGTTTATTAGCCCTCATCCAGTCCATTGTTGCAGCCAAGCAACGGTTCAGCACATCTACAGCCCCACCTGATGAAGCTGAAAAGGAGAAGTAGAGCTGTGTGTCATCAGCATACTGATGACAATGCACTCCAAAACTCTGGATGACCGCACCCAACAGTTTCATGTATATGTTAAACAACATGGGGGACAAGACTGACCCCTGCAGAACCCCATACTGGAGAGTCCATGGGGCCGAGCAATGCTCCCAAAGCACCACCTTCTGGAGCAGACCCGCCAAGTAGGAGCAGACCCACTGCAATGCAGTGCCTCCCACTCCCAACTCATCCAGACACTCCAGAAGGATACTATGGTCGATGGTATCGAAAGCCGCTGAGACATCAAGGAAAATCAACAGAGTCACACTCCCCCTGTCTTTCTCCCAACATAGGTCATCATACAGGGCGACCAAGGCTGTTTCCGTGCCAAAACCAGGCCTGAAACCCGACTGAAATGGATCCAGATAATCAGTCTCATCCAAGGGTGTCTGGAACTGGCCCGTAACCACCCGCTCAAGGACCTTGCCCAGGAATGGAGCATTTGCTATGTTTTTATTGCTAGACATAGGTCCCCATCAACCAAAACTCACTTACTGTCAGGCAACCATAAAGATTGCTCTATTCTCCGCGCAGGGTCACTTGCACCCACACACTTTTTTGCAAAGCATTTTTTCTACTGGCAGCTCTGTGTACTGCTTGAAAACTGGGAGTTTGCAATTCGTAGCAAGGAGCAGTTTGCAGGGTAATGGAGCAGCCCTAGTGTTTGCATGCCTAAAGGGGCTGACTAGATTCTGCATTGTTTAGAGGGCTAAAAACACATCTGTACTACTGCTAGGGATGGAGGGGAATTTATTTTGCAGATGGAAGGTGAAATAACGAGATGAGACAAGAAGTTGGATTTAAAGTAGGACCACATTTATTTATGAATACCTGCAAAGGAAGATGCAGGCCTAGGCAGGCATCCTATCTTGGCCAACGTCTTGGCCATAATTGGGATTGGGCGATCCATTCATATCCCGACTGGTGACATGTGTCTATCGCCACCTGTCAGGGTTCCCCTTTTGGGGTAGGTAGGCCTTCCCATGTCACTCCCCCTCAAGTTGCAAAACTCTGAGTGAGTAAGTAAGGTTGGCCTAAGAGGTAACCCTTATCCCATCATCTGGTGCCGCAGGACTCCCAGCTGAGGGCCTCAGGTATTCACCAATCACCACAACGGTGCCTAAGAATGCTCACCAACCTTATCCTTGCTTCTGATGTCTGCACACCTGCCCCAGTCAAAATGTGACCAAATTCAACCAATTAGCCTAGTTAATACTCCCCTGCTGTCTTACAGTGTGAAATAGGTAGGGGGACCATATGAAAAGGAGGACAGGGCTGCTGTATCTTTAACAGTTGTATTGAAAAAGAAATTTCAGCAGGTGTCATTTGTATATCTGGAGAACCTGGTGAAATTTCCTCTTCATCACAACAGTTAAAGGTGCAGGTGCCCTGCCCTCTTTTAAATCTGGTCACTCTGGTATAGCTCCTGCAGCTTTAACTGTTGTGATGAAGAAGGAATTTCACCAAGTTCTCCATATATACAAATGACACCTGCTGAAATTCCCTTTTCTATGCAACTGTTAAAGATACAGGAGACCTGTCCTCCTTTTCATATGGTCACCCTAGAAGTAGGTAAAAAAAAAAAACCCTCCCAAAAGAAATGATTGCGAGCAAAAATTCCTACTTGCCCCCCCCCCCAGGGGCAACCGGTGAACCCACACTGTCTACAGGGAGGGAGGAAGAGAGCTGCAAAAGAAGCTGAGGAGGCTGGGGAGGGGAAGTGCTCTGTAAACAGGGTTCCCAGTCCCCTCCCTGCATTGGTGGCGCCAAACGGAGGGTGCCTATGGCGAGCCTCCCGTCGTCTCTCTCCCCTCCCCCGCAATTGCCTCACCATGCCCAGGCAAGCCAGGCATGGTTGTAAGGCCTTAGTGTACATTTCAATGTGAATTTACTGAAATTGTCACTTTTGTACCACTATGCAAACAAAAAACTGGTTATGTGCCAAAATGTATACTTCTCTGACTTTTACACTGGAGTTCCCTAATAAAAAAATGTGCACAAAAATGCACATGGACTTCGAAAATGGTGCAAAGAGGAAGAATGGAACAATAGGGTGGTTTTTTTTTTTTCATATTGCTGGTGATGAGGGTATGCATAGATTGGAATGGCTTTCTTCATATGTTAGTGTAAATCCCATGTCACCATGGGGTCTAGTAGTTTCTTCAGCCTTTTCCCAGCTGGCAATGGTGTAAAAAATACTCTTTTTAAAATGTCTTTTTTTTTCTGGTGTCTTGACTATCCGTTTCGTCGCTTGTTTCTCTCTCTTCTCCCTCTGGTGTCCTTTCAGATCTTTTTCCTCAGCTTCTCTTCCTCCTCCTCCTCTATCACCAATGGGTTTTCTTCATCCCCTTTCCCAGCATTCTGTGCCTGTCCTTTCATTGGCCCAGTGCTCTTAAGAGCTCACAGGAGGAATCATTATTACACCGGCATACACACAATGGCCCGGTTCAGACACTAAACCATTGGTTCCCAAAGTGGCTGGTACCACCCCCTTGGGGCGGTGGGATTACATAGGGGGCGCTAAGAGGCAAAGCGGCGGCAGGGGAGCGTTCGAGTTGGTCTTTTCCGTACCAAGAGTTTTGGTTACAGAAGGAAATTTATGATCGCTGTCCTGCACTATGGGGAGTGGTTCAGAAGCTCCTCGTGGCATTTCCAACATCATATTTGGTGGAATGTGGTTTTAGTGTGGTCTGCCTACTTCTCTCCAAGCAAAGAAATCAATTCCAGATTACTAAACGTGGTGATTTAAGACTCGTGTTAAATGACTTTAAACCAGACATTGGGAAACTGGTATCACTTCATTAAGCCCATCCATCACATTAAGAATTTACAGAATAGGGAGGTACTCTACCCTAGTTACTAAATGTGATATCTAATATTCTTGCTAAATGACTATCAGACTTTGAAAAGATGATATCACTGGATCAAGTTCATCAGTTATGTTTAATTGAATAAACTAAAAAAAAATGTAATTGGATTTTGAATAAATATTTAATTAATTGTTACTGTTTTGAATTTTATTGTTATTATCTTCCTTAGTGGGTCGTTGAAAACTGCTATTATGAATAATTATTTTTATAGTGTAGGGTAGGGGGCACTGGGCATAAGTTTGTGGAACCAAGGAGGAGGTTACCTGAAAAAGTTTGGGAACCGCTGCGCTAAACCATGCTGCTTAACCATTTTGTGGTTAAGCAGCATGGTTTTGTGTGTTGTCTGAACCAGGCCATTGTGTCACATGTTACATTACAGTGTGGCACATATGAATTAATCACCCTTTTGCTTCACCCATTTCTCTTCTTCCTTCCTGAGCTGCCCAAAGGTTGGGATTTGAACTTTTTTTTGAAGTTTCAAAATTTTCTGCATGTCTACACTGCTCGAGCTTCAGTTTAAATCCAAAATGAGCAAAATTGGCCTGGTAGATCTCTAGTAAAATGCTTATATAAGATAAGCCCCTCAGAATTGCTGGATGGCTCACAGGTTTAAATCAGTTGTGCATTTTATAATTATAGTAGAATTTTAAAGCTAAATGTCCCTATACTCTACTTATCTACATGCAGAATAACATCCTCTTTGGACAAATAGTGTACTTGTAGAATGCAGCTGAATTGCTTTTATTGTCTTAATTGTTCAGGGAAAAAACGAAATACCATGCACGTAATAAAACTGGAAGAGAGAACCTGACAAATGACATAATTAGGAATATTGGGTTGTTTTCTTACCAACGATAATAGCTGTATATTAAAATAATTTGTCTTTTTCCATATTAGATCTAAAATATTGCTACAATTTGAATAATTCCTCCAAAAATTCCTTCCGATATATTTCTTTAAAACGACCGTAGTTGTTGTTTTTAGGTGAAAGAATTAATGAAAATATTTAGATTTTTATATATTGCAATGATACCAGTGACATTTATTCTAATAGTAGTTTCTGCCTTGGGATGTAGACAAATAGTTAGGATCATTACATATTTCAGCACTGAAACACGTTAAAATCAATGGGCTGCTAAAACATGCTTAAATATGTGTTGAATTGTGGCCTGGGTTTGTTTGTTTGTTTGTTTGCTTGTTTGTTTCGGAGTTCATTTTGTAAACCAACTTCACGTCTTTGTACATGAACACAGTAAGGTCAAATATAATCATGATAACTGACAGTGCTTTGAAGCATAAATTACAGCTCTAGACTGATCTTGAAATCCATCACATTATTGGATTGCTTTTATGTAGGGGGGCGGGGGCGGGGAGGGTTTCTGCATATTATGATAAAGATACCACAATGAGTCCAACCCAGAGAAAATTTGGTAGGCCTGCAGTCTCTGGTATTGGCACTCCACAGACCAATGTATCTATCCCTGGAAGAAAGACGTAAGAACATATCCTTATCTTAGTCAGACATGGGTCCATCCAGCCCAGTATTGTTGACACTCATTGGCAGTGGCTCTCTGCGGTTTCTGTCATGAGTTTTCCCAGCCCTACCTGGAGATGTTGAGGATTGGACCTGGGACTTTCTGCATGCAATGCATGTGCTCTGTCACTGCCTGTAAGACCCATTGACGTATCTTACTACTCTTTAAATATGCTGTACATAGCATTAAGCACAAAAATTACTTAACTATCCCTATATTTCTTTGGATTTATATTGATAATGAAAAATGGCTCTGTCCAGGTAATCCCTAACATTATTCTCTGTGTTGGAGTCAGGTAATGGAAGCATGTTGGGTAGGAATGGGGGGCGGGGGTTTGTCACCTGAGTTCACTTTTTGTAAGAATTTACCAAAAAAATATGCAAATTTCTTCATATTCAAGGCAGAAATAACTTGAGGTGTGTGTGTGTGTGTGTGTGTGTGTGTGTTTAAAATGAATGTGGAAGTAATGGGAAATGGCAGATTCATCCATTCAGTTCCATTCAGCTTAGCTCTTAAATCTGGATTTGAATCCCTGTGAATTCAGCAATGCTTATGGTGCTGAATTAGGGACCTCTTTTTTTCTGACAGGCTTCTCATGTTAAAGTAACAGTTGTGTGGCAGGCAGGTCAACATGGCCCTCTCCATGTTGGGAATAGCTGTACCTATTGAATTTGGCTGGTGGATTTTGTTTTAGTTTGTTTTTCTTGAGAATGTATTAAAATTTGCCAATTTCTTCATATTCGACATGAAAAGAACTTGAGATATATGTATTTATTTATTTTTTAAAAAATCATTTCAGGAGAATGCAAAACTGACAGATTCATTTGACCCTAGTGATGGGATGATGGAAAAAGGATGACTGTAGTCAAGCATTATAGACATTACTAATAATTCCAGCATGAGATTTTACAAGTACTTCCTTGGCAATGCAGTGATGCTTTAAAATGTTCTATATCGTGTTGATTTTGAAAGTCTAAAATATTGAATCTTGAATAAACAATTAGATTGGAAACAATCTAATTTTGGGGTGGGGGTAGCTGTGTTGCAAAAACAACAATAAAAACTCTCATATCACCTTAAAAACTAACAACTAAGGAAACATATTGTCTATCATTGCGCTGTCAACTTGCATGTGTTCACTGAATTCACCTTTGAAAACAGCCCTGAGCATTCTCAATAGTATCAGTAGCATATCAGAGTATGATCCTTCTCTCTCTCTCTCTGTACTTGGTTTTTTGCTGGAGAACTATCTTTATAGCTATCATGTGTATACACTTGCTTTCCCCTTATTTTCTCATTTTTAATTTTTTGTATGTAACATTATACTTTCCTCAAATTTTGTTGAGCCTGTTTAGCAAGTGAGACCTTGTACCAGTAAGCATTTTGCCTTTTTCTGGGAAATGTATTTGAGATTCTGTTTTTATCCTTTGTGTCAGAAGAACTGACTTTGTGGAGGTCAATAGGAGTTCACTAGTACAGAAGAATTGGTGGCTTTGCTTAATCGCCCTAACAGTAGAACAGCTCTGATAGATCCTTTTATTTAAATGTCAGAATTGTAATTCGTCAAAGATGTGATTTTTAAAAGCCTTCTACTGATAGCTTGTCATACACAAACAGTGTTACAGAAACTTGTGAGACTGCTCATTTTAATAGCTACTTCACTTTCAAGATTTAATGCAGATTATAGTTTATTCTCCCTTTGAAATCATTCCACGTAAGTCTTCTTTTCACTTTTCCTACTACTCCAATTCCACAGCTACTGTCTCTTGTTTACTATTTCTCCATACCTCTTTAGCCATCCTTAGAAATACTGTGTCCCAGAGGAAGGCTTAATCTGAAAGTCCAGTGAGTGAAGCCTTCCATTTTAGGAAATCCATGAGTCCTCTCCCCACTGCAACAAATGATGTTCAGAGTGGTATTTCATTGCAGGAATTATTCACTGCAAGCCTCATGATCCTCATCAGGAAATTGCATTTTGGGTATCATTTGCCACCAAAGAGAGACCCAAAAGCATTTCCTGTTTTCACAGAAGTTCTCTACTATTTGTACTCCCCAATATTTTGTGGGTGGGTGGGGTGTTTGGGGAAGGATGGTCATTAAGGAAAGAGGGAGCATGGCAGCTGAACAGAGCTTTCTAAGAGTTCGTATCAAATAAGTCAAAAAGCACTATACGTTTCTATGGTGCTCATCCTTTGTGTGAATTTCAAAATTCTGCAGTAGGGCTGTGCCATTAGCAGTTGCTGAGTTTGATCTAAGAGCTGGGAATTTGGAGCTGAGAGTTGCCCTTGGGGTCAAATCACAAGTCAAAGCCAATAGCATTTGTTCAGGGGTCAGGGTTAAGAATCAAGCCAGATGTCAAAGGCCCTGTCTACACCTAAGGATTATCCCAGGAAAATGGAGGGATCATCCCTGCCTGCTCCCAGGACGCCTCATGAGTCATTTGCATGCACAGGGATGATCCCTGGGAAAAAGGCAGGTGTAGAAATGGACAAAGCCAAGGGACAAAGTCAGGATGATAATTGTTTAGAGCCCTTCCTCTCTAGGGCCTTAGCTAGACCTACTTTCTATCCCACAATGGAGTAGGGAAGATCTCGTGTTGTGTTTAACGTGAGATCCCTCCTCCGTTTACACGTAAGGCGCAACAACCTCAGGAGGAGAGGGGTCGCGCCCACGATTTTTTAAAAAAGAAGACGAAGCGCACAAACACTCATGTGCAATCGTAAGGTTTTTTTTTTAATTGTAACTTAATTTCCCTGCTCCCCCCACCCTACCCCCGATGGGCACAGCACAACGGGCCACACATTCCACAGTCTCAGGCTCAGCCCGAGACCATGGAAAAAGTGGGCCCAAAGTGGAGTGCTCTATCCCAGGGCAAGGGAGGGATGATCCCTCCCTGATCCCGGGATCCCCTGTGTGTCATGTGGATGCACAGGGACGATCCTGTGGTTCGCCCCATGATAAAGCCTAGTCTAGCTAAGGCCTAGGTTAGCCGATGATCAACCTGAGTGGGTGGAGCCAGTCCAGTCCAGCGGCTTACTAGACAGGGCAATTGCACACAGAAATGAAGGTTCTCAATTCTAGTCATGAGGATCTCTGACATTCTATAACCACATAAGTATCCCTGAAGCTGAAATTGCATAAAATCTGCCTGTAAAAACCAGCACCCTGGTCATTTGTGGGGTCTTCTTTCCCCAGTCTTCTTTCTAGCCCTACAGAGTTACTGGTTCTTTAAGGGAAGAAATCTCCATATCAGGCTGTTTCTCTGTTCTTTGAAGGTATAAAATGTAACCCTAACCATACCCACCAGCACTACCATCACCATCACACAGCTGCCCTGAATTCAGGCTTAAATCACCCCCTTGGTAGGGATCATGCTTTGAAGAAAGAAGCCCCACAGGTGTTGACAAACAACAGACATGACAACATGAGAAAAGGTTGAGGGGCTTTTCACACCCCTTGAAAGCCTTCTTTCTGGCTCAAAAATGTTCATGTGTGAACATTCAGTGCTGTGCTATGTAAATTATCACATCTATTCTATGTAAATTATCACATCTATTTTATAGGGTTTCATTCCTGAATCAGAAACATGTAGAACTGTGGCGTTGAATGGTCATGACCTACATTTTAAGTGTCTGCACTCAGTTTCTATTTGATTCCCCCTTTATCTCATAATGTTGATTGTCTGGGAGCTACTGCAGTACAGCTCCTTCCCATGCTGGTGGGGCAATGTGAGAAGTCCCAGAGGTAGCCTACATCACAGCTCGTTCCCTGATTAGAAATGACCCAGTTCCAGAAAGATGCCATTGGCTTCAAGAAGAGTTGCACCATGTACCTCTACCACATGGCCTGGAGTGTTCCATGTTGCCAAGGGAATGTAGGCAAGCCCATACTGCAGCAGCAGTTTTTTTCCACAAAGGTAGCGTGCAATGGAGGATTTCGAAGATATATTTCAAATGCCTTAAAAAACAAAACAAAACAAAACAAGTTCCAGGATTGCAAAGGATTTGTTGATTGACTTTTCTGATTAGCTTCTCTGATTAATAGAAAATTACATCAGTTTCACTCTCTGAAATGTCACGTTCCTCTGTAAACTCTTGTTGAGATTTGCTAAAGTTGGGCTCTTTTAAATGACAGAACTTAAGCTGCTTAGACAGAAAACTCAACACATTTGAAGTAGCGCACCTATTTGGCAAATTTGTACAATTTTCAGATTGGCTTATTGATGTAGAAGACATGGCTCTGGTAATTCTAGTTGTTAATCAAAAAAAGTAATTTGCATAGTTGGAGCATCAGGAGACGATCAATGTAGAGTTTTGTTTTGTTTTTAATTTTTTCCTCCTCTTCAATTACTCTCTCTTGTTAGTATTAACACTGAACATTTATTTTAGCTCCAGCGATGAGCATTTATTTTCCTGTAAACAGTACAATTCTGGCAACAAATCAATATGGAAATGCAGAAAATAATTTAAGTTCTTTTTGGAGTTCCTTGTTGAGTGATGAAACAATACTTTAAAAATGTGTACTGAGAGGAGCATTCTGTTGCATCAACATTATTATTTGTTTATAACAAACTCTCGTTTGAAAACATAATCTTTGGGGATTTATCTCCTGTTTTCATAGTGCTTCACTACTGGAGAGAAACGTATAAATTAAAGTAGAGCTGTAAGTCAGCCTCAGAAAACACAGATCTGATTGGTTTGTCTAATGTATATCAACATTATTAGAAAGCTAATGATTTGCTTAGTGTAGTACTGGTAGTGCCCCAGATCCTAAATCTAACATAAATGCGGTTAGGTGCTAGCCACAAATGTCTGCTCAGTGAGACGGATGGCAAACATTGTGTTGCTTCCTGACAATTAGAGTTAACTGATGTGTAGCCCATGTTTTAGACTATTGGATTTTCAGGTTTGTGGGCACGCACTTGACCCATCTCCCTATTTAGTTGACATAATTCGGCTCAGTGCTAATTCAGAAGAGAGATGTTGGGAGTCATGATATTGGCATACACTTACTGTGGATCTTATTATCCCCAAGGTTAGTTTCCCATGTCTGCTCATATTGTTAAGTACAGCATACTGTGCTGCCTAGTTTGCACATCACAATAACACCCTTTAAAAAAAAAAGGATATGGTGGGTTATTATTAATAAGGCAGCACACTGCTCAATTACTCCTACTGCAAACAGGAGCAGCTAAACAAACCACGGACCTTCCATCAGTAGTTTGTTTAGCATTATATGTGAACCAATACACAAAATATGTATTGTCTCTTTCCATGACAAGCCAAAGTTCTAACACTTGTTTTGTTGTTGGGTTTTGACTCTAACATTTCAGGGGAGAGACAAGACAGAGTTCCTGGTTCACACATTAAACTGACCAGGTAACAGAAGTTTGTTTAGCTGGGGATGGTTTGTTTCACTGTTCCCATTCTGTTTGTTTAGATGCATTGTTCACGTTAGACCCCCAATTTTGAATTATCATGATGTGCAAATTGGGTCTGCGATTCATAGCTACTGTGTCATGATTCCCATCAGTGCTGATTCAGTCATAGTTGCCATGATCCCCATCAGTGCTGTTAGTAACCAGTGAAACTCACAACATGGTAGCACCCAACTTACCTAAATAGAAGGAGGCAGTAGTTGGAAATACTGCAAAAAAAGTTGGGGTAAACACCCTCCAACCGCAAGCAACTTACACCATGACTTGTACTAAACAGTGGCAGGGAATGGTGGAAAACTCTCCAGATGGTTTCTAATCCGCAGTGATTAAAACATGTTGACTGATGTTGTGAATTTTCCTGTGACAAATACTATTGATGTGGATCATGAGAAACTCATGGCATGATGACTATGACAATCTGTGCAGGAGAGAATGAAATGGGTCATGGGGATACGAGAAACCATGGCGAGTGCAGTTTGTAGTGTAAAACATATCTAAAGTTGTCACAATCCTATACTCTTGTATCCAACAGTAAGCCCCATAGAAGTGAATGGAATTTACTTCTTAGTAAATAGATATAGGAAAATAATTTGGTCTGTAAGAGTAGTTTATTAAACCTGCGTCCAATTTGGTTATTCATCCAAAGATGGGGAAACTAACAGTACTGTGAGTTACCTTAGCTTTTGGATGTAAGAATGAAGCTGAACTTTTCTTGTCACACGTCAGGTGTTCTCTGTGGATATTATATCAGAAGTAGGCAATTAGAAATGCAAGAAATTTGCACTCCCGGAAATCCTACATTTATTGACTGCCACTAAGAGACAAATCATTCCAACTCATTTTCACATGTGTTCACCTATAAATCAATCTCAACCCATTTCCCCATCAATCTAGAACTTTTTTTAAAAAAATGCGCATGAAGTTTGCATTTATAACTGTATTTAATTCTTGTCAAAAATACTTATTTTAAAATGATTTTGATCAGTTTTGTGAGTAAATACCTGTGTTTGAACATCTGGGAAGTGCAAAGTTCAGTCCTGATCTGCACATCAGTCTAGGACATGTGGATCAAGTCACTCAGACCATTTTGGAATACTCAGTGATCGAATTTCTCAAGCACCCCTATGCCCAGATTAGCTCTTTGCAGCTCACAAAGTACATTTAAGAGGGTATGTGTTCAGGGAAAGTGATTAAAAGACTGGTCCACAAGGTAAAATCCACACTACTGATGGGATAGACTTAATCTGTGTGGAAGCCTTCCATTCCAATCCAAACTATGGAGCATTGGTGAGTTCCTACCGCCTTTCTAACTTTTCGGCCTTCTAAAGGGTTATGCTGCACAGCAGGAGAAATGGGGTTACTAACACAATTCTTTGGCCATCTTATTCAGGCCTTAGCTAGACCTACCTGTTAGCACGCAACGGAGAAGGGAATATTTTGCAATGTGTTTATCATGAGATCCTTCCTCTGTTTACACATGACGTGCAACAACCTCAGAAGGAGGGGTGTCACACCCGCTATTTTTTGTTTGTTATTTAAGGGCCAGCAGCGCACAAACGCTCATGCGCAAAAGTAAGTAATTTTTTTAATTTAAATTATTTTCCCTGCTCCCCCCACCCTACCCCCAATGGGCACAGCTCCTTGCTCCTTGCGAGGAATCACGAGGAGCCGGGTCAATCCGCGGCGCCCAGCCACATGTTCTGCGGTCTCGGGTTCAGCCCGAGACCATGGAGAAACTGGGCTAAAAAGGAGGGTGAGATCCCGGGGCAAGAGAGGGATCATCTCTCCCTGTTCCCAGGATCCCTTGTTCATCATGTGGATCCACAGGAATGATCCTGGGGATCACCCCGGGATTTCACCCCATCTAGCTATGGCCTCAGTTTCTCCACTGAGCTATAACAAGAAGAGACAGACATCTCTTTTCAGCCCCTAACCAACTCAGCCTTTAGGAAAGCACAGTCATGCAAATAAACTAACCCATCACACACCTGACATTCTCAAGGTGGTTCAAATATGCAAAACAGTTTGCCGCATGCTTGCTTCTGGGTGAGGTGAGCAGCTGAAGACACTCTAATTATGAAAATAAAATGGATGCAGACTGTTTCTAAGTAGGTTTGGTTGGCATGTCCAGAGCCATGGTAGCTTCAGAGGCAGAACTGCATCAAGTGCCTTTGGACGATGTGTGTGGAACGGAATACCTGTTTAGGAAGTTCATTACATTCAAGTCAAATCATTTCAAAGAAAAGTAGGCTCTGCTCCTTTCCTCATTTTGGTTAGCTGTTCTGCTTATTTTTGAGTTATCCAAATCATGTCCCCTTGCTATGTTTGGAAAATTCCACTAACTCCTCAAACGAAGGCAGGCACTGCTTCTAGAATTCCCTTCACTGGATTGCTTCCTGTCCAAGCCTATTACTGAGTCCCAGATTTGGTGAGTAGGGGACATAAAACATATATAGGCCAGGATCCAAAGAACCATGAAATTACTTCTCTGTACCCAAGGGGGCATTAGACTTGTTTTTCACAGAACAGCTATCTCCCATGCCAGATCACACACTGTTTTTGAAATGGAGGGGCATTTCAAATCCAGTTTGTGATATGCAATCAGAGTCCACTTCCACTATTAAAAAAAGATGTAAGAAATCTAATAGTCAGATACAAACCCATTACCTGAGTTATAAATTTCAACTTCTACACCATTGGGAAGAAGGTTAGAATCCTGGCTGGCTGGCTTCTAAACTATTCTTTCATATTTGCCACGATGCCCTGGTATATACAATATGACTTCCTGTAATTTTTATATCCTAGATGCTGTAACAATTTATTTCTTTAAAAGATCACATGTTTAGCACTCTTCCTGATGAATTTAACCCTTTGTGTTCTCTATACAGCCATTAAAGAGAACTCTTGAACTAGATCTACACTAGTGATTTTTTGGTATTGAAGTGCACCGATAAATGTCAGGGCACATCACACATTCCATATATTGCTTCTCTGACATTATTTCCCACTTTTAATTCCATATTAATCAAAATATTGCAACAGATGTCATTGTGTGCTACAACTTATAAATGTGCAAGAGGGAGACAGCACCACCTTGATGGGATTGTATCAATATGACACGAGGTCTAGATCTGGCCCAGGAACCATGCAAAAAACGTTGCTAACAACATCTGATTGGTGGTTTAAGCAATGTCAGATGAAAGCAGTGCTTTGGCTATTGAAGGGGAAAGAGCTCCATTTCCTTATAGAATTCTATCCATCATCATTATCAAGCATATACTTGCTAGATCCAAAGGTCTTTGAATGGTGTTCTGGCTTGCATAAGGGCTTTCCAAGTCCTCCAATCCCACCACATCATCTCTGGACCCCTTAAGGTTGGAAGAGTGACATTTGGGCTGATGTGAAGGTCCCCAGTTCAAAGTAACAATCAATGACCCCCTAACATCTATGTTGGATGTTGCTTACAAGGGGTACATGGATCCTAACCACTAAGTTGTGGCTTGTGACTGTGGTGAGTGGGCACTCCAAAATAAGCCTTTTGCAATCGCAGGGTTTGCTAGCAATTATTTTTCAGTCCTTTACACTAGGGGTCTTTTTATGATAAAGAATAACAGCACAACAAATTAAGAGAAAATAGTTGTCTAACAGAACTGACATTGTACTTATTGACCCAGGCTGGCAATAACAAATCTGTTGTTGCTGCAGGTGCTTTTGTTTGCAATCCCTGCAGGGAGAGTAAGCATAAACATCCTTCCCCGTTGTTTCTTTCTGATTTATCTAAAAAGTATGAACAATTTGTTAATCACAGGATATTATTTAATCAGCAGGGCAAATAGTATGTGGGTGTTAAAAAGTATTACTGAACAACAGCTAATTGAGCTGGGAGAAGCAAAGCAAAACAAAAGCCAAAAAGAGCTGAACTGGGCATTCATTTTTGCGTTACACTTCTTGCACGTTAGGGACCCACTCAGTTGTTCTCCGTTTCCTGCCCAGAAAGCACTTCCTCAGATGGGGGTGGTAGGAGAATATGCAAATCACCATAGCGATTGCCAGTTGTGGGGATCACTTATACATGGCATCTGCTCTGTGAGTGTTCAAAGCATATGTGCAATTCTTCTGTTGAGCATTGGAAATACTGAAGGGAGGGTCCATGGCTCAGTGGCAGAGCACCTGCTTTGCATGCAAAATGTCCCAGGTTCGATCCCCAGCATATCCAGGTAGGGCAGGAAAAACTCCTGCCTGAAACTCCGGGCAGCAACGACCAGTCAGTGTTGACAATATTGGGCTTGATGGACCAATGGTCTGGCTCAGTATAAGGCAGCTTCCTATGCTCCACGTATGACAGCATTGGAAAGCTATGGGTGTGGTTATTTATTTATTTAAATGTATATCCCACCTTTCCACTAAAATACAAAAATATAATTCAAAAAAATGAGAAGCAAATGAATTAAAAATTCATCAACAAAAACGAATGATCAGAACCTGCCAATTAAAAGCTACTTCGGCAAACAAGTCAGCTTGAAAGCCAAAGGCCTGTCTGAATAAAAACATCTTTGCCTGCCGGTGGATGGATGACAAAGATGGAGCTAGTCTGGTCTGCCTTGGGAGGGAGTTCCAAAGCCTCAGAGCAGCCACCGAAAAGGCCCTCTCTCGTATCCCCACCAAATGTGCAACTGGTGGTGCGAAGGGCCTCTCCAAAAGGTTTTAAAACCTAGAGAGAATGTGTTCTGTCAAATAGCCTTGTCTGAAGTAAAAGAGGGTTACCTAGACTATAATCAACACTTTGAATTGTGCTTGGAAATGTACTGGCAGCCTGTGAAGTTGTTGTAACAAGGGAGTCACATTTTTCCAATAATTGGCCCCATTCAGTAATCAGGCTACACCATTCTGGAGTTTTCAAACACTTTCAAATGCATCCACATATAAAGCATTCTACAGTAATCAAAGGGGAATGTAAAGCAAGTTATGTGTCACTGTGGTCAGATCTGAACATATTTACTAGGAATTTCCATTGTAAAAAGTGAGGATTATTTCTGAATAAATATGTGTAGGATTGTACTATAAGGCCAGATCTACACCAAGCAGAATATTGCACTATAAAAGCAGTATGAAAGCAGTATATAAGAGGCAGGAGCCACACTACTGCTTTATAGTGGTCTTGAAGTGCACTGACAACTGTTGGGGCCCATTGACACATACCATATACCGCTTTCATACAGCTTTCATAGTGCTACATCCTGCTTGGCGTAGATCTGGCCCATGTCTCCTGTATAACTAGGGCTCCCATTACCAAGGTCAGAAAATGGAACTGCATGACATGAATTGCCAGCAAGGCTCCAACACTGGATCAAAGTTCCGGACCCTTAGACTCCTACTGAAATGTTTCTTGTGAATGGATGCTCACTTTGTGACAAGAAAGAATCCAGAAGTACCTGCCATCTGTGCAAGTATGGAATAAAGGAGGCAAAGTCTCTCTCTCTCTCTCTCTCTCTCTCTCTCTCTCTCTCTCTCTCTCTCTCTCTCACACACACACACACACACACACACACACAGTGTCAGCTCCATGTTTTTGAGGGGCCCTGGCCAAGATATCTTCAATAGGCCCTTTCCCTCAGTGTGTTTGCCTTCTCCCCACTGGTGGCATTGTTTCTGTTGTTTCCCCCTGCCCTTTCTCATCATTGCTACCCCCTGCTTGATTGATAGACAGAGAGCCAGTGGGCTATTAGGCAGTGGCATCTGCTGTTCTTCCTTCTCACTACCACCATTGTCTGGCCAAAGTGAGAGGCAGGTGAACAAGCAGGTTGCATTGGTTTAGAGAGGAGGAGCAACTCCAAAGTCCTCTTGTCAGTGGGCCCCTGCTGGGGTGTGGGTCCTTGGCAGACAGGGCTGGGCAGAGGGGGGGGCAGTGGGGCCAGTTGGCATGGGTCTACGATTTTGAGGGGGCCTACTCTGAGTCCCCCTGGCACAGGCAAAGGGGGACCCTTTGGTAAAGATTTGTTACAACGTAGCTCTCCTGTGAGTGAGCAGTACTGACTCCATTTTGAGACAGCCAAAAAGCCAAGGTGTCTTCACCCTCCCACCCCCATCTCCAGCAGAGATGAGACTAAAGCACATGAATGGGGTTGAGAGCAATATGTATTTAGAACAGATTAAAAAAATACTTAATGAGCAGTTTGAAATGGAGCCTACATTCCCCATCTGGCCCGGGCCTATTACCAGCTTTGCCCGGCCCTGTTGGCAGATACCTAACCACACCTATCCTAGATGCTGGCACTGTACACACACACACATACAGAGAGAGAAAGAGGCTCTTTCTACATCTCCTGGTGTTCCGGGAGGGAGAGGGAGTTTCTTGTGATATCCTGACTGTGGGAGCCTCCCCCAGCATCCACACACAGCGTGCAACGCCCTGGGAGGAAGCAGGGATGTTGTGGGTGCCATTTTTTTTAAAGCAGCAGGGGTGGTTGTGCAACTGTGAGGCCCCGTTCCATTGAAAATGTAAGGTTTTTTTTAAAAAAAATCCCCCTCAAATTGTGGCCCTTAAAACTCCCCCCCCCCGCCATCACATGGATGGTGAAAATGCAGCCCCCGTCACCCGTGATGGATCCAGAGCCACACGGTGTGCCTCTGTGCCCATTTCTGGTGCCGCGCTTACTTGTGAGTAAGCGGGCACCAGGCAGCACAGGCGGCCACATCTCTGGCTGGAAGAATCGGGTTTTCCCAGGGTTTCTTTATCCCTGGGAAAACCTGTGCCTGTCCCCACCCCTGCCCCCAGAACTCCCTGTGCATCATTTGGACACACAGGGAGCACCCAGGGACAACCCCAGGAAAAAATGCCGGTGTAGAAAAAGCCAGAGTCTGGGGATATTGAAATAGTTTTCCAAGGTATGATTGTTTTAAAGTCATTGTGAGAGAGGATGTGGTTTAAAAACCGTTTATTTTCATTAGGGTGACCATATGAAAAGGAGGACAGGGCTCCTGTATCTTTAACGGTTGTATTGAAAAGGGAATTTCAGCAGGTGTCATATGGGGAACCTGGTGAAATTTCCTCTTCATCACAACAGTTAAAGCTGCAGGTGCCCTGCCCTCTTTTAAATCTGGGCACTCTAGAATAGCTCCTGCAGCTTTAACTGTTGTGATGAGGAGGAAATTTCACTAGTTTCCCCATATATACAAATGACACCTGCTGAAATTTCCTTTTCAATGCAACTGTTAAAGACACAGGAGCCCTGTCCTCCTTTTCATATGGTCACCCTAATTTTCATAATAATGTGGACTGTAATCCACTACCTAGCTTCCTGGGAGTAAGTCCAATTGAACTCAGTGGGCCTTACTTTCAAGTAGACACTCTTAACCATTCCCACAAAAGTATCGTCCTTGCATGGAAAATCTTATTTAGTTATAGAATGGGCTGATGCTTTGGTAAGGAATTGTAGGTGTTTGTAACTCAGATGCATCCACGTAATATTTATAGATGCTCCTGATCAGATGTTGTCCTCTAACTACCCCTTTGGCAGCTCCAGGCATTTATATTTTCATTTAACCATATAAATGTCACTAGGACTGCCAATAAAGGCTGACAAATACCTAAAAATGTCAAATTAGCTCCATAATTCAAATGGTTGTCTTATACTAATGTTTTTTCCAAGGTTTTGCATATGATCATTTTAAAATAAACAAGCTGGCTACATGCTTTCTTTGTGTGTACATATTGATGCCACTTTCTCAAATGCTATCTGAGAAGGATGTATCATTCTTTTTCTGTGTGTCATGTGTATTCTTTCCCCTTCTGTTAATTCCAAAGTAAGAAACTTCTAAAGAGACATTGAGAAGGCAAGAAAGAGATACCAAACTAGGAAGTGACAACCAAGAGCAAACTCTTCACTTGTAGTCATCTTCTTCTCTACTTCTGGGGGAAAATAATCTAAGGAGTTGCACTTTATTCATCAGTTATTGGACCGAATGCATTTTAGGCTTTGTGAGATAACACAAGTTCTTTTTCAGTGACAAAGGTGTAATATCCCAACCACACACCAAAGATTGATGGATAGCCTTGCCACAGGAAAACAGTTTTACGGGGATGGGGGGGACCAAACTGGCTAGATGTGCACTATAGCATGTGATAAAGGGTATTTGCAGCTTCAAAGGGTCACTGTTGCTGTAATTTAAACTGAACAAATTCATAACACAGCAGATAACACGGGGATGGACAGAGTCGTTGGTGTTGGCCCTTTTAACAAAAATGGCAAGCTGAATGCTTTCTCAGTGGAGTTGTTTGGCTCTATGACATCCTGTAAGCATTGGGTGGGGAGTTTGCTGATGGAGACAGAACATACAGTTTGACTGCTAATGGAGACAGGATGAACATGTGGAGATGGGTGAATTTTTCAGTTTTGGTTTATCTCAGTTCCTAGTCTTTATAGATAGAACTCCATTGCAAAATGCAGAAAAGTGCAAATTTAGAAGGATAACTGGGTTTTGGTTCTCATATTGGTTCGAAAGTTCAAAATTCAAAGACGTTTCTCCCCACATCCTTAATTGTTAGAGTTGCTGTTCCTCAGGATTCAGCTTCCGGAGCTAAATCTCCAGAATTTAAATCTCTGAATAGCAGGTGGAACTTAGAGAGCAGGCCTCTGGCATACCTGCAAATAGATATATCTGCATGAACCGTAAGACACCATACAGCATACAGTCTCCCATTATTTATATTTATGCTGCAGCTGTGGAGCCATATTTTGAACTGTTAACTAACTGTAGATGTATGTGTTTCCAATAAATACCCCTGTGTTTTAATCTGTGAACAAACTGCTATTATGAAGTAAGCAAATACATTATCTCTACAGTGGTGAAGAAACTTCAGCTGTGGGCTCATTTACACCAAGCAGGATATTCCACTATGAAAGAGGTATGAAAACAGTATATAAAAGGCAGGAGCCACACTACTGCTTTATAGCATTATTGAAGTGCACTGACAACTCTTGGGGCCCATGACACATTCCATGTACCGTTTTCATACCACTTTCATAGTGTTATATCCTGCTTGGTGTAGATGTATCATGGTCCCCAACAGTTGTCAGTGAACTTCAGTATCACTATAAAACAGTAGTGCAGACCCCACAGTGAAGTTCAATACTACTATAAAGCAGAAGTGTGGCTCCTGCCTTTTATATACTGTTTTCATGCGATTTTCATAGTGGAATATCCTGCTTGGTGTAGATGAGCCCAATGAGTAATAGTGGTTACGGACAGCTCTGGCAATAATCTGTAGTATGAGAAAAGCATTTTATCTGTGAAATATTGGTGAGTATATTGCTCCTTTTGGGAAATGTAGTCCCTAACAGAGAGCATATAAAGACCACAGTCCAGTTCCCTGAAATGCATGACAATTCTCCCCCGCCCTTTTTTTTTTCAAGAAGAGGCAGACATCTAGCCAACTAATCTGGATTGACCCAGAAATGGGCAGATGGTCTGAGGTGGATATGCATAATGTGAAAGACAACTAGAAATAAATGCATCTTGTGATCCCCCACCCTCCCTGGGTTTTCAAAAGAGAAAATGAGGAAGGCTGTACAAAAAAACACTAGAGGAGGGTAGGAGGCATGCTCACCTCTCATCAACACCTAAGGGAGGATTAGGGTTAAAACCATCTGATGATTTACATTTAAATTGGAAACTTAGAAGTTTCCTTTATCTGACGTCCAGACTCTAAAGTCTCTGGTAATTTTCTACTTCTTCCTGGAAAGACGTTTTAGGAAAGCTGTTTTATAGCTGATATAATTTTCTTCATAAGACAGGAGTGATTGAAACTGCTCAGTGACCATTTGGCTAATAAAGTTGCACCAGACACCCTCAAACCCCAATTGAATACAACACACAAATGCGTTTACCTCTTCACCACTCCCCAGACCTTACAGAGAGCAGAATAAAGTGCTAAACACATTTTGTGAGCTGCATTTTAGTTTGCAAATGATGCAGTGCACTCCCCATTTGGGGGATGGGATGGGGAAATCCTAAACATTAAATAACGGCACGTCATGGAATAGCCGTTTCTGTGCACAGGTATTCTCCCCCCACCCAAACAAAAACCATGGCAAAACATTACCAAAATGTAACCCCACCCACTTGCAACATGAATAGATTCAATCTTTAGCACTTGATTCTTCTACATGTACAAATTCCCTCTTAGGAAGCTACTTAGCATTTTAAACAAGGCATGTAAGGTGTTTGGAATGAGTGGAATCATTACCATAGGTTCTTCTCTGAAAAGTGTTGGCAGAGAGCAGAATGAATCCCAAAACTGCAGAATAGATGGTTGTGGCATCTGAAATCTATTTTGCAAAAAGGGCAAAGACTTGTTCTCTGTTGCCCCAGAGGTACGGTGGCCATATGTTAAGAACATAAGAAGAGCCCTGCTGGATCAGACCAAGGGTCGCTCTAGTCCAGCACTCTGTTCTCACATTTCCTCGATACCGTTCAGCTGTTGACCAAGAACCCACAAACATAATACAGATGCAACAGCACCCTCCTACCCATGTTCCCCAGCAACTGGTGTATACAGGCTTACTTCCTCTGATACTAGAGGTTGCACTTAGCCATCACAGGACTAGTAGCCATTGATAGCCTTCTCCTCCTGAAATTTATCCAACCCCCTTTTAAAGCTATCCAAATTGGTGGCCATCACCACATCTTGTGGTAGTGAATTCCATAGTTAACTATGTGCTGTGTGAAGAAGTCCTTTTACTTTGCAGACAAAACCATTACTCGGTGGGGGCTCTCCTTTGCTGGAGGTCTTCAAGCAGAGGCTGTACAACCATCTGCAGGAGATGCTCTAGCTCTGGATTTCCAGCATCAAGCAGGATATTGGACTAAATGGCTTACAAGCCCCCTTCTACCTGTGCATCTATGAAAGGCTAAGTTTCTGAAGCAAGGCCTCTGTGGTCATGCTATTGCTCCAAGGCCCCCAAAGGGGCACACACCTGTTCCTCGCTTCTGTCTGCTGTGTGATCAAGTAACAGGGCTGGGAGGAGGGATGGAAAATAATCTAAGGTAGCTTTAAAAACAAAACAAAAAATAGAACTTTGTCTTAAGTGAAATGTAGGGGTTAGGATGGGTTATTGCCCAGGAAGTTCTGGACAAAGTTTAGATAAAAGCATACATGCAATTTTAATAGTGTTCTGTTTTGCACAACCAAAGTCCATACTGGTGCTTTTGCTGCCTGTATGATTTTTTTTTGATACAACTGAATTCACCTGTGTAGACTCTAAACTTGGGGAAGTTAACTAGCATTCAGGTTTTCCCATTTTGAAGGTAGAAAAAGCATATGTTGTAACACAACATGGCCATCTTAAAAGTTACTTCATTGGAAGATTACCATGCACTTTCTATCTCTTGCAACTACTATCTCAAAGGGGCAGCAGCATATTGGAAGATCTTGTCTGAGGCCTGTACATTTGTCAGGGATTTTGTATCCTGTTACTTTGTGCACACTATCAGTTGACATTTCTTGACTTCAACGGCATTAACTCCATCTACTAGAGATATTAAAAATGTGTGGTGTTTTATTTTGCTCTGATGCTTCCTGACTAAACAATCAAAATCTTTCCTTTCGTTTTCCCTATTCATTGTTGCTTTTTTCTGTCTTCTATTAGAATTTTGCTAGTAGGACTGTGAGATTATCCTGCTTCAGTGCGTCTTTGGGGTCATGTTTCACATTACAGTTTCAAGTGGAGTTTTCCCATCTCGGTAAACAGAGATGGGAAAAGCAGTGTGTGACCACTAGCTAGAGATGTTGAGCAGTGGTGATATATTTGCCTGAGGTGAGACCTCACATTCTGTCTTGCCAGGAACAGGTTACATTACTTCAGCAGCATGGGGGACAACAGTAGTAATACTCTTTCTTATGCTACTGGGTAATGTGAAAAGTGGTGGGCCAGCTGGGAGAACACATTGTTGTTTCCTGAAATTAGGCCATTTGGAGAGTTCATACAGAGATGCACCACTTACCTTAGTAGTTGATTTTTGATGCACGTGGTGGGCTTCAGCTTTAACCATCATAGCCATGTTTTTACAAAAGAAGAGGAGGGGGAGAAAAACATACTTGAGTCCTAAAAATTGGGATATTTGGAGTTTGGATAGGGCTGTAAACAATATGACAGTCATCACTACTGAAACAGGACAATGGGGGGATAAAGCATTGATGCATAAGAACCACTTTTTCTTGCATCAACCAACCAGGGTATTAAGATCAGCCTCTCTCCACTTTCTGATGTTAGGTCAATGGTGACACAGTCCCTTCTGAGTTGTGACACCCAACCTTTGAAACCCTCTCTCCAGAAAGGTTCAACTGACACCATCTTTGTTTTCTTTTCAGCACCATATATTTTTTTTTCTTATGTGTCCAAGCATTTATATTTTAGTCTGTATGTGTGTTGTGTGTGTGTTTATTTTATAATGGAATTTATTCTGCTCTTTTGTGTGTAGAACGATCTCTTTTGTGTGTAGGATGTTACTATATGTTATTGTTTGTTTTATTGTGTAAACCACTCTGATATACATAGCTGAAGCTAATGCATTTGTGAGGTAAATTGAGGAAAATGCGGTAAAGGTTTTACTGTTATGTCTGAAGGGGTTAACCACAGAAGAAAAAATGTGTTTTACTTGGGCCCTGAGAAGAGTTACATTGTAAATATGGTATGCTAGTGGCATTAAAGTGGCAGTTACTGTTACCTATAGGAGGTGAAAATGAAGCCAGGGGAGTGTCTTCACTGTTCCGGGCTGGTGCTGCGTCCCTTGAAAACACCATGCTTTCCCGGGAGCGCAGGGTTTCTGGGTGGCCATCGGGGGACCGGAGCCACGCCAACCCTCTTTCTGGTGGAAGGCGACCAATTGCAGGTCACGTTCCACCAAGCACTGCTGTGCCTCTGGAGTGAGGCTTTGGGGCTGTCTTGATGCTGTCTTGTGCGTTCTCACCTTGCTCCAGAGAAAAAAAGTCAGGGTAAGTCCCCAATTTTTTCTCTCTGCAGATTTGGTGGAAAGACCCAGGGTTAGTGCGCAATTGCAGCAGTATCATATAATTTATGCTATGCCACCACACACACACCCCTGGGCTTTCTGAGTGTATAGAGAGCCCTCAGGTTCTGTCTTCTTATATGGAAAGGTATGGTTGAAAGTGGTACCATCTGAAGAACATTCTAAAGATGTCCATTGTTTCAAAGTTTACACAGAGAAGGGATGATGGAATGTTGGCCACCCCAAAGCTGATTTACTGGAGGGTTCCGACTAGAGGAAATATAAGGAGCTGGGGTCTGTCTGTATGTCAGGAGGAGTCTGAGTGGAGACTTGCCTGAGGCAGTGTTTTTGTGAGAAGCTGGGGAGCCTGAAGAAGACGTTAACCAGGAGGAAAAGCAGCTACAAGACTGGGAGGCCAAACTGAAAGCATGTGAGGCAGAACTTGAAAAATGTCTGCAAGAGATAAGAGCAAGACTCCTGGAGCAGCCTTGGAGGAAAGAGCTGAAGACTTGAGGGTCAGCGGTTGGCAGTGGTCTGAAGACTAAGCAGCTGCTGGACCAGACTGAAGACTTCAGGAGAAGGCTGATAAACAGCCTTGAAGGTTTCAGGTGGAAGTCAAATCTGACCAGAAAGAAGACTGCCATTCAAGTCCTCAGGTTAGGCCTCATGTCATGTGAGCTGGGGCTTCTAACACTTGATTAGTGGTAAAAGTAAGTTTACAGTAACACTGTTTAAAATAGTAACATTCTTGAAATAATAAGCTTTCTTTCTTTTCTTCCTTCCTTCCCTTTGTTTATTTTTTAAAACCACACACACCATTGGACAGAATCCAATGGGGTTATTATGCCCCTGCTGATTGTCTTGTGCCCCACAGATTCCATTGAGCAAGTGGACTAACTCGTTGTGCAACAGAGATTTAGTAAGCCCCAAAACAAGCGGAAATATTTCTTTCTCAGTCGGGACAGATATCACAGAGCTCCCTATGCGAGCTCTGCCAACCTGACCTGTTCCAGAAATGAACATGTTTACTTATTTCCTGTTTCCCCTGGAAGTGCTAGGTCTTCATTCTGCAAGCAGTGTGCGTCACTTGCAACTCGGAATTGGCAGGATGCAAGAGAATCAGTAGGAGCATAACCGGTCTGTTGGATTCTGCCCAATATGTCTTTGTTTACTTTCCAGGTACCTCTGATCGTTTGTATAGAAGGTGGCCCACCTTTCAGTGGGAGAAACAAATTTGTATGTGCATAATCATGCAAACCCGTTTCCTTCTTTTCAATACATGGAAGAGCCACATTTTTCTCCCAAGAAAAGATTTTATCACTTTTTCTTACTGGAATTTCCTTGATGGCTTGAGGTTGCATTCTACTGCAGAAATTCCATACTTGTTTTAGCACCATTTATGTTTGCGCCCTCAAAACAAAAGGGAAGTCTATCTATGAAGAAATAGCAGTGCTATAAGGTGGCAATTAAGGGAGGGAAACTTTGAGAAGAAATGAGCTGCGGGTGCTCTATAAGGAAGATAACATTCGGTTAGATTTGTTCTGGTTTTGGCTAAAGCCTCAAAGTTCTTATTTTCTTTAGAAACTGTTTAGAACAGCGGTATGTCAAAAAAACAAAACAAAACACTATTCAGTAGCAGCTTGGCACAAGTTTTGTATCCTTTGAAGAGTGACTATTGCAAAAAGGAAAGCAATTTAATATCAAACCAGAATCCATCAAATTAATCCAATATATGTTGTTTACGATGAGTAATCTTGTAAAAAGTGAAGTCAAATGTTGAAACCTTGTAGCTGTTTTTGGCAGAGGACAAATTATGCATGGGGTGTCTTTGAAGATGATTCATAATGTTTAATGGGCCTAATAAACTATGTTTAGAATTTCCCAGAATTAGTAAAGTCAGAAACATGGGGGAGGGGCATTCTGTGCCAAGAAGCATGTACTAAGAGCTCCATCTGATGAGCATTTTATTGCACGGTCGTTACTGGACACTCACGGATTTTTTTGGAGGTCCCTCACATGATCTGTCTCTCTCGTGCCTTCTGTCCCTTCTGGCCTTCCTTGTGCCGCAAGAAAAACCAGAAAAAGTCTGGTTGCTGCTCTCTCCTGCTGTGTGTGGGAGAAGCAGTGTGATTACAATGGGCCTCATGCTCCTTGTT